>NC_088388.1:48066785-48742142 GCF_037993035.2 Macaca fascicularis | reverse complement strand
GACTATAGACCCTGGAATCATATAGACCCTGGGCTGTAATGTTTATAGACAACTTAAACATTACAAAATGTTAAGTTCTTCCTTTGAAATATTCCTTCACGTCCTACATACTAATGAAACTACTGACTCAGCTGGTCTGAAGGACCCCATGAAGAGCTGACTCACCAAAGAATGCAGTTTCCACATCCTGAGCTTTTCATCCCCCGCCCCACTGCACCCCATGCCCAACCAGTCAATGTCTTCAGTTTTCCAGCCCCTCATCCTCCACAATCCCCTTAAAAACTCCAGCCCAAAACTCCACAGAAATATAAATTTGAGGGTCTCCTCCTGTCTCCTCACTTGTCGTCCTGCAATCATTAAACTCGTTCTCCACTACATCCCTGCCGTCTCAGTGTAATCATTCTGTTACTACACAACAGACATACAAAGTTGTTGGTCCTAAAGCGGTAGGGAGCAGGCAGCATCCACACAAGACATTCACGGGCCCCAGAGCAGTGAAAGGACCCCACAAGTTCAGCTAAGGTTTCCTCACCCCTCACCCTTGTTCCCAACACCATGCTGTTCTCTGTGCCTCTGACGTAAGCACCCTCTTCCTTTATATTTTCATTTAAAAACTTTCTCTTAAGCATCTACTTTGTGTCAGTCCTGTAGTAGGAGACAATGTAAGCAAAGAGAGATAGCAGGAAAGTAAACTATTAGAGTTCTCAAGAAACAGAACCAATTGAGAGATTTATTATAAGGAATTGGCTCACGTGATTCTGGAAGCCAGTAAGATCTGCAGTAGGCACGCTAGAGACCCAGCAGTGCCAATGGTGCAATTCCTACCCTCAGGCGGGAGAAAAAACCCTCACATCCCAGCTTGCAGGCAGTCAGGCAGGAGGAATTCCCTTTTATTTGGGAGAGGGTCAGCCTTTCATTTTATTCAGACTTTCAACTGATTGATGGGCCCCCACTACATGCACGCATTAGGGAGATCAATCTGCTTTACTTAGTCTATTGATTTAAACGTTAAACTCAGCCGTGTGCATGCGGTGGCTCATGCCTGTAATACTAGCACTTTGGGAAGTGGAGGCAGGTGGATAGCTTGTGCTCAGGAGTTCAAGGCCAGCCTGGGCAATGTGGCAAAACCCTGTCTCCACAAAAACAAAACAAACAAAAAAAATTAGCTGGGCATGATGGCGTGTACCTGTAGTCCCAGCTACTTGGGAGGCTGAGGTGGGAGGATTCCCTGAGCCTGGGAGGTCGAGACCGCCGTGAGCTGAGATCATGCCTCTGCACTCCAGCCTGGGCAACAGAGTGAGACCTTGTCTCAAAAAAATAATGATTAAAAAATTGAAAAAATGTTAAACTCATTTAAAACTCCCTGACAGAAATGCCCAGGGTAATGTTTGACAAAATACCTGGGTATCCCATGGCCTACTCATGTTGATACATAAAATTAACCATCACAGTAAGACACAGTCCCTTCCTCTTGGGGGTCTCTGGTATAGCGACAGGTAGCACCTTGCTGCTCTCAAACTAGAGAGGGCTTTTCAGGAAGAACAGAAGCCACCTGCCCATAAGCCTTCTGCCTTTTAGCTTCAGATGAGGACTGCTTGTCCCCGAAACCCCAGGCTTTCAGTTCCCAACCCCCCAGCCTGTTCACAGCTCTGCCAGCTCAGGGGCTGCATCCCCTTTCCTTTTTGATTCAGCCAAGAAGCCCACTCTCCCTGACACTTTTTCTCTTTTTAATTCTAACTTTCATTTTACAATCCGTGGAACAGTTGCAAGTATAGTACAAAGAACTTTTTTGTAAACATTTGACACGTAAGCTGTGCATATGATGCCTTATTACCACCTCCCTAACACTTTAAGATGTTTTTCCTACATATAAGGATATTCTCCTATGTGATCACAACACAAACACCAAAAGTCAAAATCAGAAACTAATGTTGCCATATTACTAAAATCTTATCTTCAAACCCTATTCAGTTTTCCCACTTATCCAAACAATGTCCTTTCCAGCACGAGGATTCAGTTCGGCATCATGGGATGCATTTAGTTGTATCTGCAGCCTTCATTCTGTAACAGTTCCTGATGTCTTTTGTTGGTTACTATAACACTGATACCTTTAGAGATCATAGGCCAGTTATATTGTTAAATGTCCCACATTTTGTGTTTGTCTGATGTTTCCTTATGATTAGATTTAGTGTATGCATCTTTGGCAAAAATATCACGTAAGGGATGCTGTATTCTTATTGCACCCTATCAGGCAACACATGCCTTCAGGTTAGCCCATTACTGATGATATTCACTTTGATCCCTTGATTATGATGGCACCTGTCAAGCCTGTCTACTATGAAGTTACTCATTTCCCTTTTGTACTTTTCGAAATAAATATTTTGCAAAGAGATACTTTAAAACTATGTAAATACTCCACATCTCATCAAATATTCAATATATTCATTTATTCATGTCTGCATATGCACACAGTTTTCTCTTATTCAATGAGTTATAATCTGTTACTATGGGTATTTATTTTGATACACAAATTGTCCCAGATCTTGTCAGTGTGAGCCCTTGGAGCTGGTTGCTATGTTCATTTGATAATGTCACTATCATTCATTGAGTCCTTCCTTGCTTTCAGGTATAATAAGATGTTCCAGGCTCATCTTGCACTTTGCTGTAAATTCAGCCATTTCTCCAAGAAGCCTCTTTTCTTTTATTGGAAAATGGTGTTCAAAAACCAAGATGTATGTGCTAAGTATGCTCATGCTATTAGGGTGTTGCTGTTTCCAGGCCTTCTCAGTGGGCAGAGCTCTACACACATTTATATATTTAATGATTTCTATATTTGCATATAGATATATAGATAAATATTCAAAACTGTAAGTTCACACCAAGACCTCCAATTCTAATACAATACCCTAGTAACTTCTTCTCCAACAGTGAGAGACCTAGCTCTCATGATTCTTAATGTATTTACTCATTTGATCAATCCCCCTGTATGTAGCCAGTCTTCCATTGGGTGCCTTCCTCATGCAGATGCCCTCCTTACCTTACTCAAGGCTCTGACATCCCACATCAACCACACTGCAGATCTTCCTCCATCCCCCCCAACTTTGGACCCCCTCCTTACTCTGTCCTTTTTCCAACTCCTGGTCTATGTCATCACACCCACCCCACAAATGCCTTCCTTGCCTTACCACCTTGATTGGACAATTTCCTTATCCCACTGGACCGCCAACACCTTAAGCAGAGCCATCCCTATCAAGGGCACCCTCCCCACCTGCATTGCCTCCTTGGTACCCTCCTTTTGGCATAGGAAGCTCTTCTTTCTCTCCCTGTACTCCAACACACACACACACACACACACACACACACATATCCAACACCTGCCTTGCTCACCCCCCCCTATGGCTCTTGGACTAATTTCTTCAACAGGGGAAGAAAAAGTTAAGAGCCCCAAGCACTTCTTTTTTTGTTTTGTTTTGCTTTTGAGGCAGGGTCTTTCTCTGTCCCCTAGGCTGGAGTACACTGGTGCCATATCAGCTCGCTACAGCCTCCATCTCCTGGGCTCAAAGGATCCTTCTGCCTCAGTCTCCCACGTAGCTGGGACTACAGGCATATGCCACCACATCTGGCTAATTTTCGGTTTTTAAATTTTTTTTTTTTTTTTTTTTTTTTTTTGAGACGGAGTCTCGCTCTGTCACCCAGGCTGGAGTGCAGTGGCCGGATCTCAGCTCACTGCAAGCTCCGCCTCCCGGGTTCACGCCATTCTCCTGCCTCAGCCTCCCGAGTAGCTGGGACTACAGGCGACTGCCACCTCGCCCGGCTAAGTTTTTGTATTTTTAGTAGAGACGGGGTTTCACTGTGTTAGCCAGGATGGTTTCGATCTCCTGACCTTGTGATCCGCCCGTCTCGGCCTCCCAAAGTGCTGGGATTACAGGCTTGAGCCACCTCGCCCGGCCTTAAATTTTTTTAATAGAGGCAAAGCCTTGCTATACAGCCCAGGCTGGTCTTGAACTCCTGAGTTCAAGTAATTCTCCCATCTTGGCCTCCCAAAGTGCTGGATTACAGGCTTGAGCCACAGTGCCCAACCCACTGCCCCCAACACTTCGTAACAGGCCATCCTATTGTTATTTCCCCTCCAACTGTCATATCACTAGCCAGACTCAGTCAGTTTCCCAGACCACAGGGAAATACAAATCCACACACCTGACACATTGTAGAGGGGTTTTAAACTGAGGCAGCCCGAAAGTACTGCTGTGCAGCTCAGAGTCCATGCAGCATGTGCTTTGTCACACTGCTTTGGCAACTCCAGATATCAAAGTCTTTGCCTTTTTCTCCAGAGCACTCAGACACATACCTAGGACCATATCCCACAGCATCCACAACCCATCCTCAGAACACAATCCACAAGTCCTGGTCGTTGGTTTTCAATATTTTGCAGAGCACATGAAAACACTTTACAGCATTTAAGGCAAAAAAAAAAAAAAAGGTCCCAAACACCTTTTCTTATAAACATGGTCCTGCTTTAGCAACAGGTCTCCATTATGAAGCAATTTGGATTTGGATATCCTATCAAGTTACTTAAAACTAAACTCTGCTATATAGTGTTTTACTTGGTATTTTTTGTGTGGCCACAGTCTAGTGTGATCAGAGAAACCACACAGACATAAATTCTCAGTCCTAATTCCATCGATTATTAGATATGTACTTGCCCTGAACATCTGTAAGATGGGAGTGATGGTGTTTACCAGAAAGAGTTAGTGTAAGGATTCGATGAGAGAACTTGCATTTGAGCCATCTGGAGAGAATGTTAGTTTTAGCACTAACGATCGTTATGTAATACTGCTGAGGAGGAAGGACTGACATCCTCCTGCTTGAGAATCTAATATATGTTGGGTATTTCCTATCCATTCATGAGCCTGAGAGTACTTGAGAAGTTTTGATCTTGGACACTGCTGTTCAGCTTTAAGGATGATGAGGAGGAAATGGAAAGAGTTCCCAAGGGACCAGTGTCAGAGGCACATAGAAAAGGGCTGCCTGAGCCGGGCATGGTGGCTCACGCCTGTAATCCCAGCACTTTGGGAGGCCAAGGTGGGTGGATCACCTGAGGTCGGGAGATCGAGACCACCATACCCAACTAAAAATACAAAATTAGTCGGGTATGGTGGTGCATGCCTGTTACCCCAGCTACTTGGAAGGCTGAGACAGGAGAATTGCTTGAACCCAGGAGGCAGAGGTTGCGGTAAGCCAAGATCACGCCATTGCACTCCAGCCTGGACAACAAGAGTGAAACTCTGTCTCAAAAAAAGAAAAGAAAGAAAAGAAAGGGGCTGCCTGGGTCCCTGGGAAGACCCAGGTCCCCTCTGTGTCCTAGCTAACTCCTTAAGTGCACACAACCTCAGCAGACCACATAGGTGGCAGTGATAGCAAATGGTGAGGTGGGTGGGGGTGGGGGTCCTACAGCTCAGCTTCTGACCCGGGTAAAAAGGGAGAGATCAGAGATGCATAAACTTTTAAACTAGTACGGTTCTTAGAGATGGTCCTTGGGTGGCTTCTTCTTCTTCTTCTTCTTTTTTTTTTTTTTTTTTTCAGAGTCTTGCTCTGTCACCAAGACTGGAATGAAGTGATGTGATCTCGGCTCACTGCAACCTCCACCTCCTGGGTTCAAACAATTCTCCTGCCTCAGCCTCCCGATTAGCTGGGACTACAGGTGCCTGCCACCACACCTGGCTAATTTTTGTATTTTTAGTAGAGACAATGTTTCACCATGTTGCCCAGGCTGGTCTCAAACTCCCAACCTCAGGGGATCCACCTGCCTTGGCCTCCCAAAGTGCTGGCATTGCAGATGTGAGCCAGCGCCCCTGGCTCTCTGTTTCTTCTTCTATAAAGTGAGGGGCTGGAGTATTTGTCTGAGGACCCAGAGGGACCTTTGGGACCCAGGGAGAACTAGAATCCATGACTCTTGACCTCCAGCCCTAAGCACTTCCCCCAGATCAAAGGTTCCCCTTTGGCTTGCCTGTCAGTCCTCTTTTAGAAATTGGCTGCATTTATAGGTGGAGAAACTGAGAAAGGGCAGAGCTGGCATGCTCAAAAGTAGAAAGCTCAGCAGGAGATCTGTGCCCTCCCTCTTGTGAAAACGAACTCCTGTGCTTGTTTTTCCACATCTACTGTAAGACACTCAGGAGGATCCCCAGCCACTGTGGATTCACCCTGGTGCCCAGGCCACAATGTGGCAGTCATCATGAAGACATCCTCCACACACTTGTCATGGAGTAGGAGCACACAGCATCTCATGAACTCTTCTAATAGGTAACTTGTGGCAGGTGGCAAGAGGCTGAGTTTAGGGAAGACAGCTAAGAAAGGAAGGAAGGAAATTCACAGTTACATAGCCCTATCTGTCAAGCTCAATCATCTCACTTCTCGCTACTACCTATAGGTAGGTTTTGTTATACAGATGATGAAAGTAAAGCTTAAAAAGTGAAGCAAAGACTGGGTATGGTAACTGATGTCTGTAATGCCAGCCAAAGTGGAAGGAGTTGTCAACCTAGGAGTTCTCAACCAGCCTAAGCAACCTAGTGGGACCCTGTCTCTACAAAAAATTTTTAAAATGTTAGCTAGGCATAATGGCATATCCGTTAGACCCAGCTACTTGAGGGGCTGAAGCAGGGGGATCACTTGAGCCCAGGAGGTCAAGGTTGCAATGAGCTATGATGGTGCCACTGCACTTCAGCCTGAGCAACAGGGTGAAACTGTCTCAAAATATATGTATGTATATATTCAATTTTAAAATATATATTATATATATGTATATAAAACTAAAATAAATAAATACATAAAGTGAAGTAAGGGCAGGTGCAGTGGCTTACGCCCGTAATCCCAGCACTTTGGGAGGCTGAGGACGACAGATTACCTGAGGTCAGGAGTTCAAGACCAGCCTGACCAACATGGCTAAACCCTGTCTCTACTAAAACTACAAAAAGTAGCTGGGCATGGTGACGTGCGCCTGTAATCCCAGCTACAAGAGGCTGAGGCAGGAGAATCACTTGAACCCAGGAGGCGGAGTACAGTGAGCCAAGATTGTGCCACTGCACTCCAGCCTGGGCGACAGAGAAAACTCCACTTCAAAACAAACAAAACAAAAAAAAAAAACAGGAATTGGAGACCAGCGTGGGCAACATAGCAAGATCCTTTCTCTACAGAAATGTTTTAAAAATAGCCAAGTGTGGAGACATGCCTCTGTAGCTTCTCAGGAGGATGAGATGGGAGGATCGCTTGAGTGCAGGAGTTTGAGGCTACAGTGAGCTATGATTATGCTGCTGCACTCCAGCCCAAGCAACGGAGTGAGACCCCATCTCTAAAAACAAACATGAAATAAAATAACAATAGCAATAATAATAATAATGTTCGTTCAAAAAGGAGGAAAGGGAAAGTGCTTCTTTACAGAAAAATGCCAACTAATGAATGAAGACAGAATGACAGCATTAGAAAATCACTATCTAACAAGTACCCTACAATAAGTAGTTCTGGCAAGAATTATCACTGGATATTGAAACATCGGGTAAAAGTTGTTGGAGGACAGGATGTTCCACACAGCCTCTAGATACCATCCTGTGTAAATTACAAAGAGAAAAATGTACCTTTACAGTGAAGAAATGTAGGGGATACCCCTTAACCAAATAAGAATTAAATATCACCCCTAGTAATAGGACAAACTGGTATCACGTGCCTCCTGACGAGATGATGCACTGCAGACACACCACATATGTAGTATATCTGCAAAAATGTCTGACCTATATCTGGTCATGATGAAAAAATCAGACAAATTTTATTTATTTATGTATTTATTTATTTTTTGATACAGAGTCTCACTTCTTTGCCCAGGCTGGAGTGCAATGGCGTGATCTTGACTTACTGCAATGTCTGTTTCCTGGGTTCAAGCAATTCTCCTGCCTCAGCCTCCTGAGTAGCTGGGATTACAGGTCTGGCTAATTTGTATACTTTTAGTAGAGAGGGGGTTTTACCATGTTGACCAGGTTGGTTTTGAATTCCTGACCTCACATGACCACACCCAGCCTAGACAAGTCTATTCTAAAGGACATTCTACAAAAAAAAAAAAAAAAAAAAATATATATATATATATATATATATATACATATATATATATATATATACATATATATGGCTGGCTGGGCGTGGTGGCTCACACCCGTAATCCCAGCACTTTGGGAAGCTGAGGTGGGCTAATCATGAGATCAGGAGTTCAAGACCAGCCTGGCCAATGTGGTGAAACCCTGTCTACTAAAAATACAAAAATTAGCCGGGCATGGTGGCACTCACCTGTAATCCCAGCTACTTGGGAGGCTGAAATAGGAGAATTGCTCGAACCCGGGAGGCGGAGGTTGCTGTGAGCCAAGATTGCGCCACTGCACTCCAGCCTGGGCAACAGAGCAAGACTCCATCAAAAAAAAAAAAAATGGCCTGAGCTGGACAGGCAGAGCAAGATGGCAGAATAGAAGGCTCCACCGATTATCCAATCATCGTCTCCCCACCCACAAGGCTGCTATTTAAACAACTATATGTATAGAAAAATCACCTTCATAAGAACCAAAAATCAGGTGAGCCCTCATAGTACCTGGTTTTGTCTCTGTATCACAGAAAGAAGCATGGAAGAGATAGAAAAAACAGTCTTGAACCACCAATGCCACCCCTTCCCACCCCTGGCAGCCATAGCCTGATATGGAGAGTATCTCTGGGCACTGAGGGAGGAAAAGCACCGCAAGTATGAGGCATTGAACAGCAGAAAGGAAAACTGGACCAAACTCAGTTGCTGCCCATCCATGGAGGGAACATTTAAACCAGCCCTAGCCACAGGGGAATTATTGATCCCAGTGGTCAGAACTTGAGTTCTTGCAAACCTTGCCACTGAAGGCTACTGTGCTCTGGGTCTAAGTAAACTTGAAAGGCAGTCCAGGCCATAAGGACTGAACTCTAGGTGAGTCTTAGGGCTGAGTGGAACTGGGCTGAGATTCAGGGGCCACATGACCTACTGAGACACCATCTGGGGTGGCTAAGGGAGTGCTGGCATCACCCCTCTCCTAACCCCAGGCGGCACAGCTCATTGCTCCACAAAAGACCTCTTCCTTCTACTTGATGAAAGGAGAGGGAAGAGTAGAGAGGACTTTGTCTTGCATTTTGGATACCAGCTCAGCCACAGCATGCTAGGACACCAGTCAGTGTTGTGAGGCTCCCGTTACAGGTCCTAGCTCCCAGACATTTTTAGACATACCCTGAGCCAGAAGGGAACCAGTTGCCTTGAAGGGAAGGACTCAGTGCTGGCAGCAGTCATCACCTACTAAATGAAGAGCCCTTGGGCTCTGAATAACCAGCAGGGATACCCAGGTACTACATGGAGGGCCTTGGGTGAGCCTCAGAGACTGGACTGGCTGGCTTCAGGTAAGATTCAGCACATTACCAGCTGTGGGGGATACAGGGCAAAACTCTTCTGCTTGATAAAAGCAGAGGGAAAAGTAAAGAGGACTTTGTTTTGCACCTTAGGTAACAGCTCAGCCACAGTGGGGTAGAGCACCAAGCAGAATCTTGGGGTCCCTGATTCTGGGACTTGACTCTTGGATGGCATTTTTGGATCTGCCCTGGGCCAGAGGGGTGCCCACTGCCCTGAAGCGTGAGTCCCAAGCCAGGCAGCATTCCACCACAAGCATTCACCATGGGCCTTAAGGGAACATGAGCCATAGTCTGGTAGTTCTCCCCATGGCCTGCAGTGGTGGTGGCTACAGGGAAAGGCTCCTCTACCTTTGGAAAGAGGAAGGAAGAGTGGGAAGGACTGTGTCTTGTGGTTTGAGTGCCAGTTCAGCAGCAGTACAATAGAACACCAGGTAGACTTCTCAGGTTTTTGACTGTAGTCCCTGACTCCCAGACCGCACCTCTGGACCCACCTAGGGCCTGGGGGAACTCACTGCCCTGAAGGGAAGGACAGAAGCCTTGCTGGCTTTGCCACCTGCAGACTGAAGAGCCTCAGGGCGTAGGCTGTAGCCAGGGAGTGGTTACAGCAGGCCTTGGGCAAGACCCAGTGCTATGTCAGCTTCAGGTCTGGCCCAGGACAGTCATATTAGTAGTGGCCAGAGGGGTGCTTGTGTCACTCCATCCCCAGCTTTAGGTGGCTCAGAATACAGAGAGACTGTATGTTTGTGAGAAAGTAAAAGAAGAAAAAGTCTCTGCTTGGTAATCCAGAGAATTCTCCCAGATCTTGTCCAAAACCATCAAGGCGGTACCTCTACAAGTCTGTAAGAACCACAGCATTACTGGGCTAGGGGTGCCCCTTAAAGCAAATACATCTTGGATTACAACACCCAGGTCCTTTCATATATGTGGAAAGCCTTGTAAGAAAGATGAGAAACAAGCCCCGACAGTGAAGACTACGATAAACACCTAACTCCTCAATGACAAGATACCCAAGAACATGTACTAGCATCAGCACCATCCAGAAAAACATTACCTCACCAAATGAACTAAATAAGTTACCAGGGACCAATCCTTAAGAAACAGATGTGACCTTTCAGACAGAATTCAAAATAGCTGTATTGAGGAAACTCAGAGAAATTCAAGATAACGAAGAGAATTCAGAATTTTATCAGATGTATTCAACAAAGAGATTGAATTTAAAAGAATGAAGCAGAAATTCTGGAGCTGAAAAAAGCAATTCACATACTGAAGAATGCATCAGAGTGCTTTAATAGCAGAGTTGATCATGCAGAATAATTACTGACCTTGAAGACTATTTAAAAATATAAAGTCAGAGTAGACAAAAGAAAAAAAAATAAAAATAAAAAAAGCACACCTACAAGATCTAGAAAATAGCCTCAAAAGGGCAAATCTAAGAGTTATTGGCCTTAAAGCGGAAGTAGAGAAAGAGATAGACATAAAAAGTTTATTCAAGGCTGGGCACAGTGGCTCATGCCTGTAATCCCAGAACTTTGGGAGGCCAAGGCAGGCGAGGTCAGGAGATCGAGACCATCCTGGCTAACACGGTGAAGCCCCTGTCTCTACTAAAACTACAAAAAATTAGGCGGGCGTGGTGGCAGGCGCCTATAGTCCCAGCTACTTGGGAGGCTGAGGCAGAAGAATGGTGTGAACATGGGAGGCAGAGCTTGCGGTGAGCCGAGATCGCGCCACTGCACTCCAGCCTGGGGGACAAAGTGAGACTCCGTCTCAAAAAAAAAAAAAAAAAAAGTTTATTCAAAGAGATAATAACAGAACTTCCCAAACCTAGAGAATGATATCAATATCAGCCCAGCGTGGTGGCTCACGCCTGTAATCCCAGCACTTGGGGAGGCCGAGGCAGGTGGATCACGAGGTCAGGAATTCGAGACCAGCCTGACCAACATGGTGAAACCCTGTCTCTACTAAAAATACAAAAATTAGCCGGGTGTGGTGGCACGTGCCTGTAATTCCAGGTATTCAGGAGACTGAGACAGGAGAATCTCGGAGGTTGCAGTGAGCCAAGATTGCACCACTGCACTCCAGCCTGGGTGATAGAATGAGACTCCGCCTAAAAAAAAACAAAAAGAAAGAAATATATCAATATCAAAGTAAAAGAAGGTTATAGGACACCAAGCATATTTAACCCAAAGAAGACTACCTCAAAACATTTCATAGTCAAATTCCCAAAGATTAAGGATAAAGAAAGGATCCTAAATGCAGTAAGAGAAAAGAAACAAATAACATACAAGAGAGCTCTTATTCATCTGGCAGGAGACTTTGCAGTGGAAACCTTACAGGCCAGGAGAGAGTGGCATGACACATTTAAAGTGCTAAAGGAAAAAAACTTTTACCCTAGAATAGTATATCTGGTGAAATTATCCTTCAAACATAGAGGAGAAATAAAGACTTTCTCAAACAAAAGCTAAGGGATTTCATCAACACCAGACCTATTCTACAAGAAATGTTGAAGGGCCGGGTGCAGTGGCTCACAGCTGTAATCCCAACACTTTGGGAGGTCAAGGCAGGCAGATCACTAGGTCAGGAGATTGAGACCATCCTGGCTAACACGGTGAAACCCAGTCTCTACGAGAAATCCAAAAAAATTAGCCAGGCGTGGTAGCGGGTGCCTATAGTCCCAGCTACTCGGGAGGCTGAGGCAGGAGAATGGCGTGAACCCAGGAGGCAGAGCTTACAGTTAGCTGAGATCGCGCCACTGCACTCCAGCCTGGGCAACAGAGCAAGACTCCATCTCAAAAAAAAAAAAAAAGAAAGAAATGTTAAAGGGAGTACTGCAATCAGAAAGAAAATTATGTTAATGGGCAACAAGTAATCACCTGAAGCTACAAAACTCACTGGTAGTAGCACACAGAAAAAAACAGAATATTACAAATGTAACTGTGATGCATAAGCTTCTCTTTTCCTTAATAGACTACATGATGAACCAAAAAAAAAAAAACTATAACAACTTTTCAAGACACAGACAGTACAATAAGATATATATAGAAACAACAAAAAGTTAAAAAGCAGGAAGACAAAGTTAAGGCATACAGTTTTTTATTAGTTTTCTTTTTGCATATTTGTTTAGGCAAACAGTATTATGTTGTTATCAGGTTAAAATAATGGGTTAAAAGATAGCATTTGCAAGCCTCATGGTAACCTCAAACCAAAAAACATACAATGGATACACAAAAAATACAAAGCAATAAACAAAATCATATCACCAGAGAAAATGACCTTCACTAAAGGAAAACAGGAAGCTAAGAAGGAAGAGAAGACCACAAAACAATCAGCAAGCAAATAACAAAATGGCAAGAGTAAGTCCTTATCAATAATAACATTAAATGTAAATTGACTAAACTCTCCAATCAAAAGACAAAGAGTGGCTACATGGGTGAGAAAAGAAGACCCATTGTTTTGTTACCTACAAGACAGAGGGTGGACACCTCCTGAGATATGGGGATTAATATCACCCCCCTCTACCCTCCTGGATATTACGAACCACATCGCAGGGGGGTGGACACCACCATGATATGGAGAGTAATATCACCCCCTCTCCCCACCTGAATATTATGAACCACATCGCAGGAGGGTGGACACACAGTGTATTCACGATATTTCCAGTAATATTATCTTTCCCATTGAACATTATGAACAATATCACAGGAGGGGTGCACCCCTCCTGTGATATTGGGAATAATATCATCCTTTCCTGCAGTGGATATTAGAAACAGTATCACAGGAAGTGTGTACACCGTCTGCAGTATTGAAAGTAATATCATTCCCTCCCCACCCCCAGCATATTAGGAACTAAATCACAGGAAGGAAGTACATTCCCTGCGATATTGTGAGTAATATCATCTTCCTCTTCCTTGGATTTTATGAACAAGATCACAGGGTGGGTGTACACTTCCTGTGATACAGGGAGTAATATCTTCCTCTTCCCCGCTATATGTGAGGAGCAATATCACAAGGCGGATGTACAGCCCCTGCGACATTTGCTGTAATATCATTCTGTCTCCCCTAGATATTAGGAGAAATACAACTGGGGGTGTGTACAACCCTGCGATATTGGGAGTCATATCATCCTCTTTCGCTCTGGATATTAGGAAGAGTATCACAGGGGTGTGTATACCCCCTGAGATATTGGGAGTAATATTATCCTCTCACCCTCTGGATATTAGGAAGAGTATCACAGGGGTGTGTACACCCCCTGCAATATTGCAAGTAATATCATCCTCTTCCTGTTGGATGTGAAAAACAAAATTACAGGGGGTTGTACACCTGCTGAGATATTGGGAGTAATATCTTCCTCTCTCCCCCTGGATATTAAGAGCAATATCACGGGGGTGGTTTACATCCTATGCGATACTGGGAGTAATATCATCCTCTCTCCTTCTGGATATTAGGAACAATATCACAGGGAGGGTGTACACCCCTGTGATATTGGCAGTAGTATCTTCCTCTCCCTGGATATTATGAATAATATTACAAGGGGTTTTACACCCCCTTTTATATTAAGTGTACTATCATCCTCTCGCCCTCTGGATATTAGGAACAATATCACGGCGGGGGGGGGGGGGTGTACACCCTTGCGATATTGAAAGTAATATCCTCTCCCCCATGGTTTTTAGTAACAAAATCATAGGGGTCGTACACCTGGTGCGATATTGGTAGTAATATCTTTCTCTCTCTCCCTGGATATTGGGAACAACATTACAGGGGGGTTGTACACCACCTGCAATATTTGGAGTAATATGATTCTTTGTCCACCTGGATATTAGGAACAATATCACGGCACCGGGGTCGTGGAAAACCCCGGCTATTTTGAAAGTAATGTCAGCGGGTCTCCCTTTGGATATTAAAAACTATATCACAGAAGGAATATACTTTTTCTGCAATTTAGGGAGTAGTATCATCTCTTCTTCCCTAGATACCATGAACAATATTACAGGAGGGGTGTACACTTTCTGCGATATTTGGAGTAATATTATCCTCTCCCATCCTGAATATTAGGAAAATATTACAGGGTGGGGGGGACACCCCTGCAACATTGGGAATAATATCATCCTTTCCAACCAGGAAATTATGAACAAGATCACAGAGAGGGTGTACACCCCCTGTGATATTGGGAGTAATGTCGTGTCCTCCCCAAACCTGGATGTTAGCAACAAGATCACAGAGGGGGTGTACACACCCTGCGATATTGGAAGTAATAGGATCCTCTCTTCCCCTTGATATTAGGAAAAATATCACAGCACGGGTGTACATTTCCTACACTGTTGGGAGTAATATCATTCTTTTCGTCTCTGGATATTAGGAACAATATCACAGGGGTGGTGTACATTTCCTTCGATATTGGGAGTAATACCATCCTCTATTTCCCTGGATATTAGACACACTATCGCCCCCTGCGATATTGGGAGTAATATCATACCTCCTTCCCTGGATATTAGAAACAATATCACAGGTGGTGTACACCCCCTGTGATATTGGGAGTAATATCATTCTCTCCACCCCCAGATATTAAGAACAATATCACGGCAGAGGTGTATAACCTCAGTGATATTGGGAATAATGTCATCCTCTCCTTCCCTGGAAATTAGAAACAATATCACAGGAGGGTGTACACCTTCTTTGATATTGGAAGCAATATCATCCTCTCCCCTGCTGGATATTAGAGAAAATATCACACATGGCATACACCCACTGTGATATTAGGAAGAATATTACAGGGTGTACACCCACTCTGACTTTAGGAGAAATATCTCCCTCAAATAATACAAAAATATCACAGGGTATACAGTCATATCTCCTTAGGATATTACAAATAATATCATAGGCTGTGCACCCACTATGATTACAAATCCCATAGTGCTGGGATTACAGGCGTGAGCAACCACACCTGGCCCATGCTGTATCTTTATCTGTTGTCTGTTGTTGTTTGTTTGTTTTCGAGCCCAGAAATAACTTCTCACCTATATGTTCAAATGATTTTTAATATGAATGCCAAGAAAGTTCATTGGTGGAAAAGCAGCCTTTTCAAGAAATGGTGTTGGAGAAACTTGATTTCCACATGCAGAAGAGTGAAGGTGGACCCTATGTCACACCAGATGCAAAAACTAGCACAAACTGGGTCAAAGACCTAACCCCAAGAGCTAAAACTATAATATGCCTAAAAGAAAACATTGGCCAAACTTTTATGACATCAGAATGGGCAATGCTTTCTGGGATATGACACCAAAAGCATAGGCAACAAAAGAAAATCAGATTCCTTGGATTACAGCTAAATGAGAAACACTTTTGTGCATCAGAAAACACTGTGAACTGAGTGAAAAGATAACCCATGGATTAGGAAAAATATTTGCGAATCATATATCTGAAAAGAGGCTGATAGCCATAATATATAAAGAACAGCTAGAATTAAACAAGAAACCCAAGGTGTCCCATTAACAATGGTCAGAAGGCTTGAGTAGACGTGTCCCTAAAGAAGATATACCAATGGCCAATAAGCATATAAAATGATGTTCGAAATCATATCACTAATCATAGGGAAGTGCAAATCAAACCAATAATGTGATACCACACATTAGGATGAATATGATAAACAAACAAGCAATGATGAAAACTAGAGGGAAGTAGGAATGCTCAAACATGATCAGAGGGAATGTAAAACTGTGCAGGAACATGGAAAATAGTATGGAGTGTACTTGAAAAATCAGAAACACAATTATCAGATGATCCCGCAGTTGCATTTGTGGGTACCAACCAAAAAGAATTAGAAGCCAGGAGTGGAAAAGATATTTGTACACCCATATTCATAGCAGCGTTATTCACAACAGTCAAAAACGTGGAAGCAACCCAGTGGTCCGTGGACAGATGAATGAAAAAGCACACTGCAGCTCATTCATACAATGGAAGGCTATTCAGCCTTAAAAAGGCAGGCACTTCTGGCCTGCGCAGTGGCTCATGCCTGTAATCCCACCATCTTGGGAGGCCAAGGTGGGCGGATCACCTGAGGTCAGGAGTTCAAGACCAGCCTGGCCATCATGGTGAAACCCTGTCTCTACTGAAAATGCAAAAAAATTAGCCAAGTGTGGTGGTGCATGCCTGTAGTCCCAGCTACTCGTGAGGCTGAGGCACAAGAATCACTTGGATCCGGGAGGTGGAGGTTGCAGTGAGCCCAGATTGTGCCACTGCACTCCAGCCTGGGCGACAGAGTGAGACTCCATCTAAAAAAAAAAAAAAAGCAGGCACATCTGACACAAGCTGCAACATGGATGAACCTTGAAGACATTTTTGTCAGTGAAATAAATAAATCACTAAAGGATAAACACGACTGGGCTCAGTGGCTCACACCTGTAATCCCAGCACTTTGGGAGGCTGAGGCGGGTGGATCACTTGAGGTCAGGAGTTCGAGACCAGCCTGGCCAATATGGTGAAAACTTGTCTCTACTAAAAATACAAAAATTAGCTGGGTGTGGTAGCCCAGGCCTGTAATCCCAGCTACTCAGGAGACTGAGACACTAGAATTGCTTGAACCCAGGATGTGGAGGTTGCAGTGAGCCGAGATCACACCACTGCACTCCAGCCTGGGCGACAGAGAAAGACTCTGTCTAAAAAAACAAAAAAGAAAAAATTAAACACAGTATGATTCCACTTATATCAAGTCTCTAGAGTAGTTAAACTCATAGAGTTGCAAAGTAGAATGGTGGCCCCCAGGGGTGGGCGAGAGAGAGGAGTGGAGAGTTTGGTTAATGGGTCCAATTTCCATTTTGAAAGATGAAAATGTTCTGGAGTTGAGAGAGGTGATGGTTGCTAAACAATGTGAAAGTACTTAATGTCATTAAACTGTAAACTTAAAAATAGTGGAAATTGTATATGTTTATACTGGCCATTCTATATGAAATAATATTTATTTATAACTTTTAATATTTATATGTGGTATATTTTACCATAGTAAAAGATGAAAATTAAAGCAGTTGAATCTTTAAAAAGAGAAGAAAGAAGCGAATAATACACACAGGATTTCTGCTGATTAGAGGAAGAGCCCCACAGCTTCTATGGACACTCACTTTTCTCTTCTTGCTGCATTATTATGAGGAAATCCTTAGAGATGGGGGAGCTTGGGTGAATTTGGCTAATGATGAGCTCTGTGACTTGAGCCCCTAAGGCCATGGAATAGTAAATACTCAGTCTGTACCTCCAGCCCTGCAGTGTGAGGTTCCAGTCAGGTGGGCTCCACACCCGTCACCTGCATCAGGAGGCTCATGTCTGACCCTGTCTTCTTGCCCGGCTTGAGGACGGAGTCTGAGCCTCCATCGTGCACCACGCAGGGAAGACAGTGGACCTGTTCTCCGTGGTCGTGGCCCCGCAGAGGGGAAGCGCAGTTCAGTGAGTGCTGAGGGACAGTGGGGAGCCTTGTTTTGTTTTCTCATCCTCAGGACAAACGGGAGTGCGGTGGGCAGATGGGAGGAGACCAATGTGCAAACTCTCAGCTCAGTGGACTGTGGAGTTTCTGTTCTTGGTTGTGGTGGGGGTCTCAGAAATCTTATTCAAAATTTTGCTTTCCTCCCACACTGGTTGTGCTTTTCATGGACATCTCACCCATGAGAGCAGAAAATGAGTCCTCTAAACTATTCCCTAAGCACAACAAAAAGATTATGAAGGTGATGATGAGGATAAAGAGGACGATGCTAGACACCATGGCATCACGAACCCTTACTGAAGGCTTCCTAAATGCCAGGCTCTGAGCTCTGTGGTCTATGCAGCTTCTTTCATTTCATCCGCATAGTCTTCTCCCAATTATTAGTGCACATTTCATTATTATTTTACAGACTAGAAAAGAATCAATGCATTTTCATATAATTTGTACCAGATCATGAAGTCGAAAAGGGTGAAGTCCCATTTGAACCAGGCAGTCTAAGTCCAGACACACGACATTTGGCCAGTCCTCTTCCTGCATCCAACCTGCCCTCTCAAATCCTTGTCACTCAGGCAGATGGCCCTGCTCACTGTGCCCTTCCCTTTGGGGGTTCCTGGTAGACCACAGCTAGAACAGTGGGTGCCACATTCACTATGTCAAGTATAGAAAGGGCAGCCGACATTTGGGTTGGTTCCAAGTCTTTGCTAATGTAAATGATGAGTTAATGGGTGCAGCACACCAACATGGCACATGTATACATATGTAACAAACCTGCACATTGTGCACAAGTACCCTAGAACTTAAAGTATAATAATAAAAAATCAAAAAATAATTGGAACAAAAAAAGGGGGGTAGCCGAGATCACATCAAAGATTCCAGAAAGAATTGGCGCAGGATCATTCAGGATGCATCTCTCCCTTTCCTCTGTTCCTAGCTTTCCTTACAGCTCTCGACTTCCTCAAAGGAGTCAGAAATTCAGAGTTTGGCTTCCATTCCTATTGAGGAAGCTGGAATTCATTTCAAAATGCTTCTCAGATGTGCCTGTGGTTAAGACCTCTGAGCTCTGCTTAAAACTTTTTGAAGCTGGGCGCAGTAGCTTACGCCTATAATCCCAGCACTTTGTGAGGCTGAGGCAGGTGAATCACAAGGTCAGGAGTTTGATACCAGCCTGGCCAACATGGTGAAACCTCGTCTCTTCTAAAAATACAAAATATTAGCTGGGCGTAGCAGTGGGCACCTGTAATCTCAGCTACTCGGGAGGCTGAGGTAGGAGAATAGCTTGAACCTGGGATGCGGAAGTTGCAGTGAGCCAAGATCACTCCACTGCACTCCAGCCTGGGCAACAGAGTGAGACTCCGTTTCAAAAAAAAAAAAAAAAGTTTTTGAGAGTTGGAAGACCATGAAGTAGAGTACCTGGATCTTAGAGACTGGCCATTAATTTTGAATACCACCCTTTCTACTCTCTGTATGGCAAGGCGTGAGATGTCCATCCTCTGAGACTCAGCACTCTCATCTGAGTTGATTTCTAGCTGATCCAACGGAAGTGAGCGATGATGAAACTGATCGTGGGTGCCCACTGCATGATCTCTATGTGATGGATGCATAAAGTAAAGGCAAAGGGAATTTTAGATACATTCATTAGTATTTTAAGCTTCATCTCCATACAATTCAACGGAAATATCCCCTGACCTGAAGTTCTGGTTTCCCTGCATTCCAGACAGGACATTTTGTTTTGTCCTTATCTCAGTAAGTACTGAATATTGTGAGAGGAACAAGTGAGTCTCTTTTTTTTCTGATTCCCCAGAGCCTATATCTTGCTTGGCACGCAGGAGATAGCAAAAGTAAAAATCTATGTTAATTATTGAATAGACCCTTCCTTGCTTCACAAAAATTGGCTGTGATCAGTGTGACTTCGACATACTTCATTCCTCTTTTTTTTTTTTCTTTCTTTTTTGAGACGAAGTTTTGCTCTTGTTGCCCAGGCTGGAGTGCAATGGCGTGATCTCGGCTCACTGTAACCTCTGCCTCTGAGTTCAAGCCATTTTCCTGCCTCAGCCTCCCAAGTATCTGGGACTACAGGCACGCACCACCACGCCCAGCAAATTTTTTGTATTTTTAGTAGAGGCGGGGTTTCACCATGTTGGCCAGGATGGTCTTGATCTCTGGACCTCATGATCTACCCTCCTCAGCCTCCCAAAGTGCTGGGATTACAGGCGTGAGCCACTGCATCTGGCCAGACTTTCTTATGAAAACTCTAAGTCCAGGTAGGGGGAGGGGGGAGGGGGGAGGGATAGCATTAGGAGATATACCTAATGTAAATGATGAGTTAATGGGTGCAGCACACCAACATGGCACATGTATACATATGTAACAAACCTGTATGTTGTGCACATGTACCCTAGAACTTAAAGTATAATTAAAAAATAAAAAAAGAAAAAGAAAACTCTAGTCCACCTAAGCTAAGGACAGGAGTTATGTCTTACATGAATTTTTAAACAAGACCCACCTATTTGAGTAAGTAATTACTCTCTTGAAGGAAGAAAGTCAGAAGACATAATGATGAAATCACTAGAACATAACTGGCATATGGAAATATTTTCTGATTATGAACTGTCAACTTTAATTTCATTTTCAGATGGCATGGTCTCAGCTGTTATGCAGTGTTTATAGACGTTCTAAATCAAGGGAATTTGTGGCATCTATTTAGGATATTACAAATATTATCTCAGTGTGAACACCCCCTGTGACATTAGGAGTAACATCCCCCTACAATATTGGGAACAATATCATATGGTGTACACCCCCTGTGACATTAGAGGTAACATTTCTTTAGGATATTACGAATAATATTACCAGGTGTACAGCTGCTGTGATATTAGGAGTAACATTTCCATAAAACATTACGAATGATATTACTGTTTGTACACCACGTGTGACATTAGGAGTAACAGCCCCCAGAACTATTATGAATAACTTCACAGGATGTACACCCTCTGTGACATTAGAGGTAACATTTCTTTAGGATATAACAAATAATATTACCAGGTGTAATTACATAATTATATCGAATTATTCACAATATACTAGTGGTATACTACTACTAGTGTCACAGTGTGTGTATACCTTGTGCTGTTATTCATAATATACTGGGGGGATGCTACTGCCAATGACACAGGGGTGTACACGCTGTGATATTATTTGTAATATTCTAGGGGTACACGTTTAAAATCATAGGAGGTGTACACCATATGGATGTATCCCTGAGAAACAGGGATATTAAAAGTGTCCTGCGCTGTGATATTAGGATTAACATTTCCATAAAATATTACAAATAATAACACTGTTTGTATACCATGTGTGACATTAGGAGTAACAGCCCCCAAAAGTATTATGAATAACTTCACAGGGCGCACACCTCCATGACAGTAGGAGTAACATCTTTCTAACATATTATGAATAATATCGCAAAATGTACAGCCCCTGTGACATTCGAAGTAATCCCCACCTAGGATATTAGGAATAATATCACAGGGAGTACACCCCCTGTGACGTTAGAGGTAACATCCCCCAAGGATATAAAAAATAATGTCAGATTGTGTACATGCATTGTGACATCAGTAGTAACATCCCTTTAGGATATTATGAATATTATCAGAGTGTGAACACCTTCTGTGACCTTAGGAGTAACATCCCCTTACAATATTGGGAATAATACCACATGGTGTACACCGCCTGTGACATTAGTGGTAACATTTCTTCAGGATATTACAAATAATATCACAGGGTGTACAGTCCCTGTGATATTAGGAGTAACATTTCCAAAAAACATTACAAATAATATCACTGTTTGTACACCACATGTGACATTAGGAGTAACATCCCCCAAAACTATTATGAATAACTTCACAGGTTGCACACCCTCTGTGATATTAGGAGTAACATCTTCCTAGAATGTGAAGAATCATATCACAGGATGTACACCCCCGTGACATGAGGAGTAACATCATTCTAGGATATTACGAAGAATATAACAAGGTGTACACACTTTGTATGGTAGGAGTAACACCCCCCTGGGATACTACGAATCATAGCACAGAAAGTACACCCCCTGTGATAACAGAAGTAACATCCCCTTAGGATATTACGAATAATATCACAAGGTGTACACACCCTGTGACTTTAGGAGAATCATCTCCTTGGTTTATTACAAATAATGTCACAAGTGTTAACCTGCTGTGACAATAGGAGTAATATACTTCTAGTATATTATGAATAATATCACAGTGTGTACACCCACTGTGATATTGAGTCATTTTATCCAAAAATATTATGAATAATATCAGGGGGTATATACACATAGTGTACACCTACTGTGACATTAAAAGTTATACCTCCCTAGGATATTGTGAATAGTATCACAGGGTGTATGCCCTGTGTGTACACCCACCGATTTTTCAAGTAATATCTCCCTAGGATATTACGAATAATATAAAAGGGTGTACCCCGTCTGTGACATTAAATGTAACATCCCTGTAGGATATTCTGAATAATATCGCAGGGTGTACATCCCCTGTGACATTGGGAATAGCATCCCCATAGCATATTCCAAATAATATCACAGGGTGTACACCCCATGTGACATTAAGAGTTATGTCTTCCTAGGGTACTACGAATAACATCACAGGGTGTACACCTCCTATGATTTTAAAAGTACTCCCCTAGAATATTACAAATAATATCACAGCGTGTACACCCCGTGACATTGGCAGTAACATCCCCCCAGTATATTACGAATAATATCACAAGGTGTACACACATTGTGACACTAGTAGTATACCGCTAGTATATTGTGAATAATTTGATATAATTATGTAATATATGTAGACACCTGTTACATTAGGAGTAACATCCCCCTTGAATATTACCAATGATATCACAGGGTGTACACCCTTTGCGACTTTAGAAGTATCATCCCCCTAGAATATTACGAGTAATACCACCCCCATCTCCCACAGTGGATATTATGAACCATTTCACAGGGGTGTGGATACCCCCCACAATATGGGGAGTAATATCACCCTCCTCTCCCTGCCTAGATATTATGAACTACTTCCCCTATAAAGACAAACATATACTTAAAATAATGGGATGGAAAAATGTATTTCATGTCAATGGAAACCAAAAAAGAGCAGGAGTAGCTATACTTATATCATACAAAATAGATTTGAAGACAAAAACTATAAGACAAAGAGGCCAGGCACAGTGGCTCATGCCTGTAATCCTAGCACTTTGGGAGGCCGAGGCGGATGGATCACCTGAGGTCAGGAGTTCGATAGCCTGGCCAACATGGTGAAACCCTGTCTCTACTAAAAATATCAAAATTAGGTGAGGTGGTACGTGCCTATAATCCCAGCTACTTGGGAGGCTGAGGCAGGAG
This sequence comes from Macaca fascicularis, assembly GCF_037993035.2. Classification (NCBI taxonomy): domain Eukaryota; kingdom Metazoa; phylum Chordata; class Mammalia; order Primates; family Cercopithecidae; genus Macaca; species Macaca fascicularis. The sequence continues at coordinate 48,718,794 of NC_088388.1, read as the reverse complement.
AATCACTGGAACTCGCGGGGCGGAGGTTGCAGTCAGCTGAGATCATGCCACTGTACTCCAGTCTGAGTGAAACAGCCAAACTCCATCCCAAAAAACAAAACAAAACCAAAAGACAAAGAAGGTCTCTATATAATGATAAAGGGGTCAATTCAGCAAGAGGATACAATAATTTTAAATATATATGCACATAGTAATGGAACACCCAGATATGCAAAGCAGAGATTATTAGAGCTAAAGAGAGAGATAGGCTCCAATACAATAATAGCTGGAGATTTCAACACCCCTCTTTCAGATTTGGACAGATCTTCCAGACAGAAAATCACGAAAGAAACATCAGACTTAATCTGCACTATACAGCTAATGGAACTAACAGATATTTACAAAACATTTTGCCCAGTGACTGCAGGATACACATTATTTTCCTCAGCACATGGATCATTCTCAAGGATAGGCCATATGTTAGGTCACAAAACAAGTCTTAAAACATTGAAAAAAAAAATTGGCTGGGCATAGTGGCTCACACTTACAATCCCAGCACTTTGGGAAGCTGAGCTGGGTGGATTACTTGAGGTCAGGCGTTCGAGACCAGCCTGGCCAACATGATGAAACCCCATCTCTACAAAAATACAAAAAATAGCCAGGCGTGGTGGTGGGTGCCTGTAATCGCAGCTGCTTGGGAGGCTGAGGTAGGAGAATAGCTTGAACCCAGGAGGCAGAGGTTGCAGTGAGCCGAGATTGTGCCACTGCACTGCAGCCTGGGTGACAGAGCAACACTCTGTCTCAAAAACAAAACAATATAAAACAAACAAACCAAAAAAAATGAGATAATATCAAGCATATTCTCTGGCCACAATGGAATAAAAACAGAAATTAATAGCAAGAATAGTTTTGGACACTATACAAATACACAGAAATTAAACAATGTTTCAGATGTCTTGGAGCACTGGAAAAAAAAAAAAAAAGAAATTAAACAACATTCTCTTGAATGTACCAGCAGGTCAATGAAGAAATTAAGAAGGAAACTTAAATTTTTGTTGAAACAAATGATAATGGAAACACAAGATATCAAAACCTATGAGACACAGCAAAAACAATACTAAGAGGAAAGTTTACAGCTATAAGTGCCTACATAAAAAAAAAAAACCCTACTAATTAATGCATCTTAAAGAACTAGATAAGCAAGAAAAAACCAAATGCAAAATTAGTAGAAGAAATAATGAAGATCAGAGCAGAAATAAATGAAATTGAAATAAAGAAAACAATACAAAAGATCAATGAAACAAAAAGTTGGTTGTTTGAAAAGTTAAACAAAATTGACAACACTTTAGCCAGACTAAGAAAAAAAGAGAGAAGGGGCAGGCATGATGGCTCATGCCTGTAATCCCAGCACTTTGCGGGGCTGAAGTGGGTGGATCACTTGAGGTCAGGAGTTCAAGACCAACCTGGCCAACATGGTAAAAACTCATCTCCTCTAAAAATGCAAAAATTAGCCAGGCGTGGTAGCATACGCCTGTAGTCTCAACCACTCAGGTGGCTGAGGCACAAGAATTGCTTGAACCTGGAAGGTGGAGGTTGCAGTGAGCCAAGATCATGCCACTGGATTCCAGCCTGGGCAACAGGGCAAGACTCTGTCTCAAAAAGATAAAAAAGAGAGACCAAGATAAAATCAGAAATGAAAAGGGAGACATTATAACTGATACTGAAGAAATTCAAAGGATCATTAGTGGCTACTAGGAGCAAGTAGATATGCCAATAAATTGGAAAATCTAGACTAAATGGACAAATTGCTAGACAGATACAACCCACCAAGACTGAACCAGGAAGAAATCCAAAACCTGACAGATCAATAACAGATAACAAGATCAAAGCTGTAGGGGCCAGGCGCAGTGGCTCACGCCTGTAATCCTAGCACTTTGGGAGGCCAAGGCAGGCGGATCATGAGGTCAGGAGATTGAGACCATCCTGGCTAACACGGTGAAACCCCGTCTCTACTAAAAATACAAAAAATTAGCTGGTAGTCCCAGCTACCCAGGAGACTGAGGCAGGAAAATGGCGTGAACCCGGGAGGAGGAGCTTGCAGTGAGTGGAGATTGCGCCACTGCACTCCAACCTGGGTGACTGGAGTGAGACTCCAGCTCAAAAAAAAAAAAAAAAAAAAAAAAAATCAAAGCTGTAATAAAGTCTCCCAACAAAGAAAAGCCCAGGACCTGATGCCTACACTGCTGAGTTTTACCAAGCATTTAAAGAAAAACTAATACCAATCCTACTCAAAGTATTCCAAAAATAGAAGAGGAGGGAATACTTCCAATCTCATTCTATGAGGCTAGTATGACCCTGATACCAAAACAAGACGAAAATACAAGCAAATTCAGCAATACATTAGAAGGATCATTCATCGTGACCAAGTGGGATTTGTCCCTGGGATGCAAGGATGGTTCAACAGATGCAAATCAATTAATGTGATATATCATATCGACAGAATGAAGAGTAAAAACAGTATGATCACTTCAATTGATGTTGAAACAGCATTTGATAAAATTTAACATCCCTTCAAGATAAAAACCCTCAAAAAACTGGAATAGAAGGAATATACCTTAATATAATAAAAGCCCTATGTGACAGACCCACAGCTAATATCATACTGAATGGGAAAAAACTGAAAGCCTTTCCTCTAAGAACACAACAAGGATGCCCACTTTCATCACTGTTACTCAACATAGTACTGGAAATCCTAGCTAGAGCAGTCAGACAAGAGAAAGAAACAGTGGGCATCCAAATTGAAATGGAAGAAGTCAATTTATTCTTGTTTATAGATGATATAATCTTATATTTCAAAAAAACCTAAGATTCCACATAAAAACCTATTAGAAGTGATAAATTCAATAAATTTGCAAGATACAAAAGCAACATACAAAAATTAGTAGCATTTCTACATGCCAACAATGAACAATCTGAAAAAGAATTTAAAATGTAATGCCATTTACAGTAGACACAAATAAAATTAAATACCTAGGAATTAGCCAAAGAAATTAAAGATCTCTATAGTGAAAACCATAAAACACTGATGAAAGAAACTAAAAAGGACACCAAAAAATGGAAAAATATTTCATGTTCATGGATTGGAAGAATCAGTATTATTAAAATGTCCATACTACCCAAAGCAATCTACAGATTCAATGCAATCCCTATCTGAACCCTCCCCTCAGTGAGTGATTGTGTGAGTCCAGGCAGTGCTTCTCAAACTTTAATGGGCATCAGAATTCCCTGCAGTTTGTTAAAATACAGATTCCTTTCCCTTCATTGTGGGGTTCTGTATGAGGCCTGAGATTCTGTTTTTTGTTTGTTTGTTTGTTTTTGAGACAGGGTCTCACTCTGTTGCTAAAGCTGGAGTGCAGTGACACGATCATGGCCCACTGCAGCCTCCATCTCCCAGGCTCAAACTATCCTCCTGCCTCAACCTCTCAAGTAGCTGGGACTACAGGTGTGCACCACCATGCCCAGCTAAGAGTTTCTGCATGTTTAATAAGTTACATTCCTACCAGGTGATTCTGTTGAAGGAAGTTCCAGACTACACTTTGAGAAATGCTGCTCTAAGAGAATATGTCAGGTGCCTGGAAGTTCTGAGAGATACGGAAGGGAGCAGGTGACCCGAGGTACATGTGTATAACATTTCTTTCTTTTCTTTTTTTCTTTCTTTTCTTTTTTTTTTTTTTTTTTATGAGATGGAGTCTTGCACTGTCACCTGGGCTAGAGTGCAATGGTGCAATCTTGGCTCACTGCAACCTCCGCCTCCTGGGTTCAAGCAATTCTCCTGCCTCAGCCTCCCGAGTAGCTGGGATTACAGGGGCCCACCACCAAGCCCTGCTAATTTTTTACATTTTTAGTAGAGATGGGGTTTCACTATGTTGGCCAGGCTGGTCTCAAACTCCTGATCTCGTGATCTGCCCGCCTCAGCCTCCCAAAGTGCTGGGATTACAGGTGTGAGCTACTGTGCCCAGCCAACATGTGTATAACATTTCTAGAAAAATATGCAAAAAACATTGTTAGCTTCTGAAAAGGAGGCTAGAAGTTCTGATGTAAGGGTAAGACCTGGTTTTATATTTTTAAAAACTTTAATATTTTTTTCACCTTAAGCATGTACTACTTTCTTGGCTTAGAAACATTTAGCACATTGCCCAACAAAGAGTAGGTTTTTAATAAGTAAAAGTTCTTTTCTTTTTTGTCCTCTACCCAAACATTTGCTGCCCTTTCTCTTCCTCATTTCCTCACCACCAGCAGTATTCCCATTCATGCACTTGATTAATAAATATCAATAGAATACATATCATGTGCTAGGCACTGCTCTAACAGTATAGCTGCATACACACAACAGACACAGTTCTTGCCTGCAGGGAGTTTACATTCTAGTGCTCTCTTGTCCCCACCTGGGCACATTTTGATTCATGAATTCCTGCCTCCTCAGCTCTGTACAGGCCATGCCCTTACACAAATCTAAAGTACCCTTTCCTACTCCCCTCCTTCAGAACAGGACCTAAATTCTCCTTGAAGCTTTCCCTGAACCCCACTGACATCCCTATGGGAGGCTTGATGGGAGCTCTGGACCAGGCTTCTGCTGCCCTCTGGTGGGCCTCCCTGGTGGCTCAAGGGTCTGTGTACCCAGAGTACACTGGCTTCCCTGGACCTGGCTCAGAGCTATGATCTGTGTGTCCCTAACTCTGAGCCAGACTGTCCCTAAAGGCCACTGTCTTTGTAAAGGCAATGCAGTATGGGACGGTAAGTAGTGCCACTGCCCGGGGGTGCTGGTAGTTGGGGAGGGAGGGAGGGTAGGGAAGTGGGGAGGAGACACCAGGTAAAATAGCTTTCAGAATTATCTTTTTTTTTTTTTTTTTTGAGACAGAGTCTCTCTCTGTTGCCCAGGCTGGAGTGCAGTGGCGTGATCTCAGCTCACTGCAACCTTCACCACTTGGGTTCAAGCGATTCTCCTGCCTCAGCCTCCCAAGTAGCTGGGATTACAGGCATGAGCCACCAGGCCTGACTAATTTTTGTATATTTGGTAGAGACAGGGTCTCACCATGTTGACCAGGCTGGTCTTGAACTCCTGACCTCAAATGATCCACCTGCCTTGGCCTCCCAAAGTCCTAGGATTACAGGCATGAGCCACTGCACCTGGCCTTATCCTTTCTTTTATTCGTTGTTTTTATCTTGTGCCAAAAGCAATTCATACTCTTACAGAAACATCAGAAAATAGAAACATGCAAATGAGTGATTCAAACAAATCCCATAATCCCACCTAGAGACAATTTCTGTTCACACCTGGAGCAAGAACAAAGAGGAAAGGGCAACTAGGCCAGGAGCCTGGACTCCAGACCTCATCATCCCTCCCCCTGTGTGACCCTGAGCAAGTCCCTTCTTGGAGTCGAACTCATCCATACACAAAATGAGGACTGAATTAAGTACCTACCGGGTTTACTCTTCTGTGATTCTAAGTCAGGGGTCCCAATCTCAAATGCCTTTTTAAAATACAGTTGTCTGGTTCCCCACTCCCAACCCACTCCCCATCCTAGCAGATTTCTGCTTTCCCAGACAGAGTTTGGGAATCACTCTCTCTCCCTCTTTCTTCTTCTTCCTTCTTCTTTCTTCTCTTTCTGGAGTAAAGGAATCAATTTTTAAAAAATATTTTTTAGTGACCGGGCGCAGTGGCTCATGCCTGTAATCCCAGTAGGTGGGTGGATCTCCTGAGGTCAGGAATTCAAGACCAGCCTGGGCAACGTAGTGCTACCCCATCTCAACTAAAAATACAAAAATTAGCTGGGCGTGGCGGCATGTGCCTGAAATCCCAGCTACTTGTGAGGTCGAGGCATGAGAATCATTTGAACCCGGGAGGCAGAGGTTGAAGTGAGCCAAGATTGTGCCATTGCATTCCAGCCTGGGCCACAGAACAAGACTCCATCTCAAAAAAAAAAAAAAAATGTTTTTACTTTTCAGAGACCAGAGTCTTGCTCTGTGGTCCAGGCTAGAGTGAAGTAGTGTGATCAACACTCACTGCAGCCTTGATCTCCCAGGCTTAAGCAATCCTCCCATCTCAGCTTCCCGAGTAGCTGGGACTACAGGCATGTGCCACCATGCGTAATTTTTTTTTTTTGTCCTGAGACAGAGTCTTGCTCTGTCACCCAGGCTGGAGTGCAATGGTGCAATCTCGGCTCACTGCAACCTCCATCTCCTGGTTTCAAGCAATTCTCCTGCCTCAGCCTCCCGAGTAGCTGGGATTACAGGGCCCACCACCACACCTGGCTAATTTTTTTGTATTTTTAGTGGAGACAGAGTTTCACCATGTTGGCCAGGCAGGTCTTGAACTCCTTACCTCGTGATCCACCTGCCTCAGCCTCCCAAAGTGCTGGGATTACAGGCATGAGCCACCGCCCCTAATTTTTTTATTTTTTGTAGAGACAGAGTCTTACTATTTTGCCCAAGCTGGTCTCAAACTCCTGAACTCAAACAATCCTCCCACTTCAGCCTCCCAAAGTGCTGTGATTACAGGCATGAAGGAATCAGTATTTTAGGATGGGCACGGTGGCTCATACCTGTAATCCTAGCACTTTGGGAGGCCAACGCTGGGCGGATCACTTGGGGTCAGGAGTTCGAGACTAGCTTGGCCAACATGGTGAAAACCCCTCTCTACTAAAAACACAAAAATTAGCCAGGCGTGGTGGCATTCACTTGTAGTCCCAGCACTCAGGAGGCTGAGGCAGGAGAATTGCTTGAACCTGGGATGGGGAGGCTGCAGTCAGCCGAGATTGCACCACTGCACTCCAGCCTGGGCAACAGAGCGAGACTCTGTCTCCAAAAAAAAAAAAAAAATCCGTATTTTTAGGCCAGGAGGAGTGGCTCATGCCTGTAATCCCAACACTTTGGGAGGCTGAGGCAGCTGGATCACCTGAGGTCAGGAGTTTGGGACTAGCGTGGCCAACATGGTGAAAGCCCATCTCTACTAAAAATACAAAAATTAGCTGGATGTGGTGATGCACACCTGTGGTCCCAGATACTCGGGAGGCTGAGGCACGAGAATCACTTGAACCCGGGAGGCAGAGGTTGCAGTGAGCGAACGCCACTGCACTCCAGCCTGGGCAACAGAGTGAGACTTGGTCTCAAAAAGAAAAGAGATCAGTATTTTTAAAAGTCTTCTGGGAGTATCCCAATGAATCCCTCCTAGTCAAGAAGCATTGGTAGATATCTTTGTAGACATTTGTATGTTTGTGCATAATTTTACAAAAATGGAATTATTGTATATATGTTAATATATTAATATTTAGGTATATTTCATACCTTAATTTAAGCAGCCCACTAATCAATTAGGCAGTCCCAACTTTGTACTATTACAAATACTGAAAAACAGTAAAAGTAGGCTAAAAACAAATTACAAATAATTAGGGAAAACCACTCAAAAGTTCAGGAAAAGGACAAAAATGCCTAAAAACTCTTAAAGTGTTGAAAATTGCTTTATGAAGCATGAAAATGACCAATATTATTAAAAAAAAAAAAACCCAGCAACTGGGAAATACTCATTTTCAATCAAATCATTGTTTCAATCAAAATGTTGTATTTCACCAGAATGCTTTCAGAAAAATTGCTTTCAGTCCAATCATATGCCTCTGTGGGAGGCAGCCAGCAAGAGCTTCCTTCCAGCTCCCAAGAAGTCCTTGGAAAAGGTTTGGGATCCCCACTGCCAGCAGTTCTAACCGGGAAATAAACATCAGACCAACTGCTGTGCATGTACCCAGCAAGGATCTGCCGATTATCTTATGTGCCAGGCTCTGTGCTGGGCACTGGGAATATGAGGCAACCAAGACAGTTTCTGCCATCCTCCCTGGCAGGGACTCACAGTCCAGTCTAGCAAGGCAGACAGACACATCCACAGGTAATTCCAATACAGGCTGAGATGAGATGAGAACTGGGAGGCATGGTAAATGGGGAGAGGCAAGTGAAAGCTTCTGCCCTGCCCCTCCAGCAGCCGTGGGACGGTAGAAACACAGCCTCTTCCTCCTCAGCAAAATGTTCTAGTTACTTTTGCTATGAAACAATTACCCCCAAAACCTAGTGGTTTCAAACAATCATTTGATTATGCTCAAGGATTCTGTAGGTCAAGAATTCAGGGCTAAGTGTAGTGGCTCATGCCTGTAATCCCAGCATTTTGGGAGGCCAAGGCAGGATAACTACTTGACCACAGGAGTTTGAGACCAGCCTGGGCAACATAGGGAGATCCCTGTCTCTACAAAAGAAAAAAAAAGAATTCAGATAGGGTACTACAGAATGGCTTCTATACTCCAGAATGTCTGTAGTCTCAGCTGGGAAGACTGAGTGGCTGGACTCAAAGGCTCTGGAGGCAGGTATCACGTGGAGGTATCTTCACCCACGAGCCTGGTGGTTAGCGAGGGCTGTCACATGGGACCTCCACCATAGCTGTTTCCCAAAGCACCCGCACATGGCTGAGGCTTCCTCACAGCATGGAGACCTCGGGGTGGGCCTGCACAGCAGCTCAGGACCCCAGACACGAGTGTCCCAGGCAACAAGGACTTTTCTGCCCTGGTCTCAGAATTCCTCAAGTGTCACTTCAGCTGAATTCCATTGTTAAAGCCAGCCACAGCCTGCCATGTTGATAGGGAGAGGAATTAAGAAACCACATCTTGATTGGAGCAGTAAGGTTCTAAGAAGACAAGTGGGACAGACTTTGTTGTGGTCATTTTTTTTTTTTTCCCAGAGACAGGGTCCCTCTGTCCCAATCATAGCTCACTGCAGCCTCAAACTCTTGGGTTCAACCAATCCTCTCACCTCAGCCTTCCAAGTTCCGGAAAAAAAAAAAAAAAAAATCCAGCTAACTTTTTTATTTTTTGTAGAGATGTGAGTCTCACTATGTTGCCCAGGCTGATCTCAAACTCCTGGCCTCAAGAGGTCTTCCTGCTTGGCCTCCCAAGGTGCTGGGATTACAGGCATGAGCCACTGAATCTGGCCTGTTGTGGTCATACAATCTACCACACCCGAGGTGGACCCAGGCACACCATTTACTGCCAGGAGGGCAGGTCTGAGAGGGGCCCAGCTGGGTGCAATGGAGGTAAAATGGGAAAGAAGCTGAACTCTTCTATCCTTAGGCAATTTCATGTGACTATGGCTTCACTTTCTGCTCCTCCATGACAACTTTTTTTTCTTTTTTTTTTTTTTAAGACTGAGTCTCGCACTGTAGTGCAGGCTGGGGTGCAGTGGCACAATCTCGGCTCACTGCAACTTCCACCTCCTGGGTTCAAGCAAGTCTTGTGCCTCAGCCTTCCAAGGAGCTGGAATTACAGGCACGCGCCATCACACCTGGCTAATTTTTGTTTTAGTAGAGAAGGGGTTTCACCATGTTGGCCAGGCTGGTCTTGAACTCCTGACTTCAAGTGATCCGCCCACCTTGGCCTCCCAAAGTGCTGGGATGACAGGAGGGAGCGCCACCCAGCCTCTCTTATGACTTTTCCATCTCAACAGTATGTCAAATTGTCTGCCTACTTTACCTTGTGTGCTTTAGTTTCTTCTGAATAATGGAGATGCTAATACTATCTACCTCATAGAGTGACCATGAGACAATATGGTAGTCCCCCATTGTCCGCAGGGGATATGTCCCAAGGCCCCAGTGGTTGCCTGAAACTGTGGACAGTATAGAATCTTTTATATGCTATGTTTTTTTCTACACATACATACCTATAATAAGGTTTAATTTATAAGTTAGGCACAGTAAGAAATTAGCAACAATAATAATAAAATAGAACAATTATAACAATATACTGTAATAAGTTATTTTAAATTTATGAATTATTTCTAGAATTTTCCATTTTATATTTTCAGCCCACTGTTGACCATGGATAAAGGAAACCATGAAAAGGTGGGGAAACTACCATACTTATAAAATACTCACTGCAAGTCCAGGCACAGTGGCTCATGCCTGTAATCCCAACACTTTGGGAGGCCGAGGTGGGCAGATCACCTGAGGTCAGGAGTTCAAGACCAGCCTGACCAACATGGCAAAACCCCGTCTCTACTAAAAATACAAAAATCAGCCAGGTGTGGTGGCAGGCACCTATAATCTCAGCTACTCGAAAGGCTGAGGCAGGAGAATCACTTGAACCTGGGAGGTGGAGGTTACAGTGAGCTGAGATCATGCCACTGCACTCCATCCTGGGGGATAGAGCAAGACTCTACCTCCAAAAAAAGGAAAAAAAAAAAAAAGAACGGTCAGGGAACAAGGATGAACTCTGAGCAGTGGTGCGCGTTGGAGCTGGCTTGTATGGGCTCGCAAGAGCCAACTTTCAAGCTTTTAGGAATGCTGCAAGCCAGTTAAACACAGGCATTATTTAAAAAATCATATAAACTCACAGATAAAGTATATTCAAAACTAGTAAATCCTCAGAACTCACCACTTTCTAATTATTTCACACCATTTAACTATTATTCGTGGTCTCCAAGTCATTTATGACTGCTATATCTGCAGAGGAGAGATACGATGTAATGGTCTGCTCCTGAGCATCTCATACCAACCCCTGGTTGTAACATCCCATTAGTAACTTGAAATCGGCCATGGTGGGAGTTCCAGAACGTCTAATGTACAAATAATGAGTTTCGCAAAGAGAACATAGAAAATAGTGGGGAAGAAATTATTAAAAGAATAATTCAAGAAAACTTCCCAGAACTGCAAGATAATTTTCAGACTAAAATAGTTCACTCAGTACCTTGCAAAACATGAAAAAAATAAAAGCCAAGGTATTTTTGCAAATTTCAGAACACCAAGCGCTAATAAGATGATCCTGAAAGCATTGAGTCAAAAAAGAAAAAAGTTACCAAGTTACAAACAAAAGAGTGGGAATCAGAATAACATCTGACTTCTTGGCAATAGCATTTGGTTTTTCTTTTTAAAGCTATAAACAATTAAGCGATGCTAAAAATGTTTAAAGAAAATTATTTCCGGCCAGGCACGGTTGCTCCTGCATGTAATCCCTGCACTTTGGGAGGCCGAGGCAGGCAGATCACTTGAGGTCAGGAGGTCGAGGCCAGCCTGGCCAACATGGCGAAACCCCATCTCTACAAAAAGTATAAAAAATTAGCCAGGAGTGATGGTGGGCACCTGTAATCCCAGCTACTGGGAGGCTGAGGCAGGAGAATCACTTGAACCTGGGAGGTGGAGGTTGCAGTGAGCCGAGATCGTGCCATTACACTCCAGCCTGGGCAACAAGAAACTCCATCTCAAAAAAAAAAAAAAAAAAAAAAAGGAGTCCAAATATCCAGTGTTTATTAGCGATTCAAGGGGGGATATAGAATAGGCAGATGCACATCTAAGTCTGGAGTTCAAGGAGGGTCTGCCCTGGAGGTATGAATTTGAATGTAGTAGCTTTAAAGATGGCATGGAAAACCATAGATTAGATGAAGTTACCAAGAGTTGAGATGAACAGAAAAAAATGAGGTCCAAGGACTGAGCCTTTTGTTAGGGACTGCTAGAGGCAGTGTTTCCCACATCCTCCAAAAGGGTGCAAACCAAGAAAGAGGAAGACAGAAGATAAGGAAAGAGGAATCTAACACTGCAGACATACAGAATATTTGGATTGATGGTGAACAGGGATCCCAGAACTACAGGTCTCAGGGTAAGCTGTCTAAACTGGCACTAGAGGATGAAGCGTCCTAGGAAGGTATCACCAAGGAAAAACAAAAAGAGTAACCCTGTTTAAATGTACTGAGATTAAACTATGGCTCAAACTTTGGGGATGAGATAGAAACAGGAACACAGAACTTTAAGCAGATGGAAAAACAAGGTAATAACTAACATATTTTTTGTAGATGTATTTACAGAATTATAACTATGGAATCACATCAACACTGTATATAAAAGTCATAGAAATGTAAACATAGAATATTGATTGAGCCATAAATGATTATAGAATTATGAAGATGCCAGGAAAGGGGCATAAAAGTGTTATTTAGAGCAATTATCCTAGATACACACCCCAAAAATTGAAAACAGGTAGTCAAACAAGTACATGTACACAAATATTCAGAGCAGCACTATTTGAAACAGCCAAAAGGTGGAAACAATCCAAATATCCATCAACTAATAAATGCATAAACTGTGGTACACACACACAGTAAAATACTATTCAGCCACAAAAAGAAATGAAGTACTGACACATGCTATGTTAGTGAGCCTCAAAAACATGCTAAGTGAAAGACTGCCAGGCACGAAAAGTCAGGTACTGTATGAATCCACTTATATGAAATATCCAGAAAAGGCAAATCCATAACAACGGAAAGTGGATTGGTGGCTGCTAGGGGTTGGGGGGGTAAAAAATGGGGATAACTGCTTAATGAGTATGGACTTTTTGTTTTTTGAGACACAGGTCTATGTTGCCCAGGCTGCTGCCAAACTCCTGAGCTCAAGCGTTCCTCCCATCTCGGCCTCCCAAAATGCTGGGACTAAGTCAAGAGGAGTGTGGGGTTTTGCTTCAAGGTGATGAAAATGTTTTGGAACTACATTAAGGTGATGGTTGTACAGTATTATGAATAAACAAATGCCACTAAATTGTTCACTTTAAAATGGGGAATTTTGTAATGTGAATTTCACCTCAATTTTTTCAAAAAAGAATGTTACGTAGAAATAAGAAGGTGGGCTGGGTGCGGTGGCTCACGCCTGCAATCCCAGCACTTTGTGAGGCCGAGGCGGGCAGATCACGAGGTCAGGAGTTCAAGACCAGCCTCACCAACATGGTGAAACCCCATCTCTACTAAAAATACAAAAATTAGCTGGGCATGGTGGCGTGCGCCTGTAATCCCAGCTACTCGGGAGGCTGAAGCAGAATTGCTTGAACTCGGGAGGTGGAGGCTGCAGTGAGCCGAGATCATGCCACTGCACTCCAACCTGGGTGACAGAGCAAGACTCTGTCTCAGAAGAAAAAAAAAAAAAAGGCACATTATATACCAGAAAAACAGCTATGTATTTAAAGTGGTTGCCCTCATCTTCAGGAAGGTAGGGCTGCAGAAAGGAAAAGACTGTTTTTAGTTATTCCTTATCAAATGATTCAACAGGCTGGGCGCAATGGCTCACACCTGTAATCCCAGCAATTTGGGAGGAGGTGGGCGGATCTCTTGAGGTCAGGAGTTTGAGAACAGCCCGGCCAATATGGCAAAATCCTATTTCTACTAAAAATACAAAAATTAGCCAATCATGGTAGCAGGCACCTGTAACCCCAGCTACTCAGGAGGCTGAGGCACAAAAATCGCTTGAACCTGGGAGGTGGAGGTTGCAGTGATCCAAGATCATACCACTGCACTCCAGCCTGGGCGACAGAGTGAGACTGTCTGAAAAGATAAATAAAACCACATACATGTGTAAGTTTAATAATAACAGGATGGGCCGGGCACAGTGGCTCACATGTCAGGAGTTCAAGACCAGCCTGACCAACATGGTGAAACCCCGTTTCTACTAAAAAAAAATACAAAATTAGCCAGGCATGGTAGCTCATGCCTGTAATCCCAGCTACTTGGGAGGCTGAGGCAGTAGAATCACCTGAACGCAGGATGCAGAGGTTGCAGTTGAGACGAGATTGCGCCACTGGACTCCAGCCTGGGCAACAAGAGCGAAACTCCGTCTCAAAAAAAAGAAAAAAAAAAAAAAAAAAGGCTGGGTGCAGTGGTTCATGCCTGTAATCCCAGCACTTTGGGAGGCCAAGGTGGGCGGATCACGAAGTCAGATCAAGACCATCATAGCTAACACGGTAAAACCCCGTCTCTACTAAAAATACAAAAAATTAGCTGGGTATGGTGGGTGCCTGTAGTCCCAACTACACGGGAGGCTGAGGCAGGAAAATGGCATTAACCCGGGAGGCGGACCTTGCAGTAAGCTGAGATCACGCCACTGCACTCCAGCCTGGGCGACACAGGGATACTGTAAGATGGACACCTACCACTTGAAAAGATGATTTTTCGGCCGGGCGCGGTGGCTCAAGCCTGTAATCCCAGCACTTTGGGAGGCCGAGACGGGCGGATCACGAGGCCAGGAGATCGAGACCATCCTGGCTAACACGGTGAAACCCCGTCTCTACTAAAAAATACAAAAAACTAGCCGGGCGCGGTGGCAGGCACCTGTAGTCCCAACTACTCGGGAGGCTGAGGCAGGAGAATGGCGTGAACCCGGGAGGCGGAGCTTGCAGTGAGCTGAGATCCGGCCACTGCACTCCAGCCTGGGCGGCAGAGCGAGACTCCGTCTCAAAAAAAAAAAAAAAAAAAAAAAAGAAAAGATGATTTTTCAAGGAAGTAAACAGTTGTTGGAGGAAACCTACAAATTCTAGGTGCTCACATGGATAGATGAGGACAAATAATGTGCATATGCTATTTCAACTGGGTCAATAGATGTTACAAAAAAAAGAAACAAACCATATGGAAACTTTTTTTTTTTTTTTGAGACGGAGTCTCACTGTCACCCAGGCTGGAGTGCAGTGATGCCATCTCGGCTCACTGCAACTTCCGCCTCCTGGGTTATAGGCGCCTGCCACTATGCCCAGCTTACTTCTGCATTTTTAGTAATGACAGGGTTTCACCATGTTGGCCAGGCTAGTCTTGAACTCCTGACCTCAGGTGATCCACCCACCTCGGCCTCCTAAAGTGCTGAGATTACAGGCATGAGCCACCACGTGCAGCCCTTTTTCTGAATTCTGAAGGATCGTGGCTCTATAAACACACACCAGCCAGACATACAGCTTAACCACTTTGACAGTGGTTCAAAGTCTTGTAACTTTGACCCACTCCCTAGGGTTGTCTGAGATTTTAGTCATTCAAGCAGCAATACCCATGTACCCCATTAGGTTAAGAATTAAATTAAAACAAAATACCAAAACAAGTAAATCTTACTTTAACCCACCCAAATATTTTCAAAGGCCAGGAACCCAAGCCCATTTCAAATATTCTTCCTAAACCCCCAACGCTCCAGACGAACTGTGCCTGTTTACTGTCCCCTAGATTCCTTCTTCATCTTTAACCCTCACTGCAAGATCCAATGTCTCTCCATATCAGATTCCCCTCCCTCCAGTGACACTTTTATGTATTAGGTTAGTGCAAAAGTAATTGTGGTTTTTGCATCAAAGTAATGGCAAAAACCGCAATTACTTTTGCCCATATTACTATTTCTGATGCTACCAGTGGTTAACATCTGCCAGAGATCTATCTGTCTTTAACATTAAATGTATCAAAAAAACTTAGAAACATTTTTGCCATGACACCAAAACAAACACAAAGGCATTATTTCCTAGTGTCTTCCAGTTCTCCATATTTAAGGCAACCACCTATGAGGTTATAAGCTGCTCAACTGGTTTAAGGGGCCAATGAAGGGATGTGATGTACACTATCTTACTGCTCCCTGGAATCCTAACATCAGTCACCTAAAACACTTCCCCATCAAACAAGATCAACACATATGAACCACTGATATATATACATTTTTCTTCTAGGAAAATAAACATAAAACATGCTTTTAGTTAAACAATCATTTTATTGCTTGAGTACACAGACAAATTTATGCGACCAGGGCAGAGGCTGTAGATGATTCACTGAAAAAGAAAAACGGGGAAAGAAAATCAGGATTAATACCGGTCCCTCCATATTCGTTAACAGATAATCTCCCCACTAATGGTGCTATTCTCAAACAGTTAATAAATACAAACTATATAAAGTGCACCAAACTACTGAATACCTGAACCAACGCATTGCGTTGAAGCACAATGAATGAAGATGCTCACTCAGACATCCAAGGAAGAACTGGCCAACAAAAGGAAAAACCTTTCTGGTGGAAACTGCGAATGTCTGGCAATCAATCATCATAGTGAGCAATTCATGCGAAAATTAATTCAAACTCCTGGGAGTAGAGGTATGAAAGGAAAACTTACCTACTATCTTATTAAAGACAAGCAGCCACACCCATTCGATTATGTACTGCCTGTGGCTGTTTTCCCACTACCAGGCCAGAGCTCAAAGAGCAGTTAACCAAATAGCCCCCAAGGCCGAACATATTCACTACTAGGACTTTAACTACTGGCTGACTCCTATGCTTGATAACAACAACAACAACAAAAGAGTTGACACTTACTATTTCCAATTGGGAGGGAGGACTCGCTTGGTCTTATAATATCGAGCCAAACGGTGAATCCGGCTCTCTATCAGAATCAGACGGAATTTAGCATCCTTATCCTAAAAATAAAATTTGGTGCAATTCAAGAAAACCACCCAAAATGACCGAACATTATCAAACATTAATAAGACAATGTAGAGCTACTACGCACTTTCTCTAATGAAAATCTCTTTGGGTAGAATTTGAACTTCAAAGCAACACTACACTAGTTTGTGTACTAAGCCACCTTGAATAATTCAAACCAGATGCATGTACGAGCAGTCCTATTTAGCACCAGATTTTGTTTATTAGCTTACCTTTCTGTTCCTCTCAAGATGCTTTCGAACAGCAACTGCTTTCTTAATTAAATGGTAGAGATCTTCAGGAAGATCAGGAGCAAGTCCCTTAGACTTAAGAATTCTTAAGATTTTATTGCCTGTCACAAAACGTACTTGTGCAACACCATGTGAATCTCTCAGGATCACACCTGAAAAGGGAATCATGTTTTAACTTTCAACACGAAACACTAACTGGATGATGTCGAGGCTCAGAAATCAGGGCATAGTTCCTATCTGTAAGCTGGAGGTATACTTTTATACATCACAGAAACCAACATGGGAATGCACATAAAGCTCACTCAGACATCCAAGGAAGGTTTACCCAAGACTAAGGAAAACCTTTCTGGTGGAAACTAAGAATGCTGGAAAACTATCATCCCAGTGGGTTTGCTGGAATACAGATGACCAAAGGAATTGAGATTCCACAGCTAACATTTATTGAGAACTCTGGTCATTCTTCTAAAAACTTTACACGTTATTTCTTTTAAACCTCTAATGAGTTCTGATTACTTACAATCTATGGCACATTTTCTTTTGGTGTGTCATACCTCCAATTAGACTACAAGCTCCAAGAGTACAGATATTTTGCATCCCCCTTCCCCCTTTTAAGAGGTGGGATCAGGTGCTGTGGCTCACGCCTGTAATCCCAGCATTTTGGGAGGCCGAGGCGGTGGATCACCTGAGGTCAGGAGTCTGAGACCAGCCTGGCCAATATGGTGAAACCCCGTCTCTACTAAAAAATACAAAAATTAGCCGGGCGGGGTGGTGCTGCCTGTAGTCCCAGCTACTCCGGAGGCAGAGGCAGGAGAACTGCTTGCATGAACCCAGGAGGTAGAGGTTGCAGTGAGCCGAGATCGTGCCACTGCACTCCAGCCTGGGCGACAGAGTGAGAATCCGTCTCAAACAAAAACAAAAAAACACACAAATTCGCCAGGCCTGGTGGTGGGTGCGTGTAATCCCAGCTATGCGGGAGGCTGAGGCAGGAGAATCGCTTGAATCCAGGAGGTGGAGGTTGCAGTGAGCTGAGATCGCGCCACTGCACTCCAGGATGGGCGACAAGAGCAAGCCTCTGTCTCAAAAAAAAAAGAAGAAAAAAAAAAAAGGTGGCGCCTCTCTGTCACCCAGGAGTGCAGTGGCTTCATCATAGCTCACTGCAGCCTAGGACTTCTGGGCTCAAGTGATCCTCCCACCTTTGCACCTGTATCTGGAAATACAGGCACATTGCCGCTGGCTTTTTTGGGCGGGGGAGTAGGAGGCTAGTATATTCTCAGGCCCCAGAACCATGTTCAGCACACAGAAGGCAAACATTTGCTGAATGAAGCCACTTGCACGAAGTCACATGCAACTGAGATTCAAACCACACCTAACTGTGAAGAACTGTATCAGGCACTCTGCTTAGCCAATTCCAACTCCTCCACTTGAGAGCTGTGTGATTTGGGGCTGGTTAGTATCCAGCTGCACTGTGCCTCTGGATCCTCAACTGTAAACTGGGGGGAAAGCCACGAAGATTTATTTCAAAGTATTGTGGTCAGAATTAAACGAGATCAGTACACGTAAAGTGCTTACAATGATGCCTGTAGCACGGTGCCGAGACCATAGTTTTTGCGATTTTTAAAATAACGTTACCACCTACTAGATCCTACAAGTCACACGAGGACAGGCGAAAGAGGCTACACAAACACTCACCGATTTGTGAAGGAGTCAGGCCCTTCTTGGCCAGTTTGTAAATCTGCTCCTTCACGTCGTCAGATGTCAACTTCAACCACTGTTATGGAATAGAAAGCAACCTTAAGATGAGAACCCAGGAATGCCGCCTAAGCACAGCGCCCTCTCCACCCGCAAAACCGCGCTCCTCATACACGCAAGTTCCTCACCCCGGCGTCGCTTCACCCGAGACAAATGCCACCCCCCTCCTCGGATTCTCCCCGGTCCCAGCGCGCTACTTACAGTGGGGACGCTGCGTCGATAGGGCAAAGCCGACTGGGACAGGCCCTTCCTGGGGAGAGAAGCAGTCTCTAAGTGAGGTGTCGGCTCGTGCCTGAGCAGCCCAGAACATCATCCCCTCGGCCCGCTGCCCACACTCCCTCTCTTCCTCCCACACCCGCCCAGCAATCCGGTTCGATGCCCCGAGCTCACCCGGGAGCATGCATGCGACCCATGATGGCGGCAGTCAGGCAGCGAAAGGAGAGCGAGGATGCAAACGCCGTAGGAAGCCACCCAACACGCAGGAAGTGACCTCACACGTCCACGCTTCCTCGCACGCAGGAGGCGGAGCTACGCTGCGCAGTCACCGTCGTCTGTGTGACTACATCTCCCGAAATGCATTTCAGCGTCGCAAGCGATTCGTCAGTCGGCCGGGCCTCATCCCGGCATGCATCGGTCTTTGATCAGCCTTGTGGCCAGAGCGGGAATTTGAGGCTGACAGCAGCTTGCGTTGAAATTCCCTACTTCGGACTCCGAGATCATAAAGATTCGAATGCTGCGCTGTGGGTGGGCATGGAGCAGGTAGGGCTAGAAGAATCAGCCATACACAGGTGTTTGCTCATTCACCAGTGCCTGGCTTTGCCCTGGAACTAGATACCTCAGAGTCGGCCCTGCGCCTAATGAAATAACAGATACAATAGCATGTGATGACCACACGGGAAGCCATGGCTGCAGCTACCCCCCAGCCGGCGCTTCCATTTCTCATTTCTAAATCCTACTCTTATCTGTCACGGGAGAGTCACTGACGGTGAAGAAACGGTCTAAGGAGTTGAACCAGGTCCCCGCGGATGCCTGCCGCCCTCCGCACTCGAATTCCCCTGCGCAGGGCTTTGGGGCGCTGGACTGTCTGGGGAGAAGGGTTGGGCAGAGGCTTACGGAGCCGTGTTCCCAAGTGAGACAGTTGGTGGGCAGGGAAGAGCCTTGGGAGCAAGATTGCAAAGGCCAAGAGGATGAGGGATAAAATGAGGCATTTGAATTTCCTGGGAAAAAGGAACCGTCAAGGAAATAGCTTTTTTTTTTTTTTTTTTTGAGACGGAGTTTCGCTCTTGACTCCCAGGCTGTAGTGCAATGGCGCGATCTCGGCTTGCCATAACCTCCGCCTCCCGGGTTCAAGCGATTCTCCTGTCTCAACCTCCTGAGTAGCTGGGATCACAGGCATGCGCCACCACGCCCAGCTAATTTTGTATTTTTAGTAGAGATGGGTTTTTCCATGTTGGTCAGGCTGGCCTTGAACTCTTGACCTCAGGTGATCCGCCCGCCTCGGCCTTCCAAAGTGCTGGGATTACAGGCGTGAGCCACCGCGCCTGGCCGGAAGAAGCTCTTTTAAGACAGACCTAGCCTGGGCAACATGGCGAAACGCCGTCTCGATAAATACAAAAAATTAGCCGGGCGTGCTGGCTGGTGCCTTTGGTTCCAGCTACGAAGGAGGCTGAGGCTGGAGAATCGCTGGAGCCGTGAAGGAGATTGCGGTGAGCCGAGATAGCACCACGGCGCGCCAACCTGGGCAACAGAGCAACACTCTGTCTTAAAAAAAAAAAAAAAAAAAAAAAGGAAAGAAAAAGACTGACTCAGTGCTGGTACACAACCATGCGTTGAAAGAATGGGCAAATGAAGCAACTTTTAAAAATTTTTGAATGGTTAAATTTTTTTTATAAGCATAGCTCTAGGAAGGAGGGAGGTCAGTGAAATCAAACAGTCGACAAGTTTAAAGTAACTGGCGAGACATTGGGAAACTAGATAGTGAAGCATCCACTTTTAAACCTGTCACTATTTGAAATAAAGTTATCAGGGATAGCCGCGCGCGGTGGCTCACGCCTGTCATCCCAGCACTTTGGGAGGCCGAGGCGAGCGGATCCCGAGATCAAAAGATCTAGACCATCCTGGCTAACACGGTGAAACCCACTCTCTACTAAAAATACAAAAAATTAGCCGGGCGTGGTGGCAGGTGCCTTTAGTCCCAGCTACTCGGGAGGCTGAGGCAGGAGAATGGCGTGAACCCGGGCGGAGCTTGCAGTGAGCTGAGATCTGGCCACTGCACTCCAGCCTGGGCGACAGAGCGAGACTCCGTCTCAAAAAGAAAAAAAGAAAAAAAAGTAAACTTATCAGGGATAAAGAGAGAACCCTTTATAACAAAAAGGGGTCAATTCTCCAAGAAAACAACACCCCCCCCCCAAAAGAAAAGCCATAATCTATCACTATTTGATTAATAACTTTTCCCAAACCATCAGGAATTTTAGTCAAATTCGGTACCTATTTGGGTAACGTTTTTTTCCTAGCAAAGTTTATCATTAGCCAATATTACGTTTTTAGTTCAGATATGGAATAGGTATCTCAAATTTAATATGACTCCAGTTCCCAAACCTTGCCCCTTTGTTTCAGTTAAACATGATCCTGTTTGCTCAAACTTAATACAAACCTAGATGTCTCCATTTTTCTCTGATTTCTCTCTGTCATCCCTGGAATTTGAGACCAGCTTGGCCAACATAGTGAAACCCCGTCTCTACTAAAAATACAAAAATTAGTCAGGCGTGGTGGCCCATGCCTGTAATCCCAGCTACTTGGGAGGCTGAGGCAGATAATTGCTTGAACCCAGGAGGGTGGAGGTTGCGGTGAGCTGAGATGGCGCCACTGCACTCTAGCCTGGGTGTGACCCACCGCGCCGGGCCTTATGATTCTATTTATATGAAATGTCCAGAGACGGAGTTTCGTCATTTTTACCAGGGTGGTCTCAAACTCCTGACCTCAGGTGATCCACCCGCCTTGGCCTCCCAAAGTGCTGGGATTACAGATGTGAGCCACCGCGCCCGAACTTTTTTTTTTTTTTTTTTTTTAAGGAACAGGGTTCTCACTCTTTTGCTCAGGCTGGCCTTGAACTCCTGAGCTGATGCAACCCTCCAGCCTCAGCCTTCCAAAGTGCTGGAATTATAGGCAGGAGCCACTGCCCAGCTTCCTAAGCATGTTTTCAGGGTTCATTCATGTTGTAGCATGTATCAGTACTTTTCTCCTTTTTATGACTGAATAAAAGTCCATTGTATGGACTTTTTATTTTGAGACGATCAAGCGATTCTTCTGCCTCAACCTCCAGAGTAGCTGGGATTACAGGCATGTGCCACCATGCCCAGCTAATTTTGTATTTTTAGTAGAGACGGGGTTTCTCCATGTTGGTCAGGCTGGTCTGAAACTCCTGACCTCAGGTGATCCGCCCGCCTTGGCCTCCCAAAGTGCTGGCATTACCAGGCATGAGCCACCACGCCTGGCCCTTTGCCCATATTAATTTTTTTATTTTTTCTTGCTCTGTCAGTCATCCAGGCTGGAGTGCAGTGGCATGATCTTGGCTCACTGCAACCTCTGCCTTCTGGATTCAAGCGATCCCGTGCTTCATCCTCCTCAATAGCTGGGATCACAGGAGCGTGCCACCACACCTGGCTAATTTTTGTATGTGGTTTTTTTAGTAGAGTCAGGGTTTCGCCATGTTGGCCAGACTGGTCTCGAACTCCTGACCTCAGGTGATCCACCCGCCTCAGCCTCCCAAAGTGCTGGGATTACGGGGGTAAGCCACCATGCCTGGCCCTTTGCCCATTTTTAAATTGAACTGTCTTTTTGTTGTTGAGTTGTAAGAATTCTTCGTATATGTCTGATTCCTTTTATTAGATACACTATTGGGAAATATTTTTTCCCATTCTACGGGTTGTCGTTTATTTCCTTAATAGTTTCCTTTGATGCACAAAAGTTAATTTTGATGAAGTCCCAAATAATCAATTTTTTTCTTTTGTGGCTCATGCTTTTAGTGTCACATCTAAGAATCATCAGATCAAAGGTCATAAAGATGTATGTACACCCAGGTTTTTGTTTTCTTCTAAGAGTTTTAGTTTTGGCTTTTTTTTTTCCCCCCAGAGACAAGGTCTCGCTCTGTCCCCCATGCTGGAGTGCATTGATGCGATCTGGCTCACTGCAGCCTCGAACTCTTGGGCTCAAGGAATCCTCCCACCTTGACCTCCCAAAGGAGTGGGATTGCAGGTGTGAGACACTGTGCCCAACCAGTTTTAGCTGTTATACTTAGGTCTTTGATCCATTTGAGTTAATTTTTATATGTGGTGTAAGAGTCCTACACATGCTTTTGCATGTGGTTATCCAGTTGTCCCAGCACCATTTACTGGAAAAATCTTTTCTTTTTTAAATGGTCAAAGAAACCCACAACTTTTTTCTTTGAATGGTCTTGACAGTGTTGTGTGTATCTTCCCTGGATCGTGATTCAAACAAATAAAAAGAACCAAATACTGATTACTGAAATGAAAAAATACAAGAATTGGCTGGGCGTGATGGCTCACACCTGTAGTACCAACACTTTGGGAAGCCAAGGTGGGCAGATTGCTTGAGCCCAGGTATTTGAGAGTTTGAGACCAGCCTGGGCAACATGGTAAAACCCCATTTCTACAAAAAATACGAAAATTAGCCAGGCATGGTGGCATGTGCCTGTAGTCCCAGCTGTTTGAGGCTGAAGTGAGAGGATCATTTGAACCCAGGGAGGTTGAGGCTGCAGTGACCCATGATTATGCCACTGCACTCTAACCTGGGCAACAGATTGAGACCCCCGTCTCAAAAAAAGAAAAGAAAAATACAACCACCAAAATTTAAAACCTAATGGATAGGTTAAACAGTTGGAAGTAGTGAATTAAAAAATAAGTCAGGGCCGGTCATAGTGGCTCATGCCTGTAATCCCAGCCCTTTGGGAGGCTGAGGCAGGTGGATCACAAGGTCAGGAGTTCAAGACCAGCCTGGCCAACATGGTGAAACCCTGTCTCTACTAAAAATACAAAAATTAGCCAGGCGTGGTGGTACATGCCTGTAATCCCAGCTACTCGGGAGGCTGAGGCAGATAAATTGCTTGAACCCAGGAGGCGGAGGTTGCAGTGAGTGGAGATCGTGCCACTTCATTCCAGCCTGGGCATCAGAGCAAGACTGTCTCAAAAATAAAAATAAATAAATAAATAAATAAAAAATAAGTCAGAAAAAATTGAGAATGCAGGGACAAAAAAAAAAAAAAAAAAAAAAGACGAGAAGACATAGAAGAGTGGAAATGTCTATTATACATTATGCATTTAATCAGAGTTCCAAAAGGTGGCAGACAAAACGTTTGAAACGATAATGGCTAGCAAGTATTCAGAAGTGAAGAAAGCTACTGATCCAGTTTTTGTTTTGTTTTGTTTTGTTTTTTTTTGAGACAGAGTCTCGCTTTGTTGCTCAGGCTGGAGTGCAATGGCGCAGTCTCAGCTCACTGCAACCTCTGCTTCCCGGGTTCAAGCGATTCTCCTGCCTCAGCCCCCCAAGTAGCTGGGACTACAGGTGCGTGCCACCATACCCAGCTGATTTTTGTATTTTTAGTAGAGATGGGGGTTCAGTATGTTGGCCAGTCTGGTCTTGAACTCCTGACTTTGCGATCTGCCTGCCTCAGCCTCCCAAAGTGCTGGGATTACAGGCGTGAATCACTGCGCCTGGCTTTTTGTTGTTGTTGTTGGAGACGGAGTCTCATTCTGTCGCCCAGGCTAGAATGCAGTGGCATGATCTCGGCTCACTGCCACCTCTGCTTCCCAGGTTCAAACAATTCTCCAGCCTCAGCTTTCTGAGTAGCTGGGATTACAGGCAGGCGCCTGTTATTTTTTAATTTTTTAGTAGAGGTGGGGGTTTCACCATATTGGCCAGGCTGGTCTGGAACTCCTGGCCTCGTGATCCGCCCGCCTCGGCCTCCCAAAGTGCTGCGATTATAGCGGTGAGCCACTGCGCCCAGCCCTGATCCACAGTTTTAAGAATCTTAAATAGGATAAATTCAGATACCCATACCTAGGAACATCTTAGTTAATACAGATGGAACAAGGTTAGCCTGAAGGTAGTAACTGTTGAAGCTGTGTGATGGATTCACTCATGGAGTTCATTAGGCTGTTATCTAATTTTGTAAATGATTACAGATTTGCATAATGAAGTTTTTCAAAAGAGTAAGGATGAAATAAAGATCCTTTTTTTCTGACAGAAACTGTCACCCCCAAAGCTGGCTGTAATTGAGTTATTGCTCTTCATTGGTCTCTGGGCCCTTTCACATGTCATCTTAGGGTCAGAGAACCACAGCTTCACACTTATCATTACAGGATGAAGGTACTGCTGCAGGACTACTTAGTACTGCTGCAGGACTACTTAATATCTTAAGTAAAGTACCAAACGCCAGGGACTATACTCACAGAAGCATTTCCCTTCTGAGAAACAGTGATGGGACTGTAGCAAAGTGGTTGCAATCCACACCTTCAAAGAGTAACACTCAGGCAGGGTGCGGTGGCTCCCGCCTGTAATCCTAGCACTTTGGGAGGCCGAGGTGGGTGGATCACTTGAGGTCAGGAATTCGAGACCAGCCTGGAAAACATGGCAAAACCCCATCTCTACTAAAAATACAAAAATTACTCGGGCTTGGTTGTGCATGTCTGTAGTTCCAGCTACTCAGGAGGCTGAGGCAGGAGAATTGCTTTGACCCAGGAGATGGAGGGTGCAGTGAGCTGAGATGTTGCCACTGCACTCCAGGCATGGGAGACAGAATGAAACTCTCTCAAAAAAAAAAAAAAAAAGAGTAACAGAAGTCAGAATCTCTATTTGAACATGTTTAGAGGCAACTGACAGGTTAGTTCTGAAATTGAGGATTATTAAACCTAATAAACTCCTGGGTGAGATGGAAAGAACATCAAGATTGAGCTCATAGCAAAGTCTGGAACCAAAAATGTTAGTATATACTGTCAACAAGGAAAGAAATGATAGCAGAGTTCTTTTATTCCAGAAATATTTTAATACAATCGTAGTACAGTTATGAAGTCACATTCAATCCACTGAATATATTCAGGGTATTAATAAAAATATTATACATCTTTATTCACTACCTTAATATAATTAAAGTATTTGGTTCTTATAGATGAGACTAATTACCATATTCATTCATATATGCACTGCTAGTCAAACAACATGGCAATAAATTTATAGATTATGATAGTGGGGGTTCAGTCTTTTTTGATCTGAAGTCTAAGTTTCAAAAGTGAATGTTTTCTTTTTTAAATGCCACAATATTTGAATTCTAGAAATAGGCAACTAATTTAAGGCAAGATACTGAAACTTTTATACAACTTTAATTTGAAAAAAGAAATCAAAGATCATACATGCCTTAACATTTAGATACCTATAGATTCATATAAAGGCAGTAATAAAAATATCAGTGCAAGTTCTACATTGGGTTCCTCAGTAGAGAAAATAATAGGTTCTTTGAGTGAACCATTATCTTCAAATCCCAAAACACTGGCAAGAAGAAATAATTCTTCTGATGCAGGACAACATGCAGCATAATTATTTTTAGTCAATAAAGGTGAGTATAAAATATTGTGATTATACGTAAAAATTAGTGTCTTGGTCAGTTTGTTAAACTTTTGTTTTTCAGATTTACTTTAATGTCAGCTTTTAAAAAATGCTTAAAAATCCAACTAATTTAAAATTGATTGATAGTAGTAGTGCAAAGAGGCTCCCCTCTTTTTTTATTTTTTGGTATGGGCTGAAGATTAGCATTTCATAAAGAAATAAACTATATGTAAAATGTATGTGTGTTTGAATGAGTAAAGAAGGCACAAAATGAGTTAAATTAAGAGAAAACATTACCACTTATTCTGAACTCTTAACTGTACAGTATTATATATACTTTTAGATATGAATCCAGATTTCTTATAATGGAAGTGACAGGACATTTTTTAGCTCTATTATTTGTGCTAAAAGACACTGTCACAATAGACTGCAAAAAGGCAGTACATGTTGAGTCTAATTAACGATGACCTCTACCAAGACAGTTTTTGTTTGTTTTTAAATTACAGTGGCTAAGTGATAACTGGTGGAATGGAATTAAGTCTCAAAAGCTTAAGTGAAAATTACTAGCACATTTGCATTTGCAAAGGTACTTACACACTTTGAGGAAATGTTAATGATCTGTGGAAAAAGCAAATGGCGGTGCTTTGATCTGCATTTTAATTAACTTATTAAATAGACAACACATTTTAACATAAAAAAAAGACATTCGTATACCATACTCATGGGTTTAACTACATATGGACCATTAGTGTTAGGCACCAAAAATTTCAAGTTTTTCCCCCACCCCGTCCCACTGATATATTATCAACTTTTCTATTTCTTCCCTGTAGGTATCACCATTTACATTAAACATTTGTGCAGTTCATAAAAATTCTGTTCTGGGCAACTGAACTGGCGATTGTCCTTTTTCTCTTGGTATTCTTTATTGCATATTTTGTCAGTTTTCTCACAGCAACCTGACTGGTACAATTTCTATTACCATTTTTAAAGTATCTGAATTTCTACTCTAACCATGAGAGTTATTATTATATATATGTATATATCCAAATTCAAAATTGTGTCTGAAATTAGTAACTAATAAAAATAAATCTTACTCTTTTTTCTTTTTTTTTTAAGACGGAGTTTCGCTCTTGTCACCCAGGCAGTGACTGAGTTCAAGAGATTCTCCTGCCTTAGCCCTCCGAGTAGCTGGGATTACAGTTGCCCGCCACCACCCACGCCTGGCTAATTTTTGTGTGGAGATGGGGTTTCGCCACATTGGCCAGGCTGGTCTGAAACTCCTGACCTCAGGTGATCCGCCCACCTTGGCCTCCCAAAATGTTGGGATTACAGGCATGAGCCACCGCACCCAGCCGTATCTTATTCTTACTGGTTACTGTAGAATAATTTCAATCCTGTCCCTTATGATTCTGAATCCTATTATATAAAGGAAAATAACTTTTCACGTGAATGTAAAATGTTTACACATGTAAGTAAGACAGTTTACAAGACAAACTGGTCTACGTAGACAAAGGTCTATATTAAAGTTCAATCTGGACCCTAGAATTCTTGTCATGGGCCTCTTGTGAAGAGTCTGCCCTACTCAGGAATGGGCACATGGGTTAACAATTTTCACTTATTTACTGAGGGAGTGGAGTATAGATGTAGGGAGGTGAAATTACCACTCCTGGGAATAAATGTAGGATTTTAATGGAATGATGGAATTTACTGTACAATCACATTGGTGAGTCTTATTCAGGTATTCGGCAACAAAAACGTAAATGAATTAACCATTTAAATAACTAATTCATACATCAGAAGTAAAGGATATTTTGTGGGAAAAACATTAGTACATGTACATAATTTCTTGTCTTTAGTAAGCGGAAAGTGAGTGAAACCTATGTACTAATTATTTATCAAACCAGGAAAAAAATCAGAAATGAAGTGCCAGGGAAGCATATAAAGTTAAGGCACCATTATTTACAACATCAATGATTGGCACTTATTCTGAAAAAGGCTTTAAAGACATGAATAAAAAGCAGTATTATGTTTTTCCCTACTTCTATAAACTACTTAGTAGTTCTTAACATAGCTATCTATTATTTGTGCTTTGTTTTTCAGCTCCATGAATAGCAGCTGGATTTTATGGTAACATCCTGCATTTTTCCTTTACTTTGGTGTTTGTGAACATTACACAGTGGTAAAGGCTATAAAAGGTGCATAACAGGAAAACACATATGCTCTGTCTCCTTATAGAAAACAATGCAAAATAGGTGGCTGAACTGACACAGTACTGTCTCAAAGTCTTTTTCAGGGATTAGTATATATTAAGTTTAGGGTTTGTAGCATTCTGTATAATGACTTTAAAACAGCAATGGCTTCCAAAAATTCAAAAAGGTTAGTTATGTGACTGTTGGTCCAACAGATGTGTTGAAATGCAGCAAGTATATTTAATTTTATAAGTTCTGTCCAAGTATAAAAATACTGTACAAAATTAACAAGTGTGTGTGTGTCTGTGTGTGCATGTATGCATGCACATTTATAACTGTTCTTGCTTCCAAAGCTCAGCCATTCACTAGTTTACAAGTATGTTGCTGCAGTCAGCTGATACCATTTAACCGTCTCTTTGCTCAAGTTGAAATCTTTCAAAGGCAGGGTTACTCCACCCAAGAAAAAATTTTCCCGCAGAGATTCTGCACTGAGTACACTTAGTTGAAGTTCTCGCTGTCTTAGGGTTTCTTTGCTATATCCACTGTATACAAGCTACAACAAAGGAAAAAAGAAACAGTAAATCACAAATTAAAGTTTGTTTGGTTTCTTGGAACATTTCAAGTGAAAACATGTGACAATATTAGCCAAAGAGTGACCATAATTTTGTAGAGATGGAATTTCATCATGTTGCCCAGGCTGGTCTCAAACTCCTGAGCTCAAGTGATGCACCCACCTCGGCCTCCCAAACTGCTAGAATTATAGGCAGAAGCCACTGCGCCTGGCCTTAAAATGTTTTAAAATTTAAAATCTCAAAACAATGGACACAGAGAGGGGAACAACACACACTGGGGCCTGTTGGGGGATGGGATGGGGGGAAGGAAAGCATTAGGAAAAATAGCTAATGCATGCTGGGCTTAGTACCTAGGTGATGGGTTGACAGGTGTGCAAACCACGATGGTACATTTAACTATGTAACAAACTTGCATATCCTGCTCATGTACCTCAGAACTTAAAAATTAAAATAAAAAAAAAACTCAATAAACCAAGGTAACTTCTAGAAATGATTTTAACTTACCATTTCATTGAATGTCGGATTCCTCGTTTTTCGTGAAATTTTGGTTTTACGTTTGGATGTTTTGTGGTTATCTGGAAGTAGGTATGTTTTGACATATGGATTTGGGTCAGCTCCATCTTCAGTAACCTAAAAAGAAAAACAGTCCCTTAATAGTAATGCTTCCTACCAAGGTAAGGGTTTCCTCTATAACCATCATTCTTTGTAATCACTCACAAGATCTTTGATGTGCATCACCATGATGAAAAGAGTACCATTTCGGTAAGAGATGGATAATTTCACAGCTCCTCCTATTTGGCCTGGAGTAGGACTGAAGGAACCTGCATCTGAAAATACAAATATTTTCATCTTTATTTGTTGTAGTGGTTCAAGCTGCAATAAAAGGATTTTTGCTGTATTTTCAAGACTGTCACATGTGGGGCGGATAGAAGGGAGGGGAAAAAGGAGTAAACAACCTGGTAGGTCATTGATTTATACTTCTTTAGTAATCACATCTATTAGGAAAGTTATATTTATTCAGAAATAGACTGGCTTAGAAAGAATACTCTCCTCCCATTCTCAGACTACAGCTAGTAAGCCTGCTGTCATTCTACCACATTCATTGAGCAGTTACAGACTTGCAGATCATGAGTTACCAATAAAGAGAAAAAAAATAATCTCACCTGCAGACCTAGCTATTCCTTCAGCTTTCTCATCACGAAGTAAAGGGTGGAAGAAAGTACAAACAAGATCACACTAAGAATAAAGAGAAAACAATTCATTAGTTTAAATATTATGTAACACAAAAGGTATAAGATGTTATTACTTCTCATTTAGTAAGGTTACCTCTGCTACATCCGTTGAAGCATTCATCAAACTCTGTAAGTAACTGTTTAACTCAATTTTCCTTTTGGCTGCTACATCTTTTATGTGTGTTCTTCCTAGAACCATCCTATTAGGAAAGCTACAAAAGAACAACAAAAACAAGTGGGATTTGAATAAGTACAATATTTCTTTAGAAATACACTTTTTCTATATATACTTAAAGACAAAGTAGTCTTAATCCATTACAAAGTAATATTTTGTGGCTGGGCATGGTGACTCATGGCGTTTGGGAGGCCAAGGCAGGTGGATCACTTGAGGTCAGGAGTGTAAAACCAGGTTGGCCAACATGATGAAACCCTATCTCTACTAAAAATACAAAAATTAGCGTGCTGATGCCTATAATCAGATGCCAATAATCCCAGCTACTCGGGAGGCTGAGGCAGAAGAATCACTTGAACCTGGGAAGTAGAAGTTGCAGTGAGCCGAGATTGCTTACACTCCAGCCTGGGTGACAGAGCAAGACTCCATCTCAAAATAAAATAAAATAAGTAATTTTTTGTGATTTCTCTTCAAAGTATTGGAGATGACATAGTTTAGTTACCCATTATCCTTTGATGAGCATTGGTTGAAAAGGTATGTGTTGATTTCCTATACTTATTATTATTAGCTTGGTGCAAAAGTAACTGTGGTTTTTGACATTAAAAGTAATGGCAAAAAACGCAATTACTTTTGCACCTATCTAATACTTATTTTCTACTATTTCTTCTCAAGTTATAATCACTCAAATATTTTATCCAGATCTGATCCCTAAAAAAAAAAAAAAAATCACTACTCAATCAGCCATAACTATTATATATACACTAGTAAAATCCACAAATAATAACGTAAGGCCTAAGTAAGGTGCTGAAAGGATAATCTTAATTCCACTTATTTTGGTAGCAGTGGAAAAATGAAACTGTACATGGAAACAAACTCTAATACTCACTTCACCTCCTCCTCACTTTTGAAATCTAGTCTGAAGAAAATATGAACAACTTGACACAGGAAATCTACTGGTCATTGAGCTACATTAAAACTGAAGACTCCCAAAGGGTATCTGATACAAAACTAAGATTTTGATTGACAGTCTTGATGGTGTTTGCTACAGTTACTTATTTTTTTTGAGACGGAGTCTCACTCTGTTGCCCAGGCTGGAGTGCAGTGGCAAGATCTCAGCTCACTGCAAGCTCCACCTCCTGGGTTCACGTCATTCTCCTGCCTCAGTCTCCTGAGTAGCTGGCATTACAGGCGCCTGCCACCACGCCCGGCTAATTTTTTGTATTTTTTAGGAGAAACGGTGTTCATCATGTTAGCCAGAATGGTCTTGATCTCCTGACCTCATGATCTGCCCACCTCGGCCTCCCAAAATGCTGGGATTACAGGCTTGAGCCACTGCACATGGCCATGCTTCAGTTTTTTTTATCAGAGGAGCTCAGTATGGCCCATGATAGATTATTTCTGCACTGATTTAGCATATGACTTTTTTTTTTCTTTTTTTTGGGACAGGGTCTCACTCTGTTGCCCAGGCTGTAGTGCAGTGATGTGATCTTGGCTCACTGCAACCTCAACATCCTGGTATCTATCAATCCTCTCACTTCAGCCTCCCGAGTAGCTGGGACTTCAGACATGTGCCACCAGCCCAGCTAATTTTTGTGTTTTTTATAGAGATGGGGTTTCGCCATGGTGCCCAGGCCAGTCTCGAACTCCTGGACTCAAGCTATCTCCCCACCTCTAACTCCCAAAGTGCTGGGATTATAAGTGTGTGAGCCACTATGCGTGGCCGCGTATGACTTTTTTCAAAACCAAGATACCAAATTACTATCTTGTGTTGCTTACTATGGTAGAGACAGCAAAGTTAAAGCTCAACAAAAGTTAGAAGTCTAGAAAATCTCATATTTTAACATCCTGATCATTTATTCATTCAACAAAAACTTATAGTTCCTTGTTTATGTCTACTTTTGTATTAGGTCCTTGTGATACAAAGGAAAATAAGCCACACATGGCTGATAATATCTTACTAAGTATTAACACAAAGCTTTCCACCTACATTTGATAACAAGTTGTTTCCTACAAAAAGGATTAATGTACAAGGATGGATACATACCCTGGTAACTTCCAAAGTGGAAAAATAATACTGAGCTTATTGTGAAGTTCCTGAAATTCGTCAAATGTTCGGAAGACAAATGATGGTTCAATCTGCCCTTCCCTCAAAATTCGGACTACATAAATCTGAAAAGAAATCACACCATAAACACATAAAATTTATATTTAAAACCTTTCTAGGCCAGGCACGGTGGCTCATGCCTGTAATCCCAGCACTTTGGGAGGCCAAGGTGGGTGGATCAGCTGAGGTCAGGAGTTTGAGACCAGCCTGGCCAACATAGTAAAAGCACGCATGTCTCTACTAAAAATACAAAAATTAGCTGGGCATGGTGGTGCGTGCCTGTAATCCCAGCTACTTGGGAGGCTGAGGCAGGCAAATCGCTTGAACCTAGGAGGGAGAGGTTGCAGTGAACCGAGATGGCACCACTGTACTCTAGCCTGAGCAACAGAGCGAGACTCCGTGTCAAAAAAACAAAAAAAAACCACTTCTTTCCTATATTGATCTTAACTAAAAGACCAAGAAGCAATAAAACCTCCTTTCCTGACAGAAAAGAAATTTATAGCTTAATTTTTCTATGTAGTTCAAGTACTTTTATCTTGGTAATATATATGTCAACAATAGGAAAAAGCAAATACAAGTCATTGTATTTATAGCACATCTAACTACATTTTAAGAGTGATCATAACCATCCTAAGATATATAAACTAGAACTTAAAAGTGTAAGCTAGGCACAGTTGCTCATGCCTATAATCCTAGCGCTTTGAGGGGCCAAGGTGAGAGGATCACTTCAGCCCTGGAGTTAGAGACCAGCCTGTGCAACATAGGTTCTGTTTCTATAAAAAAAATATAAAAATTAGCCAGCTGTGGTGGCACATGCCTGTAGCCCCAGCTACTTGTATAGCTAACGTGGGAGGATCAACTCAGCCCAGGTGTCAAGGCTACAGTGAGCCAAGCCAGCCAAATGAGCCAAGATTGCATCACTGCACTCCAGCAAGGGTAACGGATCGAGACCGTTTCTCAAAAAGTAAAAATAAAAATAGTCCAGGTGGCCAGGCACAGTGGTTCATGCCTGTAATCCCAGCACTCTGGGAGGCCGAGGCGGGTGGATCATGAGGTCAGGAGATTGAGACCATCCTGGCTAACACGGTGAAACTCCGTTTCTACTAAAAAAAAAAAAAAAAAAAAAAAAAAAAGTCGGGGCGTGGTGACGGGCGCCTGTAGTCCCAGCTACTTGGGAGGCTGAGGCAGGAGAATAGCATGAACCCGGGAGGCAGAGCTTGCAGTTAGCTGAGATCGCACCTCTGCACTCAAGCCTGGGCGACAGAGTAAGACTCCGTTGCAAAAATAAATAAATAAATAAATAATAAATAAATTTAAAAAATAGTCCAGGCATGGTGGCTCACGCCTGTAATCTCAGAACTTTGGGAGGCTGAAATGAGTGGATCACTTAGGGCCAGGAATTCACCTGGCCATGTGCCTGGGCAACATGGCGAAACCCCACCTCTACTAAAAATACAAAAATTAGCTGGGTAGCCTGTAGTCCCAGCTAGCTACTCAGGAGCTGAGGCATGAGAATTGCTTCAACCTGGGAGGCACCAGTTTCAGGAGCCGAGATCGTGCCATTGCACGCCAGCCTGGGCAACAGAGTGAGACTCTGTCTCAAAATAAAATAAAATATAAATAAATAAAAAGTTTTTAAAAAAGGCAAAAGGTTTACGGGGGGGAGCGGTGGTGAAGGAAAACTTATTTTGCTGGCTATTTCAACTTTTTTTATTTTTGATACAGCGTCTTGCTCTGTTACCCAGGCTGGAGTACAATGGCATAATATTGGCTCACTGCAACCTCTGTCTCCCGGGTTCAAGCGATTCTCCTGCCTCAGCCTCCCAAGTAGCTGGGACTACAGGCACATGCCACCACACCCAGCTAATTTTCATATTTTTAGTAGAGATGGGGTTTCACCATGTTGGCCAGACTGCTCTCGAACTCCTGACCTAAGGTATTCACCTGCCTCGGGCTCCTAAAGTGCTGGGATTATAGGCGTGAGCCATTGCACCCGGACTTTTATAAAGTTACAGTACTTTAAAGAATATAATACTGGTGCCAAGTAGGATCTATCTATAGAAGGCCAGAAACAAATTTGGAGATACATATATATAAACTTAAAGGTAGTAGTATATATTGGGGAGAGAATGGATTATGCAATAAAATGGTGTTAAGATAACTTAATAAACATACAAAAAGATACTAAAATTTATTAACAGAATAGATGAAAATTAAAACAGTAAAATACCTTTTTAAGATTATCAATTTGCCAAAAAGTTTAAAACTGGCAGTTCTGGAAAGTATTGTCTAACAAAAAAGTTAGCACAAGGGTGAAAAGTGACAAAAAAGATAACGCTTATAGTCTCGAAGGGGAAAAAGCACGCTGAAGTTCCTGTTTCTGTTCAAAGACAACGTGTGTGTGTTTTGTATCAGAGACTGGCAAAGGAACTTTGACTTTTTACTTTGTATACTTCTGTATTGATTGAATTTGTACAACAAGCACACTTTACCTTTGAAATGTAAAAAAAACTGAAGAATGAACAAAAAAACCAAATAAATAAAAATTTAAAAATTGAAGAATGAGAAAAAACAGAATTGCATCATTCTTATAGCCTTGTCTCTAAAAGACAGAATATCACTCCATCCTTATTGTTTGAAGTAAATATAGCAAGAATTAAATACAAAAAAGTTAGGGATGCTTCAAGTACATTTACTTATTTATGGACCATTCATGGAAGAAAGCAGCATGAATAGAACAAATGCTTGGAACTTTAGCAGAGTCAGCAAAGGAAGTAGAAAGGACAACAATAATACATGCATGATTGTTTATAAATATTGAAATCAAACTTACATAATGTTTATCTGGGTTGTATTTCTTATGATATGTGAAAACAGAGACTTCCTTGATTCGACCATCTTGTCTAAAGGAGTATGTTTTAGGTGAAAATGAAAGGATGGGCTCATCATTAGAAGGAAGACCAGAAAAACGAAGCTGAGCAAGGTTATGAATGAAGAAGTTAAACTTTGTGGCAATGCTTCCCAAACTTGATTCAATAAGCCTACAAAGTAATCAGAAAATTTGTTAACAGTAAATGAGAACACATGGTAAATTCTTTCAACGTAATAAATGACAAAAACCACTTTCGTTTCTTTAAAAATATTAAGCAGATTGTCACTTTGCCAAAGATTCCCTTTGTTCTATAGGCCAAACATTTGTTAAAATACATCTCACCCCAACAAAATAATTTAGCCCAAGAAAGAATTCATGCTTGGTTTTCTTGAACCCTGTAGGATCCCCAAGACTAATTAAAGAGCTATTATTGATAGATGACGATTGGTATAATGCTAAAAATATGTCTTTATTAATTTATGCCCTTTTAATAAAGGAGAAAGATGACAAATAGGTGGGAAAGAAAGTAATCCAAGGGCCGGGAACGGTGGCTCACGCCTATAATCCCAGCACTTTGGGAGGCCGAGGGGAGCGGATCACTTGAGGCCAGAAGTTCGCGACCAGCCTGGCCAACATGGCAAAACCCTGTCTCTACTAAAAATAGAAAAATTAGCCAGGTGTGGTGGTGCGCGCCTATAATCCCAGCTACTCGAGAGGCTGAGGCAGGAGAATTGCTTGAACCCAAGAGGCAAGAGGTTGCAGTGGGCTAAGATTGCGCCACTGTACTCCAGACTGGGTGGTGGAATGAGATTGTCTCCAAAAAAAAAAAAAAACCCACAAAAACAAAGTAATCCAAATTTTAAAAATCCTCTCCTATCGAACAGTAGAATTGTAGAATTCCATGTCAGACTCCTTCAGGTAATCATATTTTCATTCAGTTGGAAAAAGAAGTTTTGACAGGATGGAGAGTTTGGAAAGTAGGTCTGGAAAGAACATTTTAGGCAAGCAAAGGAAACAAGTCTCAAAAACAAGGTCAAGGAAGCTAGAAAGAAGAAGGATATTCAAAAAGAGAAGTGAGAGAATCTCAAACACCGGCTTTTACCCCACTATGGACTGAATGTTTGTGTTCCCTCAAATTCATATATTGAAGCCCCAACCAACACTGCAACTGTATTTAGAGATAGGGCCTTTATGGAAGTAATTAAGGTTAAATGAGGTCATAAACAGTAGAGCCCTAATCCAATAGGAGTATCCTTCTAAGAAAAGATGAGAGAGCTAGCTCTCCCTACCATGTGAGGACACATTGCGAAGGTGGCCATCTGCAATCTGGCAAGGAAGCCCTCAACAGTAATGTAATCAGCTGGCACCTTGATTTTAGACCTCCTAGACTCCAGAACTGTGAGAAAATAAATATCTGTTGTTTAAGCCACCAGTCTATAGTATTTTGTTATGGAAGTCTGAGCAGGCAGGCGAATACACGCCTGCTTTGTAGTTTTGCCCAGGGGAGCCAATGAATCTCTTTTAAAAAACAAAGCAAAAGAAAACCCATCAATACCGAAATTGTCAGGATTAGTTTAGAAGGCTATACAAAAATCAGCTTCCTTCAATTCATTTCAGCCCAGACTCTTGAGACTAGGGAAGTCCAGTCAGTGTTTTATACCTCTTCTCCACTGAGAGGAAGAAGGCAAGAGAAAAAGGAGAGAAAAGAACATGAGCTCAGGTACCCCTCCTTGCTAAGGTATTGTGATGATGTGGCAGCAGTAGTCAGTAACCAGCCTGATCACCAGACCTTTAGAACATATTTGTCAAGAAGATCTGTTTTTGTTTTTGTTTTTGTTTTGAGACAGAGTTTCGCTTTTGTTGCCCAGGCTAGAGTGCAATGGCGCAATCTCGGCTCACCACAACCTCCATCTCCCAGGTTCAAGCGATTCTCCTGCCTCAGTCTCCTGAGTAGCTGGGATTACAGGCATGCAACACTATGCCCAGCTAATTTTGTATTTTTAGTACAGACTAGATTTCTCCATGTTGGTCAGGATGGTCCTGAACTCCCAACCTCAGGTGATCAGCCCGCTTAGACCTCCCAAAGTGCTGGGATTACAGGCATGAGCCACTGCGCCTGGCCGGAAGATCTGTTTTTAAAGCAATAACAAATTCAAATACCAGTCATTGGTATATGTGTTTCAAGTACTATGCCATATAATAGTTTACTTGGAGCAGTGACCAGGGTTTGCTGGATTAAAAACACCAAAGGTCTCCATGGAAATTGTTAAGACAAAATCCTGAAAAATAGATTAGTACAGATAACATTTTAGAAACAGACTTTAATTAGCTGGGCTTAGTGGTATGTGCCTGTAGTCCCAGGTATTCAGGAGGCTGAGGCAGGAGAATTGCTTGAACCCAGGAAGCAGAGGTTGCAGTGAACTGAGATTGCGCCACTGCACTCTAGCCTGGATGAAACAGCAAGACTCAGTCTCAAAATAAAAAATTAAAAAAGATGGTATATGGCACTGTAGAAAAATGTTTTTATCATTGAAATTACATATTAAATAAACCTTGAGATATTTTGAGACAAATAAGTATATTTTTAAAATTATTGCAAATCCTTTGCATTTATTAGCAAATAAACTTTTGACAGCCTACTATGTGCAATTACTGTGAATCAGAATTTGTTCCTATAAATCCGAATTTTGATAAATAGCATTTGTTTAAACTAAGATAAAACAAATCAAAGCAAAATTTTATGTTCCTTCTGCAATACACTTAAATATGCTTTACCTAGTAAAGAAAATTGTAGCTTCTGCATCTGTAGTTTGGGGTTGAAGTGCATCTCTAACATATTTCAAATCCTGAATACTTGTAAGTTCTGGTAACCCTGAAGGAATCATCTGTAGAAGAAAACAAAAATAAGAAAACAAAAAGTTCTGTGAGTTAAATTTTTTAAAAAATGTGTTCCTCACTCCTTCCTGTGGGCTGCTCAAGTAATCAGAACTGAAGCAAACAAAAACAATCAGTCTTGAGGGGTTCATTAGTGTATTGGGGACCTAGGTGATTATCTTACGAATAAGGAAATGGATGCCAAGGAAGTCAAGCAATTTGTTGGTGGTCACACACCCAGTTTATAGAATTAAACCTGTGAGATCCAGATCTCCTTTTGTCTAGGCTCTTTCTTTGGGGAAGGGGGGAGGAAGGGAGCAGGGTCTCACTCTGTCGCCCAGACTAGAGTGCAGTGATGCGATCTTGGCTTACTGCATCCTCTGCCTCCCAGGTTTAAGCAATTCTCATGCCTCAGCCTCCTGAGTAGCTGGATCACAGGTATGCACCACCATGCCCGGCAAACTTTTTTTTTTTTTTTTTTTTGATAGAGATGGGGTTTTGCCATGTTGGCCAAGCTGGTCTCGAACTCCTGACCTCAAGCAATCCGCCTGCCTTAGCCTCCCAAAGTGCTGGGATTACAGGCATGAGCCACTATGCCCGGCCTAGGCCACTGTTTTTACTTTTATAGATTTAGGGCGTACAAGTACAATTTTGGTACATATATGTATCACATAGTGGTAAAGTCTGGGCTTTTAGTGCATCACTTGAATAGTATACGTTGTACCCACTAAGTAACTTCTCATCTCCCATCCGCCATCCCCCTTCCTATCCTCCCAAGTCTCCAAGTGTCTATTATTCTACTCTTTATGTCCATGTAGACATATCATTTAACTTCCACTTATAAGTGAGAACACACAATATTTAACTTTCTGAGTTATTTCACTTAATTGTAGCCTTCTGTTTATTACTGTATCAATTTAGTCACAATAATCATAGTGGGTTTGTGTTTTTTACTTTTTACTTAACTATAATATATACCGAGGAAAGTACAGAAATCTTCATTGTACAGCTGAGTGAATGTTCACAATTCATACCCATATTAATACACAAAACATTCATTAGCATCTCAGATGCCTGTCTTGGGGTCCAGTTACTAATACTTCCCATCCCAAGGGGAGCCACTCTACTGACTTATTTTTTGTATTTTATACAAACGGAGTCAGACAGTAGGTCCTCTTGTGTCTGGCTTATTTCACATGGCAGTAAGTTTAAAATATCTGAGCAATAATGTATCTGGCATTTGTGACTACAGCAAATTTTATTCCAAAATCACAAAATAATCTTTTTTAGGTATTGAAACATAGATGCATTAATATAAAACTAATTAAGTGCTTATAAAGAATAGTTACCAGTGAAAGGAGGTTAAGAAAAAGGTTTGTCTGCTTTCTTATCAAGTTGTAGGCCTGACAGCAGAGGTCCACAAACAACTGAAAACGAATGGTGGGCTTTTCACCCCCATTAATGACATATGCCATATCAGAGGTCAGCACAAAAGGAGCCCGATCCCTATTTAAAATGAAAGTACATATAAAATATTATTTACAGCAGATACTCCAATAGTGCTATTACATGATTATTAAACTAAGCTATCTGAGGTACAGCCACTTCTAACTAGGAAACTTAATACCACACTTTTGAATTTCTATAATTCTTTAAAATAACATTTTCAAGAAAGCTATCACATAATAATCTCATTATTTAGAGAGAACTTATGTACGAAATTTCCTTATATATGAAAATAAGGTGATATTTATAAATCCACATACCCAAAGAGAGAACAAACAGTAGTTACAAACATAGAAAACTACTTACTGCTGTTATATACACACGAAACCATTTCTTTCTAAGAGTTACTGCTAACTAGATAAAAAAAATATATATGTACCTTAATTCATTTCAACAAAGTTTAGCTGGGCGTGGTGGCTCAGGCCTGTAATCTCAGCACTTTAGGAGGCTGAGGCGGGTGGATCACGAGGTCAGGAGATCAAGACCATCCTGGCTAACACAGTGAAACCCCATCTCTACTAAAAATACAAAAAAAGAAGCCGGGCATGGTGGCGGGCGCCTGTAGTCCCAGCTACTCCTGCAGGCAGAAGAATGGCGTGAACCCGGGAGGCGGAGCTTGCAGTGAGCCGAGATCGCGCCATTGCACTCCAGCCTGGGCAACAGAGCAAGACTCCTTCTCAAAAAAAACCAAAAAAACAAACAACAACAACGACGAAAAAAAAAAAAAAAGTTTATACACACTTACACACATTCTTGTCTACCAGGTAAGGTCACATCTTTGGGCCTTTTTCATCCCCAGTTATGTTCAAATGGAGCCACAAGGCAAAACGCAGAAGGCAAAAGGCAAAGCTTGAGACAAACATTAATTTGTGAAACAAGAAGTGTCTCATTTCTTTGGCAACAGCAATAATAACATTATACCTTTTGAAGCTGCCAAACATCTGTGCATGTCCCAAAAACTTTCCAAAGTCAATGTGAAAC
Organism: Macaca fascicularis; assembly: GCF_037993035.2. Taxonomy (NCBI): domain Eukaryota; kingdom Metazoa; phylum Chordata; class Mammalia; order Primates; family Cercopithecidae; genus Macaca; species Macaca fascicularis. The sequence goes on along the minus strand of NC_088388.1, from coordinate 48,678,423 downwards.
ATGTGTCCCGTGCTTCGAAGCATTATATTGTCATTGTGTCGATCACAGATGCCTAAAACATAGGTGGCTACACAGCATCCAGCACAGGAATAGATAAAGTTCTCTGAAGCCTATAAAAAACATATACAATTATTTTAGAAAATGAATTATTTTTAAAGGAGGCAGAATTTATAAGTATTAAAGTAATTTATCACTCTTTAAAAACACTATTGTAATCCACTCTCTCAATAGCATACAAATTGGGATATAGTAATAAAAGCCAATCTTTTCATATTTCAAAAACAAAAACACTCTTCTAAGGCTGGTTACTGCCCCTTCTCTAGCTTTTCTCTTTTAAAAGTCTGGGATCCCTACCAGTCCCTACTTAGGTACATGCTGCCTTCGAACAGTTTTTAAGCATCATGTTTGTGGAATCCTGCACCTCACTGACTCTGCTGCTTAGAATCGGGGAGGTGCAGGATTCCACAAACATAATGGATAGAATATTTTTGCTTTTTTTCCTCTGCCTGCAGGGAAGACATGTGTAAGGAAAATCAGCTTATATCTGAAAACATCCAAGAATACAAGTAATGTGTTTGTTTCCCATGTGGTGATTCCCTGTGTGTCATCTTAAGTACTCCCTCTCCTGGGGATTATTAAAATTACTAATATAATATCACATAGAAGAATACAGCAAGACACACATACAATGAGCTTTTTCTTTAATATAAAGAATGTGTATTTAGTTTAGTTGTACAAAATAATGTATTTCTGAGTGGTAAATTCATTTGGTCTGACTTGCCCATGTAGTTAATTTCCCAGAAATCATTACCAATGATGATAACAGCAAATGTTTATACAGCATTTAGCACAAACCAGGCACTTCTCTGTATGTGTATATATGTATGTGTGTGTATATACATTAACATATTTAGAAGAATCTCACATCAATCAATGACTTCGGTACTATCATCATAACCATTGTACAGATGGAAAACTGAAACAGAGAGGTTGTTTGCCCAAGATTATTAAGTAGCAGAGTGAGGATTCAAATCCAGGCAATATGACTTCACTAAGTTATATTCCCTCTTACTAATTAAATCACATTAAAAAGCCAAATTCATAAAAGATGCTTAATGTATGCTACTTGGCAATTATTTCCTTACCAGGAATCACAAAAGGGCCAACATTACTAAAACACGTACTGGCTTCTGCTGCACTGCTTTTTTTCCCCAGACCACAAAGAAGTATGAAAAGGGAGTGATCTCACAGTTTAAAAGATCTAACAAAGGTCAAAATTCCCCTGCATTAGCTTTGTAGGTCAACAGATGGCACGTGTATGTCTATAAAGGTGATCCATTAATGAAACATAAAATAGGCAGCTCCATGACATTAAAACAGGAGTCTTCCTACATCATCACTCAGTTTTCTTGGGTCTTCCTTAGGCCAAGTTAGGATCATTAGAGGGCTTATGTCCTGAAAAATTGCCCTTTCCTCATATGTAACTCTAAATAATAGCAAAACAGAAAATTGATGTTTCCAATAATAAGAGCTATCAATTATACAACTTTCATTATGCAGTACTTCATATACATTAAGTCATTTAATTTTCACAAAAATCTCAATGCTTATGTTTACAGCCATAGTATATGCTATAATACCATAATATATACAATACTTTATAGCAGAGGTCACTGAGTCACAAAGATGGTAAAAAATTTGCATAGGTTGGGTGCAGTGGCTCACGCCTGTAATCCCAGCACTTTGGGAGACGAGGCAGGCGGATCACGAAGTCTGGAGATTGAGACCATCCTGGCTAACACAGTGAAACCTCGTCTCTACTAAAAATACAAAAAATTGGCTGGGCGTGGTGGCGGGTGCCTGTAGTCCCAGCTACTCGGGAGGCTGAGGCAGGAGAATGGTATGAACCCGGAAGGCGGAGCTTGCAGTGAGCCGAGATCGCGCCACTGCACTCCAGCCTGGGCGACAAAGCGAGACTCCATCTCAAAAAAAAAAAAAAATAAATAAATAATACTAATAATAATTTGCATAAGGCCCTGCTGCTGCTGAGTGACTTGGGATCTGAAGTCAAACCCAGAGAGTTTGGCCCCTAATTTATGTTCTTAAATACCACATGATGCAGCCCGTTTTACTTATTTCCCTAACTTCTTCCAAGATCTTTGGGAAATATAACATTCTGGGTTAGAAAAATGCCTGTTTTGCTAGCCTCTAAGTATGTGTTTAGAATTTTTGGGGGGCGTAATTTAGCATTGGTTTCACTCAGATTCCTGCCATTAAATGCATTCTGTTTTATATTCTTTCCTATACTTAGAAAAAGACGCTCTTTTCCTGACTTAATGATTATTTAGTCACCAGAGCTGGAAAATGAAAGCACTTAAAACCTTTGTAATACATTTTTTTTTTTTTTGAGACGGAGTCTCGCTCTGTCACCCAGGCTGGAGTGCAGTGGCAGGATCTCAGCTCACTGCAAGCTCCGCCTCCCGAGTTCACGCCATTCTCCTGCCTCAGCCTCCTAGCTGGGACTACAGGCGCCCACCACCTCACCCGGCTGGTTTTTCATATTTTTTTAGTAGAGACGGGGTTTCACCGTGTTATTAGCCAGGATGGTCTCAATCTCCTGACCTCGTGATCCGCCCATCTCGGCCTCCCAAAGTGTTGGGATTACAGGCTTGAGCCACCACACCCGGCCTGTAATACATTTTTGACAAAGCTTTTTGGAATGAGGAGACATGCTAATTACCTTTTCATATTCTTCTTCAGAGGGATTGTATTTCCTTAGCCACTCTGCAAGTGGTTTATCTTTAAAGGATCCTGTCACACCATATTCCACTTGGATTTTCCTGAGGGTATCGGAAGCAGGAACCAGCTCCACCATGCCTTTAACAATAAAATATTAAGCTAAGTAAAACTGTCTCCCCAAAGTAAGCCTTTAAACATTTTTTAAAATTATTACTTTTTAAATTTTACTTTAAGTTCTGGGATACACGTGCATAATGTGCAGGTTTGTTACATAGGTAAAGATGTGCCATGGTGGTTTGCTATACCTATCAACCCGTCATCTAGGTTTTAAGCCCCGCATACATTAGGTATTTGTCCTCCCTCCCCTTGCCTCCAACCTGCCAACAGGCCCCAGTGTGTGATGTTCCCCTCCCTGTGTCCACGTGTGCTCAATGTTCAACTCCCACATGAGTGGGAACATGAGGTGTTTGGTTTTCTGTTCCTGTGTTAGTTTGCTGAGAATGATGGCTTCCAGCTTCATTCACGACCCTGCAAAGGACATGAACTCATTCTTTTTTATAGCTGCATGCCTTTTAAAAAGTTAGTTTTCAATCTTTGACATAAGAAACCAACTAGCAATTGTTACTTTCAAAAAAATTCAAGTCTGGCTGGGTGCAGTGATTCACGCCTGCAATCCCAGCACTCTGGGAGGCCGAGGCGGGTGGATCACTTAAGGTCAGGAGTTTGAGACCAGCCTGGTCAACATGGCAAAACCCTGTCTCTACTAAAAATACAAAAATTAGCTGGGCATGGTGGTGGGCACCTGTAATCCCAGCTACTCAGGAGGCTGAGGCAGGAGAATTGCTTGAACCCGGGAGGCAGAGGTTGCACTGAGCCAAGATAGAGCTACTGGAGTGCAGTAGCTCTATCCTGGGCAACAGAGCCATACTCTATCTCAAAAAAAAAAAAAAAAATCAAGTCTGGCCAGGCATGGTGGCTCATGCCTATAATCCCAGAACTTTTGGAGGCTGAGGTGGGTGGATCACTTGAGCTCAGGAGTTTGAGACCAGCCTGGCCAACACAGCAAAACCCCACCACTACTAAAAATACAAACATTAACCAGGCATGGTGACACAAACCTGCAGTCCCAGCTACTTGGGAGGCTGATGCATGAGAATTACTTGAACCCAGGAGGCAGAGGTTGCAGTAAGTCAAGATGACACCACTGCACTCCAGCCTGGGTGACAGCAAGACCGTGTCGTCAAAAAAAAAATCAAGTCTGGCCACCAATCAAAATTATTTTTTTTATTTTTTATTTTTTTTTTGAGACGGAGTCTTGCTCTGTAGCCCGGGCTGGAGTGCAGTGGCCAGATCTCAGCTCACTGCAAGCTCCGCCTCCCGGGTTTACGCCATTCTCCTGCCTCAGCCTCCGGAGTAGCTGGGACTACAGGCGCCCGCCACCTCACCTGGCTAGTTTTTGTATTTTTAGTAGAGACGGGGTTTCACCGTGTTAGCCAGGATGGTCTCGATCTCCTGACCTCGTGATCCGCCCGTCTCGGCCTCCCAAAGTGCTGGGATTACAGGCTTGAGCCACCGCGCCCGGCCTCAAAATTATTCTTTATTTTCAAAAGTATCTAACATGTAAACTTCAATTTTGACTATTTGAGACTCTCTAGTTTGTATATCCATGTACTAATCCCTTATTCTTTATTTTCAAAAGTATCTAACATGTAAACATCAATTTTGACTATTTGAGACTCTCTAGTCTATACATCCATGTACTAATCCCCAAAGGAAAACTAGCTGAGATCACAGGTGCCCAACACCATGCCCGGCTAATTTTTGTATTTTTTTTTTTTTAGTTGAGATGGGGTTTCACCATGTTGGCCAGGCTGGTCTTGAACTTCCAACTTTCAGTGATCTGCCTGTCTTGGCTTCCTAAAGTGCTGGGATTACAGGCATGAGCCACCGTGCCCAGCGAGGAAAACTGTTTTAATTACAAACAAGAAGACACTGACCTAGCTGGTCAAGTTACATATAAGATACACACTATCCCACTTCAGCACAAAAAAATTTCTTTAATTATATATTTGGGCAAGATAAGAATCTTCCAGAATACACTAGTACTTTCAAAGGAAGAACAGATGAAGACTGACCTTGTGATATGATTAAATCTCAAGTATATGTTTTGGCCTCCTAATTGAAATATAAATGCCTGGCTGAACAAATTGTTTTTTATTTTCTCTCTGACTCCTTTAAAACAAGTATCTGCCAGGCACGGTGGCTCATGCCTGTAATCCCAGCACTTTGGGAGGCTAAGGCAGGCGGATCACGAGGTCAGGAGACCCAGATCATCCTGGCTAACACAGTGAAACCCCAACTCTACTAAAAGTACAAAAAATTAGCCAGGCATGGTAGCAGGCGCCTGTAGTCCCACCTACTCAGGAGGCTGAGGCAGGAGAATGGCGTGAACCCAGGAGGCAGAGCTTGCAGTGAGCTGAGATCACGCCACTGCACTCCAGCCTGGGCAACAGTGCAAGGCTCCGTCTCAAAAAATAAAAAAAAAAAAGCAATCAAGTATCAAACAAATAAATTATGTGATATTTACACACAAAAAAAAAAACAGTAAGGGAGGAATTATGTGCTTTGATAGAAAGATCTCAAAAATAATGTTAAAGACAAAATCCAGATGGAGAACTGTACTTTTGTGTTTGAAAAGAAAGATGGTTGTGCATATTAGAATATACACAACATTTCCAGAAGGCTACACAAGTAGTTATATCGTGGAAAGAAGGTACCTAGAGTTGAGGATGAAGGTATGAGAGAAAATGAACACTTTTCAATTTATTCTGTTATACACTACCTGGGTATTCTACTATATGCAAATATTATTTATACAATTAAAAAATTAACTGATATATTTTTAAAATTAAGGAGATGCATTTTTGTGTTAAAATAAAATACATGAAAACAGAGCTCTGCTTTGGACAAAGGACTGGAGGAAACAGAAGTTGACCAAGGCTGCCATCGTACCCGGATAGAAAGTATGTGGGGCCAGATTCTAATTCTAGTAGTCTAGTTACATATGGCAGAATGAATTCATTTGGTTCCTTTTTTTCTGGTTGTTTTCTGAGACAGAGTCTCACTCTGTTTTCCAGGCTGGAGTGCAGTGGTGCCACCTGGGCTAACTGCAACCTCTGCCTCCCAGGTTCAAGTGATTCTCGTGCCTTAGCCTCCCAGCAGCCAGGACTACGGACGTGCACCACCACGCCTGGCTGATTTTTTGTATTTTTAGTAGAGGTGGGGTTTCACCATGTTGGCTAGGCTGGTCTTAAACTTATGGCCTCAAGGGATCCAACCGCCTCGGCCTCCCAAAGTGCTGGGATTACAGGCGTGAGCCACTGTGCCCGGCCTCTGCTATGTGAATTCTAAAAGAGCTGTAACACTCAAAAATCAGGTTTTAAAACGAACTCAACGAATAGAAAAGTAGTGTATCAAATATAACAAAGTTAACAGCTAACATCCTACACATGGTTCTAAGATACAAAAATGTACAAGTACATAGCTGGGCACAGTGGTGCATGCCTACATTCCCTGCTACTTGGGAGGCTGAGGTGGTAGGACTGCTTGAGCCTAGTTTGAGGCCGGCCTGGACAACATAGTGAGACCCCTGTCTTTATGAAAAACTTTTAAAAGTTAGCTGGGTGTGGTGGCATGTCACAGGTGCATGCCATCATATCCAGCTAATTTTGGGAGGCTGAGGCAAGTGGATTTCTTGAGCCCAGGAGTTTGAGGCTGCAGTGAGCTATGATCACACCACTGCACTCCAGCCTGGGTGACAGACAGAGTAAGATCCCATCTCTGAAAAAAGAAAGAAAAGAAAAAGAAAATGTACAAGTTACAGGATGGCCAAGACATGGCTTAGCAGGAGCTGGTACGATGATGACTTACTGATTTTATTTATGAATAGTTTCACATGTGTGACACTATGGTCACCCTTTTGTATTCTACAAAATCCAGGTGCCATTCTTAGAGACAACAGATTACCTGAATCATTTGCAAGGAGAAAAATAAGGTGATAAGGTAATGTAATCTTTCATAAATGGCTGAAGAATTTGGAATTCAGAATCTGAGGCCACAATACTGGTAGGGGTGAAGAAGGATTTAATTTAATTATATGATAGTCTCTGAACAGAACTGTAACCAATGGGTAAAAGACACCAGGACTCAGTCCCCATTAATCACCTGAATATGAAAAAGAAATCTATAGCTATCAGAGCTGCACAGGATAGAATGAACTGCCTTGAAATGCAGTGAATTCCCCTTCATTATAGGCATTTCAGCATACGTTGAATGGCAAATATTGGAAGGATGATTATCTTTCTGGTGACTTCCTAGTGTCTATGCACAGAATTTGTGAAGTGTTTCTCATTTCCACCAACAGCAGATGATCTTTCCTTTAAAACCTGACAGTATTGCCTTTACAACTTTTAGAGCTTTCAGCTTATTAAAGCATACTCTGATTACTTGTACGTATTATTGCTTCCTTCTAAAATATAAGTACCACATATTCTTACCATTATAGATGGTAAACAACAAACATTTGTTGAATAAGAATAATGATGGCATATCAGATATTAGGATGTTTTACATTCATTATTTCAAAATGGTTCAATAAATAATAAGATAGAAATCTGCTATTAGTAGAAAAGAACTTCGTATGATTTTATTTTACAAAAATAAAATCAGGCCGGGCGCGGTGGCTCAAGCCTGTAATCCCAGCACTTTGGGAGGCCGAGACGGGCGGATCACAAGGTCAGGAGATCAAGACCATCCTGGCTAACACGGTGAAACTCCGTCTCTACTAAAAAATACAAAAAACTAGCCGGGCGAGGTGGCGGGCGCCTGTAGTCCCAGCTACTCGGGAGGCTGAGGCAGGAGAATGGCGTAAACCCAGGAGGCGGAGCTTGCAGTGAGCCAAGATCGCGCCACTGCACTCCAGCCTGGGTGACAGAGCCAGACTCCGTCTCAAAAAAATAATAATAAATAAAATAAATAAATAAATAAATAAATAAATAAATAAATAAAATAAAATAAAATAAAAGTTGATTTAACTTAGATATGGCCTTATTTATTTATTTGGTTTTGAGACAAGGTCTCACTGTGTTACCCGGGTTGGAGTGCAGTAGCATGATCATGGTTCACTGAAGCCTTAACCTCCCAGGCTCAAGTAATCCTTTCACCCCATCCTCCAGAGTAGCTAAGACTATTTATTTCTTTTTGTAGAGACAGGATCTCCCTGTGTTGCCCGGGCTGGTCTCAAACTCCTAGACTCAAGTGATCCTCCTGCCCTTGGCCTCCTAAAACGCTGGGATTACAGGTGAGAACCACTGCACCCAGAGATATGGCATTATTTTTAAGTTTAAAAGCTAAAGACCATAAAATCCTCACTGGGTCAATTAATGGACACCTCTGGCTACTGCAAAGCATTTATTTAGGCTACACTAAGTTTAAAAAAAATTTTTTTTTAATTTATTTTGAGATAGAGTCTCACTGTCACCAAGGCTGGAGTACAGTAACACAATCTCGGCTCACTGCAGTCTCCACCTCCCATGTTCAAGCTATTCTCCCATCTCAGCCTCCCGAGCAGCTGGGATTACAGGGGCACGCCACCACACCCGGCTGATTTTTGCATTTTTAGTAGAAATAGGATTTCCTCATGTTGCCCAGGCTGGTCTCAAACTCCTGACTTCATGTGATCCACCCACCTCGGCCTCCCAAAGTGCTGGGATTACAGGCATGAGCCACTATGCCCGGCCACTAAGTTATTTTTAAAAGAGACTTAATAATGAGCAACAATCAATAAAGTAACACTAGATTAAAATAAGAAACAACTGTGATACCAGGGTATCTGCATCAGAGCCTTTAGGGCAGGTACACTTTAAGCTAAGTTTAAGGAAAAAAATAAGACATCTAGACACAGCTAATAAACTTACCTCGATCTCTGCCAGTTGAGAGACATTTGAATATTACCATCCTCAGATCTAGTCCTTCTTTAAGCCAGATCTTATCCATAATCTTTATCATCTGTAAAGCTAACATATCTTGCCGAAGATCTTCACCAACCTTGATATCAAGGAAACAAAACAAAACTTGTACATCTCCAAAAGACTTAACAGATTACATGCTATGAAAGCTGTAATCCCAGCACTTTGGGAGGCCAAAGTGGGCCGACCACCTGAGGTCAGGAGTTCGAGATCAGCCTGGCCGACACGATGGAAACTCCGCCTCTACTAAAAACACAAAAATTAGGTGGGCATGGTTGCACACACCGATGAGAAAAACAGAACTGCCTTTTTATCTTTCTGCAGCATTCTAGGGAAAGATACTTAACCTCTTCATATCTCAGTTCCCTGAACGGTACACTTTGAAAGTTTTAGTTTTATGGTATGTGAATTATACTCAATTACTTACTTACTTAATTAATTAATTAATTTAATTTATTTATTGAGACTGAGTCTTGCTCTTTCACCCAGGCTGGAGTGCAGAGGGGTGTTCTCGGCTCACTGCAACCTCCCCCTCCTAGGTTCAAGTGATTCTCCTGCCTCAGCCTCCTGAGTAGCTGGGATTATAGGCGCCTGCCACCATGCCTGGCTAATTTTTGTATTTTTAGTAGAGATGGGATTTCACCATGTTGGCCAGGCTGGTCTCGAACTTCTGACCTCAGGTGATCTGCCCACGTCGGCCTCCCAAAGTGATGGGATTACAGGTGTGAACCACTGCAACTGGCCTATATTCAATTTTCTAAAAAGGCAACATGGAGAATCTATGGGATAATGAAATGCTCTATATTTTGACTGTATCAATGCCAATATCCTGATAGTGATACTGCACTACAGTTATACAAGATGTTACTATGAGGAAGAGTACACAGGATTCCTCTGTACAGTTTGTTACAATTGCCTATGAATCTATAATTATCTCAAAATGAAAAGTTTACTTAAAAAAATTAACCCTCCCAAAATGAATTACTTTTTAACTAAAACCTGAACAAGTTTTCATTTTCTTTTTTAAACCGGATAAAATAATTTAAAAACACATAATAATGAATACATTCTGAGACTAGCCAAGAAAATTATGGAAAAGAATAAGGAGAATTTGCCTTAAAAAATATTAAAACTTGGCTGGGCGCGGTGGCTAATGCCTGTAATCCCAGCACTTTGGGAGGCCAAGGCGAGCAGATCACCTGAGGTCAGGAGTTCGAGACCAGCCTGGCCAACATGGAGAAACGCCGTCTGTACTGAAAATACAAAAAATTAGTTGGATGTGGTGGCACATGTCTGTAATCTCAGCTACTTGGGAGGCTGAGGCAGGAGAATTGCATGAACTCGGGAGGTGAAGGTTGCGGTGAGCTGAGATCGCGCCATTGCACTCTAGCCCGGGCAACAAGAGCAAACTCCATCTCAAAAAAAAAAAAAAAAATTAAATTAAAAAAATAAAACTTAACACATACAATTCTTGTATTCAAAACAGATGTTACTGGTTTAGAAAAAGGCACCTACATCGATAAAACAAAATATAGAGTTCAAAACCAGATCTGAGTACAAAGGAATTTATTATATATATCAAAGGTGGTTCAGTAGAAGCAATCTTTATGAACCTCCACATGTCCAACTCACTGAATTAACTAAAATTCTTCGTCCTTTCTTCAAACTATACAAATCATGATCAAAACACGTAAAATTTTTGGCTGGGCATGATGGCTCACACCTGTAATTCCAGCACTCTGGGAGGCTGAGGTGGGTGGATCACCTGAGGTCAGGAGTTTGAGACCAGCCTGGCCAACATGGTGAAACCCCGTCTCTACTAAAATATACAAAAATTAGCAGGCCATGGTGGCAGGTGCCTGTAATCTCAGCTACTTGGGAGGCTGAGGCAGGAGAATCACTTGAACCCAGGATGTGGAGGTTGCAGTAAGCCGAGATTGCACCACTGCACTCCAGCCTGAGTGTCAGAGCAAGACTGTGTAAAAATAAATAAATAAAAGAATTTAAAAATATATTAAATAAAATCACCTTTGCAATTTTGGGAAAGTAATTTGATAAAAAAATTTCTAAATTGCCATTAAAAAATAGTAACATTATTTACTCACCTTAAACATGACATTAATTTCTTCTCCCATAGGGTCAGCATTCACCATTGTGACTTTTAGGGGGACAGCATTGGAACTGAAGAAGGAACACGACTGCAAATACAACATGTTAAGCATTAGAAAGATAAATAAAAATGGATGGCCGGGCGCGGTGGCTCAAGCCTGTAATCCCAGCACTTTGGGAGGCCGAGACGGGCGGATCACAAGGTCAGGAGATCGAGACCATCCTGGCTAACACAGTGAAATCCCGTCTCTACTAAAAAATACAAAAAACTAGCCGGGCGAGGTGGCGGGCGCCTGTAGTCCCAGCTACTTGGGAGGCTGCGGCAGGAGAATGGCACAAACCCGGGAGGCGGAGCTTGCAGTGAGCCGAGATCCGGCCACTGCACTCCAGTCTGGGCGACAGCACGAGACTCTGCCTCAAAAAAAAATAAAATAAAAAATAAAAAATAAAAATGGATTTAGATTTCTTTTTTTGTCCTACGCATTTCCCCTTTCACTTCTTCCTTTGTGTCTTCTTTTTAGATTTATTTTTTATTTTTATTCCTGTTAGAGACAGCGTTTTGCTTTGTTACCCAGGCTGGAATGCAGTGATGCAACCATAGCTTCCCGCAACCTCTAACTCCTGGGCTCAAGCTATCCTCCTGCCTCAGCCTCCTGAGTAGATGGGACTACAGGCCCAGCTAAACACTTGTTCTTTTGAATTGCAGCAAATGAAGTTAACACATGAGAATTGCTTTTTCATTTTATTTATTTTTTTGAGATAGAGTTTGCTTTTGTTGCCTGGGCTGGAGTGCAGTGGTGCAATCTCAGCTCACTGCCTCCCAGGTTCAAGGTCGAACCTCTGCCTCCTGGCTTCAAGCAATTCTTCTGCCTCAGCCTCCCGAGTAGCTGGGATTACAGGTGCCCGCCACTACGCCCGGCTAATTTAGAATTGCTTTTCTAGACTCTCTGGAAGATAACAGATATGTAAAAATACTTTTTGAAACTTAAACATAGCATATCTGACTAAAACATCTTCTTGCTAGGCAGAGAAGCAAAAACTTGAGACACAAACTTTTAAAGTTTGAGCTTTGTAAATGTCTTAATCCATCAACAGAACACAACATCTTGTGATATCCTTTTCCTTCATCTAAATCACTGTGATCTTAGATGAGACCTCCATTCTTCTGTTTATGGTACTATTTTAATTAATTATCCATGCAAGTATTCATAAAAACTAAAAATTTTATTAGCAATGATCAAATCTTACTTTTAAAATGAAACTGACTAAAAAGCTGATTTAAGACAGTGAGACTGGCCGGGCATGGTGGCTCATGCCTGTAATCCCCGCACTTTGGAGGCCAAGGCGGGTGGATCATCTGAGGTCAGGAGTTCAAGACCAGCCTGGCCAACATGGCAAAACCTCGTCTCTACTAAACAAAAAAAATTAGCCAGGCATGGTGGCAGGTACCTGTAATCCCAGCTACTCGGGAGGCTGGGGCAGCAGAATTGTTTGAACCTGGGAGGCGGAGGTTGCAGTGAGCTGAGATCGCGCCATTGCATTCCAGCCTGGGTGACAGAGCAAGACTCCGTCTCAAAAAAAAAAAAAAAAAAAAAAGGCTGGGCATGTTGGCTCATGCCTGTAGTCTCAGCCCTTTGGGAGGCCAAGGCAGGCGAATCACGAGGTCAGGAGTTCGAGACCAGCCTGGTCAAGAAAGTGAAACCTCATCTCTACTAAAAATACAAAAATTAGCTGGGCATGGTGGCGTGTGCCTGTGGTCCCAGCTACTCAGGAGGCTAAGGCAGGAGAATTGCTTGAACCCGGGAGGTGGAGGTTGCAGTGAGCCGAGATCGCACCACTGCACTCCAGCTTGGGCAACAGAGTGAGACACTGTCTCAACAAAAAAAAAAAGACGGTGAGACCAATTTAAAAAAATGAAGCCCAAGGCAGTAAATAATTGTATACTTTTTTTTTTTTTTTCCAGGAATGGTGGTTAGGTAAAAAATATGCTAAGATAAATATGGATCCTAATCACAACCATCCACGCTTATAACCAACCTATGCAGGTTTTACCTTCGTTTGCCTTAAGCATACCTGCCCATTTGCCTTCTTCCTATTATTTTCAAATGTAATATGAACTTATAAGTATTGTATGTGTCACCTTAATATTTAATTCTTTTGCCACTAGACTTGGCTTGAGAGGGAGACGGCATTTATTTTTCTGAAAAAAGGACTGTACTCGTTCCATACTTCTTTGGAGAACAACCTATAGAAAGAGATGTGATACTGTAAGTACATAATGCAAATGAAGATCTATTTTTCAGACAAGTTATGCTGTGGATATAATTCATAAAATGCCCAGTCGTCAAATGGTCAAAAAAAGGTTGTTACTAAAGAGACTTATTTTTACTATAAAACTAGAATGGCCAAAGGCTATAAATATAGCGAGCAAAGGTACATTTGGCCAACCAATGTATACAAAAACGTTAAAGCTCACTAATAGTCAAAGAAATAGAAACCAAACAAAAATGAGCGCAATTTTTCACCTATCAAATGAAAATTTAAAACAAAATCCTGTGTCAGAAAACAATTTCATAATTTATTGGTAGGGAGAGAGGTGTACACAGGTGCAGCTTCTTTTGTAGAGCAATGTAACAACTATTAGAACTAAAAATATATGTTGCTCTTGACTCAGCTATTTCACCTGTAGGAATTTTCTGAAAGAAATACTAGCAAAGAAGTAAAAATGTACACACCAACCAAAGTTCGTCGCAGTATTGTTTAGTAAAGAGAAAATAGGTAAACAATGTACATAGAGGTAATAGTTTATAATTAAGATTGTATGTAATACTTCCCCAAATTAATCTATAGTTCTTATCAAAATTCCAACTGCCTTTTTGCAGCAATGGATACATGGTTCCTAAAATTAATATGAAATTGCAAGTGTCCCCTGAATAGCCAAAATAATAATGAAAAAGAACAAAGTAGGAGGACTCACATTGTCCAATTTCAAAACTTACTATAAAACTATGGTAATTAAAAAAAGGATAGCTGGGTGGATGGCTCACACCTGCAATCCTACGACTTTGGGAGGCCAAAATAGGAGGACTGCTTCAGCCCAGGAGTTCAAGACCAGCCTGGGCAACATGGCAAAACCCTGTCCCTACAAGAAAAAAAAAAAAAAAAAGCCAGCAAACACCTGTGATCCCAGCTACTTGGGAGGCTGAAGCGGGAAAATCACTTGAGCCCAGGAGTTTGAGGCTGTCGTGAATAGTGATCACACCACTGCACTGCAGCCTGGGCAACAGAGACCTTGTCTCAAGGAAAAAGGAAAAAAAAAAAAAAAAAAACCAAATATAGCATATGGATAGACATATAGATGAATGAAATAGAATTGAGAGTCTAGAAATAAACCCATATATGTGGTCAACTTTTTTTTTATTTAAAAAATTTTAACAGAACACTTCGTGAATTTGCATGTAATCCTTGTATAAAGGCCATGCTAATCTTCTCTGTATCATTCCAATTTTAGTGTATGTGTTGCCGAAGCAAGCACAGGGTCAACTGATTTTTGACATGTATGCCAAAACCATTCAAGAGGAAGGAGGGGGGTCTCTTTAACAAATGGTGGTAAGACAACTGGATAACCTCATTCAAAAGAATAAAGTTGGGCCTCTACTTCATACCACATACCAAAATTAACTCAAAATGGACCAAAGATCTAACCATAAGAGCTAAAACTAGAAAAGCTTAGAAAAAAACACAGGTGAACATCTTTATGGCATTAGATTTGATGATGGATTCTTAGATATGACACTAAAACCATGAGCCACAAAAGAAAAAAACAGATAAAATGGACTTCATTAAAGTTAAACATTTCTGTATTAATATATTAAAGGACACTATTAAGGAAGTAAAACGACAACTGCAGAATGAAAAAAATATTTGCAAATAGTGTATGTGATAAAGGTCTAGTATCTGAAATATATAAATAACGCTTACAACTCAACAACAAAAAGACAGTCTAATTTAAAATGGACAAAGGACTTTGAATAGATATTTCTCCAAAGAAGAAATACGAATGGCCAACAAACATATGAGAATGTGCTCAATATTATTAGTCACTAGGGAAATTCAAATCAAAACCACAACAAAACACTGCTTCACACCCACTAGAATGGCTATAATCAAAAACCAGGAAAAAAAACAATGTTGGTGAGGATGTGGTGAAACTGGAACCCTTCTATATTGCTGGTGGGAATGTAAAATGATATAGCTGCTACAGACAATAATTCTAATGATTCCCCCAAAAATTAAGTAGAGAACTACCACATGACCTAGCTATGCCATTCTTAAGTGAAAACAATTGTTTAAACAAAAATTTATACGTGAATATTCATAGCAGTATTATTCTTTTTTTTTTTTTTTTGAGACGGAGTCTCGCTCTGTCGCCTAGGCCGGAGTGCAGTGGCGCAATCTCGGCTCACTGCAAGCTCCGCCTCCTGGGTTCACACCATTCTCCTGCCTCAGCCTCCCGAGTAGCTGGGACTACAGGTGCCCGCCACCATGCCTGGCTAATTTTTTGTATTTTTAGTAGAGATGAGGTTTCACCTTGTTAACCAGGATGGTCTTGATCTCCTGACCTCGTGATCTGCCTGCCTGGGCCTCCCAAAGTGCTGAGATTACAGGTGTGAGCCACCGTGCCCAGCCAGCAGTATTATTATTAATAGTCAAAAAGTGGAAACAACCCAAATGTCCACCAACTGATGAATGTTTAAACAAAATGTGGTATATCCACACAATGGAATATTATTCAACCAAAAACGGCATGTAGTAAACATACTGGAACATAGATGAACTCTGAAAACTTCATGCTAAGTGAAAGAAACTAGATAGAAAAGGCCATGAAGTGTCCAGAATATTCATATAGAAGTATAGACGTATCCATATTGACAGAAAACAGTTTAGCAGCTGGGAGGGGAAAATGGGGACATGCTTTCTTTCTGGTGTGATGAAAATACTGTGGACTTTGATAATGGAGATAAAGGAATTCAAGAAAACAATTTTCATCAGAAAGGAATAAATAAGCATGGAAATAAATAAGCATGGGAAAATCACTGATTTTAACAGGTTGTGAAATATATTCCTATATATTTTAAACAATCTTTGAATTTATCTGCCCCAAATAGCATGGGTATAGTTAGAGTTCTACTGGGAGTCTACCAACAAAGAGTAGCAACTTAATCAGTCAGCACCATAAAGATCCTTCCTTTAACATCAACACATTTATATTACCTTTTATGGGTACATACCTGTCTGGCTGATCCACTTGCCTGCCTTACTTTTTCTGCTACTCCTCCTAAAAGCTGTACAAGTTTCGTCTGTTTTAGAAGTTCTTCTCTAAGTCGTTTTCCTCCTACTGACAGGAGAGCACCCAAAACATGTTCGTATCGGGTACTAAACTGTACATCATGCAGGGCATCTTTGAGAAGCCTAATACAGCAAAATATTTATGTTAGTCACTTCTAAGAACTAGGTGAACCTCTTGGAAAAATAAGTTCAATTTTTTTTTTTTTTGAGACCAGGTCTGGCTCTGTTGCCCAGGCTGGAGTCCAGTGGTGTGATCTTGCCTCACTGCAACCTCCACCTCCCAGGCTCAAGCAATCCTCCCACCTCAGCATCCCAACTAGCTGGGACTACAGGCACACACCACCATGTTCGGCTAATTTTTTTTGTATGTTTGGTAGAGATGAGGTTTCACCATGTTGCTCAGGCTGATCTCAATCTGCTGAGATCAAGCGATCCACTAGCTTCAGCCTCCCAAAGTGCTGGGATTACAGGCATAAGCCATCACGCTTGGCCTCAATTTTTGATAACCAGAAATTTATTTTAAGCTACATAAGCAAGTCAAAACCCATTCATTATTATAGAGCTGTAAGATACCAAATTTTTGCAATGAGGGTTTTCAAATTTTTGCATTAGAGGGTAAATTTAGCTCCTTTAAAAATAATAACTTCAATAAAATATCTGGTATCCACAATAAGTAGTGTGGCATGCCATTTAGACTTACAGAGTATGGCATTTCTATAAATTCTAGGAATGGAAATACTGTAATTAATAGAATTTAAATCTTACCAATATAAATTGTGTGCTATCTGGATATTTCCCAATGCCCTGGACAGAAGGAATTGCACTAATGGACTATTCAAGTAAATTTCGTATTTCAAAGCCTACACGTAAAAGAAAGTAAGAATTATTAGTGGTCCGTCCCCATGCTAAATTGTTCCAATAAAACTATCAAAAGAGAAACTATATAAAGCAAGTATTACTCTTACTGATGAAAGATGATACTTATAAAAATTAGATAGATGAATTAACCTATGCCAAATGAATAAATCAAGCACAAAAGTATAGAATAACATTCGTTAGCTATGTTCAACTCACCAGTAAAGAAAAATCAAGGAAAAGCTCAAGTCAGGTTTGTTCTAAAAAGTCTGAAAACTAAAAATACAGGTACCTGTATACAATATTCAAATATGGCAGATGACAATAGTGGGAAAAAATTCACACTAAATCCAAATGCAATGCCCCTCAGTGTTCCCACACTACAAAACTACCTTTAACCTAAACAGAAGGGGGATCCCTTAGCAAGTTCCCATCAAAAACTAGAGTGAAAGTATAAAGGGAGGTAATCTAGTAAAAAAACTCACTTGTACAAACTGTGGAAGAAGATCTGTTAGCTCATCATCACTAATAGCCTCAATCCAGGTCACAGCTAGGGATCTTACTTCCTGATCAGCAAATCTAGAAGATTACCATAAAATCAAGATTGGACAGTGATTTCTTTCCAGTGAAGCTCTATTTCCTGAAAACACAATCTCAATCTGGTCCTGACAAAGAACACTAAGATATCTCTTTTATACAAAAGCAATGTATGCCTTCTCTTTGTAAGAAGACAATCTTATTGTGCTATACAGATTCAATTTAGGGATTATTTAGGAGTCTTTTTTTTGGGGGGAGGATGGAGTCCCGCTCTGTCGCCCAGGCTGGAGTGCAGTGGCGCGATCTCAGCTCACTGCAAGCTCCGCCTCCCGGGTTCACGCCATTCTCCTGCCTCAGCCTCCCTAGTAGCTGGGACTACAGGCGCCCACCATGCCAGGCTAATTTTTTCTATTTTTTAGTAGAGCTGGGGTTTCACTGTGTTAGCCAGGATGGTCTCGATCTCCTGACCTTGTGATCCGCCTGCCTCGGCCTCCCAAAGTCCTGGGATTACAGGCATGAGCCACCGTGCCTGGCCTATTTAGGAATCTTAAGTTTACAAAAATTAATTTTGGCCCACATCATAAAAATATAAATTATTCAAAATTTACAACCTAACCCTTTCTTTAGGCTAGTTCTAAAGGACATGAAATGCTTTACTGACAACTTCAATGCAGAAGATATGTTTTTACAAATATACATTTACACATTTGCATTATATTGAATTGCTTTCATGTTAAAAGGAAAGGAAATACTTCTGGCAACATACCTTAATGGAAAAACTGACAATAAAACAATAGCAAATAAATGTATTTGACTTACTTTGAATCAAGAAGTTCCAATGCAATTAGTGGGTACAATGGAGGCCACTGGTGAAGTAATGAGTAAGTTTTGGCAAGATTAACCCACTTCCAGTTTGGGGCACTTGCTAATATTTTAGGAAGACAATTTGGGTGTTTGAAGCAATAATAACGTTTCTCCCATAAAAAAGCTTTATCTTCTTTAGAAAGTCTGCAGATATAATAGAATTAAATTACTTCTCAGTGATAGCATGATGATATAATCTCAATGATTAAAAATATAAAGAAGAAATTTATTTATTTGGGACAGCTACTTCTTCGTAAAATCATTAATACTAATTTGGAATAGAAAAATGCAATGTACGGCAAATGCCAGTAATTAATGCTAATCTGGGAACTGAAAGAAATGACTATGTCTTGATAAAAGAGCCTTAGTTATGAAAATGAAGGATAATTCAGTATAATAAAAATTTATTGAGCTCTAATGAGATGCCAGGCACTAGAAATCAGGCTGAAAAAGCAGATCCCACCCTAAGAGACAGCAAGGATTTCATCCATTTCATACAAATAAAATCGAATGCTATGGAAAAAAAAAATACTACTATAAAAATTTTGGAACATATTTATACAGTTCAATTGAGAAATTCTCAAAATGAAAAGGACTTGAAGATCCTAATTGTTTTAAGCTTAATCACAAATGTTTACATGAATGAAATGTTTCACTATTTTACTATCCATCTATATATATATATATATATATAGCCTCCCAAGTAGCTGGGATTACAGGTGTGTGCCACCATCTCAGCCTCCCAAAGTGCTGGGATTATAGGCATCAGCCACCACGTTCAGTCTATAATCTCATTTTTAATAGTTACATGGTTCTGTACCAGATAAATGTGTCTTAATTTATATATATATATATATATATATATATTCATTTCATGTGGAGTAATGAAAAAATTCAAATACTGAAAAAGGTACATAGTGAAATTTCTCTCCTTCTAATTCCCCTCCCAAGAGGCAAACATCTAAGCTTGTATGATCTTTCAGAGATAGTTTATTCATACAAAGGCACAAATGTGGATATATGTAGATCCTCTTTTTTCCTTTATTTTCATGGTAATAACACTATATACACGATTCTACTCCTGGTTTTCTTCAGCTAACCTATTTTAAACAGTACATACAACTATAATCTCATTTTTATTTATTTTTATTTTATTTATTTTTGAGACGGAGTCTCACTCTGTCACCCAAGCTGGAGTGCAGTGGCGCGATCTCGGCTCACTTCAACCTCTGCCTCCCGGGTTCAAGCGATTCTCCTGCCTCAGCCTCCCAAGTAGCTGGGATTACAGGTGTGTGCCACCATCTCAGCCTCCCAAAGTGCTGGGATTATAAGCGTCAGCCACCACGTTCAGTCTATAATCTCATTTTTAATAGTTACATGGTTCTGTACCAGATAAATGTGTCTTAATTTAATCCCTATTGATGGACATTTCCAATCAATTTTTCTTTTCTTTTTTTTTTGAGACAGGGTGTTCTCTGTTGCCCAGGCTGCAGTGCAGTGATGAGATCATGGATCACTGCAGCCTCGACCTCCTGTGCTCAAGCAATTCTCCCACCTCAGACTCCTGAGTAGCTGGGACTATAGATGCACAACACTATGCCTGGCTACTTTTAATTTTTTTGTAGAGACAGGGTCTCACTATATTGTCAGGGTTGGTCTCCAACTTCTGGGCTCAGGTAATCCTCCCATCTCAGCCTCCCAAAGTGTCAAGAGTACAGGCATGAGCCACCACGCCCAGTCTCCAAACAGTTTTTCAATAATCCAAATAAATATTGCAGTGAATATTCTTGTCTCCATAAGAAAATATAAAAGAGTTTTATATAACTGGAAATGGCATTGCTGGGTCACAGAATATACACATTATAACTTTGTAGATTTTGCCAAATTGCTCTCCAAAGGAGACGTAGCTTTTTGTACTTCTGCAAATATGTAATTCCCATTTTATATATCCTTATCAACACTTTTAACAAAGTATTTTAATTTTTGCCACTCTGATGTGTTAGATGGTATCTTGAATTAATTTATATTTCCTTGATTACTGAGAAATTGAACATCTTTTCAGATTGTTTAAAAGCATTGTATTTTTCTAAAAAAATTGCTTGTTCATACTTAGTCTCCTTGACTACTGAGTTGTTGGTTTTAATCTTATTAATAAGAAGTTCTTTACGGTTAAAAAAACTCTTGATATTTATTGTAAATATAGTTGCCAGTCTATTGTTTGCTTTTTGTTTAAGTAAAAAGGTTTGACTTGACAAATTTCTAAACTTTTATGCAGTTATATAGTCTTTTTATATAATTTTAAAAATAAGTTAAATACTAGCTGGCCCTCGAGACAAAAATTTTGTAGATTATTAAAAAAAAAAAAAGGAAAAAAAGTAAATAGAAAACTTTCCACACCAAGAAAGCTGATAAATCATGAACAGAATCAGGATATTTAATGTAAGCCTTAACTTGACCTTTACATTATAGGAGATACTTAGCCCAAAACAGAATAAACAGAGCATACCCAAGTGATGAGTCTTTATGAAGAATATCAAGAAGTTTCCCTTTTATATCATTCTCTAGTGTTTCTAAGTTATGTTGCTGTATACTGCTTCTGTCAACTTGAGGAGTTGTATAAATTACATCAAATGCAGGAGAAGGAAAATCAACCTTTAAAATTTAACAGAAATTGATCAAATTAGAGTCTACATATTTGTCACATTAACCTCTTTGTCTTTAAGACAATAGATTTTTTCTTAGCAATCAGGGTGTATTTACATTGAATATTAAATTAATGCTTCTTGTTGCAATTGATTACCATTGTTGGTAATTCTCAATAGCACATACATATTTCTTGGGATGAGTACAGTGCATGTTTTACTGCTTCTCAGAAATATTGATATTAAAATAGAAGATAGATCCTGAGATTAAAACAAGATCAGTTAGGTTTCTTTAACAACCCAAGTCATGGTATACGCACACACATTTTATGAAGAAATTTCAATTTACACTTCTCTACATGTCAAGAAGTAACCATTACCTGTAGCACTATTCTTTCCATGACATATCCTTTTTTGGTAACTGTTCCAGGAACAGAATTTGTATGTGATGAAGTCCAAAGGTATAGAAGTTTAGTTCCACATGTTAAAAACCTTCATAGATGTAAAAAGAATAATGTGATTTTCATTTTAAAAATTAATTCAAAATTCACAACACATGTAATGA
This sequence comes from Macaca fascicularis, assembly GCF_037993035.2. Classification (NCBI taxonomy): domain Eukaryota; kingdom Metazoa; phylum Chordata; class Mammalia; order Primates; family Cercopithecidae; genus Macaca; species Macaca fascicularis. The sequence continues at coordinate 48,656,737 of NC_088388.1, read as the reverse complement.
ATTTGAAAAGTTAGTATTAGATCAACTAAATAAAAAGGATACTTTTAAGAACATATCAGAAGGATTCACTCTCCACATTGTACCGAAACTTTTTAGGTGTAGGGTAAATATTGAAGTGTAGGGTGAGAACAAAGAGAGGGATAATTAAAGGACATTATCTTGGGGAAAATGGTGTTGAGGACAGAACACAAAAAATGTTAAGGACTCAGAAAACAACTTCTATAAATAGGAAGGTTAAGAATAGTCTTTGAAGATTTTCTACAAAGAAATACATCATCAAGGTGGTGGTCTGGATTACAGAACTGCTTGCTGACTTTAATCATTAGATCAAAAATACATGCCAAAGAAAACAAAACAAGTTTTTTTGTTTTGTTTTGAGACAGGGTCTTGCTGTCACCCAGGCTGGAGTGTAGTAGCAAAACTATGGCTCAGTGCAGCCTTGACCTCCCTGGGCTCAGATGATTCTTCCACCGCAGCCTCCCAAGTAGCTAGGACTACAGGCACATGCCACCATGCTCAGCTAATTCTTGTTTTTTTTTTTTTTTTTTTTTTTTGTAGAGAAGGGGTTTCACCATGTTGCCCAAGCTCATTTTGAACTCCTAAGGCTCAGGTGATCTGCCTGCCCCAGCCTCCCAAAGTTCTGGGATTACAGGCATGAACCACCACACCTGGCCAGATATGAGAAGTTTTATCTGTTTCTAAACTAGGGGTCTGCCAACTTTTTCTATAAAGAGCCAGAGAGTAAATATTTTGGGCTTTGTGGACCATACAGTCTCTGCTGCAAGACTAAATTCTGCTATTGTAGTTCAAATTTGCCATGAACAACACATAAATGTATATGCATGCTATGCTCTAACAAACTGTATTTGTATCTATAAAAAGAAGCAATGGGCTCAAGTATGCTGACCCCTGCCCTAGACTACTAATTTGTGGCCTACTCAATCAAAACATTCTTTCAAAGATATTGACATATCTTTACACAGATGAAATTTCTGAAAAACAACATAAGATATACGAAAGCAGAAAACTATAAAGTTTGTCAAATATTTGTTCATTTTATTCAAACAGCAAATATCTTTACCAAAACTAGACTCCAGTTTTAAGATTTTCACGTGACAAACAGGCTTTGAATCTTTGATACATTGTAATCCATTTCATATATATGGGGACAGGGTCTCACTCTGCCGCCCTGCTTGGAATGCAGTGGTGTGATCACAGCTCACTGCAGCCTTGAACTCCTGAGCTGCTGGAATTACAAGTGTGAGCCACCACACCGGGCTATAGTCCGTTATGTCTAAGAACCACACTTACTTCCAACTAGACTTAAGGCAAATCCTGATATTATTTCATCTATAAATACTGTTACATATGGCTAAAAAATAAAGTTTCCTGTAATAAGTACAATACCATTATCCCTCCTAAAAGAATTAACAATAATTACTTAAGACCATAAAATACCTAGTCACTATTCAAATTTCCCTGATTGTCCCATAAATGATGTTTTTAAAAAACAGTTGATTTGCTTAAAACAAGATCCAAGCAAGGCCTAACACTTGCATTTGGATGTCTCTTTTTTTTTTTTTTGAGACGGAGTCTTGCTCTGTCGCCCAGAGTGGAGTACAGTGAGTGGCACAATACATTTGGATGTCTTTTTAAACATCTTTTAATTCAGGGTCAGCAAACTCCAACCTGCCTTTACAAAGTTTATTTATAGCCACGTGTAAACTGGCCTTTACACCTGGCTTTGTAAGTAAACTTTTACCAGACACAGCCATGCTCATTAGTTTATGTACTGTCTATGACTGCTTTTGCATTTGTGACAAGAGTCTATAAGGTCTGCAAAGCCTAAACTACTTTTATCTGGCACCCTTTACAGAAAAAGTTCGTTAACTCTTGTCTAGTCTCCTCTTTTTTTCTCCACTTGCTATTTATTTGTTGATGATACCAGGCCTTTTGTTCTGTAGAATTTTCCATATCCTGAATTTTGCTGGTTATACTCCTCCAGTGTCATTTAACATGTCCTCCTGTATTTTCCACACAGAAGAAGTTAGACCTAGAGGCCTGATTTGATTCAGATTTAGTTCTTTGGCAAGAATACTTACTATTTCGCAGTTGGTATTGTATACCACTTCTTATCCTATCAAATTAAAAGGTACACATTGTTTGTGTTATCTCTCTGTGATGTTACTATTGATCAGTTTAGTTCAAGTGCTATCAGTTTAAGCCATCAATTATGAAGTTGCAGAAAAACTATGTAATGGTTTCAGGAAGGCATTTTCACAAACTGTAAGGTTTTAAAACAAAAAAGGCGGTACTGACGATCACTGCTTAGATCAACAGTTCTCAATTGGGAGTGATTTTCCTTCCAGCAGACATTTGGTAATTTGCAAATAATTTTGGTTGTAAACTGAGGGGGACAACTGGCATTTAGTGGGTAGAATCTAGGGATGCCGCTGAACATCCTACAATGCACAAAACAGTCTTCCACAACAAAAAATTATTTGGCCTGAAATGTCAATATTGCCAAGATTGAGAAACCCTAGCCAAAATCTATTATTTCAGCATGGGTTGCAAAATTATAATATTCTAGATCTATCATTCCTTCTGCATCTATTATCTAAAGATTTTCTTTTTTTCTTTTTTTTTGAGAGGGAGTCTTGCTCTGTCACCCAGGCTGGAGCATAGTGGCGCAATCTTGGCTCACTGCAACCTCCGTCTCCCGGGTTCAAGCGACTCTCCTGTCTCAGCCTCCCAAGTAGCTGGGCCTACAGTCACGAGCCACCATACCTGGCTAACTTTTTTGTATTTTTAGTACAGACAGGGTTTCGTCATATTGGCTAGAGTTGTCTCAAACTCCTGCCTCGGCTTCCCAAAGTGTTGGGATTACAGGACTGAGCCACCATAACAGGCTAAAGATTTTCTATAAAAAAAAGTTGTCATATCAAATTACTGCTAGGCGCGGTGGCTCACGCCTGTAATCCCAGCACTTGGGAGGCCGAGGAAGGTGGATCACTCGAGGCCAGGAGTTTGTGACCAACCTGGCCAACATGGCAAAACCCTGTCTCTACCCAAAATACAAAAATTAGCCAGGCGTGATAGCACACACCTGTAATCTCGGTTACTCTGGAGGCTGAGGCATGAGAATCACTTGAACCCAGGAGGCAGAGGTTGCAGTGAGCCGAGATCATGCCACTGCACTCCAGCCTGAGTGACAGAGTGAGACTCCATCTCAAAAAACAAAACCAAAACAAAAACAAAAAAAACTTCGCTACATAAATTATTTGGTAACCCTCAGAAACAACTGTAAAGGAAAGACAGGTTAACCGCTTAATTCTGTTTATATGCCAGTTTTCAGAAAAATTAGTTAAGAACTCATTTGTGCTGGACATGGTAGCTCACGCCTATAATCTGGGATCAGATGGTGGGAAGATAGATCACTTGAGGCCAGGAGTTTGAGACCAGCCTGGGCAACATAGTGAGACTCCATCTCAAAAAAAAAAAAAAAAAAAGAAAAGAAAAGTTTTTTTAAAAAGAACTCATTTGTTATTAAGGCTGCATGAAATGCCTTTGAGTCATTTGGCTTCAATAATAGTGACCATTAGGTCATATAAGATTGTACCTTCAACAGAAATTATTTCATAAAGAATTTCAAGACTAGGATTACTAATCATTATAACACAGTGGTTAACTCGACTATATTATACACTTTGTTTCTCTACATGTACTAATGTAGAGAAACATGTGCTAATGTAGAGAAACAAAGTATAATAATCATCATTATCTCTCTTAATCATCTTCTCTCTTAATTTCTGAGTATTCCTTGAATGCGAAGTCCTAACATTACCTAGGTCGCCTGCACTACTTGGCAGTCTCAAGCTTAATACAATCTATTCACTATTTTAACAGCAGAGTGTTGGATGCAAAGTATTTAAATGTCTAGCAGAAGTCAACTGCCCTTCGCTTGACAGTCTCCTGAATTATGAAAGAATATTATATCATTTATCTAACAAAACCATTTATTACTAGACAATAAAAGTGGCAAAATGTAGATAGTTCTCTAATTATGCAAAGACTCCTGGTGCTTTCAAGAGCAGGAAGGTTTTCAGAATTTATTTATAAAAATTAATGATAATGATGAAATTATATTTAACTTTCACATAACTGCTCTCTGACACTAATTTATCAGACAGTGGAGAACACAATTCTTCACAGTATTATCAGCATATTCTATTTTAGAGTAGTAATGTATTATATTTAGCAAAAGGTTCCTAATACACACCATTAATAGTAATCCCTTCAACTGCCTTTCTTTAGCCTTTGGTAGTTCAAAATTATGTCAGATATTAAAATCTGAACCCACCAAAATGTAGAGAACAAAAAATCTTATACTGCCTCCTCGAATATAGGGGAAGTGATTAAAAGAAAGAAAAATATTTTTTAAATAAATGTGTGGTTTTTTTTTTCTTTTGGAGACGGAGTCTTGCTCTGTCACCCAGGCTGGAGTCCAGTGGCACAGTCTTGACTCACAGCAACCTCTGCCTCCCAGGCTCAAGCTATTCTCTTGCCTCAGCATCCCAAGTAGCTGGGATTACAGACGTGCGCCACCACATCAGGCTAATTTTTGTATTTTTAGTAGAGATGGGGTTTCCCCATGTTGGCCAGGCTGGTCTCGAACTCCTGACCTCAAGTGATCCACCCACCTCAGCCTCCCAAAATGCTGGGATTACAGGTGTGAGCCACTGTGCCCAGCCAATAAATGTTATTTTTAAGCACATGGGAAAAGAATATTTCAAGAACAAATTTGTAAAGTCAGTGTTTTGAACATCCTATTATTGTCAACAGATGATTACTGGCAAATCAAATGGGGTATTTGCCATTTAAGAAGAAAAAGTATTAGAGTAGCAGAAATTTTCATTCTCAGTATTTGTTTTATCTTAAGTTAAATAGATTTATTATTAAACCATTTCCCAAATGGTTCCCTTGGAACACAGGGTTTCAAAAGATATATTCTAGAACAACAAAAAAGTGTCATGGTATCAACTAAGTTTGAGTATGTTAATATAGGGTAATAGTTAAGAATGTAGACCCTGTAGCTAAATTGCCTGGTTCAAATCCCAATTCTACCACGTGTTAGCTAAGTGCCCTGGGGAAAGTCACTTAATCTCTGTACTTTGATATCCCCCCCCTGTAAAAAGGGATAAGAACACCACTTATTTCATAGAGCAGTTGTGAGAAATACAAGGATACCTGTGTAGCACTCAGATGAATACCTAGCATATAGTAAGTGCTATATAAGTGTTTGTTATTATAGTAAATATATTGTCCTAAGACGCAGTTAAATAGGCTTCTTGACTACAAAGCTTTAGGGATGCTTTTTTCTCCTTTTTAAAAAATTTTTCTTTTAGAACTTTAGAGATTTTTTTTTTTTTTTTTTTGCGGCAGGAGGGGAGGGGCTCACTGAAACCTCTGCCTCTGGGTTCAAGTGATTCTTATGCCTCAGCCTACAGAGTAGCTGGGATTATAGGGGTGTGCCTCTAGGCCCAGCTAGCTAATTTTTATATCTTTGGCAGAGATGGGATTTCACCATGTTGCCCAGGCTGGTCTCAAACTCCTGACCTCAAGTGATCTGCCTACCTTGGACACCCAAATTGCTGGGGTTACAAGCATGAGCCACGGAGCCCTGCCTAGAGATGCTTTAATATGCCAGTGTGCATCATCTATTCTCCAGAATGCACCCATGTACTGAATGTAACATATCCCAAACTTACCCAATTTTTTTTTTCCTTTGGAAAACTCTTGATCATCTCATGAAACATTATTCCTTAAAACATAATTAAAATATTCAGCTAAAAGGCCAGATAGATTATGCTATCCCAGTGGCTATTAACAGACACCAAGCTCAAAAGAAATTCCTTTACCCCTAAAGATAAGGGAAAGAATCCCTAATAGAGTTTTGCATACTTGTGGGATGTATGGCAATTAAAGACTAGGGACATTTGGCAGTAAGGGATAGATTACTAAAGAGAATTAAGGAAGGGAATAATGTACACCTATAGATTCTCTGAAACTGGAGAAGAGTAGGAAAGAAACAGGAAAAGGGAAAACCAAGTTCTTTGGTTAGTATCAACGGAATTTATAAGACTGTGGTATTATGTCAACAATATAGTGCTTTATATAAATGACAGTCATTGGCTGCTGCTTTTCTCCATGGAACAGTGAGTGGCAAACAAAGCTGTGCATACCTAGTCAGATATGTTCAGACTACAGCAGACTAACTTTTATTTCCTCTAATCCGTGTCTCTGAACTGACCTCCTTTTATCACATTAGAAAAACTGAAGAGGCTCATTCACTCATCTATGTTCCTCCCCTCACCTCCTTGTCATCTAGCCAATTCTGATGTGCAGATGTGTCCATAGTGACTCATCATTACAACTCAGTAATACTTACCGTTTAAAGTCAAAAAGAGGTAAAGAAACTTTGCCCAAAGCTTCTGGTCCCTTTCTCTGCTTATTAGAATCAGGGGAACTTCCACTGCTCTGATTTAAAATTCCAAAAAGAGTAAGGTGAAGAAGTGATTCTAATGGCAATTGTGATATCTGGATGGGAAAAATGATTCTATGGGGGGAAAAATGTATTAATAGAACAAATTAGATTGAATGTGAAATTTAACACTTTAACGAGACTGACAATTTTAGGTATTGTATATAACCTTTCAAATAATGTTTATTTTGGTATTTTTATTTTATTTTATTGAGACGGCGTTTTTGCTCTGTTGCCCAGGCTGGAGTGCAATGGCACGATCTTGGCTGACGGCAACCCCTGCCTCCTGGGTTCAAGTGATCTCCTGCCTCCGACTCTTGAGTAGCTGGGATTATAGGCACCCGCCACTACGCCTGGCTAATTTTTGTATTTTTAGTAGAGACGGGGTTTCACCACGTTGGCCAGGCTGGTCTCAAACTCCTGACCTCAGGTCATCCACTCGGCCTCCCAAAGTGCTAGGATTACAGGTGTGAGCCACCACACCAGCCTCAAATAATCTTTAATACTGAGTAAACTTTAGCTAAACAGAAGTCTGGCTAACTTGTCCTATTAAAAATTTTAAATAAACAAATTTTATTAACAGTATAAAATTTCAAAATATAACATTTCTTTCTTTAAAGACTTGCAGATGCCTTTGAGATTTCTAGTGTTAATTTCCAGGCAAAATAATATTAGTCATTTTTATTTCCTTTTGGAAAAACCAGATGAATGTTTATGAGAATTTCTGTTTTGGGATATAAGAATGCACACAAACATATATAATAAGTATATACACAAACAGCTTTCCTTCCTCCTTCCTTTCCTCCCGCTCTTCTTTCCCATGAAAAAAAAAAGTATATACACCAACAGACATATGTTTATCAATGCATTATTTTTTTTAAGTCTGAAAGAACACTTGAAGTCAAGAGCAGGCACTCTGAGATAGCAAATGTTGAAAACAGAGTGACACTTTCTACTTATATGCATTTTTGTGTTATTTGATTGCTTTCACAGACATGTATTATTTTATAATATAAAAGAAAATATGACAATAGGAAAACATTTAATAAATGTGGAACAAATAGTAAAAAGTTCTGCAACTGTCTATCTGCCTAAATAATGAGAGTTCCCTTAGTTTAAAAACACTATTTTAGGCCGGGCACAGTGGCTCACACCTGTAATCCCAGCACTTTGGGAGGCCAAGGTGGGCAGATCACCTGAGGTCAGGAGTTCAAGACTAGCCTGGCCAACAAGGCAAAACCCCTTCTCTACTAAAAATACAAAAAAAAATTAGCCAGGCATGGTGGCACACACCTGTAATCTCAGCTACTTGGGAGGCTGAGGCAGGAGAATCGCTTGAACCCGGGAAGCTGAGGTTACAGTGGGCTGAGATCGTGCCACTGAACTCCAGCCTGGGTGACAGAGTAAGACTCCATCTCAAAAAGAAAAAAAAAAAGAAAAACACTATTTAAAAAATATAAATAGTATAAAACATCATCTTGTACATGGATTTAAGATAACTTTTTTCGGCTGGATGCGGTGGCTCACGTCTGTAATCCCTGTACTTTGGGGGGCTGAGGTGGGCAGATCACCTGAGGTCAGGAGTTCAACACCAGCCTGGCCAACATGGTGAAACCCCAACTCTACTAAAAATACAAAAAATTAGCCAGGCGTGGTGGCGCATGCCTGTAATCCCAGCTACTCAGCAGGTTGAGACAGGAGAATTGCTTGAACCCGGGAGGCAGAGCTTGCAGTGAGCTGAGATTGCACCACTACACTCTAACCTGGGCAACAAGGGCAAAACTCATCTCAAAAAAAAATAATAAAAATAACTTTTTTGGTTAAGTGTTGATTAATCTAAGAGCCAGAATTGTTATATAGTGTTACAGAATAAATACTGAAGCAATGCTATAAAATACTGTCTTTCTAGAACTTTGATTCCTTTCTATAACTTTCCTTCCTTTCTATAACTATAAATTTATATCTTTAACTTGACAAAGTCTAAAAAGAATGATATGTTTTTGCAATTTAATAATATGAAGGCTTAAAAGGATATTTCATTTTTTTTTTTTTTTTTTTTTTTTTGAGACGGAGTCTTGCTCTGTAGCCCGGGCTGGAGTACAGTGGCCGGATCTCAGCTCACTGCAAGCTCCGCCTCCCGGGTTTACGCCATTCTCCTGCCTCAGCCTCCCGAGTAGCTGGGACTACAGGCGCCCGCCACGTCGCCCGGCTAGTTTTTTGTATTTTTAGTAGAGACGGGGTTTCACGGTGTTAGCCAGGATGGTCTCGATCTCCTGACCTCGTGATCCGCCCGTCTCGGCCTCCCAAAGTGCTGGGATTACAGGCTTGAGCCACTGCGCCCGGCCAGGATATTTCATATTTTTTAATGAGAATTTCAGTCTGTTCTACAAAATCATATCTAGAAGAGATCTTAAGACATAAGTAAGAAGTTAATGAATTTCAATGAAAATTACAATAAAAATTAAAGTTAGGATAACAGGACACACCGAAAGAATAAAAAGCCAGAAATTTCACTTACAGTTCATCCCATTTAATAAGATAGAAGAAATTCTTGTAAGTGCCAACCTTCTTTGATTGAATAGGTTTAAAAAGATCCTTTCCATTGTGAGACAGTGAACATATCAAGTAGTATTTTTCATAACTGAGAAAAGAAAGTTTAACTTGATTTCTATCTTGACAATACAAATTAGTTAACTAATACAAATACATTAGCAGTTCTTCCTCCAAAGAGACTAATATCTGAAATAATCTGGTCACCTTTCACTTGAATTTTTAGAAATCCATCTGAAATTCGACCACTGCAAATTCTATGAAAATAGAAAAGAGGTTTGGTAAAGGGGATAAAAAGGGGAATGTATGTTCCTAGGTCCCAGTTTAAAGCATGGTCATAATAACACCGGCTGGATAATTTAATTTTGTGCCCAGTTATTAGCTTCAGATTTTAGTTGAACGACACTGAATAATGTATTTATTCATTTCTAGGTAGAAAGAGTACAAACATTACCTTCCCTTGGTGCATTTTCCTTTGCTAAGCTACTGAAATAGTCAGCTAAGCATGTGCCTGACTTGCATTGAGCCAATCTTCCTAGTCTATTGGGAGTCTTCCATTTATGGGGACAGATGCTATTGTATTCTCTCATTAGATTGCAGTGACTCAGCCACTAATTGCCAAGTACACAGCTGGTTGGATACAGTCAGGTAATCTTGTAAAGCAGGAGTCTTAGATTCAATAAAATTGTATTTTACTTAATCTAACTTACTGCTAGCCTTACATGTTAACCACTTTGTTCATATATACAATTTATTTATCATTCTAAATTTATTTCAAATCAAATTTTATTGGTTCACACAATAACCCTAAGCTAACTACTTGGTTATTTTTCTCAACTTTATTCCACTTACTCCTATTTACGTCAGCATTTTATTCACTTACTTTCTATCTTTATCACTGTTTTCTGTATTGTCTTCTACCGAGTATTTGTTCACCTCATTAGTGTCCCTATGTATATTTGTGCGTGTCTATGTACAAATGTGTGTGTGTGTGTGTGTGTGTGTGTGTGCGTGTGCCTATGGAGAATGTGGAGATTATTATCCCTGTAATGAAATACCTCCAGATACTGTCAATATCCATTTAAATGCAAGTTCCAGAATAGTACAGGTTTTTTGCTGCCTTGTACTACCGAATCCCCGGTACTAAGAATACTGCCCACAGATGGTGCTCAATAAATATTTATTGAATAAATTAAAACACCACATTTAAGTCACTAAATTACTATATTTTAATCTAAAGCCCAGTTTAAGCAAAACTTGTTTGATATTTCTTCAGTAGACTTTTTTACAGCATTAAGCTACTATAAAACTATTTCACTAAAAATATTTCTGACTTTTCAGTTCATACATTGATTTTCAAATACACTAAAACTGGTGGCCAGGTGTGGTGGCTCACGCCTGTAATCCCAGAACTTTGGGAGGCTGAGGTGGGCAGATCACTTGAAGTCAGGAGTTTGAGACCTGCCTGGCCAACAAGGTGAAATCTCATCTCTACTAAAAATACAAAAATTAGCCAGGCATGATGGTACGTACCTGTAATCCTAGCTACTCAGGGAGCTGAGGTACAAGAATTGCTTGAACCCTGGAAGCAGAGGTTGCAGGGAGCAACAATGCAAGACTCCATCTCCAAAAAAAAAAAAAAGAATGAACGAACACCTGTCTTAAACTGCCTATATTTATTAATTTACAATTGCTCTGTTTTCCTGCTATATTTTCCTGCTTTTGGCATGCAAAAATTACATTTTCTTTACTGGAAGTGCTTCAAACACCTCTGTAATTTTTAAGAAAATCACAAAGGTTAGTCATTTAAACACCAAGATAACAGTGGTTGCTGACATTTTACAAGATCAGAATAGTTGCCAGATAAAGCTGCACGTATTTTCTTTTATGTTTTATTTTTATTTTTTTGAGACAGGGTCTTGCTCTGTCACCCAGGCTGGAGTGCAGTGGCATGATCATAGCGCACTGCAGTCTTCATCTCCTGGCTCGAGCAATACTCCTGCCTCAGCCTTCTGAGTAGCTGGGACTACAGGTGCACACCACCACTGGCTATTTCTTTTTTTTAGATGGAGTTTACCTCTTGTTGCCAAGGCTGGAGTGCCATGGTGCAATCTCGGCTCACCGCAACCTCCACCTCCTGGGTTCAAGCGATTCTCCTGCCTCAGCCTCCCAAGTAGCTGAGATTACAGGCACATGCCACCACACCCAGCTAATTTTGTATTTTTAGTAGAGACAGGGTTTTTCCATGTTTGTCAGGCTGGTCTCAAACTCCTGACCTCAGGTGATTCACCTGCCTCAGCCTCCCAAAGTGCTGGGATTACAGGCATAAGCCACCGTGCCTGGCCAGCTAATTTTTTAAGAATTCTTTTTAGTAGAGATGAGGTCTCGCTACATTGCCCAGGCTAGTCTCCAATGCTTCGGCTCAAGCAATCCTCCCACTGTGGCCTCACAAAGCACGGGGATTACAGGTGCAAGCCACCATGCCCAGCTGTTTAAATAGTTACTTACTTTGATACCCAATTACTTGAAATTCCATGAGCAGCAAAAATAGTAAACTGGAGCTGCTCTGTTGTAGTCCATGCTTCCTTGGCACTCTTGCTACTTTGGGCACAGTCTGTAGGACTCCTACCAGAATTTGCATGGAGTCTGAGAAGATCATAAATTGCTGCAGTTAATTGGTTTATGCTTACTTGAACAGGATTTTCAGGATTAAGTGAGCCTAGATTTAAAAAAAAAAAGAAAAATTTAATAGATTCTCTGAAAAGGTGATGATTATTGCTAACATTTAAAGATTTAAACACATACCCCTAGTTGACTTCTTGCTAGTGTCTTCTTCTCCAAACAAAGAAGTCACCTACACAGGCACACACACACAATAGTCAGAAAATTGCCTATGACATAATATAAAATGTCAAATACTATGTCGAAGAAACTTTTTCCAGGGGAAACCTCCCAAGTATCTACAGAATTAATAAAACAATAAATAAATAATGCAAAAAGAAAGGGAAAACCACAAACCAAGATTATTTTTAGTATTAAGAAAATCAGAATCACTAAAAACTACTGTAAAATATCACTGAAACACAACAAAAGCTGCTTGGTTAATATTAATTTGAAATCTAGAAGTGATAAGTACAGTATTTTATTTTCCATTAGTAGCTCTAAAACAACATAAGAATATCCTTAAAGAAAAAAATCTAGATCTCTATTTATTACCACTTGGCTGGTGACCCAAAAAAGTGCTTATATATATCTAAACTGACTCCCCTCCCATCTGCTGTCTGCTCCTTTATCCAGCAAATGGGTAAAATAAATAGAAGCCTCAGACAAAATTAGGTCCATGGTAGTTGATCACCTCCAAGTAATTTCATGTGTGTGTGTGTGTATATATATGTGTGTGTGTATATATATACACGTATATATGTGTATATATATGTATATATGTGTGTGTGTGTATAAGTTTCTAAAAAGCAGCAAATAAAAAAAGTAGAAAAAAAGAAACCCGCATTGCTACATACCATACGGACACGATCTGTCTGAGAATGCATGGACTATGTTCCTCTTCTAGATATCGAGGGGCACACCATCAACATAACTTTTCTATCCTTTATATTTATTGTGGCCTGTGAGATGCACCCCTTCTTTCATCCTTGCAATTAAAGATAAAATGTCCCTATGAAGCAAGTTAATTAAATCTCCTGGGAAATACCATGAGGGACAGCTTTTATTAAAACCAACAGTATAATCTAAAGGCAAGGCCCCTAAATTGGCTGCTTCTGAGGCATTATAGCTGAGGCCCTTGGTCTTTTCAACAGGGAGAGTATTAGCCAAAGTAGAACTTCCCCCACTAATAATCAGGACGCTTCCACCCCAAGGGAGAAGTGAGAGTTACTGTCCTCCAGGTCTTCCAAGCTCAATACCTATCCTTAAACCCCAAACCAACTCATTTATGCCAGAGGTCCTCCTCTATACACAAAGGGTTCACAGTTTGACATCCACCTGTTGAATGTCAACTCTCATAAAGCTCTTCCAAGGCAACCCAACTTCTTACCAAGGAATCCCCACCTAACCAAGTAAGTGATTCAACCCAAAAGTAAAAGCCAAAGTTAAAATGACAATATTTTGTCTAGGAGAAGGCAAAAATCTCCTGTTTAAGTACATATTTGCATGTAATAAAATCCTAGTTACCAAAAATACTCACATCAGCAGTTTTACTCCTTGGAAGATTAACTGCTCTCTTTAGCTTCTTTACTGATTCTGTAATGGCAAGAGTCTCGACACCATCTAAAGCACTACAGATTTTTCTTACAGCTTTAATTACTTGATCTACTGCTCGGTGCTGGTTCTTTAAAAACACAAAATAAAATAAAAATAGGTAGGTGAAATTTAAAGGACCAATTCCAGAGACGAAGTCAGAAACTAGATATCTTAGATATCCCTAACAGACATTCTCTACTCTCTTGTGATGAAAAAGAAAAGAAATGAGATAGCTTTTCAATTGCATAGTTTATTTCAAAGTAGGAAAAGGCAAGGCCTGGTTAATTTTCACTTCATCTGACACAATTATTCATATGCAAATTGCTATTAATTTTCCATTAGAATCAGAAGTAGAAGCGTAAATTAGTAACAAATCACTAAAACTAGAGCTTTTATTTTTCTTATTCTCATTTGGAAATAATTTCCACATTGAAAATAATCCTTCTCTTCCTCCTGCAAAAATTTGGTATCAAAACCAAGTTCTTTAGAGGTCAGTCACATACTAATAACACTGGGCAACGTTTACCTGAGAAGTACATACCTCATTAAGAAACATTCTTATATAATGTATTAATTCATAAAACATTTACGCCAAACTTTTATGCCAAGTACTGTTAGAATGGGCTGAAACTCAGTACTATACCACCCCTTTAAAATTTAAATTTTTCCACCCTTGAGGCTTGGCTACTATAAACCTTCACCTTCAAGCTTAAATGAAACCACCTAATTTTCTCAAATACCCAATTACCCTGCAGTCCTCAGGGCCTGTTTTCTAGCTCCTCATTTTTGCTTATTTGACTTATACTTCCTGCTTCCTTTTACTTCACCTTCACGCAAAACCCTTTCCAGTTTTGAAGGTCATGCCATTCTCCTATATTACTTCATATTACTTTGATTTTTATTTTTTGAGATGGACTCTCATTCTGTTGCCCAGGCTAGAGTGCAGTGGTAGGATCTTAGCTCACTGCAACCTCTGCCTCCCAGGTTCAAGTGATTCTCCTGCTTCAGCCTCCCGAGTAGCTGGGATTACAAGTGTCTGTCACCATGCCTGGCTAATTTTTGTATTTTTAGTAGAGATGGGGTTTCGCCATGTTGGTCAGGTTGGTCTCAAACTCCTGACCTTGGGTGATCCGCCTGCCTCAGCCTCCCAAAGTGCTAGGATGACATGCGTGAGCCACTGCGCCCAGCCTACATTACTCTTTAAGTGCCAATTATCAATATATTGTCTATTAGTTCCAAATCCACCCTTCCTCTGCTCTCCTTTCTGATACTAGAGCTAGACACCGACCTTAAAAAAGTGTTGAGCCATGAAAATGTCTCAGGGAAAAGCATTTAGAGGGGAACAACAGGCACAAGGGTCCCCAGTGCGGAACATAACTGGCAGATAATCAACCAGAGAAAAAAGACAGGGAAGTGATAAGAAGTCAGATCAGAGAGATAGTGAGTCATACTGTGTAGAACCTTGAAGCTACAATTAGGGCTTTAAATTTTACTAAGTAAGATAGTAAACAGGATTCTCAGCGAAGGAGTGACATGATCTAACATTTTTTAAAGGATTTACAAACTTTATCTTTTCAAAGCCCCACCTTCTGCCTTTGATTTTCTCTTATTTTGCTTCCTGCTCTTCTTTTCTTTTCTTTTTTTTTTTTAAGACAGGTCTCATTCACCCAGACTGGACTGCAGCGGTGTGATCTCAGCTCACTGTAACCTCTGCCTCCCGGTTTCAAGCAATTCTCCTACCTCAGCCCCCTGAGTAGCTGAGATTACAGGTATACGCCACCATACCCAGCTAATTTTCCTATTTTCATTTTTAAAATCTTTACCTTTCAATAATTTTAAATTTACAGACAGTTATAAAAATAATACAAAGTTCCCATATAACGCTGGAAAACTAGACTAAGTAAATCTTACATAAACCATGTTACATTTGTCAAAGCTAGACATTAACACTGGTATATTGCTATTAAGTAAATGTTAAACTTTATTCAGATTTTACCAACTTTTCCACTAATGAGCTTTTTATCTCCCAGAATATAATCCAGGATATCACATTCCATTTAGTGACTTATTTTCAAAAGATCATTTTGGTTGCCTGTTGAAGACATACTGTAGGGGTAGACACTGGGAGATTAGTAAGAAACTACTGTAATTGACTAGAGTACAGCTTTGGTAGTGATGAAAGCACTCACATTCTAAATGTATTTTCAAGGTAGAGCTAACCAGAATTAGACTGAATGTGAAATGTATAAGATCTTTTTCTTGGGACGTCAAGGATGACTCCAGGGTTTTGGCCTGAGCAAATGGAAGACAAAGTTGCCATTTATTAAAAAGAGAAATAATGAGGTCAGGCTATGCATGTGTAGGGAAGGGGGAATACGAGATATCTCTGCACCTTCCTCTCAGCTTGCTCTGAATCTAATATTGCTCTTAAAAAATAAACTCTTGGCCGGGCGCGGTGGCTCAAGCCTGTAATTCCAGCACTTTGGGAGGCCGAGACGGGTGGATCACGAGGTCAGGAGATCGAGACCATCCTGGCTAACACGGTGAAACCCCGTCTCTACTAAAAATACAAAAAACTAGCCGGGCGACGTGGCGGGCGCCTGTAGTCCCAGCTACTTGGGAGGCTGAGGCAGGAGAATGGCGTAAACCCAGGAGGCGGAGCTTCCAGTGAGCTGAGATCCGGCCACTGCACTCCAGCCTGGGCGGCAGAGCGAGACTCCGTCTCAAAGAAAAAAAACTCTTAAAAAGAGAAAGGGAAGGCCGATGGGTGAATAGACACAAAGGTACTATAAAAAATTCAGTTTTGTACATCTTAAATTTGAGATGTCAATTAATTAGATATTCACATAAAGATGTCAAGTAACAGATAATTTGAGTCTGGAGTTGGGGAAAAGGTTAAGGTTAGATATATAAATTTCAGAGTCAATCAGTATAGGGATATACCAAGATCACCTAGGATGTGAATACAGAGAGAAGAGGTTCTAGAACTGAGCCCTGGGGATATGCAGGAAGATAAGGAAGAAGCCACAAGTAAGAGTGAGACAGAGCAGCTAATGGAAATAAGGAAAGCAAGAAGGTGGTATCCCACAGGCCAACTAAGTATTTCAAAAAGAAAGACATGATCAACTGTATCAAAAAATACAGACAGGTTGAAAAGAATAAAGATTTGGTGGGCACGGTGGCTCACACCTGTAATCCTAACACTTTGGGAGGCTGAAGCAAGAAGATCGTTTGAGTCCAGGAGTTCAAGACCGGCCCAGACAACATAGGGAAACCGTGTCTCTACAAAAAACATAAAAATTAGCTGGGCATGGAATGTAGTCTCAGCTACCCAGGAGGCTGAGGTGGGAGGATTACCTGAGACCAGGGGGTTGCAGCTGCAGTGATCTGTGATCACACCACTGCACTCCAGCTTGGGCGACAGAGTGACACCCTGTCATCCATCCATCCATCAATCGATCAACAGATTAGGAACTGACTACTGAATTCAGGATCATGGAAGTCCTTGATGACCTTAATAAGTACAGTTTCGGGGAAGTACTAAACTGATTGGAGTGGGCATGTAAGAGAATTGGAAGAAAGGAAATGGAAGCAGCAAAACCACTTAACTTTCAGAAGTTTTGTGGCAAGGAGAATAGAGAAATGGTGTGGCTCCTGCGGCAGGGGGCGGGGTGGGGATTTTTTTTTTTTTCTTAGGATGGGTAACTCTTTTCCTCTTCATCTACAAGGATTTTCCTGGTGACCTCATCCTGTCTTATGGCTGCAAAATACAATTTATATTCTGATGATTCCCAATTTTATTATCTCTAGCCTGGACACTCCATACGAAACTCCAGATTCTAGTAAACTCCAGTTTACCAGAGATATTCAGTAAATATTTTTGAATAAATATATTTATATGTTGATAAGAACATACTAGTAGATAAAAATATGGAAGCCATCCTACACTTATACTATTTCCCCTTCACTCACATCTCATCACCTATTAAAATCTTTCCAATTTTATCTCCTAAATATTGTTAATCAGTTCTTTCCTTTTAAACTTTTCCATGCTCTTCATCTTTCACCTGGACTACTATAAAACCTTTCTAAATATTCGCTCTGAAACCAATCCCAACCCGAAATCTAACTTCCACAATACAGCCAGAGTGATTTCAGATCACAGGACTAAACAATTCACCCAAACCACTCTAGGCTAAAAACACCTTAAGTGGCTAGAGCAGGAGTCGGCCAACTTTTTCTGTACAGGGCCAAACAGTAACAGGTTAGGTTTTGCAGGATATACAATCTCTGTTCCAACTACTCAACTCTACTGTTGGAGCATAAATGTAAATGACAAGAGACAATATGTTAAAAAAAAAAAAAAAAAAAAAAAGGTATAGGGCCAGGCGCAGTGGCTCATGCCTGTAATTCCAACACTATGGGAGGCCAAGGCGAGTGGATCACTTGAGGTCAGGAGTTCGAAACCAGCCTGACCAACATGGTGAAACCCTGTCTGTACCAAAAATACAAAAATTAGCCAGACATGGTGGCACACACCTGTAATCCCAGCTACTGGGGGGCTGAGGTGGGAGAATCACTTGAACCCGGGAGGCAGAGATTACAGTGAGCCAAGATCATATCACTGAACTCCAGCCTGGGTGACAAAGTGAGACTGTCTCAAACAATGACAACAACAACAACAACAACAACAATAACAACAACAACCAGGTGTGTGGTTTTGTTAAATTTTTGTTTTTTAATTTACAAATTAGAAGGTAGACTGGATATGGTCTCCTGACCTAGAAGATAAAGTAAAATTCCTTAACACGGATTATAATCACATAGCTATCTCCCATGTCATCTGCCAATTTTCATTTTATACTTTGTACTCTATCACAGAATTGCTTATACTTCCATGTAACTATCACACCTATCTGCTTTTGTTTATATACCCTTCCCAATTTTTTTCTTGCTAACTCGTACTGTATAAGACAGTTCAGGCAACATCCCTTCTAAGAGGCCTTCCTTGAACCCTCAATTTAGGTAAGGTGCCCTTCCTTAATCTCCTTAACTCCAAGGCATACCTCTATAATACATTTTACTACACTATATTGAAGTTTTGTTTAAATCCCTCACCACTAGTTTTTAAGTTCCTGATAGGTGGGGACTAGGTCATTCATTTTCAAAACTCTAGCATTCAGCATATAGTAAGCATCCAATAACTGCTTTTAGAGTTGAACTGAAGGTTCTTCTTAGCAATAGAGCTGAAGTGAGAATAAACATGTTAATTTAAGCATTACTGAAAACTTTTGACGTAACTTAGGTCCGAAAACAAGACATGAAACATCAATGTCAAGAATATAGTCTTGGCTGGGCACAGTGGCTCACGCCTGTAACCTCAGCACTTTAGATGGCTGAGGTGGGAGGATCACTTGAGGTCAGGAGTTTGAGACCAGCCTGGCCAACATGGTGAAACCCCATCACTACTAAAAACATAAAAATTAGCCAGGCATGGTGATGCATGCCTCCAATCCCAGCTACTCAGGAGGCTGAGGCAGGAGAATCACTTGAACCCAGGAGGCAGAGGTTGCAGAGAGCCAAGATTGCCCCACTGCACTCCAGCCTGAGCAACACATGGAGACTCAGTCTCAAAAAAAAAGAAAAAAAAAAAAAAAAAAAAAGAAAGTCTTTAAGCTTTAACGACTGCCCTATTAGATTTTGGACTTGCATGGGACCTCTAGCCCCTTTGTTTTGGAAAATCTCTCCCATTTGGAACGGCTGTCTCTACCCCACACCTGTACCTTCATTGTATCCAGGAAGTAACTAACTTGCTTTTGGTTTTACAGTCTCATAGGTGGAAGGGATTTGCCTTGTCTCAGATGAGACTTTGGACTTAAACTTTTGGGTTAATGCTGGAAAGAGTTAAGACCTTGGGAGACTATTGGAAGGGCATGATTGTGTTTTGAAATGTGAGGACATGACATTTGGGAGGGGCCAGGGGCACAATGATGTGGTTTGGCTCTATGTCCCCCCAAAATCTCACCTTGAAATGTAATAATCTCCACGTGTCAAGGGCGGGACCAGGTGGAGATAACTGAATCATGGGAGTGGTTTCCCCCATGCTGTTCTCATGATAGTGAGTTTTCATGAGATCTGATGGTTTTATAATGGACCCCGTTCGCTCGACACTCATTCTTTCTCGCTGCCCTGTGAAGAGGTGCCTTCTTCCATGATTTAAGTTTCCTGAGGCCTCCCCAGTCATGCTGAACTGTAAGTCAATTAAACCTATTTTCTTTATAAATTAAAAATAATATAGTCTTTAAAGTCCTAAAATATTTACTCTAATGCCAACACTACCATTTAAGAGAAAGAAGAATCAAGAATCTTTTTTTTTTTTTTTTTTTGAGACAGAGTCTCGCTTGGTCGCCCAGGCTGGAGTGCAGTGGCGCGATCTCGGCTCACTGCAAGCTCCGCCTCCCGGGTTCACGCCATTCTCCTGCCTCAGCCTCCCGAGTAGCTGGGACTACAGGCGCCCGCCGCCTCGCCCGGCTAATTTTTTGCATTTTTAGTAGAGACGGGGTTTCACAGTGTTAGCCAGGATGGTCTCGATCTCCTGACCTTGTGATCCGCCCGCCTCGGCCTCCCAAAGTGCTGGGATTACAGGCGTGAGCCACCACGCCCGGCCAATATTGATATTTTAAACATTTCCCCCTTACAGAACAAAACAAGAGGCTTGAGGAACCATAAACCTACCATCGCATGTAAAAGTAACTGGTAGTAAGTCATTATGCCAAAATGTGAATTAAGACTTACTTCAATTTGAAGAGCCACTTCTACTTGGTTGTGATAAGAATCTAAGAGTTCTTCAACCGGGTGTCTGAAAGAAACAGCAGTTATTGTGGCTGAAGGATGCTATACACAAAATGATTGTTTTAATCACCAAAATAAGTGTATTTGCATCCAAAAACAAAGTCTGAAAACCTGCAATTAATGCTTTAGATTATATACCTTGTCATGGCTTCTTTGTAAGGTTTTTCTATTTGATGCAGGTGTTTGTTTAAATCCACGGGTGTTTCATCATCTTCTGCCTAAACAAACACATTTACACAAAAAAATCAAATCCACTCTTTGGTCTTTCTATTGTCAAATTAAATATAGTTAAGTGTATGATAAAATCTTGAAACCAAAGTGTTTTTCCAAGAACTGAAAATAAAATTCTATCAGAATTAAATATTATTTATAACTGACTCAGAAAAAAAGTGAGTCAACATCCTGAAAAAAACTTGTTTATTAAATGGAAAACATAAATGCTTTCAAGTCTACTTTCAGATATATAAATAGCTTTTGGAACAAAAACTATTTCTGTTGTATATATAGTGAATAGAGAGCTAAAAATACTTTAAAGATGGCTGATAGCCAAATGAATATGGGGTAGAAAACAGATGGGGAAGAGGTCATTTAAATTTCTGCATTATTTTTTCTAATGATAATCAATTTTCCTCCCACTCCCCGTCATGAACAAGGTACTCGTCTCTTCTACCCTAGGTCTACATTATGCAAATGTAGTCAAGAACATCATTCCTGGCAGGGCACGGTGGCTCATGCCTGTAATCCCAGCACTTTGGGAGGCTGAGGTAGGCGAATCATTTGCGGCCAGGAGTTTGAGACCAGCCTGGCCAACACACCAAAACCCAGTCTCTACTAAAAATACAAAAAAAAAAAAAAAATTTGCTGGGTGGGTTGGTGCATGCCCACAGTTCCAGCTATTCCAGAGGCTGAGGCACGAGAATTGCTTGAGCATAGGTGGCAGAAGTGCAATGAGCTGAGATCACGCCATTGCACTCCAGCCTGGATGACAGAGGGAAACTCTGTCTCCAAAAGAAAAAAAAAAAAAAAGGACATCATTCCTTAAGAAACTGAAAAGAAAAGTTACCAATGACTGCCAAAATGTACTAAATTTTATGAAAGTCTTTACCCGATTGAAATGAATTCTACCCCTAACATAAAAGCAAAACTCAAGAAAACCAAGAAAAAAAGAAAACAGACATCACTGATATTTTTCCATCCAAAATTCTACCAAATGAAGAATAACTCTCTTTAGAGATTAAAAATTCAATCATAAGTTCACCAAAGGTTCATGCAGTAAAACAAAATGGTTACATTTCCTGCATTCTATTTTGCTTTAACCTCAAAAGAAAGCATTGAAAGTTTTTTTTTTTTTTTTTTTAAAAAGAACATCCACCTACTGAAGTAGTGAACTTTTAAAACAGGGAATTAGTTTTCATTTTGTGATGAATAATTTATTTTTCTCAGTTTGGTACAAAGGTCAATGTGGATTTTCTTTTCATCCCCAACCAATATTTAGTATTCAAAATTTTTCCTTCTTCCTCATTTTTCCCTGACTCACCCTGATGTTTTCACTCATGTATAAAGCTATTACCAACCAAATGTTTAATTTCTCCACTTTGATTTTCAAATATGCCTCTACCTCTAAGGACTATGTTACCTAAACCTCCATGATTGAAGATCCTCCCTCATTTGCTAAGAAGATTACTGTTGAGGATGAGTTCATCACCCCATTCCAACTATGAAATCATATAAAATGTACAAGTTGAAAATTGGCAAATTAGCAGAATTATTCAGATTCAAATAAATGAAATTCAGTTATAAGGTACACACTTACTGTTCGGGCCAGATTTTGACACATTGCACTGAAGGTCAAGAGTTGTAGTCTAATTTCTGTGTCCCATTTTCGACAGTTTTGAATATGCTCATGACTTCCAAGGCAATGATTACTGTTAAGATATATTAATTATTCACTATTATTCTATTCAAATTAGAAACTATAAAGGTGAGGGTAAAATTTAAATTGCACCTGCATCAGAAATTGAAGAGAATGGTAAAACACAGAGACAGTTTTTAAATCAAATCTGAGCATTTAAACAGAGAAATTATTCTGTAGGAGAAGAGTCAACGTAAAAAAAAAGAAGAGGAAGACAAAGATGAAGAAGGAAATAAGAAAAGACTAAATGCTAGATATAATAAATTACAAGGCTGGGCATGGTGGCTCACACCTATAATCCCAGCACTTTAGGAGGCCAAGGCAGGTGGATCACCTGAGGTCGAGAGTTCGAGACCAGCCTGACCAAAGGGCTGTATTTTGCAAAAACACAAAATTAGCTGGGCATGGTGGCACATGCCTGTAATCCCAGCTACTTGGGAGGCTGAGGCAGGAGAATCGCTTGAACCCGGGAGGTGGAGGTTGTGGTGAGCCGAGATCGTGCCATTGCACTCCAGCCTGGGCAACAAGAGTGAAACTCTGTCTCAAAAAAAGATATAATAAATACCTGGGTAAGAAAAAGATTCATATAACGATTATTTCAGGCAACTAAAAGGAAATCACAGCTGACTACTGTGCATAAAGTAACAGTGCATGTTGCAAAAGGAAAACAGAGTCTATAATGATGTGACTATCAACTCTTTACAGTAAGAAAGACCCATTATATCACTTATTAACCAGCTGCCTGAAATTCTTCCTGTAAAGACTACAAGCTCCTTAAGGGAATACAATGTCTCACTTATCTCTAAACCCCCACCACTGTCTTAGACATGACATCTTAGACATCATATATTTGAATAAAAGTTTACTAATTCGATAAATCAATTCAATAGGACCCAACGTATTTCTGCATTATAAATTCAACTTGAAATTTTTCTAGATTAAACCATTAAAAATGAAATTGTCAAAGATGTTGCTCAGTAGTTAAATAAACTTACTTCTGCAGCACTTCCTCTTGACCGCAAACTTTCAGAACATAGCTGCCAACATCTACTTGATTCAAGTCATCATGTACCCAGCAAAGGGCTTGCATTATAATGATTTCTACAGTAGAACTCACTGTAAAAGAGTTAGTCATCATTTGCACTTTGCTCATTCATACTTATTCAAGACTGTATTACTTATAATTTAAGACAGCAGTATACAATAGAAATATAATGCAGTCCACAAATGTAGACCACACATATAATTTCAAATTTTCTAGTTGCCACACTGAAACAAGTAAATCGAAAGAGGTGAAACTAATTTTAATAACATGTTTTATTTAACTTAACACAGTTGACCTTCTATATATGTTGGTTCTGCATCTGTGGATTCACCAATCATGGAACAAAAATATTTGAAAAGAAAAAAATTGCATCTGTACCGAATATGTACACACTTTTTCCTTGTCATTATTCATATACAATACAGTATAGCAAATATTTACATAGCATTTACATTGCATTAGGTAATATAACTAATCTAGAGGTGATTTAAAGTATACGGTAGTATTACACATTGTATGCCTGTATCAAAACATCATTTTACCCCTTCCCTTTGATGCTTTAAAAAAAGATCATATGTACCCCATAAATATATATATACCTACTATGTACCCATGCAAGTTAAAAATTTAAAAATTAAACCAAAAATAAATAAGGTATACAGAAGGATGTGTATCAGTTATACGATAATACTATGTCATATCAGGGATTTGAGCATCCTAGGATTTTGGTATCTGAAGGGGGTCCTGGAACCAATCCCCCACAGATGATATTTAGCAGTATCTAGCAAACAATGATTTAAAATGAATTACAAGAAAATGATTCACCATTTTAAATGTTTGACATTTGCTTGGTATATTTTCCAACGAAAATAAAAATACAGCAGGTAGGTTATACTTTTGAGATGGGGTCTAACTCTCACCCTCACTGCAGTGAGCCAAGATCATGCCACTGCACTCTAGCCTGGGTGGCAGAGTGAGACTGTCTCTCAAAAAACAACAACAACAACAACAAAAACCACAAAACTTTTCCTTTAACAACTAAAAGAATAATTGTTACAGTAGCTGATGGTTTTCGGTTTCAGATTTATATTTTTTCAAAGGGCCTTCAAAAGTACAAAGCTAGAAAGAATGTATCTGAATATTAGACACATTCCTAGTCATAACCATTAAAGAATAAAAATTGCATAATTCTTAGGCCAAAGTACTGTAGAAATAAAGGATCTCATTCCTTGGTTGGAATCCTGTTAAGATAATATATATTATGAAATGCAATAAACTCTGCAAGGAAATAAAATTAGTTTTTAAAACTAAAAGAAAAAAATTCCTACAGACATCTCTAGAGAGGACACCCATACCAAGTTTGGAAGAAAGGATTAAAATAAAAGAGAATTATCTTCTCCATAGAAGAACTTAGCAAGATATCTGGAATTTCAATTTCACTGACAGCTCTTTATAAGCAAGCATGCTGCCTGTCATAAAATGAAGGATAAAAATAAAGAATTAGATTATAATTAGCTTTTCTATCCAATGCTTTTGGGCCTTGGCCAAGAGCCACTGATTAACAAAAAGTTACTCAGCACTTTTCAGATAATTATCTATTTATAAAGGTAACCTGATTCCCCACTAGTTCTAACCAGAAAAGTATCCATATGAATGACAAAAAGACACATGATAACAAAATTGGTTTATTAAAAGAATGATAATATTGATATTTTATTTATTTATTTATTTATTTGAGACGGAGTCTCCTCTGTCGCCCAGGCTGGAGTGCAGTGGCCAGATCTCAGCTCACTGCAAGCTCCGCCTCCCGGGTTCACACCATTCTCCTGCCTCAGCCTCCCGAGTAGCTGGGACTACAGGCGCCCGCCACCTCGCCCGGCTAGTTTTTTGTAGTTTTTAGTAGAGAAGGGGTTTCACCGTGTTAGCCAGGATGGTCTCGATCTCCTGACCTCGTGATCCGCCCGTCTCGGCCTCCCAAAGTGCTGGGATTACAGGCTTGAGCCACCGCGCCCGGCCAATATTGATATTTTAAACATTTCCCCCTTACAGAACAAAACAAGAGGCTTGAGGAACCATAAACCTACCATCGCATGTAAAAGTAACTGGTAGCTGAAATCCTTCAATTTCAATGGAGACCTTCACACTAGCATTTTCTCCGCATATATTTCTTTGTGCTGTGACTGGACTTAACAAATAGCCTGGGTTTGTGCGGTGATTGGTATACGGAAATTTGGTCTTCAATCTGTTCACAAGAAAGAAGAAATTAAATTCTTTTTTAAAAAACTTCATCTGAGGGCTCTGAACAAGGTTTTACATGTTTATAGCCACTCAGTTCTGTGTCATTGTCCAACTCAAGCAGCTCATGAAACTGCAATGAATGAACTCCTGTTGAAACTCCAAATACCAGCATTTTCCTTTTAAATAAAAGAAACCCAAGGAAAAGGAAGAGACGACCTACTGCCAGGATAGCTTTGGTAACATTATCAACACTACCCAAGCACATGCTTGGATAAATGGCATTTTAAATGAGGTCCTCTGGTTAAAAATCTTTTGCTACACAGTACAAGTACACAAAATGGTACCTTTTAAATGATTCTATAGGCAATGTAGTCCTAAAACTGTGATGGCCAAAAGGATAAAATGTTTGTTGTCTTGAAAATTTTTTTTCTTCTAAGGACCTTTTTCCTACAAACGTTGTTTTTGGCTGCTAGATAACGAACAAAATACAGACAATGGTTTTTTACAGTGCTCCAAGGCCTTTCTTCCCTCAAAGTGATTTCTAAAACTTAGGGAATCGAAAGAACTGCCTGTGAAGGTATTCATAGGAGCAACACAGTTTAAAATTAAATATATGAATGTGGTGTATGGCTCGTCTCCAGCCAGCACTGCTGTTATCATAAGACAAAGACAGATTTGATAACTTCTTTACACTTGTGAGCTCTTTTAAACTGATTTTTTTCTAGAGGTTAAAAGACAGGGACCAGTTCTCCTACCTGCTTTTCATAGGGTTATGAATGGAATGAATGCTAGAAGTATATACTTGCTTCTGTAGAGATTAAAATAATCAGGTCACGGAAGTAGAATAAAACAGCTTGAGTTGACAGAAAAAGGTTCTGGAGAAGTAGCACATGTAAGCATTAGTGCATATCCTCTAGAGCCAAATTACCTTATATTGAATCCTGATTATACTACTTATTAGCTGTGTGAACTTACGCAAGTTATTAAATCTCCTTGTTGCTTCAGTTTTTTCTTCTATAAACTGGGGGTAATACTACTACTTACCTGATAGGGTTGTTGTGAGAATTACGTGAATTTAGTTTATAAAGCATTTAGAACAGTGCCTAGTACATGGTAAGTGCTTTAACCTTCTTGTCAAATAAATGAGTTAGTGAAGGAATAAATCTAGTTTTTGCACTGAACTGTTAAGCAACACAAAGGATCCAATATTAAAAATATAATACACCCTTTCTTTATAAATTACTCAGTCTCAGGTATTTCTTTATAGTAATACAAACACTAAGACAGATGCTCACATCAAATCATGAAATTAATGTATGAAATGTTAGAGAATTTTTTCTACATCTAAGCAAGCTTTCAATTTTCAGAAACCGTTAAGGATGACAAAAGTAAAAGCAGAAATTCTTGATAGCTAAGAAAAGAATTTATTAGACAAAAATTCCAGTGATAAAACTTAGCTTTGTTTGAGAGGAGGAAACCTGCATTTCCCTTTCTTAAAATAAGTCCTTTCTTTTACACAACAATGTGAATGTAACTATGTCACTGAAATGTATACTTAAAACCAGTTAAAATGGTAAATTTTGTTACACATATTTTATCACAATTTAAGAAATGTTTTTATAATGGGTCCTTTTTGTATTTACTTGGTACCATGGAAGATACCAGATCCAGAAAATACACTAATTTCCTTTTTCTGTAAAATTGATTTCTTCTAATCCATGGTTTGTTTGCTTTATAAAAATTGCCAAAAACCACAAAACACGTAAGATGTAAGATTCCTTACAATTGAGGTTTTTTTTGTGGGTTTTTTTGTAACTAAATGTTTAAACATTTAAACATACAAAATCAAATTAAACTACTAAATGAATAACTGCTGTCTGAGTAAATTATTCACTTTAAATATAGACCAGATAAGGTATTTTTATGGATACTCTAAGCCACACATCACAGTTTGATGTTCTTAAGTAACTACCTATAAAGAGTATTTAACTCTAATTTTTATTTTTTCTAAAATTTCTACTCCCCTATCACCCAAATAAAAGGCTTTGTCTGTTTAGTGTAGATCTACAGTTTAGGAAATTCAGTATCTCTATGCAGAAACAAAAATCCTTTATGGTTTATTTTTCTACTTTTGTGTGCTCAATCAGACTAAAATTCTGCACAGATAACCAAATCATACAAAATCAGAATATAAAGAGGAGAAGAGATAAAAATGAGGGTTTTGAAAGATTTCAAATGAATTAACATTATTCTATAGGAAAGTATATCAGCACTACTTAGAATAAAATTAACCAAATGCAGAGTTGAAGTCCTTGAAAACACATAGCAAGTTTTTGGGGTCAAGATACTAGTATAGGATATAAATAGTATATATATTAATATTATATGACCATAAAGCTATTCAGAAAGACAGGTGTAGAGTGTGGTTTCTCATCTTATCCTAAAGGACCACAAATAAAGTGGCACTAACTTCTACTGGTATTTAACACTATTAGAAAACTTTCTTGACTGGGTGCGGTAGCTCACGCCTGTAATGCCAGCACTTTGAGAGGCCGAGGTGGGCAGATCACCTGAGGTCAGGAGTTCAAGACCAGCCTGGCCAACATGGTAAAATCTTGTCTCTATTAAAAATACAAAAAAATTAGCTGAGCATGGTGACACATGCCTATAGTCCTAGCTACTCAGGAGGCTGAGGCAGGAGAATAGCTTGAACCCAGGAGGCAGTGAACCGAGATCGCACCACTGCACTCCACCCTGGGCAACAAGAGTGAAAACTCCGTCTCAAAAAAAAAAAAAAACAAAAACAAAACAAGAAAAACAAAACAAAAAAAAAACCATTTTCAGCACCTGTAACTAGTAGATATAGCAAGCTTTGTCAATTACGATAGGTGTAAAATGAAAAAAATAAAGAAATAAGACAAAAACTCAATAATAATGAAAAGTAGTCCTGAATCAATGTATTACAGAACCTTAAACTGAAAGAGATCTTTGAAATCACTAGTCCAACTCTTTAATTTCACAGATGAGAAACAACAACAAGAACCAATACCTAGAACTGCTAATAAATTCCAAGTCTGTTTTATATTTTATCTTAACTATAAACAAATATCATTCTGACAGCCTGACACTAATTTCACAGCTGAATTTAAACGAATAATTTTTGGAGATCTCAAAAAGCAAAGAACTGGCTCTCTAATTAAAAGCCTAAAATTTGTTTTAAAAATCCGCTGCAAAATGAGCATACGGGAAAAAATAGAGCCACTAATTTCAAAGTACATCTCCTCACCTCAATCTCCATGGTCACCACAGGGGAACAAGAGAAGTTCCTAGAACATGGCTTCAAAAACACCAGTACTTCTTACTGCTCTAATATTTGTTACAATCATAGTCTACTAATGAAAATAAAATTACAAAAAGAACTCATTCTCTCTTTAGTCCATTTGCAGTTTTGTACCACATAAATGTGTGTGTGTGTGTGTGTGTGTAAACAAAAACAATCATTTTCAATTAGTGGCAGAGTTTGTATAAATAGCTCTATGATTCAAATGGGAGAAAAAAGGTAGGTCTCAGCTACCTAACTTCTCAACTTGCAAAGCTTAAATGTAGTAGTTACTTAACATGGCCTAACAGAAAAATACAAGGCCTGTTTGGGGAGAGTAACCTTTGCCAAGAAAAAGTGACTCTACTGATAATATTTTTTTTCCTAAGGTATTCTGAAGAAAAGAAATGCTGGTTAAAAGGTAACATAAAGGAAGACAAAGTTTTAATAAAATATCACCAATTGTCCAGAAAATCTCATTAAATATTAAGTTCTTTAACATTAAAATAATGTACATATTCAAAAATGTTCTGGGAACCCCAAATCCTGCTATGCTTAAAGCAGACCACACTGAAGACAATGCTGGATTCAGAAAAAAATCTCTCATTGGTGATCTACTTCCCTTTTTTAGATAACAGATCTCTCATCCTCTTGGCCACAAGGATTGTTGTTCCACTCTTTCCTCCTGTGGGATTTTCCTATCTGGCTAGCGCTAAGAGGACTCCTTTTTCTTCTCTGCTACTGAGACCATTCAATTGCATGGAGGAAAGGCAGAGGAAGAAAAGTGAGGAAGGAGAAGGAAAGGAAAGGGAGTGGACAAGGAGAATCGAAGGAAGGAGGGATGATTTATAGTAATGAATTCCTGAATCTTGCTATTAATGAACTCTGCCCCATCCTTCCTCTATCTGCTATTTGGGTTGTGAACATGACCCTTTTTAAGTTCAAGATGGGTTTTAGCACTTGTAACAGAAGTCATGACTAACATAGTGATATAATGGGAAGAAAACATGCTTAACCAGAAGCAAAAGAGACTTGGTTCTATTATTGATATTACTGACTAGCCAAGTAAACTTTGTTAGGATACTTCTCTGAGTCTCAGTTTCCTCACCTACAATGAATATTAGACACATTTAAGATTGAGAGAACATTCTATAAATGTGTTTCTCTAAACTTCAGAAATATATTTGCTCTTCTAAACTTGCCTGTTATAATATCATCTCTTAAATGTGTAAGACAGTATTTTGAATGCTAGAAAGTTTACAGCAAAATTAAGTCTAAGACAAAAGTAGGTATTTTTTAAGTGTACTGAAATTTACAGGTAAGTCATATTTTTTACTGGTTATTATAGTATCAGAAGTCTACTGTCTGACCTCAACTTTTTCTTCCAAATATTAAGAAATCTAACAGGTGAAGACATAAGTTCAACTGTAGTTTGTGGTAACATGCCAATTAACTGACTTGAAATTTTAGCCACAAGAAGAAAATAATTAAAATTTTTAAAATTTTATCATTATTAGCACTAAACTGGTTTTCAAGTCAATTTTTCAAACGAACATTTATAAAGAAAAATTCCTTACTTTGTAATGGATCGACAAAAAGCTGCCATCTCCTCATTCTGTACTTCAACTTCTTGAAGAAGAGAACTTCCAGTTGGCAAATTACTGGTCCCATTTGGGTCTTTCTGTAACTAAAAGAGTGTTTTTATCTTAACAGTGGAAGATCCACAAAATGCTACATAGCAGCACAGCACAAACACATTTTTAGGAAAATATGTACAAAGCTATGGAAGTAAATCATATCAATAACAAATTTTTAAATTATATATTTCTATCTTTGTAAAAGTAATGTCAACTAAGCCTGATTTTAGTTCATTGGTTTTACTTGATCAGTAGTAGAAACAGGATGTACTAGAGTAAGAATGGAAAGATAAAGACCTTTCCATTCCAAATATTCCTAAAATAGACACTTTAGAAATTTTACAACTAAATGAAATTAAAGGACTCTCTGTTTTAAGAAAATGAAGAGATCAAGCCCATTTACGACTCTTCTAATCAGTCAGAAATTCTATATATTCAACTAGGCCCCAAATTCCAAGAAAGAAAACGGTTTTTTATGTAAGAGAATGGGCATTTTCTAGGTTAATAAACTTATACAAACATCCTCACAATCCCTCAAAAGTTAAGTTTACGTCTGGTCAAAAACTGTTTACAGCTTTCAGGGAGATCAATTCACCACCCAAGCATAGCCCAACAGCAGAGTCCATTTAGAGTGTTTTGACACTACATAAAAACACTTGATTTGGGGCAAATTTCAAATATAAATTCTCTTTAAAATTAGAATTGGAACATTCTCAATTCAAAATTCAGTGAGAACAAAGTGCATACATTTCAAGAGCTATAACACTTTTCAGTGACTATGGCACACAAAAAGATTCTTCTTTTTTTTTTTGAGACAAGGACTCATTCTGTCGCCTAGGCTACAGTGCAGTTGCTCAACAATGGCTCACTGCAGCTTTGACCTCCTGAGGTCATGTGATCCACCTCAGCCTCCCAAATAGCTGGGACTACAGGCATAGGCCACCCCACCTGGCTAATTTTTGTATTTTTTGTAGAGTCGGGGTTTTACCATGTTGCCCAGGATGATCTCAATCTCCTGGGCTCAAGCAAGCAATCTGCCTGCCTCAGCACACAAGATGATTCTGTGTGAGAAAATTAAACTGAAAATTTAGGTCAACAATTCCTTTATGAGTTTCCTTCCTTTAAAACATGTCAGAGCCCTTTCTGCTAGAATGTGATATACACACTTGGAGAAAAAAATAAATACTTCGAGTTCTACAAAAGCACAACTAAAAAGTAACAAGTCTCCTGGGGAAAAGAGAGTTAAGGTGGACTACTGAATATCAATGTAGCCAGGTGTGGTATTGCACACTTGCAGTCCCAGGTACCCAGGAGGCTAAATTAAGAGGGTCAGTTGCGTCCAGAAGTTTGAAGCCAGTGCAAGCAATACAGTGAAACTCCATCTCTCTAAAAATAAAAATATTTTTTTTATATCAGACAATATCAAACAATAACAGGTTCTTATAAAAACAATTGCACAGTTAAATGTCTGCTCCCATTTGCATCTAGCATTACATCCTTTGAAGCCTAAAACTCTGGGGCTCTTGTTTCCTCATTTGAGATATGAATTCTTCAGGACATATGCTTCTAGTCAACAATAATTGCAATGAAGTTAAAAGCACAGTACCACTGTGGGAGGCCGAGGCATGTGGATCACCTGAGGTCAGGAGTTCAAGACCAGCCTGGCCAACATGGTGAAACCTTGTCTCTACTAAAAATACAAAAATTAGCCAGGCGTGGTGGCAGGCACTTGTAATTCAAACTACTCAGGAGGCTGAAGCGGGAGAACTGATTGAACCTGGGAGGCAGAGGTTGCAGTGAGCCGAGATTGCGCCACTGCACTCCAGCCTGGGTGACAAAGTGAGACTCTCTGTCTCAAAAAAAAATTCAAAGAGAAATGTTTTTGCAGCTTCTTGGTCTGCAAACATTGTTACAGCTGAAAGATTAATACTGTGGAATGTGAAACTGTTCCTGAAGCCACTCATTTTCACTAATAAGAGGACACTTCTGCAGAATTCTCAGTGTTTTCCGTATATCTTCATAGTGCTAAAGCTTTCTCTTAGGTTGTGAGAAGTTTGTTTCTGATTATTTCAAAAATTTAATATGCTGGGAAAGATTACGTCTGAACTAATGCTATTTCCCCATTATACTGACATCAGTCTCATAGCTACCTATCACACATCAATCAGTTTGTATTACAGAAGCAACCACTATGAGAGACTATATTACTCTAAAGAATGGGATTTGATATTTCCTAGCAAATCCTCTGGTTTCACACTCCAAATCTGCCACAATCTAATCCAATCTTATTTCCCAGAACTTCCCTAAAGATTTCTATGTTCCAGTTAGCTTGAATCATATCCTGTTCCTATAAAACACAGATCAAGCTATCTTGCCTCTGGACCTTTCCCTTCACCTTCCTCTTAAACTTCCTTCACCACATTCGTCAAAAATCTATTAATTTTTAAAGGTCCAACTGAATGCAACTTCATCGGCAATGCCCTTCATGATTACTCAGTATGAAGGAATTCTTCCCCCCATACTTCTAAGTACTTAGTCTGAACCAAACACCGTATTATTAAATCCTGTTTTATATTTGTCCTAATGTGAAAGCTCCTTGAGAACACAAATAGCATTTTGTTGAATTTTGTATTTTTGTATCCAGTTTAGAAGCATTCAGTCATTAGTTCAATGTGAACTTTTGCTCCCCCCAAAACAAGTTAAAATTCACTTACATATAACCAATGAATCTATCATAGAAATCATAAAACATTTAAAAATATAAGACAATATGTAGTTCCTTCAATAACCTTCCGAAAAGAGTAGCAGTCATTTTCATTAGTATTTGATTCTATAAAATCAGCCTTTTCTAGGCTGGGCACAATGGTTCACACCTATAATCCCAGCACTTTGGGAAGCCAAGGCAGGAGGATCACTTGAGCACAGGTCCTTGACCAGCCTGGGCATCATAGTGAGACCCTGTCTCTATAAAAGTTTCTTCAAAAAATAGCTGGGTGTGGTGGCATGTGCCTTTAGTCCCAGCTACTAGGGAGGCTGAAGTGGGAAAATCACTTGAATCCTGGAGTTTGAGGCTGCAGTAAGCCATGACTGCATTCTGTACTCCAGCCTGGGTGGCAGAATGAGACCCTGTCTCAAAAAAAAAAAAAAAGAAAAAAAAAAAACCAAACAAACAAAAAAATCTAAAACTAAAAAGTTAAAAAATATATATTTTTAAATATTTAATTTATATTTTTAAATATATACATTTGGGCCAGGAGCGGTGGCTCATGCCTGTAAGCCCAGAATTTTGGGAGGCTGAAGCGGACAGATCACCTGAGGTTAGGAGTTCCAGACCAGCCTGACGCACATGGAGAAAGCCTGTCTCTACTAAAAATGCAAAATAAGCCAGGCCTGGTGGCACATGCCTGTAATCCCAGCTACTTGGGAGGCAGAGGCAGGAGAATCGCTTGAACCCAGGAGGCAGAGGCTACGGTGAGCTGAGATCGCGCCATTGCACTCCAGCCTGGGCAACAAAACCGAGACTCCATCTCAAAAAAAAAATATATATATATACACACACACACACACACTATATATATATAAAATACGTATGTATATATAATATATACTTTATATATAATATAAATATATCTAGGGGCACTCATTCATTTATAAACTTATTTATCAAAAAAAGCTCTATTAGGTGGGAACTATTATTACTCCCATTTTATGAAAAAAATGAGGCACAGATAAGTTAATTAACTCACAAGGTCATACAGATAATACAGGCAGAGTGTGAATTTCAACCCAGGCAGTCTGGCTTCAATGTCACATGCTTAATCACCATGCTAATCTGTCTCTCAAAAGAATATCCTTAAAAATCCCTAGAAACACAATGTGAAAAACAACATTGTGACCTTTGCGGGAGCAGTGCTGGGAAAACCTAAAGCTTTGCTGCACCTAAGAATCATCTTTCCCTGAAGAACTGTTCTTCATGTTTTACTTATTTTAAAAACAGATTCTGAATCTCCTTAGGTGGCATTTTAAGATTTTAAAAAAAATAATAATTGTTGTATTTTTTGCTGTGTATCTCATGAATTAGGTCCTTCCTTTTATTCAAGTTATGAGTTTGAATTAACAAAAACTAAATATAATAATTATCTAGTCACATATCAAGGTAATAATAGAATCCGGAAAGTTAACTCAAATGTTTTGTCTGTAAAGGGTAAAAAATAGCTAGGCTGCCAATATTTCACCTCAAACATTAACATTAACAGTTTTGGATTTTTCCCTCTGCTCTCTCTGGAATAAAAAATACATATATTTTACACATATTCCCTTAACCCATACTCCCACCCCACCTCCAAACTCCACACAAACAAACCAAAGCATCAAATCATCTCTTTTCTCCATTGATCTTGCACAGACTTTTCTTCTGTGGCACTCAAGACTTTCTATTTTGTACTGCATTTACACACATTCACATCTTGTCTCCCCTTTCTAGCTCAAGTTCTTTAATGGTGAAGTCTATAAATGATTAATGTGTGCAGTCCTCACATTGCATAACCATACACACTTTTTAATAAATGAAAGAGATATATGATAATCAATAAGAAAACACTGCCAATGCATTAGCCAATACATGGAACAAAGAAAGAAGTTTGCACGGGAAGATACAAAGTTCTCTAGTAAATATGTTGTTTTAGAAAACCCATGTAGATGATAGGTCATCGTCTAGAAATGTTCTACTCCAGAAATATTCTATTCCAGAGCTAGAGACAAAGATTTAGGGATCATCCAATTTCTGTAATTTTTTACAGGGAACTCTGTCTCTCTCTCTCTGTTAACTGCTGTCAGCATCCATCAGGATCACTGAGAGAGCAAATTCTCAGTCAGCAGTCTTTGGGTCAAGCTCCATTAAGAGGAAACAGTCTCTCTGGGAAGCTAAGGGAGACATAAGGGCCCGTATCTGTGAGGCACTGAACTGGGACATCTCTTTATTTTCATATATATGGAAAGGCTTATGCAATTATGAGCTGACAAGTCTCCAGATCTGCAGTTGGCAAGCTGGAGACAAAGGAGAGCAATGGTGTAGTTGCAAAACCCAGGAAGGGCCAATGCTTCCATTTTAGTCCAAAGGCAGGAAAAAAATCGATGTTCCAGCTTGAAGGCAGTCAGGCAGGAGGACTTTCCCCTTTACTTTTGGGAGGGTCATTCTTCAACTAATCGGATGAGGCTCACTCACATTAAGCAGGGAATTTGCTTTATCCAGCTGACCAATTCAAACATTAATCTGACCCAAAAACACACTCACAGACATACCCAGAATAATGTCTGATCAGATATCTGGACACCCCCCACGGCCTAGTCAAGCTGAAACATAAAATTAACCATCACAGCATCTCCATCATAGACAGCCAAGGAGTCACATTACTATAAGGGTCTAGATCAGTAGCTTTCAATCTAAGTACATTGGAGCCTCAAGAATAAAGCACTGACCAAGGGAAAACAAGTAAAGCATTATTAAAGACAACCAAGAACAAAACCTTTGGAGGAATGCCTATGTTTAAAGGCTAGACAAAGAAAAAGGAGTCAAAAATCACAGGAAGGGCCGGGCGCAGTGGCTCAAGCCTGTAATCCCAGCACTTTGGGAGGCCGAGACGGGCGGATCACGAGGTCAGGAGATCGAGACCATCCTGGCTAACATGGTGAAACCCCGTCTCTACTAAAAAAATACAAAAAACTAGCCGGGCGAGGTGGCGGGCGCCTGTAGTCCCAGCTACTCGGGAGGCTGAGGCAGGAGAATGGCGTAAACTCGGGAGGCGGAGCTTGCAGTGAGCTGAGATCCGGCCACTGCACTCCAGCCTGGGCGACAGAGTGAGACTCCGTCTCAAAAAAAAAAAAAAAAAAAAAAAAAATCACAGGAAGAAAAATAGGAAGTAGATTTACCCAGGGCAACAGAAGTTTCAAGAAAAGGATGTAGTAAATTTTTTTTAAATAAGCAAAAGGGCTAAATGGTGAATATGGTCAAGGGATTGGCAATTCTATAACATAATGAGAATAAGAGGAGGAGAGCAAGAGACTGGAAAGGCAGTGAGTGCAAATTCCTTTTTAAAGAGTAATTACTTTAAGGACAGGTGTGGTAGCTCCTATCTGTAATCCTAGCACTTTGGGAGGCAGGTGGATAGCTCTAGTCCAGGAGATGGAGACCAGCCTAGGCAACATAGTGAAACCCATCTCTACACAATATACAAAACTTAGCTAGGTAGGATGGCATGCCCCTGTAGTCCCAGCTACTCAGGAGGCTGAGGCAGGAGGATGGCTTGAGCCCAGGAGACAGAGGTTGCAGTGAGACCAGGTTGTGTCACTGCACTCTAGCCTGGATGACAGAGCAAGACTCTGCCTTAACAAAACAAAACAACAAAAACAAACAAACAAACAGTAATAACTTTGGGGAAGATAGGAACAAACAGGAACAAGAAAAAGAGTTAAGTTTTGGAAAAGGGAAGGAACATCTCTTCTTTTCAAACCAAAAAGATGAGAGAAATGTGAAGTGAGCAGTTCACACATGGATGGCCTTGACCTCGATTTAAAAGAAAAAAAAGGTAGAGAATTGGCAGAGTAAGTCTGGAGGTTTAAGGAAAGTGGTGGAGGTTTAAAACAATTCACAAAAATTTATCAATAAATACTCTGTAAAGTAGTTACAAGAATATGGGGAAGATTTATACCTATACAAGTTCAAGGTTCATGTCATTATTACCCAGAAATTATACGGAATACACCACCAAGTTTTCAATAAATACACTTTAAACATTAAATACATGTTACTTTTCAGAAGAAAGTTGGTTACATCCTTATTTGGACTTTTTCTCCCCTCAAAGAAACTTATCTGTATTGTTCAAATACACTCAGCCAGACCATGAAAATCACATGTCGTTTAACCTTCCCTCTTCTTTAAAATTAATCATAGATGCTTTGCCAACGGGTAAATGTTTATAATGTTAATACAATTAACTTTTAGAAAGAGTTTACAACCACAGAACTTTGCAAAGCCAATTCTATGAAAATAATTCAATCCATTACTAAAATTCTTTGAAATCTGCTCAAGGTATTTAAATTCATAGCTATTAACTAAAAGCCTGATTTAAACTTAAATTGCCAGAAGACACAGTTTTAAGTATTATGTCTTTTACTGGTTTTGGTCACAAAAAAATTGGAACTAAAGTATTTAGAGTATTATTAATAAAACAAAGGACACTAGATGGAAACAGGAAGTAAGCTTGCTGAGTGAGAAGAAAAATACCCTCTGTGTTGAGTTTTCACTACAAAGCATAAAATTCTGACAGGAAATGAACACTTAAGCATGTGAAGTAATTATAAAGAATAGGCATTGCAAATTATTTTCCAATAAAAAATATGAGGAAAAAGTTTGTAGAG
Source organism: Macaca fascicularis (assembly GCF_037993035.2). Classification (NCBI taxonomy): domain Eukaryota; kingdom Metazoa; phylum Chordata; class Mammalia; order Primates; family Cercopithecidae; genus Macaca; species Macaca fascicularis. Next base: position 48,618,970 of record NC_088388.1, on the reverse strand, counting down.
ATGAATGGTGTGTGAAAAATTAAAAGCTCCGTGTCAATGAATTGTGCCATGGATTTCCAAAGTCAGCCTATTACCAGTGTTCAGTTTATCTCCCTATTTTGGTCTACATCAAACCAAACTTTATCTTCCTGTACACAAACAAAATGAAATCTTAGCACTAACAAGAAGGCTTAGAACTTTTTTATACAAAAATCCATTCTGGGCCGGGTGCAGTGGTTCACACCTGTCATCCCAGCACTTTGGGAGGCTGAGGTGGGTGGATCACCTGAGGTCACGAGTTCAAGACCAGCCTGACCAATAAAGGTGAAACCCCATCTCTACTAAAAATACAAAAATTTGCCGGGCGTGGTGGCAGGCACCTGTAATCCCAGCTACTTGGCAGGGAGGTTGAGAGAGGAGAACTGCTTGAACCCGAGACGTGGAGGTTGCACTGAGCCAAGATTGCGTCACTGCACTCCAGCCTGGGTGACAGAGCGAGACTCCGTCTTTTAAAAAAAAAAAAAAAATCCTATCTGTAGCATTTATAACAGGTGCATGCCAAGCCTCTAAGTCATCAAATAATTGTGTTTACAACTGTTAAATTTAGCCTAAACCTGCCTCCTAACACATTTTAAGTTCAGCCTAACAATTTCTCCATGCATAGTGAACTGTAACCTAGCTGGACATGTAAACAAACTGTAACCTACTCTTGTGCCAATCACCAAGTTTCAGCCAATCAAGGGTGGCCAACGGTTCAAAACATGTTCAAATAAGGCAAACGTCAGGCCATAACCAATTCAGCTGTTTCTGTACCTCATTTCCATTTTCTGTATATCACTTTCCTTTTCTGACCACAAATCTTCCACCACATGGCTGCACTGGAGTCTCCTTGAACCCATTCTAGTTCAGGGGCTGCCCGATTGTGACCTCTTCTTTGCTGAATTAAACTATGTTAAATATGTCTAAAGTTTTTCTCTTAACACAACCTGAGAGCAACCATCATGAAATGTCTCTTTCTAAGTTCCTTTGTAGATATTTAACCATGAAACCTGTCTCCCTGAATTTTCTTCCCCATTGGTTCTTGTTCTACTTTTTAGGACAATGGATTTTAAAATTAAGCTACTAAACTGAATTCTCAATTCACAGAAAAAAATATATAAACAAATAGGACTTGTTTGGCCAGGCACGGTGGCCACGCCTATAATCCCAGCACTTTGGGGGACTGAGGTGGGTAGATCGCTTGAGGTCAGGAGTTCGAGACCAGCCTAGTCAACATCGTGTGACCCCCCAACTCTACTAAAAATGCAAAAATTAGCCGGGCGTGGTGGCATGCACCTGTAGTCCCAGTTACTTGGGAAGCTGAGCCAGGAGAATCACTTGAACCTGGGAGGTGGGGGTTGCAGTGTGCCGAGATAGTGGCACTGCACTCCAGAGCCTGGGTGACAGAGCGAGATCCTATTTCAAACAAACAAACAAAACAAACAAACAAATAGGACTTGTTTAATTTTAAGTTTTTCTATGTAACGTATTTTAACTTTCAGCCCTTACTACCAGTTATTTCTCTTTGTATTTTAGAGACAGGGTCTCATTCTATAGCCTTGGCTGAGTACAAGGGCTTTATTATCATAGCTCACTGCAGCCTCAAACTCCTGGGCTTGAGCTCCTCCTACCGCAGCCTCTTGAGTAGCTGGGACTACAGAACAGCTATAGTCCCAGCGTGCGTCACCACACACAGCTATTTTTTTTTTTTTTTCCCATAGACACGGGTCTCCCTACATTCCTCAAGTTGGTCTCAAATTCTTGGCCTCAAGCAATCCTCCCACCTGGCCTCCCAAAGCACTGGGTTTACAGACATGAGCCACCACACCTACCCTTCTACCAGTTGTTTCTATTAAAATCCAGCACAGATTGTCATCTAGTGTAACACAAAGTAGTATACTTAATATATTTAACATACTGAAAAAATTAGTATATCAATATTTCATCCTGTTTTATAAGAGCACCATTACTTTCAGGTATTCTACTTTCTGAATTGGTTTGAAAATGTATGTCCAAAATACAAAACCTTTAAAAAAAAAAAAAAAAGTCCACTTCCTCTTCCACATAGCAACTTCCCAAATTTCAACTATTATTTCTGAAAGGGATCTAGTCTAGCCAACTTTATTTCATAGATAAAGAAACTCAGATTCAGTGATTTAACTCCAATTAATACTCTCTTCTTCAGACAAAATACCTCCAACAGTTCCTTAAATGGCATAAGTTCTAGATCCTGAAAACTGTAGTCTTCTCTTTTCAAGACATACTCTAGGCTGGGCACAATGGCTTACACCATAGGGAGACCTCACCTTCACAAAAACTAAAAAAATTAGCCGGGTGTGGTGGCATGTACCTGTAGTCCCAGCTACTCAGGAGGCTGCATTAGAAGAATCACTTGAGCCTGGGAGGTATAGCTTACAGTGAGCCGTGATCACACTGCTGCATTCCACCCTGGGTGAAACAGTGTGAGACCCTGTCTTAAAAAAAAAAAAAAAAAAAAAAGACACACTTCAGTTTCCTTACTGGTGGCCCCTCTTAGGATATACTCAAACAAAATTATTAGATGGGGTTTAATTAGAGTATAATGGGATGATGAACACTTCCTCAGCCATGCTGCAATTAGACTCCCCTAAGACTGGCAAGTACCCTAAGCCACGTCAGTTCTGATAGCACGCTATCAGTAAAGCTGTTGACATGTTACACTGTAGTAATCTAGCTCCAATCTCTGATTGATCCCCTGATCAAGTCATATTATTGCTTACCCAGTTTCTGGCTCATATCTCTCATAATTCATTTGCTTACTACTTTAATCCTTCCCCTATACTTTTTAACTAAGATCTAGGAATGTGTTTCTGCTAAAACTAATCCTGGCTGGCAGCCTAGTTAATTAATTCCTAGAATTTGAGCAACTAGCAGCTCTCTGTAACAACCATGTGACCTGATTACCCAGATCTTGCTGGGCAAACTTCTTCCTATCTTTAGGAAACTACCCATCCTCATTATTCCTCCAAGATACTTTCTGAAAGCACCCCAAATAAGGAAAATATCAAGATGGTACTGTGACAAATATTTTAATACATAGGAAAAAATAAATGTAGGGAGACTTACATGGGTGTCACACCCCTGTCCCACCAAAGGAAAGGGTGGAGAACACATGTGTTGAACTAGAAGTGACCAATCTAAACTAAAAAGGTCAAGCAGGGGCAGGAAGTTGAGTTTTGCAATGAAAGCATTAGCAACCTATGCTTTGGGTTTTGAGCTGAAAAGAAACTCTATTTTTACACTTTGCTATTTGTCTTGTCGTTTTCCCAACCTTGTAGGCTCCTAAAGTATGAAGAAACTTTAAAGTCATCTAGTCAAGAGGTCCCAAATGCAGTTACTCCCAAGGGAGTAACACATTTGCTGCATTAGAATCACTTAGGGAAAGTTTTGCAAAAACTGGTTATCTTCCCCCTGAAATTTCATACTGTCCTTTGGCACCCCTTCCTCCAAATCAGGACTGAGTAGGCCTAAACTCTGTAGGATACGGTGACATATAACTAAATTTGGGAAGCCATTTGAACCATATTTGAATATCTCCTATGACAGGGAACTTACTCCTTCCAAAATAGCATGTTGTATCACCGGAGTTTGAAAAAGGGAGGGCTGGCCGGGCGCAGTGGCTCATGACTATAACCCCAGCACGTTGGAAGGCTGAGGCAGACAGATCACCTGAGGTCAGGAGTTTGAGACCAGTCTGACCAGCATGGAGAAACCCCATCTCTACTAAAAATAAAAAATTAGCCGGTCGTGGTGGTGCATGCCTATAATCCCAGCTACCTGGGAGGCTGAGGCAGGAGTATCACTTGAACCCAGCGGCGGAGGTTGCAGTGAGCTGAGATCACGCCATTGCACTCCAGCCTGGGCAACAAGGAGAAACTCTGTCTCAAAAAAGTAAAAAAAAAAAAAAAAAGCTGGGGAGGGCTTTTAGAGTCAGATGGGTTTGAATGTCAGTCCAACTTGTTATCATGGAAATTTTCAAATATACACAAAGTAGAATAATAGACACCCAGGTATCCATCATTGGCTTCAGCAATTATCAACATATAGCCAATCTTGTTTAATCTATAAGCCCTCTAAACCCCAACACCTCACTTGATTTTATTACATTTTAAATTCTACAGTATATATCTCTAAATATGATTCATTTAATTAATTGCAATATCATTATTACACCAAAATATTAACAATAATTCCTTTTAACTTATTTACATCTCAATTTCCTCAACTGTAAAATAGGGATGGGTCATACTCTGGCCTCACAGGATTCTTGTGAGCTTTCTGTCTCAGTGATTAAAAAAAAATGTAGAAGAGTCCTTTGGCTTTGGCAACATATTGGTAAAAAATAATAATAAAGAGTTCAGTTTGAATACGTACAACATAGATAAAAATCATGTAAGTTCTTGCTTTCCGAATCCCAGTCTTGGAGCTGTGGACAGTAAATAACCCACCTACCCAGAAACCTCAACTTGCTTAAGATGATGACTACAATGCATCTGGAATGGTAATATCAGCTCAGCTGGGACAATCTATTTCTCTCAGTAGGTAAATGACTTTTCAACAATGGGAAGTTCAGAATTTAAGATATAAGGTAATTTATAAACATCTGTGTTAACTTCAAGACAATCTATCGTAGCTACAATGCATTCATTGTGGGGCTCTGCCTTCTACCAGTGCAAGGGTTGAGCCTAAGCTCAGCTCCCTACAAGACAAGGGGCTTCCTTTCCTTTGATAGCAAGACTAACTTTTCAGAGCCCCAATGTCTTTCTCCAGGTTTAAGGGAGTTGCCCTTCCCAAACAACTCTAAACAGTTGACATCTTAAATCCAGACTACATCTCAAATCCTGACTCCAGGCACTAAACAAGGAATTCGTTTCTCTCATGAGAAACCTATAAAATAGAGACCCACAGCTAGGAAGTCATCTGCCTGTTAGAAATTGATCCGAATATGAATCCAGCAGTGACCTGGACCCTGCAGGATGGGAAGATCAGGGGGACCAGTGCCTTCCCCCCCCCACCCCTATTTTTTGAGATAGGGTCTTGCTCTGTCGCCCAGGCTCGAGTACAGTGGTGCAATCATGGCTCACAGCAGCCTCAACCTTGTGGTCTCACACGATCCTCCTACCTCAGCCTCCCAAGTAGCTGGGACCACAGGAGTATGCCATCATGCCCGGCTAAATTTTTTTATAATTGTGGTAGAGACAGGTTCTCATTATGTTGCCCAGGCTGGTCTCAAAGTCCTGGGCTCAAGTGATCCTCCCACCTTAGTCTTCCAAAGTGCTGGGATTACAAGCGTGTCATCAAGCTGTCTAAACCTTCTTAACACCTATTTCTCTTCTTTCCAGACATCCAAATGGTTTTGTTTAAAGTCAACAATTCGGCCAGGCGTGGTGGTTCACGCCTATAATCCCAGCACATTGGGAGGCCGAGGTGGGCTGATCACCTAAGGTCAGGAGTTCGAGACCAGCCTGATCAACATGGAGAAACTCTGTCTCTACTAAAAATACAAAATCAGCCGGTGTAGAGACACATGCTGTAATCCCAGCTACTTAGGAAGCTGAGGCAGGAGAATCGCTTGAACCTGGGAGGTGGAGGTTGCAGTGAGCCAGATTGCACCATGCACTCCAGACTGGGCAACAAAAGCAAAACTCGGTCTCAAAATAATAATAAATAAAGTCAACAATTCAGCATAAACCGATCCAAATCATGCAAAATCCATCCCTCCTTCCCCATCTAAATGCTAGTTAACTCCCAATGACAAAATAGTAGACAGGTGCTGATCTAATTAGCTGAATGATATAATTCACACTAAAGTGAGAATGAGGCTTAAACATTCCCAGGTTACACAGATAGAAGAGCAAAACACAAATCTGCAATGGTAATATTTCATTCTTCACTTTTATCGATAAAAGTGTTTAAAGGGAGAGTCCTTTAAGTTGCTCTTCTCTCTCTGGGGTTATTTTTTCATTCATTGATTCATGGTTAAAAACAACAAAACAAAATGCATGAGAATTTCCATAATGGGACTAAAAATAAAAATTCCTTACCTGCGTTAAAAAAATAAAAGGAATAAGGAAGAGAAAGAAGGGATCATATGTAATGAGGAGACATGGTCAGACAAATTTAAAATATCTTAAATGCCTCTCAGTGACAGCCAGATCCTTCATTAGAGGCTTTTTATTTACAATCCTGGAAAAATATTAATAGCAAGCAATTTTTCAATTGGCCTAATCACATTTAATCCTTTGCCACACAAACAAAGCACACTTGAGAGCAAAGAAAAAATTCAAAATGAAAAATTTTTTTTTCTTAACAAATTACGTACACAAATATGAACTCTGTTATACTAAATTTCAAAAGTTAGTAAGAAAAGACTATACCTGAAATATATGGCCCTGGGCTTTTGCAAGCTGAGTTGTTCGAATATTTAAAGACTGGCTTCTTGTTACAGTTGCCACAGAAAGGGATTTTCCATTCACCTTTCTTTCAAGATGACAATTTGCTGGCAATCTCTCTTCAAGAAGAACAGCATCCCAAGGATCCTTTGCTAGCAAACTTGAAATATTTTTCTCTTCTTCATGGTCTAATACCTCCACGTTATCCACCTTAGGCTTACTTAGAGGATCCAAATCTAACCAGTCAAATTTACTGATATCCTCAGACTTGGGAGATACCTGTAGACTGCTGACTTTTGAATCTGTTATCTCCAAATCAGTCCTTGCTTTCCCATTTTTTAAAAATTCTGATGTACTAGCTATTTTGTCAAATAGTTTTGCCATGTCAGGACTGACTACTGGACGATAGATAGGTAAGCTTCCTTGTGGATGAAAGGGTGTGGCAGGTGTCAAAGGATATGAGAAATATGGAGATTGTCCCGGAAGACTTAAATATATAGGTTCTGTAGATGGAAAAGTGGGCATTCTTGGATTGAAGCCATTTTGGAATGCAGCCTGTTTACTGTAAGTAGAAGGATAAATAGAAGGTAAAGTATAAGTGGAAGGCCCAGATAATCCAGGTGGCCACTGTCCTCTCTGAATAGTAGGTCTAAAATAGAGCTGTGCTGAAAAGGAAGGGCTCAGAACAGGAGTAGCTGGTAATACAGGTGTTTTTCTAGTCTCAAAACTGTCATCCAGCAATAGTTTCTCAAGTTCAGCTTGGGTGAGCTTTTCTACATCAATATCTAATGCTCTTTTTTGGGAATCTGATTCGGGAAACACCATGAGATCATAATCCTGTTTATTATTAACCTGTGCTTTTTTTCTGGTGCTGCTTGACAACTCAAAGCCTCTCTGATTGTCAGTCACTTGCCTATCCTTTTGCAGTTTTGCTAAAGCTTCTGCTTCCATCTGTAATGCTTCTTCTTTGTCCACATCTTTTGCTCTTGTTGGTTCCGGATGTGAAGATGGACATTCTTTAAATCCGCTGTTGCTGGATATCTGAGCCATGTCCACCAAAAAGATCAAACCTTCCTTCCTCTATTTTTTTCTTGTAGCTTCCAAAATAGCAAGAGCTATACATAAAAATAAACATAACACTCAATTAGATTTATAAACATAAATATATTTTGTTTGCAACCTACCCCATATGATATAGGACTTAAAGCCACTTAGAAAAATACACTATAAAATAAACAAAAACAGTTGGATGAAATCCGGGTGAAGGAACACTTAACACCTTATACACTGTTGGGTTACAGAAGATGTTCAGATACACATTACTTTAACCCCATTTCCTGACCCAACTGGAAAGCTGGCACAGTAAATTAACTTTCATTTTAGTAGTCACAATGGCTGCCATTCACCAGTGGTACTTCTGGCAGAATTCTTAGCATGAGATGACTTAAGAGCTAGTCACATATTTTCAAAAGTTCAGACAGGGTTTACCGATATGCAGAAATAGCAAGTCAAAATGGTTTTTGATCTTTTGCTATTTGTTAAATTGCTCAAAAGCCAATTAGCAATAAAAACATCCAATACCTGGCTAATAAAATAGGAAACTATTATTTTATCAAAATACTATGTGCAAAACTGATTAAGGTTTAATAATCTTCCAGAAATATTAAAAATGTATAATGTAACATGGATTTGAATAATAAGACAAAAGTGTTAAGGCTTATTAGAAGTTCTGAGGTAATATTTCACTCAAAGATTAAATTACAGCTGAATTGGTCATATAGTTTTAATTACATTTCTATTCTGATTATCTGCAGTTAAATCAATAGTTATAATACCAAAATTTCTCCTTTTCAAAATCCTTAAATATTTTTCTTCATGAAAAGATAAGAAGATTACTTTGTCATAGATTAGCTTACAAAAATTTATACTCCTCTATTTAAGACAAACACTTAATTCAGACCAAGATTACCCTGTGAAGCAGTATGACCAACTGAAAGGTTGCTTAGCTACTCTGTAACACAGAGCACATTTCCTCCTTCTAAACAATATGATAAAAGGGTTAAATATGGATTCTGGAGTCACATCACCTTAGTTTAAGAAGGTGACCGGCCAGGCGCAGTGGCTTACACCTGTAATCCCAGCATTTTGGGAGGCCAAGGTGGGCGGATCACGAGGTCAGCCGATCGAGACCACCCTGGCTAACACAGTGAAACCCCGTCTCTACTAAAAATACAAAAAATTAGCCGGGCGTGGTGGCAGGCGCCTATAGTCCCAGCTACTCAGGAGGCTGAGGCAGGAGAATGGCATGAACCTGGGAGGCAGAGCTTGCAGTGAGCTGAGATCCTGCCACTGCATTCCAGCCTGGGCAACAGAGCGAGACTCCATCTCAAAAAAAATAAAAAGAAGGTATACAACCTTGGGCAAATGAAAACTTTTCTGTATGTCTTACTTTCCTAATTTTTTAAATAAAAAAGTATCAATCTAAATTAGTATACAAACTAAATGAAATAATACACATAAAAGTGCTTATCATTGGCTTTGGGCATAAGCATTAAATAAATGGTACATATTATTAATCTAATCTGGTTTGTGATACATCTAGTTTAAATACCTAGAAAGCAAGAGAGCTCCTGTTTACATTCTATGGTCTTTCTTTCTAGCAAACACAGTGCTCGTCTACCATATATGCTCAATATATGCGTGATGCAAGGAAGTAGGAAAAAAACAAAATAAACTCTAATATAATACAAACAAAAATCGAAGTGTTGAGGTAATACTACACAAACAAAAAAAAATTAGTGAGGAGGTCATGAAGAAAGAAGAATTCAAAGAATGTTCTTGGAATGTTCTTGGGGGGTATTATTTTGCAATCCTTCATACAATTATTTTCCCTTCTGTGGTAGACTACAAAGCATGGGCACAATGTATATTTAAAATATGCACACTTTACTGTATGTAAACTTTATATCAAAAGAAAATGCTGTAAATATTGAACTCTTGTTAAATATGCACAAAGTACTTAGAGGAAAGTACTAATGTCTACAATTTGTTGTTCTTGACGTTTAGAGATGCGGGGGGGTGTTTCACTATGTTACCCAGGCTGGTCTTGAACTCCTGGCCTCAAGCGAGCCTCCTGCCTCAGCTGGGATTACAGGCATGATCCACTGTGCCTCGCTCTTACAATTTACTTTGAAATGCATTTTTTTAAAAGATGAATTAATGGACAGCAGAATAGATGGATAAATATGTGATTAGACAGATTGGTGTGAACCCGGGGGGGCGAAGCTTGAAGAGAGCAGAGATCGCGCCACTGCACTCCAGCCTGGGTGACAGAGCGAGACTCTGTCTCAAAAAAAAAGAAAAATGTTTATAGTAGAATCTAGGTGATACAAATATGAGTGTTCACTTTGAAATTCTTTTAACTTGGTTGCCAAGACTGAAAATTTTCAAAATAAAAGGCTAGGTAGTAGGGAACAAGAGGAGCACAAATTCCTCCCATTTCAACACATACTCCCATGATTTTGTTGCTCCTCCCATAAAGAGGAGGACACTATTTCTTTACTCTCTTGAGCTGAGCAGGCCTTGTGACTTGGCTTTTACCAATGAAATGGAAGTGACACTGTGGGAATAGGAGTTCCAAATCTAGGTCCTAAAAGGCTTTACTACTTCAGTTCTTTGTCTCTTGAAATGCAGCCACTGCTATGTGAATGCTCACTGTGGATGACAGGGGCCAGCTAACAGCCAGCACAAACCACCAAACATGTGATCTTAGACCAAACATGGATCTTAGACCATCCATCCACGCTCCAGATGACCACAATTCCATGAGTGACCAAAGGTGAGACCAGCAGAAGAAACCACCAAGCTGAGCTAAAGTCAAATTGATAACCTACAGAATCATTTTGGAATGATCTGCTATATAGCAATAGATAACGGATAAACTTTTTCTTATTACTTTTAGAAAACAAAGTGCAAGCCACTTTACTATTTAGCAACAAACTTCTGTTTTAACTTCCACCACCACCTTCCTCAACTTATCCTCAGGGAACAAATGGTTTTCTTTTCCTTTCTAAGGAGACCTCCTCCATGTGTATCCTTAACGCCACTGAATTCCCCTCCACTTCTTCATCAATGATTACCTCCTTTGCATTGTTAACTTATTTACTTGCTTAGGGTCCTGTGCCACAAAAATGCTTAAGTTTTCTCCATATTGAAGGGGGGGGGGAAATCTTAACATTCCCCTTTAGATTCCAGAAGCTTCCATTTTAATTTTCTTTTTTCAATGCCATACTTCTCCAATGAGTGACCTAGAAAATCTTTTCTTTACACATCCTGCCTTGGAAAAACTCTACTTGTACTTCAGGGCCCAGTTCAAATACTGTCTCCTCTCTTTAGCTTTCCCTAAGCAGCTCTTATCAGAATTCATCTTTTTAGATTAACCAAAACATTTTTATCACAGCTTTCTCTTCTTCACTTCTGTAGACCTTTTGCTGTTTTTGCCTATCAACATCTTTGCTTCTCGTTGTTGAACCTACAGCTTCCATTTGAGACTGATCTCCCTTTATCCCACATAGTTAAAATAGAACTGGCCATCTCTACCCTTGTCCCCCACCCCCATCCACTCCAGAGGATCCAAATCTGACCCATCAGAGTTAACTCCTGGACTTCTGCTGAAACTATTTGGAAAGAAAGCTCTTCTTTGAGCTTACTAAACTCAGATGTAAGCCTGGCCCTGGTGTGGCCGTCTTTGTCGCCACTTGAGGAGATACTGCCTAAGAATGAATCCAATCCAGAGGAAAGCAGAGCTAAGATAAAACGAAGAAAGACAGATTCTGGCTAATATTACATTAAGCATCTGGATCCAACCAAGCCCAAAGCCAGCCTTTCATTTATGTAAGCCAGTAAGTCTCCTTTTTTGCTTAAGCCAGTTTAAAATAAGCTTCTGCCATAACAAAAAATGTCCTGATGAACACAGAATCTGTGAATCTATGTGTCTACACCCAACAGACTAAAATAAGCTTAAGTGCAAAGGCCTACTTGTTTATTTTTGGAGTTCCCCATAACATTTAAAAGTACCTTGCTTAATGAATGAAAACTTAATTTACTGAACATGTGGGGTTTGTTTGTTTGTTTGTTTAGATAGAGTCTCATTCTGTTGCTCAGACTGGAGTGCAGTGGCACAGTCTCGGCTCACTGCAACCTCTGCCTCCTGGGTTCAAGCAATTCTCCTGCCTCAGCCTCCCGAGTAGCTGGGATTACAGGCGCCTGCCACCACACCTGGCTAATTTTTGTATTATTAGTAGAGACTAAAAAGTTTAGTGGAGACTAATAGCATTTTGCCATGTTGGCCAGGCTGGTCTTGAACTCCTGACCACAAGTGATCCGCCTGCCTCAGCCTCCCAAAGTGCTGGGATTACAGGCGTGAGCAACCTCAGCTGGCTGAACATGTGTTTTAACAAGAGGGAATGAGGGCTATTGGACAGTCTTAAAGAAGGCATTTCCAATGGCACAAGAGGATGGATATATGGTAGGAAAAATAAAACAAGTGTAATCACCTATCGTGGAACACCAAAGTATACTGCCTATTTTTCATAAAATCAGATGTATTAAAACAAAATAGCAGCCACGCACAGTGGCTCACGCCTGTAATCCCAGCACTTTGGGAGGCCAAGGCAGGTGGATCACCTGAGGTCAGGAGTTCAAGACCAGCCTGGCCAACATGGTGAAACCCCGTCTCTACTAAAAATACAGAATTTAGCTGGGTGTGGTGGCATGCACCTGTAATGCCAGCAACTCAGGAGGCTGAGGCAGAAGAACCCTTGAATCCAGGAGGCAGAGGTGGCAGTGAGCCAAGGTCACCATTGCACTCCAGCCTGGGCAACAAGAGCGAAACTCTGTCTCAAAAAACACAATACAACAAAACAAAACAAAATAACACAATAGCATTTTACAAAGAGAAAGGCTACTTAGATATAATTCATCTTCCACAAGCATAATGTCAATTTGTTATTTAAGTAGTCTCCTTGTTGCCACATTTGGTAATGAACAATGCAGCATTATTCTGAAAGAAGGATCTAGATTTTTTAAAATTAGTTTACAATAGTTTATTCACTGGAGAATACACTTGTTCTAAGTATTTCAAATGAATGTTAACTCTCATTTACTGATAAAAGTATAAAATTAATCATTTGAAATATATTTTAATAGTGAGTATGGGTTTTTCTCACATCACCAATTTATTTGCTTGCCCTGTTTCTAGTACTAACAACCAAAGTAGTACATGCTAAAGTAAATTCAACTCTAAGTAGTAAAAGTGAGCTGAATGCTACCAGCTAAGTTACCATATTTTAGTTTTCCAAGAGGTTATCATGCATGTATACTAAAATGGCAATAAAAGAACTTAACAGTTTGTCCAAAAGTAACCCTGTGCTTCAGCTATTTTTCTGGGGCTGCTGCATTGACATGCTCCATTTATTTTTTAAAATAAAACTTCATTTGATGACAAACATTTAGCAGGAAATAATTTCCTACATCCTAATTCAAAATGAAAACTTCAATGCTAATGTCCCCTTAATTCAAGCTGAGAAAGACAATATAACTAGTATTTGAATGAGGCCTGCAAATCATCTGCCAAAATTTTCTCAACATAAAGTAACCCAGTGAAGATCACAAGGCTGTAGCTACTTTAAAATTCTTCAAAAGTGGGTAATTAAACTATTGAGTTAAACGTTTGGACACCATTTGCATATCCCAAAACAGAAGAATTAATTTAAAAGTTCTTGGCTTCTTCTGTGTTAGACAGTCATTTACAATTTAAATTTAAACCCCAGAAAACAGAAAAAAGCAAGTCGGTGCTGCTACCCATCTAAATGTTTTCCTGATCTTAAAATTTCAAGACAACTAAGAAAACTAAAAAAGAATTATTTGAGTTGAACAACACAGATATTTGTCCTCCCAAATGAATATAAAGCTTAAAGTAAAATAAATTATGGTACTTCCATGGAACTGAATTTTTTTTTTTTTTTGAGACAGAGTCTTGCTCTGTCGCCCAGGCTGGAGTGTGGTGGCGCGATCTCGGTTCACTGCAACTTCCACCTCCCAGATTCAAAGGATTCTCCTGCCTCAGCCTCCTGAGTAGCTAGGATTACAGGTGCCCACCACCATGCCAGCTAATTTATATATATATATGTATATATATATTTTTTAGTAGAGATGGGATTTCACAGTGTTGGCCAGGCTAGTCTCAAACCCCTGACCTCAGGTGATTCACCTGCCTCAGCCTCCCAAAGTGCTGAGATTACAGGCGTGAGCCACCGAGCCCAGCCAGAACTGAATATTATACCACCATTAAAAATAAAATCATGGGCTGGGCGAGGTGACTCTTAAACTTTGGGAGGCTGAGGTAGGAGGATTGCTTGAGCCCATGGGTACCAGACCAGCCTGGGCAACATAGTCAGACCCATCTCTACAAATAAATAAATAGATAAATTTTAAAAATTAAAAAAAAAAAAAAAAGATTATGGGCTGAGTATGGCAGCTCAGGCCTATGATCCCAGCACTTTGAGGCTTTGACAGGCCAAAGCAGGAGCATCACTTAAGGTCAAGAGTTCAAAACCAGCCTGGGCAACATAGCAAGACCCCTATCTCTACAAATAAAAGTTATTTGGATGTGTTGGAATATGCCTGTAGTCTCAGCTAGTCAGGAGACTGAGGTGGGAGGAACACTTGAGCCCAGGTGTTCAAGGTTACAGTGAGCTATGATTGTGTCACTGCACTCCAGTCCGGGGGACAGAATGAGACTCTGTCTCTAAAAAATAAAACAAAAACCAAACCAAAATAAAATAATTACGACTGCAGTAACCATGGAAAGTATTTGATAAAACTGTAGCAAATATCTGCATATCTCTATCTATGCAGAGAGATATATAGACACTATATGCCAAACACTGCTTTAAGCAATGCATTAACTAATTTAATCCTCACGAATTGTATAAAGTAGCTATTAGTATCCTTAGTATACAAATGAAGAAATTTAAGCATACAAGTTATGTAATCTGCTCAGTCTCACAGCAGCTAGCAAGTGATGAAATCAGGACTCAAATTCAGGCAGAACTAATTCTCCACAATGTACTTTAAAGTTATCTGAGTAAGTGTCTAAATTACTATAATCTATCCACTATAAATATCAACTTTCATCTTCAATCATAGCGTTATTTTAATAAATTTGTTTCTTTTAATTATATCATGAGGTAATTAATACTGTTATTTAGTTATAACACGTACCAGCCGGGCGTGGTGGCTCACGCCTGTAATCCCAGCACTTTGGGAGGCCGAGACTGGTGGATCACAAGGTCAGGAGATCAAGACCATCCTGGCTAACATGGTGAAACCCCATCTCTATTAAAAATACAAACAATTAGCCAGGCGTGGTGGCGGGGCGCCTGTAGTCCCAGCTACTTGGGAAGCTGAGGCAGGAGGATGGCGTGAACCCGGGAGGCGGAGCTTGCAGTGAGCCAAGATCGCACCACTGCACTCCAGCCTAGGTGACAGAGCGAGACTCTGTCTCAAAAATAAAAATAAAAATAAAAATAACATGTACCAATTTCTCAGTTAATTTATTATCACCAGATGACTAGCAAATTTGTAATTTCACTGAGGGCAAGAACTTTTTTTCATCGTCTACTCTCAAACTTCTAATGCAGTTGAATGAATGCATCAATGACTAGAGAACATAAAACACCATTCCTTTTATCAAAGAGAAGCTCAAATTCTGAAATAGGAAAAAAAGGGCTAAAATGACTCATTTATTAATAATTCAAACTTTACTAAAAAATAACATGGTTGAGTTTAGAATAAACAGGTGGGGTGGGGGAGCAGATTATCTTAAAAACTAGGAGGGAGATGGTAATAGAAAACTAAAAGTAAAAGTTGTTCCATTTCTGTTAAAAGGAAAAACCCCAGTACATGACAAGATAATATTCTCCTAACTCTACTGATTCATGGAAGGAAAAAACGTCATCTGATGAAAGAAAGCAAGTATTCTGGTGTTAGGAACTATAAAAATCTGTCACAAAGACAAAAATAAAAGAATGTCCAGGTATTCGATGTGATTAGGTTAGAGTAACACTGTCCAAAAGAAACAGAAAGAGGCCGAGAGCGATGGCTCATGCCTGTATTCCCAGCACTTTGGGAGGCCAAGGCAGATGGATCACCTGAGGACAGGAGTTTGAGACCAGTATGGCCAATATGGTGAAACCTTGTCTCTACTGAAAATACAAAAATTAGCTAGGCATCGTGGTGGGTGTCTGTAATCCCAGCTACTCCCAAGGCTGAGGCAGGAGAACTGCTTGAACCCTGGAGGTGCATGTTGCAGTGAGTCAAGATCACGCCACTGCACTCCAGCCTGGGCAACAGAGTGAGACTCCATCTCAAAAAAAAAAAAAAAAAAAGAAAAGAAAAAAATGAATGCCACATATAAAAGTTTCTACAGCTACATTAATTAAAAAAAAAAGATATTTAATCTAATATATGAAAAATATTGTCACTTTAACAGGTAATATAAAATATGAATGAAATATTTCATGGTTTTAAAAAACACGAATCCTTGAAATCTGGTGTATATTATGCATTAGCACATCTCAATTTGGACTAGTTACATTTCAAGTGCTCAGCAGCCAAAGGTATCTAGTGAACAGTGCAAGGTTAAGAGTTTATGAAGAGAGAAACAGGAACAAAAAAACATGGTGAACAAGTATGTTTGCTTTCTGGGTGGTAAGGAAAAATGTATCTTCTCAACAGTCATCTCTTTCCACATGCCAAAAAATATCTCAAATTCCTGTTATTCTGGGGGAGAACAAAATTTTCTTTTTATTTTTTTAAGTCCCACAGATAACTTACTGTCTTTATTTATTTATTTATTATTTACTTTTTTTTGAGACAGGGTCTTGTTCTGTTGCCCAGGCTGGAGTGCGGTGGCACAATCTCAGTTCACTGTAACCTCCGCTTCCCAGCCTCCAGAGTAGCTGGGATTATAGGCGCTAGCCATCACACCTGGTTGATTTTTGTATTTTTAGTAGAGATGGGGTTTCACCATGTTGGTCAGGCTGGTCTCAAACTCCTGACCTCAGGTGATCCGCCTGTCTCAGCCTCCCAAAATGTTGGGATTACAGGTGTGAGCCACTGCACCTGGCCTATTTATTTATTTTGAAGACAGAGTCTAGCTCTGTTGCACAGGCTGAAGGGCAGCGGCTCGATCATAGCTCACTGTAACCTAGAACTCCTGGGCTCAAGCAATCCTTTTGCCTTAACCTCTCGAGTAGCTGGGACTACAGGCATGTACCACTACATCCAACTACTTTTTAAATTTTTTGTAGAGACAGGGTCTCACCATGTTGTCCAGGCTGGTCTCAAACTCCTGGCTCAAAGCAATCCTCTCACCTAGGCCTCCCAAAGCGCTGGGATTACTGGTGTACACCATTGTACCTGGCCAACCTATAGCCTTTAAATGAGGTCTTATCCTTTATAATTTTTTAATTTTTAAAGTATATACTTCCTAATTACCTTAATATTCTAGATTTAGAAAACTGTTAACAATTTAGAGAGAAACGTGTTCACAATCAACCACAAAGGATAAGTTACAAAAAGATTAAATGTTTAAAAATAGAGACAAGGTCTCACTCTATCACTGATGCTGGAGGGCAATGACATCATCATAACTCACTGTAATCTCAAACTCCTAGAGGTTCAAGGGATCCTCCTGCCTCAGCCTCCCGAGCAGCTGAGATTACCAGTATAACCAGGCCCGGCTAATGTTTTCATTGTTTATAGAGACAGGGTCTGGCTATATTGCCCAGGCTGATCTCGAACTCCTAGTCCTAAGTGATCTTCTCACCTCAGCCTCTCAAATCACTGGGATTACAGTGTGAGCCACTGTCCTGGCTCTAAATAAGTGTAAAGAAATTGAATCGTGAAAACAAAAGACAACATAGAATTCCGTTGTAACCTCAGCATAAAGGCCTCCTAATATGACTCAAAATCTAGAAGCCACATGTGAAAGATTCAAGCACACAAACATCTTTTAAAATAACTTTTATTTGGCAAAAAAGCACCAGTGAATGTATTCATTTCCTCAGTAAATATTTATTGGGTGTATACTATGCATCAGGCACTGCTATAGGCAATGAAAACCAAAAATAAAAATAACTAAACCAAGCCTGGGCAACATGGTGAATCCATATCTCTATGGAAAAAAAAAATATATATATATAAATCAGCAGGGCGTGGTGGCACATGTTACTCTGGAGGCTGAGATGGGAAGACTTGAGCCCAGGGGGTCGAGGCTGCAGTGAGCTATGATCGTGCCACTGTATTCCACCCTGGGCCACATAGCCAGACTCTCTGTCAGAAATAAATACATAAAAACAACAGAACCATAAAAAATGTCAATGAAAAGCAATAAACCAAGAAAAAATTTTTGCTATTCGTATCACAAAGAGCTAATCTTTCTAATACATTAAAAACAACTACTAGAAAAAAAAAAGGCTAGGTGTGGTGGCTCACACCTGTAATCCCAGCATTTGGTGTATATATATATATACACACACACGATTTGATTCATACAAAGTTCAAAAACATGAAAAACTATTTTATTTTAAGAATGCTTACATTATGGCAAAACTGTGAAGGAAATGATTATCACAGGTGGTGGTGCACGCCTGTATCCCAGCACCTTGGGAGGCCAAGGCAGGCGGATCACCTGGGGTCAGGAGTTCGAGACCAGCCTGACCAACATGGAGAAACCCCATCTCTACTAAAAATACAAAAAACTAGCCAGGTGTGGTGGCGGATGCTTGTAATCCCGGCTACTCGGGAGGCTGAGAAGGAGAATCGCTTTAACCTGGGAAACAGAGGTTGCAGTTAGCCAAGACCATGCCATTGTACTCCAGGCTGGGCAATAAGAGTGAAACTGTCTCAAAAAAAAAAAAAGTTAGAATAGTAGTTACTGATAGAGAAAGTTATAATCAGAAAAAAATATAGTGGGGACTTCGGGTACTAGCAATATTCTGCTTCCTAACCTAGTGACTGGTTACACAAGTGTTTATAATTATTTGTTAAGTAATCATATATGATTTATGCACTTTTCTGTGCATTACTTAACCATAAAGAATAATCTACTCTTGGCTGGGTGCAGTGACTCACAAAACACATTGGGAGGCTGAGACAAGAGGAGCCCAGGAGTTTGAGACCAGCTTGGGCAACATGGCAAAACCCCATCTCTACAAAAAATTTTAAAATTAGCTGGGCATAGTGGTGCACGCCTGTAGTCCCAGCTACTCTGGAGGCTGAGAGGTAGGAGGATCACTCGAGCCCAGAAAGGTGAGGCTGCAGTGAGTCAAGATCATTCACTGTACTTCAGCCTGGATAACAGAACAAGACCCTGCCTCAAAGAAAAAAAAAAAAAAAAGTTCAACTTGGAAAGTTTATTTTTTTAGTGATAACATTAAAAAATACAAATAAAAGCTATACTGTCTCCCTTTGATCTGCCAATCTAGAGGCTAAATTAAGGAGACTGCCCTTACTCATTAAGAGATATGGGGAAAGGATAAGACTATAACAAACTTTATAAAATAGAGTTTCTCAAATGTTCATCATCTGTGAATTAATGAGCACTGCACATAACATGATCAATTTATGTAAAACATTCAGCGCATTTTTATTTATTTATTATTTATTTTTGAGACAGGTTCTCACTCTGTCACCAGGCTAAAGTGAAGTGGCATGATCACAGTTCACTGCAGCCTCGACCTCCCAGGCTCAGGTAATCCTCCCACCTCAGTCTCCAGAGTAGCTGGAACTACAGGCATGCACCACTATGCCCAGCTAAGTTTTGTAATTTTTGTAGAGATGAGGTTTTGCCATGCATGTTGCCTAGGCTGGTCTCAAACTCCTAAGTTCAAGCAATCCTCCTGCCTTGGCCTCCCAAAGTGCTGGGATTACAGACATGAGTCACCAAGCTTGGCCTCAATGTATTTTAAAACACAAGTAAAACATTAAAAAATGAATGCAGAAGTTCCCCCTTATCCATAGTTTCCCTTTTCAAGGTTTCAGTCACCCACAGTCAAAAGTGGTCCAAAAATATTAAATAGAAAATTCCAGATATCAACAATTCATAAGTCTTAAATAACTTTTATGAAAGTATACTGTTACAATTATTCTATTATTACTTATGGTTATTCTCTTACTGTGCCTAACTTAAATTAAACTTTATTGGTCAGGCACGGTGGCTCACACCTGTAATCCCAGAACTTTGGGAGGCCAAGGTGGGTGGATCACCTGAGGTCAGCAGTTCGAGACCAGCCTGGCCAACATGGTGAAACCCCGTCTCTACTAAAAATACAAAAATGAGTTAGGCATGGTGTGGTGGCACACGTCTGTGATCCCAGCTTCTTGGGAGGCTGAGGCAGGAGAATCCCTTGAACCTGGGAGACAGAGGTTGCAGTGATCATGCCACTGCACTCCAGCCTGGGCAACAAAAAGAGACTCTGTCTCAAAAAAACCAAAAAAACAAAAAAACCCCCACTTTATCGTAAGTATGTACATACAGGAAAAAACAGTATAGTCATGTACCACATGACACTCCAGTCAACAGCAGACCATATATATGACAGTGGGCCCTCAGGATTATAATGGGCCAGGTGTGGTGGCTCACACCTATAGTCTCAGCACCCTCCCTTTGGAAGGTCGAGGATGGGGAATACTTAAACCCAGGAGTTTGAGACCAGCCTGAGTAACATAGTGAGAATCCTCCTAAAAAGAAAAAAAAAATTAGCCAGGCATGGTGGCACATGCCTGCAGTTCTAGCCACTCAATTTCAGCTCTTTGGGAGGCTGAAGTAGGAGACTCACTTGAAACCAGGAGTTTGAAGTTACAGTGAGTTATGATCATGCCACTGTACCTCTTGCCTGAGCACAGAATAAGATCCTGTCTCTAAAAAAAAAAAAAAAAAAGATTATAATGTTATAACAGAGATGAAAAACTCCTAGTAATGTTTCCTATATTTTTCATTGTTACTTTATAGTACACTCCTTCTATTTTAAAAAAAGAAAAAAAAAGTTAACTGTAAAACAGCCTCAAGTAGGTCCTTTTGGAGGTATTTCAGAAGATGGCATTGTTATCCTAGGAGATGACAGCTCCGTGCATGTTATTGCCCCTGAGGACTTCCAGTGAAACAAGATGTAGAGATGGAAAACAGCTACATTGATTATCCTGACCTTGTGTAGGCCTAGGCTACCACGTGTGTTTGTGTCTTAGTTTTTAACAAAAAAGTTTACAAAGTAAAAAATAATTAAAAATTTAAAAAATAGAAAATAGCCACTTGTAGAATAAGGATATAAAGTATTTTTGTATAGCTGTACTATGTTCTTATATTACAAAAGGGTCAAAAGTTAAAAAAATAAAAAGTGTATAAAGTAAAAAGGTTACAGTAAGCTAAGGTTAATTTATTACTAAAGAAAGAAAAACAGCTGGGGATGGTGGTTCATGCTTATAATCCCAGCAGTTTGGGTGGCCAAGAGGAGAGGATCCTTAAAGCCCAGGAGTTTGAGACCAGCCTGGGCAATGTAGCAAGAACACCTTCCTCAACTACAAAAAATTTAAAAAATAATTAGCCGAGTGTGGTAGCACACACCTACATTCCTAGCTACTCAGGAGGCTGAGGGAGGAGGATCATTTGAGCCTAGGAATTCCAGGCTGCAATAATTCCAGGCTGTGATCACACCATTGCACTAGCCTGGTCAACAGAGTGAGACTGTCTAAAAAAGATTTTTTTTTAATTAAAAAGAAAAATATATTTTTGCAAATATAGGATAGTATATGTACAGTGTTTATAAAATCTACAGTAGTATAATGTCCTAGGCCTTTGCATTCACTCACTATTCACTCATTGACTCACCCAGAGCAACTGCCAGTCCTGTAAGCTTCACTCATAGTTAAGTGCCCTACACAGGTGCATTTTAAAATCTTTTATACCATATTTTTACTGTGCCTTTTCTATGTTTAGATATGCAAATACTTACCAATTGTTACAACTGCCTACAGTATTTAGTAACATGCTATAGTATGTACAGCATTTAATATACGTACAGCAATATGCCATAAGGTTTGTAGCCTAAGAGCAAAAGGCTATACTACATACCCTAGGTGTAGAGATTACACCATCAAGATTTGTTTAAGTACTTGCTATGATATTCACACAATGACAAAATTGCTTACTGATGCATTTCTTAGAACATATCCTTGTCGTTAAGCAACATATGACTGTATATATAGGGTTTGGTACTATCCGAAGTTTTAGGCATCCACTGGTGATCTTGGAACATATCCTACCAAAGATAAGGTGGGAAAACTACTGTAGTAAGATAATATCTTACTGTAGTAAGATATTACAATCAGTGAGAGAAACGATTATACACTTTCATCATTTTATGCATATCTAGTAAATTTGCTTATTTCTATTATATTAGAAAATTCTAATTCAATTATAGCTTATCAGGAAGGCAACAATGTTTAGTGGTCACTATATCAGATACTTAACAGAAACTTACAGGCTCTATCTTCAAAATATTTCTGAACGTAAACATTCCTTCATTATGTTCTCAATATCATCCTAGACCAATTAATCATCACCTCTTGTTCTTTCCTGGATTATTGAAATAGCCTTCCCCAAACTGTTTCCCTGCTATATTTATAATCCCTCCATTCCTCACCTTCAGACTATCCTCATCACAGTAGCTGGAGTGATCTTGAAAAACCTAGAACCTGTCACTCCTCTGCACAGAATTTTCAACAGCTCCTAACTCATTCAGAGAAAAAGTACAATCTTTACAATGGCCCACCAGGCACACTAATATTTGGCCTCTCATTATCTCTCTCCTGTAACTCTGCACTGCTTCCGTCACACTGGCCCCCTTGTTCCTCAAACACCTTATGCTCCCAACTCACGGCCTTTGCTCTTCTGTTACCTCTGACTAGGCTGTTCTTCCCCTGAATCGCTGAATGGCTTAATCCCTTGCTTTCTTCAAGTCTTCATTGAGAAGGTGACACTTGTGTAAAGTCCTCCCTGATAACCGAGTTAAAACTACAATTTTCTCCAACTCCACTGCCTATCACCTTACCTTAATTTTCTCCTCAGCATTTACTACCATCTAGTATACTATATATTTACTTATTTTGTTTATTGTCTGCATTTCCCCCTCTAGGCTATAAATTTCATGAAGCTGGGATTTATTTGTCTGGTTTACTGCTATAGTCCCAGCACTCTAGTCCTGGAATAACAAAGCTTTCATTCAAGTATTTGTTAAACAAATAGGTGAAATTAAATCTAATATGGAACAAAAATATCACATTCAAAATGAGTATTTTAACCTAAGAGATACAATAAAGAGATACAATAGATTTTTAACCCACTCTTGTTGCATTCATTTTTAAAGTATTTAGAAGCCATCTTAAATGTGCCAAATAATATGCCATCAATTTCTTCCTCTAAGAGAAGAAAATCCATATGTATATCTCAGAATTGTTCTTCAGAGCCACAAGGCCCTTTTTAGTCAGACCAAAACACATTCCTATTTTGAAGTACTTGTGAGAAATACAGTTCATGTCTGCTTGGAGATAGAAATACCGACCTTGGCCGGGCACGGTGGCTGACGCCTATAATCCCAGCACTTTGGGAGGCCAAGGCGAGTGGTCAGGAGTTGAAGCCCAGCAGTTCAAGATCAGCCTGGACAACATACTGAAACCCCATCTCTATAAAAAATACAAAAATTAGCTGGGTGTGGTGGTGCGGGCCTGTAGTTCCAGCTACTCAGGAGGCTGAGGTGGGAAGATTGCTTGAGTCAGATCAAGGCTCCCTAGTGCTACTGCACTCCAGCATGGGTGATAGAGCAGATCCTGTCTCAAAAAAAAAAAAAAAAAAAGAAAAAGAAAAAAGAAATACTGGCTTTGGGCTCAACAGAGCAATTTGGCTAGAGATAAATCTTTAGGCGTTATCTATGTGTACAGCTGAAGACCTGAAGTCATGGAAGTAGTTGAAGATTGCCCTGGGAGAATGTGTAGAGTGAAGATAAAAAAAGAAACAAGAAAAAAATCATGAGCGCCATTAGCACATGAAGACCGGTATCAAATGAATACAAGGAACAGAGTATCCTAAGGAGGAAATGGTTAATATTGTCAGAAACTACAGAAAGATGACATAGGATAAGGACTGGAAAAAAACACTAGGTCTAAGAACTCAGTGATGTTTACAATAATAGCTTTATTGAGATATAACTCTTAATATAAAAATTACACTTTTAAAGTATACTATTCAGTTGTTTTTAGTATATTCAGAGGTGTGTTATCATCACTACCACCAGGTTTCAGAATACATTCATCACCCCATAAAGAAACTCTGCACCCATTAGCAGAGTTTCTAATTGGCAGGGTTTCACATTTCCCCTAATATTAGTGATTTTAAAAGAAGACAGTTTTGGAGAAGTATGAAAAACTAAAAGTAAGGAATTATAAGTAACAAGAGTATATTATTCTTTCAGAGGGAACTAGGAGAGAGAGGTAGATAGGAGGAGGTGGTATCAGAATGGCTGTTTAAAATGGGGAAGGCCACAGACTGAAGGGAAGGATTCAGGGAAAAAGACTGAGACGCACAGAGACAGAAGATGCATACTCGCTCACAAACTGGATATAGTTGAATAGGATACTATCAGAAACACAGATAGAAAGGTTTTACTTGGAAAGGAAGAGACGCCTTAGGGGACTACGGTGATAAAAGTAAGAAACTACTAAGTCAGTAACTAAAAATGAGGGACAGCTGGGAGCCAATGGTAGGAAGCAGATTTACTTTTTGCTAAATTTCAGTAGTTTTAAATTTTTCATCATTTGCATGTTTTACTACCTCAAAATAAAGATGATAAATACAGGGATTTTGGGCCGGGCATGGTGGCTCACACCTGTAATCCCAGCACTTTGGGAGGCCAAGGTGGATGGATCACTTGAGATCAGAAGTTCGAGACCAGCCTGGCCAACATGGTGAAACCCCATCTCTACTAAAAATACAAAAATTAGCCGAGCGTGGTGGTGCATGCCTATAATCTCAGCTACTCAGGAGTCTGAGGCAGGAGAATCACTTGAGCCCAGGAGGCGGAGATTGCAGTGAGCCGAGATCATGCACCACTACACTCCAGCCTGGGCGACAGAGTGAGACCCTGTCTCAAAAAAAAAAAGAAAAAGAAATGTCACAGAACAGAGAACACACAAACACCTAATGAATTAAATTTCAGAAAGTGATTGCCCTTTAATAGGAGAGAGAGGCCCAATACTACTCTCTTCCCTGGTGCAGCAGCAGCAGGAGAAAATGTACTATAGACAGGGATAAGAAGAAACAAACCAGACTTTTAAGAAATTTTTAATGCCAAATGTAGGCTAGCATGACAGATTAAAATTCCAAGGCATGGTGGAGGTAAAGCTGAGTAGTCTAATGTGCTGGAATAAGAATTACAAGGAGCCCCAGACACGGAACCCATCTGTACCCATCTACCAACTCTCCTACAGATCTTCACTAAATACACAGGTAGTGCATTGAAAGCTGAAGACAGGTCAGAAGAACTGAAAGAGATCCCATTTGAAGTATACAGGCCTCCCTGAAGTACAAGGCAGTCATCTTCCAAAGGAGGCTGGCAAGTGACCAGACAGAAATCCATCTGAGGTAATCTAAGCTTTCGGCTACCAAAGGCTGTGGAGGCAAGAACTGAGAAAAAGCCCTCCAAGGCATTCCAAGCCTTCACAGAATGTAAAACAGCTGCCCTCCTGAGGCAAGGGTAAGAGCAGCAAGGCAGAGATCTCCTGAGACACAAAAAGGCAAGAGGCACAATTAAAGAACAAAGAGAACCTCCCAGCGACCTAAAAAGCTGGCAGCTCAGCTGGCAAAACAGATCTCTGAAATCATATCAGTGCTTAGATCCCAAATCCTGCTGAGGAGAAAGTCATAATTCTGCCCCAAAGTATTTAGACCCAGTGGTAAACTGAATCAAACTACAGCTGCAACAAAGCACAGACTCATCTTACTCATCTTATAAATTAGACTTAATTTAGTGGCCAGACAGAATAAATGGCATTTTGGAGGTAAATATTAAGTAAAAAATAAGTAAACTTCAGGTTCTCCTTTGTTTTATAGAAGTTGTCTGGTATACAGGCCAGGTACGGCGGCTCACACCTGTAATCCTAGCACTATGGGAGGCCTAGGTAGGTGGATTACCTGAGGTCAGGAGTTCAAGACCAGCATGGCCAAGATGGTGAAACCCCATCTGTACTAAAAATACAAAAATACAAACATTAGCCGGGCGTGGTAGCACAGGCCTGTACTCCCAGAAACTCAGGAGACGGAGGCTGGAGAATTGCTTGAACTCGGGAGGCAGAGATTGCGGTTGTTTTTAGTATATTCAGTTGTTTTTAGTGTATTTTTAGTATATTGAGAGGTATGTGACCATCACCTACTACCAAGTTTCAGAATACTTTTCATCACCCCATAAAGAAACCCTGCACTCATTAGCAGTCATATTTCCCCTCCCTAATATTAGTGATTTTAAAAGAAGACAGTTTTGGAGAAGTATGAAAAACTAAAAAGTGAGCCGAAATTGAGTCACTGCACTCCAGCCTGGGTCACAGAGTAAGGTTGTGTCTCAAAAAAAAACAAAAAAAACAAAAAAACCGAAGTTGTCTAGTATAAAATAAAAGATTATGCGATATACAAAGAAGCAAGAAAATGTGACCAATGGTAAATAAAAGTAAAGGAAATAGTCAAAATAAGCAAACTCAAAGATGCCCCAAATGTTGGAATTATTATTAAATAGTAACTTTAGGATAGGCGCGGTAGCTCATGCCTGTAATCCAGCACTTTGGGAGGCCAAGGCAGGTGGATCGTTTGAGGTCAGGGGTTCAAGATCAGCCTGGCCAACATGGTGAAACCCCGTCTCTACTAAAAATACAAAAATTAGCTGGGCATAGTGACGCGTGCCTGTAATCCCAGCTACTCAGGAGGCTGAGGCAGGAGAATCGCTTGAACCTGGGAGGCAGAGGTTGCGGTGACCCAAGATCATGCCACTTCCCTCCAGCTTGGGCAACAGAACGAGACTCCATCTCAAAAAAAAAATAGTAACTTTAAAATAATTATGATAGATTGGGTGCGGTGGCTCACACCTGTAATCCCAGAACTTTGGGAGGCCAAGGCAAGTGGATCATCTCAGGTAAGGAGTTTGAGACCAGTCTGGCCAACAAGGTGAAACACCATACAAAAATTAGCCAGGCGTGGTAGTGCGCACCTGTAATCCCAGCTACTCAGGAGGCTGAGGCAGTAGAATCACTTGAACCCAGGAGGCAGAGGTTGCAGTGAGCTGAGATCGCGCCACTGCACTCCATCCAGCCTGGATGACAGAGCGAGACTCCGTCTCAAAAAAAAAAAAAATTATGATAAAAATATTAAATGATCTAGTAGAAAAGACAGACAATATGTATTAAGTGATGAGACATTTCAGCAGAGTAATAGGAACTATAGAGAAGAAATACTGGAAAGGAAAAATATATTTGAAATCAATAATTAATTAGATGGACTTAGCAGAAGGATTGACAAACCTGAGGACAGATCAACAGAAAATATCCAAACTGAAACAGAGAAAAAGAGGGGAAGGGGATACAACAGCATGTCTAAGTTCTGTGGGACAATTTCAAATGGTCTAATATAATGTGTAATTGGAGTCCAAGAAGGAGAGGAGAGAGAATGAAATAGAATAAATATTTTAAAAGGAAATGGCCAGAACTCTCCACAAGTGAAGAAAGACATCAACCAAACAAAACCAAGAAGTTCAGTGAAGCCCAAGCAGGATAAAAATATAGTAGAGGATTCACCTAATGAGGTTATAATGTAGTTTAAGTGACTACTTGAAAGAAATTATGTCGGTTCTTATTAATACATGGAGTTAGGATCAAATCCATTTATTATCTACAGAGTCTGTTCCTAAAGAAACCATGGAGGTAAGTTTTAATTTTACATCCTACCTATTAAAGAATTTAGCCTTGCCCAAAGACAGGTGCCCTCTGCTCCTGAGAGGTAATCTATGTCATACTAAATAGAGGTGTCTTTCTGGGCAGGGTTGGCCAACCAGAAAGGCCAACCATGTGATTTAGGATGGGACTTTGGGTCACCCAGTATCAGTCTGAATCCAACCTGGAGACTGAGTTCAACTATGTGGGCAACCCATCAATCAAATATACCTATTTAATGAAGTCCTAATTTGAAAATCTGGACACTGAGGCACAAGTGAGCTTCCCCAGATGGCAATAGTCCATGCATACTGTCACATACTGATACTGAGAGTAACACCTCCTGACTTAATGGGGAGCAAACACCAGATGCTCCAACATTTGAAACCCTCTTGAACTTGGTTCTATGGGCTCCGTGCCTTGATTTTAATCGGTACCCTTTCCCTGAAATAAACTGTAACCATGAACATAATAGCTCTTAGCAGTGAGTTCTCCTAGCATCTTTTTAGCAAGTTATCAAAACTTTGGGAACCTCCCCAGCTCCCAAAGACTTGCAGTTGGTGTCAGAAATGAAAGTGGTCTTCTGGAAGACTGTGTCCTCAAACTTTAGAGTTTAGCTAACTCGGAGAGGATCTTCATAAAAGTTTTAGGTTCGTTCAATGATGAAAGCTAGCTAAAAGTTCAGGCTTGGCCAAGAGTGGTGGCTCACGCCTGTACTCTGAACACTTTGGGACGTCGAGGCGGGCAGATTGCTTTAGTCCAGGAGTTTGAGAGTAGCCTAGGCAACATAAGGAAACCCTGCTTCTACCAAAAAAAAAAAAAAAGAATAGAAAAATTAGCCAGCGTGGTGGTGCATGACTGTAGTCCCAGCTAGTCAGGAGGATGAGGTGGGAGGAAAGCTTCAGCCTAGGAGGCAGAGGTTGCAGTGAGCGGAGTTCGCACCACTGCACTCCAGCCAGGGTAACAGAGTGAGACCCCTGTTTCAATAAATAAATTAATTAATTAATAATTCAGGTGTAATAGAAATGTATGGATCCTCCTATTATTTGTTTAACCATATGTTTAAAGATGGCACTCCTGCTCTTTGGGGAATATTGCTGATATAGTGAAGTTATATTCTCCAAGCTAAATTCAACATTGTGGGTCAATCTAAATCAGAACAGGAGACTTAATTTAACAAGTTGAATAAGCTACGTTACTATACTGTACATCTCCATTTCATATTTTATATAACTCTTTTAATGTATAAAAAAATAATTGCTTCTGGTCCAACAACTACAAATAATCCCCACAAAAGAACTGTTTTGTTTTGTATTTTTGAGACAATCTTGCTCTGTCACCCAGGCTGGAGTGCAGTGGTGCGATCTCAGCTCACTACAACCTCCGTCTCCCAGGTTCAAGTGATTCTCATGCCTTAGCTTCCTGAGTAGCTGGGATTACAGGTGTGCGCTACCACAACCAGCTAAATGTTTTATTTTTGGTAGAGATGGGGTTTCACTATGTTTGCCAGGATAGTCTCAAACTCCTGATCTCAAGTGATCGGCCTGCCTCAGCCTCCCAGAGTGCTGGGATTACAGACGTGAGCAACCATGCCTGGCCACAAAACAACTGTTATTGAAACCTCATCACTAGTCAACATTTTATAGCAAATACATTATTTGACTTTAAACATTCAGCCAATTATTATGTGGTAACTATGAAAACAACTATGGTTTTAATGTCCCCTCCAAAACTCATGTTGAAATTTAATTGCCATTGTCATAACATTAAGAGGTGGGACCTTTAAGAGATGTTTAGGCCAGGAGGGAATAGTCCTCATGACCATGATTGTGGGAGTGCACTCACACAATGTCATAATTGTGGGATTAATGCCATAACTATAGGAATGGGTACCTGACTAAAGATGAGTTCAGTCAGATTTCCTCTCTATCATATATGCTCACCTGCACTATGTTATGACACAGCAAGAACGTCCTCACCAGATGCCAAGCAGATGTTGGTACTACCATGCCCTCGGACTTCCCAGCTTCCAGAACTGTAAGCCAAATAAATGTATTTTCTTTATAAAGTATCGATCTGTGGTATTCTGTTATAGCAGCAGAAAACAAACTAAGACATTCTTCCAATAAAAACTAATCCTGAAATAAGAGATTTTTACGCTGTAGTTAGAAACTGAAATTCCCTGAAGAATATTTCCTTAGAAATCAGCTTTGTTATCCCACTAAGTTTTATATTTGAAAAAGTATCAACAGAAATTCAACTTAAAAATTGCTGAACATAGCTTCCAGTTCTAGGTGCTTCAGGAGCCACGGCTTAAGGTGCAGATATGGCCAAGTCCAAGAACCACACCACACACAACCATTCCCGCAAATGGCACAGAAATGGTATTAAGAAACCACAATCAAGCCAGGCGTGGTGGCTTACGCCCGTAATCCCAGCACTTTGGGAGGCTGAGGCGGGTGGATCATGAGGTCAAGAGAACGAGACCAGCATGGCCAACGTGGTGAAACCCCATCTCTACTAAAAATACAAAAATTAGCTGGCATGGTAGCGTGCATCTGTAGTCCCAGCTACTCAGGAGGCTGCAGCAGAAGAATTGCTTGAATCCAGGAGGCAGAGGTTGCAGTGAGCTGAGATCATACCACTGCACTCCAGTCTGGCAACAGAGCGAGACTCTGTCTTAGAAAAGAAACCCCGATCACAAAGATACGAATCTCTTAAGGGGGTGGACCCCAAGTTCCTGAGGAACATGTGCTTTGCCAAGAAGCACAACAAGAAGGGCCTAAAGAAGATCCAGGCCGACAATGCCAAGGCCATCAGTCCACGTGCTGAGGCTATGAAGGCCCTCGTAAAGGAGGTTAAGCCCAAGATCCCAAAGGGTGTCAGCAGCAAGCTCCAACGACTTGCCTACATTGCCCACCCCAAGCCTAGGAAGCGTGCTTGTGCCCACATTGCCAAGAGGTTCGGGCTGTGCTGGCCAAAGGCCAAGGCCAAGGATCAAACCAAGGCCCAGGATCAACTCCAGCTTCAGTTCCGGCTCAGGTTCACAAAGGTGCTCAGGCCCCTACAAAGGCTTCAGAGTAGGTATCTGTCTGCCAACGTGAGGACAGAAGGACTGGTGCAACCTGCCCGGGCTGCCATCTGCATGGGGCTGGGGTCCTCACCTCCTGTCCTATTTGTAAAAAGTATTAACAGAAATTCAACTTAAAAATTGCTGAATATAGCTTCCGGTTCTAGATGCTTCGGGAGCCACAGCTTAAGAAAAAGAAGAAAAAAAAATCACTAAATATAGGCATCACAAACTAACAAATGAGGACTTTGAATTAGAAGAAAAGAAAAACTGAGTTTCTGCCCCAACCCTATTATTATTAATTAGCTATTTCAACTTGAATAAAGCACTTCACCTCTCTGAGCTTCAATTTCTCAAGTATATAAAGTTGTTAGACATTGGATGATAAGATTCATTCTAGCCTGGTGCAATGGCTCACGCCTGTAATCCCAGCACTTTGAGAGGCCGAGGCAGGTGGATCACCTGAGGTCAGGAGTTCAAGACCAGCCTCACCAACATGGTGAAACTCCACCTCTTCTAAAAATACAAAATTAGCCGGGCGAGGTGGCAGGCGCCTGTAGTCCCAGTTACTCGGGAGGCTGAGGCAGGAGAATGGCGTGAACCAGGGAGGCAGAGCTTGCAGTGAGCCGAGATAGCGCCACTGCACTCCAGCCTAGGCAACAGAGCGAGATTCCGTCTCGAAAGAAAAAAATATATAATAATAAAAGAAACATACTATCACATTGGGGATTAAGAAAGAAAAAAAAATCAGAAACAAGTTAAATCACTAAGCTCAACTATCAAAAATCAGAACTCTCTCCAAAAAAATCTTAAAATCTCCATCTATCAATAAAAACTTTTTTAATTATTAAATTTAATATACCCCCAAGAAGGGGGATGCTATACTGAATTTTAGGTATAATAGGAATCCCCGGGTGAATTTTAGGCAGACACAGTCATGCGATCTGATTTATTTACATTGCTCAAGATCCCTGTTGTTCTGTGGAAAATAGGCATAAGAAACAAAAATGGAAACTGGGAGAGCAATTAACAGGTAGCTGAAAAAGTCTAGAATAATGACGTGGACTAGGATAACAGCAATGGAAATGTTAAGAAGTGATTTGATTCAAACAAGCAAACAAAATGATACATATAGACAGTAAATGACATAGGAGAAAAAAACAGTAATGTGAGAGAGAATGATTTAGTTGGGGAGGACACTATTTTTTTTTTTTTTTGAGATGGAGTCTTGCTCTGTCGCCCAGGCTGGAGTGCAGTGGCTCGATCTCAGCTCACTGCAAGCTCTGCCTCCCGGGTTCACGCCATTCTCCTGCCTCAGCCTCCCAAATAGCTGGGACTACAGGCGCCCGCCATCATGCCCGGCTAATTTTTTTGTATTTTTAGTAGAGATGGGGGTTCGCCGTGTTAGCCAGGATGGTCTCGATCTCCTGACCTTGTGATCCACCTGCCTCGGCCTCCCAAAGTGCTGGGATTACAGGTGTGAGCCACCACGCCCGGAGAGGATACTATTTTTAATAGGGCAGTCAGGGAAAAAAAAAATTGGAGCCACAACCTGGACATAAAAAAGAGTGAGACATGAGAAAAGTGGAGAGTCTTCCCAAGCTTCGTCACATGTTTAAAAATAAGTGAGCCTGGCCAGGTGCGGGGCCTCATGCCTATAATCCCAGTACTTTGGGAGGCTGAGGTGGGAGGATCACAATGTCAGGAGTTCGAGACCAGCCTGATCAACATGGTGAAACTCCGTCTCTACTAAAAATAAAAAATTATCCAGGCATGGTGGTGCTCGCCTATAATCCCAGCTACTCAGGAGGCTAAGGCAGGAGAATAGCTTGAACTCAGGAGGCAGAGGCTGCAGTGAGCCAAGATCACGCCACTGCACTCCAGCCTGGGCGACAGAGCTAGACTCTATCTCAAAAAAACAAAAAAACAAACAAACAAAAAAAACGATAGGTGAGCCTGCCTCCTACTCCATTCTTCTTCTTCTTCTTTTTTTGAGACAAGGTCTTGCTCTGTTGCCCAGGCTGGAGTGCAGTAGCATGATCTCAGCTCACTGCAACCTCCACCTTCCAGCTCAAGCAATCCTCCCACTTCAGTCTCCCAAGTAGCTGGGACTATAGGTGCATGCCACCATGTCTGGCTAATTTTTGTATTTTTCATAAAGATGGGGTTTCACCATGTTGCCCACGCTGGTCTTGAACTTCTGGGCGCAAGAGATCCACCCACCTCAGCTTCCCAAAGTGCTGGGACTACATGCATGAGCCACTGCACCTGGCCCCCACTCCATTCTTTAGCCTCCATATTACTCTATTAAAACGATTATCCACTGCACAAGTACTACAAGCACATTAATAGAGGGCTTAATTCTATTTTGACAAAAGGCAGTGGTTGCACTGTAGCTTAATATCCACTAGTAGTCATTATCCCATCTTCAGTCTTTAGGAGCAACCTCCTACACATAAGTGATTCACAACCAGGGAATCCAACAAGGACAATTTTCTATGTCTGCATATGTGTATCACTGTATGTATGTGGGAGGGGGACAAGGAAATGGGATATAGTCACAGCAAGAGATTCCTGTTGAAAGACATTTTGCTCACCAAGAAGTTTTCAATCTAACTCAGAATCCCAACAGTAGTACTGCTTTGTGGAGATGATTACTGAACTTTGATCTACTTCATTGTTCATTCATTTGACATGAATCATTAAATAAACTTTGACATCACCCCAATTCCAACATGACAGATAACAGTAAAGCCTCTGTGTTAAATGTTATGGTATATACCTGCATTTAACATGGCTTAAGGTAGAAAGAAGATAAAACTGAGTTGCAACTGAGAAACCCTCAATAGTAAATAATAAATAACGAAAAACTGACATGAATACTTCTGGAATCTTCCCCCAAACTCCATCAATTTCTATGACTAAAAAAGTCTTACTTTCACATGACATCAACATGTAGATTAAATTCTTAGTTTTATATAATAGTGGTAGCGGAGAGGAGAAAGAACCATGTAGCAGCAAGTAAATATCAGACTTCCCTCTTATAAACTGTGATTTTTTTTTTTTGAGATGGAGTCTTGCTCTGTCGCTCATTGCAACCTCCACCTCCCAGCTTCAAGCTGATTCTCCTGCCTCAGCCTCCCAAGTAGCCAGGATTACAGGTGCCCAGCACCACACCCAGCTGATTTTTGTATTTTTAGCAGAGACAGGGTTTCACCATGTTGGCCAGGCTGGTCTCGAACTCCTGACCTCAGGTGATCCACCCACCTCGGCCTCCCAAAGTGCTGGGATTACAGGCATGAGCCACATTGCCTGGTCAACTCTGTGATTTTTAAAGCAAGTTACTTGATCTCCCTTTGTCTTTAATTTTCTCATCTGTAAAACACAGATAATAGAGTGTTTTCAGAGTTAAATAAAATTATGTAATAAAATGCTTAGCATATAATAGGGATTTTAAAATACACGTTGCCATCCAATTATTTTTCCTTTTAAAAAATGTTAACATCACCCTGCCTTGACCATTGTTGAAACAAGCATCAATATGTTGCTACCATTAACTTTGCATGGTGGCATGCACCTGTTCTCCCACCTACTCTGGAGGCTGAAGCAGAAGGATCCTTTGAGCCTATCAGGTCAAGGCTGTACTGCATTACGACTGTCTCTGTGAATAGCCATTGTGCCCCAGCCTGGACAACACAGCAAGACCTCATTTAAAAAAAAAAAAAAAAAAAAGCAACCTTAGGCCGGGCGCTGTGGCTTAGGCCTGTAATCCCAGCACTTTGGGAGGCCAAGGTGGGTGGATCACTTGAGGTCAGCAATTCGAGACCAGCCTGGTCAACGTGGTGAAACACTCTACCGAAAATACAAAAATTAGTCAGGCATGCTGGCAGGTGCCTGTAATGCCAACTACTTGGGAGGATGAGACAGGAGAATCATTTAAACCCGGGAGGCAGAAGTTGCAGTGAGCCGAGATCACACCACTGCACTCCAGCCTGGGCAACAGAGTGAGACACCGTCTCAAAAAGAAAAAAAAAAGCCAACTTATTATCAATAAGCATATGAAAAGATACTCAATATCACTAGTCAACCTACTAGAATGGCTGTAACTGGAAAAAGAAAAAAAAAGGAAAACAACAAGTGGTGGCAAGGATGTAGAAAAAATGGAACCCTGATACTTTGCTACTAGAGGAATGTAAAATGGTACAGCCACTTTGGAAGACATTTTAGTGTTTCTTCAAAAAATTAAATATGGAATTACAACAACCCAGCAATTCCACTCCTAGATATATACCCAAAAGAACTGAAAATAGGAGTACACTAATACTCATAGCAGCATTGTTTATAATAGCCAAAAGGTGAAAACAATGCAGTATACATCAATGAATGAATATACAAAATGTGGTACGTTAAATATGATTCAGTCATAAAAATGATACATTCTACAGCATGTATGAACCTTGAAAACATTACGCTAAGTGAAATAAGTCAGACACAAAAGGCTAAATATTACACAATTCCACTTAAACGAAAGATCTAGAAAAGGTAAATTCACAGAGACAAAAAATAGAGGCTGGGCACAGGGGCTCATGCCTGTAATCCCAACACTTTGGGAGGCCAAGGCGGGTGGATTGAGACCATCCTGGCCAACATGGTGAAACCCTGTCTCTACTAAAAATACAAAAATTAGCTGGGCGTGGTGGCACATGCCTGTAGTCCCAGCTACTAGGGTGGCTGAAGCAGAATTGCTTGAACCCGGAAGTCAGAGGTTGCAGTGAGCTGAGATTGCGCCACTACATTCCAGCCTCCATCTCAAAAAAAAAAAAAAAAAAAAAAAGTAGATTAGTGGTTACCAGGGACTGGGTCGAGAAGAGAATGAATAGTACCTGCTTAACAGCTACAGAGTTTCTGTTTGGAATGGTGAAAAATACAAAAAATACAAAAATACAAAAATTAGCTGAGCATGGTGGCACGTGCCTGTAATCCCAGCTACTTGGGAGGATGAGGCACAAGAATCGCATGAACCCAGGAGGAGGAAGCTGCAGTGAGCTAAGATCACACCACTGCACTCTAGCCTGGGCGACAGAGCAAGACTGCATCTCAAAAACAAACAAGCAAAAAAATTAGAAAGTCATCGTCTTCATCAAAATCTTCACATTGTTTCCCATTTTCAACAAACTTAATTCTAGAACCTTGCAGGTTTGACAATTAGCAAAAATTAGTAGTTTAAATTTAAAAATAGGGGAAACTAGGTGCAAGGTTTAAGGGATTTCTCTGTACTATAGTTACAAATTTTCTTTCACGATTTTTCCATAAACTTTCTAAAAAATAGTTTATTAATAAAAAAGAGACTTCTTCTTGAATCTCAAAAGTGTTATGCTAAGTTAAAGAGGCCAGACTCAAAAGGCTATATACACTGTGTGATGCCAATTTATATGGCATTTTGGGAAAGGCAAAACTACAGGGATAAAAAACAAAAGAGTTCTTGCCAAGGAGTGAGGGGTGGGCAGAAGGGATTTACTTCAAAAGGGCATAATTATGGAAATTTTTGGAGTGATGGAAATATTCTATGTCTTGTATCTTAATCGTGGTGGTGGCAGTTACACAACTGTCACTGTTTTTTGTAATTCATCTGTTTTAGCAGAACTATACAGAACGTTACACCTAAAACAGATGAATTTTACTATATGTAAATTATACCTTAATAAGTATGACTCTTCAAAAAGAATCCTTAACAATTGTAGTATCATGTCATATATTTCACTATGCACAGAATTCTAGCCTGATGAATGTCATTATGAGATCTAGTCAGATGAAACTAGGCTATTCAAGCCAGGCACAGTGGCTCATGTCTGTAATACCAGCACTTTGGGAGGTAGATGTGGGCGGATCACTTCAGGTCAGGAGTTCAAGACCAGCCTGGCCAACATGGTGAAATTCCGTCTCTACTAAAAACACAAAAATTAGCCACATGTGGTGGCAGATGCCTGTAATCCCAGCTACTCAGGAAGCTGAGATAGGAAAATCGCTTGAACCTGCGAGGCAGAGGTTGCAGTGAGCTGAGATCGTGCCACTGCACTCCAGCCTGGGTTACAGAGCAATATTCCACCTAAAAAATAAAAATAAAAAATAAGCCTTGAAAACCCTTCCCCAGGCCAGGCGCAGTGGCTCATGCCTGTAATCCCAGCACTTCAGGAGGCCAAGGCAGGCGTATCATGAGGTCAAGAGATCGAGACCATCCTGGCCAACATGGTGAAACCCCATCTCTACTAAAAATACAAAAATTAGCTGGGCATGGTGATGTGTGCCTGTAATCCCAGCTACTTGGGAGGCTGAGGCAGGAGAATCACTTGAGCCCGGGAGACAGAGGTTGCAGTGAGCCGAGATCGCACCACTGCACTCCAGCCGGGCGACAGAAGGAGACTCCATCTCAAAAAAAAAAAAAAAAAAAAAAACTCTTTCCTAAACATACATTTTATGTTCCCTTAGCTATGTTTTCCCTTGTTCTCTGTGCATTGAAATAACACTATCGTTAACACCTCATCATCTTCTTCCTATAGTGAGGATTTATAATCTAAACTCTTTACTCAAAAATCTTGTCTAATTAACTCTTATCTATTTTCCATTTGACTATATTATCCCTTACATCTTTTCTTTCCTGTAACAATTTTTTTTCAAATAACTGAAGTACTTTTTGCTACATGGATTGTAGTTAGTTGGTCTCTCCTAGTTGGTATATAAACTTCCTAAAGCCAGGAAGTAACCATTTCTTTATTACACACTGCAAAAATCTGGTTTGTACTGTGTATCTAAACACTCAAATGCCATATGAAGAGATGCAATGAAAAGAATACTGGGGCCAGGGGCGGTGGCCCACACCTGTAATCCCAGCATTTTGGGAGGCAGATCGCCTGAGGTCAGGTGTTCGAGACCAGCCTGGCCAACATGGTGAAACCCCATCTCTACTAAAAATACAAAAACTATTATCCGAGCATGGTGGCATGCACCTGCAATCCCAGCTACTCGGGAGGCTGAGGCAAGAGAATCGCTTGAACCCAGGAGGTGGAGGTTGCAGTGAGCTGAGATTGCACCATTGTTCTCCAGCCTGGGCGACAAGCATAAGACTTCATCTCCAAAAAAAAAAAAAAAAAAAAAGAAAAGAAAAGAAAAGAATACTGGGCTGGACGTGGTGGCTTATGCCTGTAATCTCAGCACTTTAGGAGGCCAAGGTGGGCCCAGGGGTTCAAGACCAGCCTGGACAATGTGGCAAACCCGCTTCTCTACAAAAAATACAAAAATTAGCCAGGCATGGTAGCACGTGCTTGTAGTCTCAGCTACTTAGAAGGCTAAGGTGGGAGGATTACCTGAGTGTGGGAGTACCTGAGTGTGGGAGGCGGAGGTCGCAGTGAGCTGAGATGGAACCACTGCACTCCAGCCTGAGCGACACAGAGAGACCCTGCCTCCAAAAAAAAAAAAAAAAAAAAAAAAAAAAAAAAAAAAAACCAGAACACTGGGCCTAGCATTGTAAGACCTGAATTCAAGCAATGCTTCTAATTTATTATGTAAGTCACAACATCTTTGGGCCTCAGCAAAATGAGAATACTTGCTGTATTTACTTCACAGGTAATAAGGTCTTGGAGGGAAAACAGTGTTAGCTAAGCTATAACCATCAGTCAATACAAGTGTAAAGATGTAGTATTGTCAGTCATAGTTATCTTGTCTAAAATTAGCCACTAGTGTTTTTTAAACAAACTCAATGCACAGCAAATTAAGTGAACCAACATTGCACATCAGTCATATAAATAATGTAACTGTTATACTGTAATATTAACAGAAAGCCTTATGTTTAACAGTAAGCATGTTAATTATACACTATCTTAATGCAGTCTCAAGGTTAAAAGATAAATACTTGCTGCTAAGCCAACAATAACTGCCTTCAAATCTATTAAAAGAGGATTTATAAATCCCATTTGTTTTTGTACCCAAACAGCTCAGTTTAAAATTTTAAGAAATCCAAGTAGTTTAAAATTGTATAAATCTCCTTTTAACTTTCTAAAATGTCCATATGCACTCTCTCATTGTGTTTTAAATCCATCATCTAAGAAAAACAAACTGCAGGCCGAGTGCAGTGGCTCATGCCTGTAATCCCAGCACTTTGGGAGGCCAAGATGGGAGGATCCCTTGAGGCCAGGAGTTCAAGACCAGCCTAGTCAACATAGTGAGACATCTCTATTTAAAAAAAAAAAAAAAAAGAAGAAGGAAAGAAAGAACATACTGCAGGAAAAAAAAGATACAAAGTATACATAAATGAACAAAATAAAGATAACAAAAATATGACTCCACTACAGAGGCAGAGAAAACAAAGACATTTCTTCTCCTCCCAACCATAATCCTATGAACAACCTGAAAGATACTTACAGCAATACTTGCAAGTATGACCATAATTCTCATCAAAAGAACATCATATACAAGTACCATCAAAATGATTACAAATTATAAATTACCAGTGATAATTTTCTCATTGGAGTTCCTTTTCCTTTTTCAAGCAGGGAACCAAGACAGAATAGCCTCTAGATCTTTTTTGTTGTTGTTGTTGTTTGAGACAGTGTCTCACTCAGTCACCCAGGCTGGAGTGCAGTGGTGATCATAGCTCACTGCAGTCTCAAACTCCTAGGCTCAACAGATCCTTCTGCTGGCCGGGTGTGGTGGCTCACGCCTGTAATTCCAGCACTTTGGGAGGCTGAGGCAGGCAGATCACGAGGTCAGGAGATAGAGACCATCCTGGCTAACATGGTGAAACCCCATCTCTACTAAAAAAAAAATACAAAAAATTAGCTGGGTGTGATGGCGGGCGCCTGTAATCCCAGCTACTCCGGAGGCTGAGGCAGAAGAATGGCGTGAACCCGGGAGGCAGAGCTTGCAGTGAGCCAAGATCATGCCACTGCACTCCAGCCTTGGCGACACGGCAAGACTCCGTCTCAAAGAAAAAAAAAAAAAAAAGAGATCCTCCTGCCTCGATCCTCCTCCTGCCTCGATCCTCCAAAGCACTGGACTATGGGCATGCACTAACGCACCCAACCTCTAGATCTATACTGTCCAATATGGTAGTTACTAGTTACATGGAGCTATTAAATGCCTGAAATGTGGCTGTTCCAAATTGAGATGTACCAAGTATGAAACATACACCAAATTTAAAAGATTTAGGAGAAAAAAATAATGTAAAATCTCCTACCTATGTGACTCCCATTTTTGGCTCACATATTTCTAATGTACAGCTTTATATATGTAGTTGAATCCTGAATAAGGAAAATGGATACCAGAAGTATTAAGCAGTTTGCTCAATATCTCACTGCTTGATAGAAGCAAAGCAGGGCCTAGAACCTGATCACTTTTATCCATCCTGCCCTTATGAATAGAAGGAATTAATCATTTAAGACTCAACTTGAGCATCCTCTTCCTCCTCAAACCCACTCATTCCTTTTCCATATCCTAGCCCAGGTGACCATATCCTATTTAGCCTGCCCTTATAATTATACTGTTATAAAACGTATGTTTGTCTTCCAAATGGATGAGGACTTCTTGAGATCAAGCACTGTCTCATTTTTCTTATCCCTGGGAACCTTTGAAGTGCCAGGCACTCCTTCAGGCCCTCCAGC
This sequence comes from Macaca fascicularis, assembly GCF_037993035.2. Classification (NCBI taxonomy): domain Eukaryota; kingdom Metazoa; phylum Chordata; class Mammalia; order Primates; family Cercopithecidae; genus Macaca; species Macaca fascicularis. The sequence goes on along the minus strand of NC_088388.1, from coordinate 48,578,711 downwards.
ACTCTCAGAGCTTTCAGAGGGTTATTTTTTAGCCCTACGCAGGTACAACTACTAAAATGAAATCACCTACAATGTGATGCACCACCCAAAAGCATTCACCTTTATTACTTGCCTGTCTTAAATTATTTTTGGAATATGTAAAATTAATACAATGCATAGGCCAGGCGCAGTGGCTCACACCTGTAATCCTAGCACTTTGGGAGGGCAAGGCGGGTGGATCACTTGAGGTCAGGAGTTCGAGACTAGCTTGGCCAACATGGTGAAACCCCGCCTCTACCAAAATACAAAACTTAGTTGGGCATGGTGGTGTGCACCTGTAATCCCAGCTACTTGGGAGTCTGAGGCAGGAGGACTGCTTGAACCCAGGAGGCAGAAGTTTCAGTGAGCTGAGATCATGCCACTGCACTCCAGCCTGGGTGATGGAGTGAGGCTGTCTCAAAAAAGAAAAAAGGGCCGGGCGTGGTGGCTCACACCTGTAATCCCAGCACTTTGGGAGGCTGAGGCGGGGAGATCACGAGGTCAAGAGATCAAGACCATCCTGGCCAACCAACGTGGTGAAATCCTGTCTCTACCAAAAATACAAAAATTAGCTGGGTGTAGTGGCACATGCCTGTAGTCCCAGCTACTCGGGAGGCTGAGGCAGGAGAGTTGCTTGAACCCGGCAGGTGGAGGTTGCAGTGAGCTGAGATCGCGCCACTGCACTCCAGCCTGGTCAACAGAGCGAGACTCTGTCTCAAAAAAAAAAAAAAAAAGAAAAGGAATAACTTATGTTATCAAAGAAAGACAAGTTACAAAAAATGCTTTGCACTACTGCTGCTCTGATGCTCTATAAGAACTCTTGAGTTCCTAGGAAATTCAACACTCTCTTTAGGTATAAGTTCACTTATTGAATGTGCTTACCTAAATGCAAAACTGTGTGGTAGATTAAAGAAAGAGTCCTGGACATGGGAATTAATGCAAGCAATCTTCAATTAATTGAAAATTTTAGAACTATTAATTGCAGAAGAAACAAACTTAGTATACAGCTACTCGTTACAAAAAGTTAGTTTCTAAAATTCCTCCATGCAAACATGCCAACTTTTGTATTCTATAAAACAGATAAGGCCGGGCGCGGTGGCTCAAGCCTGTAATCCCAGCACTTTGGGAGGCCGAGACGGGCAGATCACGAGGTCAGGAGATCGAGACCATCCTGGCTAACATGGTGAAACCCCATCTCTACTAAAAAATACAAAAAACTAGCCGGGCGAGGTGGCGGGCGCCTGTAGTCCCAGCTACTCGGGAGGCTGAGGCAGGAGAATGGCGGGAACCCGGGAGGCGGAGCTTGCAGTGAGCTGAGATCCGGCCACAGCACTCCAGCCTGGGCGACAGAGTGAGACTCCGTCTCAAAAAAAAACTGCCAGGCGCACTGGCTCAAGTCTTCAATCCCCGCATTTTGGGAGGCCAAGATGGGCAGATCACTTGAGGTCAGGAGTTCAGGACCAGCCTGGTCAACATAGTGAAAACCAGTCTCTATTGAAAAAACACAAAAATAAGCCATGTTTGGTGGTGCGTGCCTGTAATTTGAGCTACTCAGGAGGCTGAGGCAGGAGAATCGCTTGAACCCTGTAGGTGGAGGTTGCAGTGAACTGAGATGGTGCCACTGCACTCCAGCCTAGGCAACAGAGCAAGATTCTGTCTCAAAAAACAAAACAAACCAAAACAGAAAAAATTGTAAAATCTGTGGATGAAAACATTAAAACATGTCATTTGTAAAGAAAACTGCAGGAAACATGCATATAAAACACAAATACCAACAGACCTTGATAAGAAAAAACCTGCTTTAGAATATATTAATTTAGCCAAAATGTATGGAATTTATGGAAGAAACTCCACATGTGCTTTGTACCTACGTAAAATCACTTTTGAACTAAATTTGAGTTAACAAATAAAATTTCTCTATTTTCATTCAGTTACATTGTTTTTCAGTATGTATCCACTGTCTTGATATTAAACAAATATCTTGCATAAAAATAAATATAAAATTTGTATACCTCAACTAGGGTCCTTTCGTCTAATTTGCTACTGTGAATAACAGCACCATCCTGTCCAGAGAGGGTTAGATCAAATTAAAAAAAAAAAAAAAAAAAGCACCATTCTGCTGGGCATGGTAGACCAGCCTGGCTAACACAGTGAGACCCCATGTAAATTAAAAAAAAAAAAAAAAAAAAAAAAAAAGAGCACCAACCCCAACTATGGCAGAGCTGCTAAAGGAGTCTCTTGTGGAGACTTGAACCATAAGCCAAGGAGGCAAAGGTACAAAGTCTCTCCTGGAATTAGTTCCTGGACTTCTGTGCAGCCTTCCCCCTTTCTACTATGTCTTCACCATTCCCCTGCAAACAGCTTTCTTCTTGCATCTCTTCTATGCTGTGGCCTTTGATGCTACAATATATTTAAAAATTTTCCCAATAGAGCTTTTCTGCCTGAAACCCACTAGGAAAGATTTCAGGACATTTCTTTAATAACTAATCTTGTTCAAAGAGGAAGGCCTCCTTCGTTTCACTTAATTCAAACCCCCACTGTTCAAAATAAGAATATAATTATAACCTCAATTTATATCAGGCCAGTATAGGAAAAGAACCACAACAGGCTCTCTCTTCCACGTTCATCTCCAGACTTTTCTCCTTAGTTTCTCCTTCCTCATTTCCCTCCTCAATCCCTCCTCCCCGCCCCCCGCAAAATAATTCCACAGCTAGAGAATCTCGTTTTTAAAGGCAAAAATTCAGTGAGGAAAATAAGTATGTGCCTTTTTTTTCAATTATTTATTATTCCTCCGTCCCTCAGGAAGAGTTAAGCTAGTATTTTTTAATCTGACCGCTCTCTCAGAAGGATGATGCGCTAAATACACACTGAAAGAAAAGTCTTCCCAAAGCAAGTGGATTCGCAGCCACAAGCAACGCGGTGGGAGTGGGGGGCCCGGGGAGAAGAAAAAGTATCCTTGGCCCCCAGAGCCAGAGATGGGACAGGAGGTGAAAGAAGGGGCCGTCACTGAGAAGTGCAACACACACACTCGCCAGAACAATCCGCCAAGAGAATAGGACCGGCCACTGCGGCTCCAGCCCGGTCCCGCGGGACAAGGCTGGGGAGGGGGGGCCGGCGGGCCAGGGGGCCTGCCCTCCTTCTGTGGGACAAAACTAACTCCCAGGCGCACCTCCGCTCCCGACAAGAGGGGCCTGGTGGGGACGCGGGCTCCTAGCACCTCCAGCGCAGCACTTGCCGACGGCCTGCGGGGAAGTAAGGCCCGGAGGGAGGGGAGTCGGGCTGGGCAGCGCCAAGAGCACGGGATGGAGGGTCAGACGCGGGCACCCAAGGCACTGGGGGCCGCGACAAGAGACCCTTCCAGCCCGGGAACCCTGGGGCCCCTCTCCACCCTCGCAGTGCAGGATCCCGAATATCGTCCCCAGCCGCACCGACCGCTCCTCACCTCAAGCTGCCTGAGCCTCCGCCTCTACTACAACCTGAGCCGCCGAAGCCGCCACAGTCCGAGCCATTTTTCCCCTCAGCTGGCTCAGCCGCCGCCGAGAGCTTCGGCCGACTCCACAGCCAGCCAAGCCAGCACGTCACTTCCGACCAGGGAAGCACCGCCTTCCCCGCCCGGGCTTGTTGTGAATTGGCTGGCGCGGACGGCCTACCTGAGCGGGCGGGCGGGGCTTTGTCGCTGCCCGTGTGGCGTGAGCAAGGGAGCTGGGGCGCTGGGGAGCACGAGCCCAGGGGACCAGGGTCCGGATCCCTCCCGGGGAATGCTGAGCAGGCTCCGGACCCTCTCCGTGCACACCCCAGACCTGGGGAGGGGAGCTCCCAGGACACCCCAGCTGGCCGCTCCTCGGGCCCTGCGTCCGAAGCCCCGCACTGAAGTACCCTATTGTTCCTACCCCCTCTCCCGGGACTCCGCACCCTCCTCCGTCTAGGCTGAGGTTCCCAGATTTGTGTCTTGGCCCCCGGCGGCGCCGAGATTACTTTGTGATTGGAAGACTGAAAGGAACAGGCGAGACTTAAACTCTTCCACTCCAACCAGCATTTACCGAGGCCTCACGGTGGGTCAGGTGGTGTACGGTGGGTAATTAGTAGCCTATCACGTGGTTTCTGTAAAATGCTTGATAGCACGTAAAACGCTTTCAGGTCGGCATCTCGTTTCATCCTCACAACAGCCAGGTAAGGAAGATATCCCCATGATAATAACTCACAGCCAGACGACTCTTTCTACATTACAAAGTATTTTCACATGCAATCTCCATAATAATACATTCTTATTGAGAATTTAATGAGATTATGCTTGTCGTTTGGTCCTCATGTGTGAGATTTAAAAATTACGTAACCATGGGAAGAGATAGGAAAATTATCCCCATTTACAGATGGTGCTTCTGGGGCACAAAGATGTTAAGCGGAGAGGAAAGATTCCATAGCGTTTTACAACAGATTGTCCTTTAAGCAATAGGAGAAGGGGGTCCACATCATCCAGACGTTCACTATCTAATGTAGCAGACTGATTTAGCCTGCATTTCTCAGCCTAAACTAAAAATTATCAGCCTATATGTATATACGCATAATTAGAAGGCTCTAAGAGAAGTTGAACCTTCGGCAAATAACGGGAAAGAAAAAATGGTCTGATTTGGCTGGGACGGGGGTCGGAGAAAGGGGGCTAGGGCAATGGGGAGTGTGGAGTGGATGAATCCCTCATAGCGCTGTAATAAACATGCCTACACCTCCCCAGGGATGGGAAAATTGGATGGAGTTTCTATTCTATGGGGAATTCTAGAAGCAAATGTGTGATTATTTCTTATGGCTGTAGCTACCGGCTCTTGTGCACCCCCACTTCTTACTCCTTTCTTTCCCCCCAAACCCGCCCCTCCTCCATGCACACACACTTCCAGGCAGGCTACACGTTCTAGAAGAATGTCCCTTAGAAATCAACTTAGTTCCGCAGCATTGTTCTGCTTTATCTTCTGATCACAGGAGGAATTCTAAAATTGGCAGCAACTCTTTCACAAGATTAAAAAGGGTGGGGAAAGTGATTTATCTCAGGGTAGCTTCCTAGCTTCTGCTCCAGAACTGAGTGTGCCTTCAGGAAAGAAGGAAGAGGCCTTGAGAGAACACTGAGTCTTCAGGGAAGGGTAACTATTTGTCTTTCTTTCTTTCTTTCTCTTTCTCTCTCCTTTCTTTCTCTCTTTCTCTCTTTCTCCTTCTTCCTCTCTCCCTCTCCCTTTCTCTTTCTTTCTCTTTCCTCCTTTCTTTTTTTTGATCCAGCCAGACAGACTGGATTTTTTTTTTTCTAATTTTTTTTTTTTTTTAAATGAAAAGTATTTCCCCTGAGTCCCAGCAGCAGAGGGCCCTGGTTCTTGAGTCACTTCCTTGTTGCAGTTCCCACTTCATTATTATAGCTTTTGAATGGCTGATCCATGGTAGCCTCTCATCAACCAAAAGGTTCCCAATAAGGTGAAGAGAAAGAAAAGGAGTTTGATGGTTTTCCAGATTCCAAAAAAATTAGCTTTCTCAAGTTGCCAGGTGTCAAGAACCAGAACAGGTAACCCTCTCTCAGCATATCTCATCTGTCAGCAATGGCTTGTGAAGATGCATATGTAAACAGTAGGAACACAGACTTCTGGGAGACAGTACAAACTGGTGCTGCTGTCATTTGGAACCAACTAGAACATACGTGGCAACCATTTCTCCTGTTTCCTTTCTTCCACTGGCTTCACTTTTTTTTTTTTCTTTTTTTTGGAAAAAAGTGTGGAGTCTCACACTTGTTGCCCAGGGCGGAACGCAGTGGTGTGCTCTCCGCTCACCACAACCTCCGCCTCCCTGATTCAAGCGATTCTTCTGCCTCAGCCTCCTGAGTAGCTGGGATTACAGGCATGTGCCACCACACCCAGCTAATTTTTGTATTTTTAGTAGAGACAGAGTTTCTCCATGTTGGTCAGGCTGATCTCGAACTCCCAACCTCAGATGATCTGCCCGCCTTGGCCTCCCAAAGTGCTGGGATTACAGGCAGAGGCCTTACATTTTTAAGTGTTTCAATCCTAACTTCCCACAGACAACTTCCCAGTAACACAAATATTCCCCAGCCTCTTCCAGTACCACATGAGAAATGGGCAATCTTTTTTTTTTTTAACCACAGATAAAATATAGTGGCGTACAATGATTAGCATTTGCTAAGGCCAAGCCCTGTTCTTCGTGTTTTATGAGTCTCATTGACTTTATGAGTCTCATTGACTTCCTCCAACCACCTTCCTAAAAGATATAATTATTATATCCTAATTTTATAGCTGAGAAATTTGAGGAACAGAGAGGAGAGTAACTTGCCCAATGTCACACAGCTACTAAAGAGTAGAGCTGGGATCCAAAACTGGGTCTGGCTGCACAACCCATGCTCTTTTAACCTCACAGTTCCCCCAGCGGGCCAAGGAGATTTTAACATCTACAAAATGCTGTTAATAAGTATAATAGTTAGGTGTTGTTTTTTTTTTTTCCTTTCTCAATGTCATATCCCCATCTGAGTAGAAGGACTCTGCTGGGTACTATACCAAACTATTTATTTATATATTTTTGTTTTTTGAGACAGAGTCTCACTCTGTTGCCTAGGCTAGAGTGCAGTGGCGCCATCTGTGCTCACTACAACCTCCATCTCCTGGGTTCAAACCTCCAGAGTAGCTGGGATTACAGGTGCACACCACCACATCTGGCTAATTTTTTGCACTTTTAGTAGAGACAGATCACCATATTGACCAGGCTGGCCTGGAACTCTTGGCCTCAAGCGATGCTCCCATCTGAACTTCCCAAAGTGCTGGGATTACAGGCATGATCCACTGTGCCCAATTATTTAATCCCGATTATGATAAGCAGTGTGAAGGAAAACTACAGTGTTCTTTGATTTAGAATAGAAGACAAGAAGGCCTTCCTTGACAAAGTGACATTGAGCTGAGATCTAAAGGATAAGTAGAAATTGAGGATGGGTGAAAGCATACCAGGCAGAGGGGACAGTGTGTGCAAAGACACTGAGAAAGGAGCATGGCTCAGCTGAGGAACTGAGAGGCTAGTGTTGTTGTTATACTGACAAGAAGGAAGTATCTTTATTAAAAAAAATTTTTTTTTAGACACAGCATGTCACTATGTAGCCTGGGCTACTCCCAAACTCCTGGCCTCAAGCAATCTTCCCACTTAGCCTCCCAAAGTGCTAGGAGTATAGGTGTGAGCCACTGTGCCTGGCCAGAAGCATCTTAGGCACTATAGTGAGACAGGACGATAATGCCAGGCCTGGGAGGCTATATTAAGAATTTAGGTCTTTATCTTGAGAATGAAGAGAAAGATTTTAAGCCTTCAAGTGATCAGAGTTGCATTTTTGAAAGATTTCATAGAGCTAGGAGGAGAAAGGATTAGAAGGGTCTAGGGGATTTGGGTAGCCCAGTCTGGAGTTTATTGCAACTGTGTAGGGAAGTGATGACAGTGGCTTGAACCTTGGATAAGACACAATAAATGTGTGGCTCACGCCTGTAATCCCAACACTTTGGGAGGCTGAGGTGGGTGGATCACCTGAGGTCAGGAGTTCAAGACCAGCCTGGCCAACATGGCAAAACCCCATTTCTACTAAAAATACAAAATTAGCCAGGTGTGGTGGTGCATGCCTGTAATCCCAGCAACTCAGGAGGCTGAGGCAGGAAAATCACTTGAACCCAGGAGGTGGAAGTTGCAGTGAGCCAAGGTCGTGCCATTGCACTCCAGCCTAGGCAAAAAGAGCAAAACTCCATCTAAAAAAAAAAAAAAAAAAAAAGACACATAAATGTGAAGCTGACTGAGCTAGGGTTCCTGGCCTTGGAGACAGTCCAGTAGGGGAGAACAACTTAGAAGTAAAAATAGTATATTGTGCTATGAGCACTACTAGAGGCAAGCCCAAATAACTCTGAAAGGTTGGAGAAAAGATAAGAGGGAAGATGGAAAATGTATTCATTATCTATTGCTGCATATCAAATTACCCCAACATTTAGCAGCTTAAAGTAATAAACATTTACTAGATCACAGTTTCTGTGGGACAGGCATGTTGGCATGGCATAGGTGGGTGTTTCTGATTTAAGATTTCCCACGAGATTGCAGTCAAGCTGTCAGCTGCCAATCCCATCTAAGAGCTTGAATGGGGGGAGATCCACTTCCAAGTTCACTCATGTGGTTGTTAGAAGGCCTTGATCTCTCCCGACATAGGCAGTCCTCTCCCCAGGGCTTCCTCTCAACATGGGAACTGACATTCCCCAATGTAAGTGACCAAGAAAGAGAGCAAGAGAACCAAGAGTATATGAGAGAGAGCACCCATGGAAAGAAGTCACAGTCTTTTTGTAACCTAATCTCAGAAATGGTCTTACACTTCTGCCATACTCTGTTTATTAGAAGTGAGTCAATAAATTCAGTCCACGTTCAAGAAAAGGGAAATACACAAAGGTGACGAATACACAAAGGTGTGAATAGCAGGAGGTGGGGATCATTGGAGTTCATTTTAGTGGCTGCCTACCACAGTAGGTTCCACAGAAGAGGCAGTACATGAGTAGTTGTATTCAAGTTTTTCAGGAGCATTTCAGGAGAAAGGGCTTTCCAGGAAAAGCAAAGGATGTGTACAAAGATACAGAGGCATGAAAGAAGTTAATGTGTTCAGGGTCTGCTGTTGGCCATTCTATGACTAGGTGAGAGGGGCTTGGGGAATATAATTTATTTAGTTGAGGAAATTTGAAGAGGAGGTAAAGTATCATAGGTTGAAAGGTGATACATTTACTTCTTTGAATTCTACCAATATACCTGCATCTTTGTGAAAAATACATACATATGAATATATTCATTAGAGCACCATCTTCATATTAGTTTGGTAGGGCTATCATAACAAAGGACCACAAACTGGGTGGCTTAAACAACAAATTTATTGTCTCAAAATGCTGGAGGCTAGAAGTCTCAGATCAAAATGCCACCAGGATTGGTTCCTTCTTTTTTTGTTTTTGAGTCAGTCTCACTGTGCCACCCAGGCTGGAGTGCAGTGGCACGATCTCAGCTCCCTGCAACTTCTGTCTCCTGGGTTCAAGCAATTCTCCTACCTCAGCCTCCCAAGTAGCTGGGACTATATGCGCGCCACCACGCCCAGCTAATATTTATATTTTTAGTAGAGATGGGGTCTAAATATGTTGGCCAGGCTGGTCTCAAATTCCTGACCTTAGATGATCCGCCCGCCTTGGCCTCCCAAAGTGCTAGGATTACCGGTGTGAGCCACTGCACCTGGCCTAAGATTGCTTCTTTCAGAGGACCCAACTTCTGAGGGTTGCCAGGGAAATAATTTGTTCCAGGTCTCTCTCCTTGACATGTAGATGGTCATTGTCTCCTGTCTTCATATCATCTTCCCTCCTTAAATGTCTCTATCCAAATCTCTGCTTCTTTAAGGAGACTAGTCATATTGGATTAGGGCCCCCACTAATGATGTCATTTTATCTTAATTACTTTGTAAAGACCCTGCGTCTAAATGAGATCACATTCTGAGATATTAAGGGTTAGAAATTAATCATATGAGTTTGGGGGGAGGGTACACAATTCCATCCATATGTTCCATGAAAGGGCTATATATGCAAAGCAACCCGCAGACACAAAAGGAGCCAAGAAACCAAAGAATAAGGGAGACAAATCTGGTTTGTCAGTATAGAGTGTTTTATTAGGGAGCTTACGGACAAAAGTATGGTCTTTGGTGGCCACAAGACAGGTAGATCTTCACACCACAAACTCCCTAATCCAGGGCTTATATTTTGAATCATACATGCTCTGGGAGAAATGTGTAGATGGTTATGGATCTCATAGCTTGTGATTTATGCAATGACATCAGGGGTGGTTTTGAAGGAAAGACAAAACTTACAGTGAATAGGTGTTTCTACATAAAGAGTAATAAATCAACTAGACATCTTGGAGGTAGGTATTCCTGGATTGGGGGTTAGTCAGGAGTCACATGGCAGATTAGCATCTAAAATACAGTCACTCTTGTCCCCACACCATAAAACTCGTGTGATAGGAAAAGAGTGAAAACAACTAAATGCCCATCAATAGGGAATGGGTAAATAGGTTATGGTATATCATAAAATGGAATACTATGCAGCTGTTAAAAAGAGGTACCAATAAGAAAATTTTCCAATATGGAATAATCTCCAATATATTTTATTAAGGGAAAAAGGCAAGTTGCCAAGTAATCTATGGCATGCCAGTATTTATGTTAAAAAAATGGAATGTGCTGTAATAGCATAGGATATCTCTGGAAAGATACACAAGAAACTGGCAATAGTGGCTACGTATATAAAGAGGAACTGGGAGCCTGAAGGTCAGCAATAGGAGGGAGCCTTTTTACTATATACTCCTGTTGTACAGGTTGACTTTGTTACCATGGGCATGTATTACTTTCAAATTAAAAAAGAAGTAGGTGCAGCAAACCATCATGGCAAGTGTATACCTATGTAACAAACCTGCACATTCTGCACATGTATCCCAGAACTTAAAGTAAAATAAAAAAAGAAGCATAAGAGAGCTTGGTAATTTTGGTATGTAGTATATTTAGTCTGCATAAAACTAAAGTTTATGTCTATGTTTTTAAAGTTGATGTTGGCTGGGTGCGGTAGCTTACACCTGTAATCACAGCACTTTGGGAGGCCGAGGCAGGCAGATCACAAGGTCAGGAGTTCGAGACCAGCCTGACCAACATGGTGAAACCCCCTCTCTACTAACAATACAAAAATTAGCTGGTTATGGGGGTGCGCACCTGTAGTCCCAGCTACTCGGGAGGCTGAGGCAGGAGAATTGCTTAAACCTGGGAGACAGAGATTGCAGTGAGCTGAGATCACACCATTGCACTACAGCCTGGGTAACAGAGCGAGACTCTGTCTCAAAAAAAAAAAAAAAAAAGAAAAGAAAAAAAATTTAAGGGAGCCAAAAGGTACACATAGATTTTCAATTGTGTAGGGGTCAGTTCTCCTAATGTCCTCATTGTTCAAGGATCAAGTGTACTAAAAGAAAACAAATGCCAACCTTGAAATTCTGTGCACAGTGAAAATATCACTTAAAATAAATCTTTTAAAAAAATAAAATAAAGTTGATGTCTATGTTTTCTCTTCTTGAAGCCTCCCCACCCGGTCTCTCCCCCTTTAACACTTACACACATAACTTCCCTCTCTCCCTTAACCTTACACCTTCTCCAGCTTCTGCCTTCTTCCCTGCTTCCTATTATAATGAAACTCAGAAGAACTACCTGTACTTGCTGACCCTACTTTCTTACTCTATTGTGATTTTATATCCTCTGTATACTGAAATGTCTCTTATCAAGTCACTAGTGACCCACATCTTGCCCAAGTCCGGTCAAGTCTGTCCCCATCTTTCCAGACCACTCAGCAGTGTTTGACTGTAGTGACCATTCCTTCCTGGAAGCACTTTGTTCTCCAGGCTGTTATGACACCAGATCCCCCTAGTTTTCCTTCTACCTCCCTGCTTACCTCTTAGTCTCTTATCAGCTCCTTCCCTTCTATCAGACTTCCAAAGGTAGGAGAGCTCTAATACTTCATCTTCAGCATTTTTTTTTTTTTTGAGATGGGAGTCTCATTCCCATCATGCAGGCTGGAGTGCAGTGGCCTGATCTCGGCTCACCGCAACCTCCACCTCTTGGGTTCAAGCGATTCTCCTTCCTCAGCCTCCCGAGCAGCTGGGATTATAGGCGTGTGCCACTACACCTGGCTAATTTTTGTATTTTTAGTAGAGACAGGGTTTCACCATGTTGGCCAGGCTGGTTTTGAACTCCTGACCAAAGGTGATCCACCCACCTTGGCCCCCCAAAGTGCTAGGATTACAGGCATGAGCCCCCATGCCTGACCTCTTTTTTTTTTTTTTTTTTTTTTTTTTTAGTTCTTTGATTTTATGGTTCAGCTAGGTGAGGTGAGTTCACCAAGATCCATGGTTTTAAGTACCATTCCTAAGTCAATCATTCTGAAATTTTTATCTCCAGCTCCTGACCCGTCCTCTGAACTCTAGATTTGTGTAACTGTCTACCTCATTTGGATGTTTGATAAGCAACTCAAAATTAAAATGAGCACAAATTGAGAATTCTCAATTTATCACCCTGTATCTGTTCCCTACTTCCGCATCCCCTCATTGCCCCCAAGATTTACCCACCTAAATAATTGGCACCATCAGCCCAGTTACATAGGCCAGAGGGTCAGGAGTCATCCTTGATTCCTCTTATTCTCCCATATCCCAGTTAATAGTTCCTACTGGCTCTATCTCCAAAATACCTCCTAAAGCCAAACCTGACCCTTCTTGCCATGTTACTGCTGTAATCCTAGTCTAAGCCACCATCTAACTGGTCTTGCTGCATTCAGTCTTAACCCCTTAAGTTTGTACTCCATGCAATTCTTGGCGTGATTTGAAATGGTAAATCACTGGGTGGGCGGCTCATGCCTGCAACTCTAACACTTGGGGAGGTAGAGGCAGGATGATCACTTGAGGCTAGGGGTTTGAGACCAGCCGCGGCAACATAACAAGACCCCATCTCTACAAAAAATAAAATAATTATCTGGGTGTGGTGGTGCATGCCTGTAGTCCCAGCTACTCAGAAGGGTGAGGCAGAAGGATCACTTGAGCCCAGGAGTTCGAACCTGCAGTGAGCTATGATGGCACCACTGCACTCCAGCCTGGGTGACAAGAGTGAGACCCTGTCTATAAATAAAATGAAATGATAAATCACCTGTAAATCACAGCTGCTAAGAAGGTTGAGGTGGGACGATTGCCTGAGCCCAGGAGTTTGAGACTAGCCTGGGCAACATAGTGATTCTCATCTCTAAAAATTTTTTAAAATAGCTGGGCATGGTGATGCACTCCCAGCTACACAGAAAGGTGAGGAAGGAGGATTCCTTGCACTCATGAGTTTGAGGCTGCAGTGAGCTATGATTGGACCACTGCACTCCAGCCTGGGCAACAAAGGGAAACCATGTCTCTTACAAAATAAAGATAATAAAAGGTAAATCAGATCACCTCACCAACTGGTTGAACTCTCTAGTAGCTTTCCATTGCACCTAGAATAAACCTTCCCTTTGCTTCCGAAGCCTTGCAGACCTGATCCAGTTTACCTCTCCTGTATCGCTCTGCCCCTTGACCACTGTGTTCCAGCAACAGCAGCCTTCTTTCTATTCCTAAACAGCCAAGAATATGCAAGCTCACTCCTGCTCTAATGACTTTGCACTAGCTATTCCCTTGCCTGAAATGCTGTCCCTTTGAGTATGACTGGCTCCTTTTTGGCCTTCATATCTCTGGTTAAATGTTACCTCCTGAGAACTTCTCTGACCACCCAGTCTAAAATACTCACCTAGTCCCTATATATATAGCAAGACTTTATTTTAATGCTCTGTGAAGCACTGACTACCTCCTGATACTTTTCTTATTTATTTTAGCTGTTTGTTTTCCCACACTAGAATGTAAGCTCAATGACAGCAGGGACTTTGTCTTGTTCACCATTAATTCCTTTGCATCTAGAGCAGTGCTTGGCTCAGAGAACCTAATAATTGTTAAGTGACTGAATGAAATTACTTCCGTTTGTATTTAATACCTTTTCCCCTTCACTTAAAACAACATAGCCAAGACTCACCTCTTGTATAGAAATTCACATGATTTTTTTTTTTTTTTTTTGAGAGACAGGATCTCAGTCTGTCACCTAGGCTGGAGTGCAGTGGTATGATCACATCTCACTGCAGCCTCAACTTCCTGGACTCAAGCAATCCTCCCATCTCAGCCTCTTGAGTAGCTGGGACTCTGGGTGCTCTCCACCACACTGGACTAATTAACATAATTTTTTTAGAGACAGGGTCTAACCATATTGCCCAGGCTGGTCTCGAACCTGTGGGCTCAAGCAATCCTCCCCACTTGGCCTCCCAAAGTGTTGACATTAGAGACATGAGCCACTGCATCTGGCCTGAGCATGAATTATGAAAGACTAATATTTCAGTGGAAGCCCTGCTTTGTAAGCCAGTGGTGAGGAGCATTTGTATTGCACTGAATCATTTTTTTAAATTCAGTTGTAAGTTACTATATAAAACCTAAATTTAAGTTAGAAAAATTTCAAAGAACTATCAACTGTTTCTTTGGTGTGCTTTTAAAAAGGATGTCTATTTTGTGCACCATAAAAGTATGATGTGTAGGCTGTGACTCACAAGAGGAATAGCCAACCTACTCTTTTCTCTCCTCTCCTCTTCCCCTCCCCAGAAATGTCATAAAGAAACAGGTGATAGGTACTTGGAAGAGCAGCTAACATTTGCTGAGAGCTTGCTCTGTGCTAGATATTTTATTTTATTTTATTTTATTTTATTTTATTTTATTTTATTTTCAGACAAAGTCTCAGTCTGTTCCCCAGGCTAAAGTGCAGTGGCATGATCATAGCTTGCTGCAGCCTTGACCTCCCCAGGCTCAAGTAATCCTCCCACCTCAGCCTCCCAAATATCTGTGACTACAGGTGCACACCACCACACCCAGCTAATTTTTGTATATTTTTGTAGAGACAGAGTTTTGCCATGTTGCCCAGGCTGGTCCTGAACTCCTGGACTCAAGTGATCCGCCCACCTCAGCCTCCCAAAGTGCTGGGATTATAGACATGAGCCACTGTACCCAACCAACATTTAATAGATTAACTCATTTAACCTTCAGAACAACCTTATGAGGGACAATTATAATTCACACTTAAAAGATGAGGCACAGAGAGGTTAAGTAACTTGCCTGGGTCACATGATTAATGAGTGGTAGAGTAGGGCAGGCTGACTCCAGTGTCTGAGCTTTTAATCATCTTACCATGCTGCCTTGGGGAATGCATGTCAGTGGGTCCGAATGTTTGTCCTTTGGGACTACAGAGGAGAGTAAATAAGGAAAAATACATGGGATTGTAGAGGTAAGTGTCAAATCCAATCAAGTCCAAATCCCAGAGGTTTTCCTTTTTTATGCCATGGACCCTTTTGGCAGTCAGTCTATAGACCCCCTACTCAGAAAAATGTTTTTACATACAAAGCTAAAATAGAATTGGAAACCTATTATAGTGAAATACAGTTCTCAAAATATTAAATCAGCATATGGGATAAAATATACATGCTTTTTTGTTGATAAAATAAAAAGATCTAATGGCAGTCTAATGACGACCATAATTTCATAGCAATATGAACACAAATGATGTTTCAAGATATTTTTAACTGCAATAATATGACATAGAAATATCTGGGATGTGGTCAGGCACGGTAGCTCACGCCTGTAATCCCAGCACTTCGGGAGGCCGAGACAGGCATATCACCTGAGGTCAGGAGTTCGAGACCAGCCTGGCCAACATGGTGAAACCCCATCTCTACCAAAAATATAAAAAATTAGCCAGGTGTGGTGGTGCATGCCTGTAATCCCAGCTACTTGGGAGGCTGAGGCAGGAGAATTGCTTGAACCCAGAAGGGGGAGGTTGCAGTGAACTGAGATCATACCACTGTACTCCAGCCTGGGCCACAGAACGAGACTCCATTTAAAAAAAAGAAAAAGAAAAGAAATATCTGGGATATCTGTTAGTGACAAAGTTACAGATATAGCTAGTACTGCTATGACTTGTGGCCTACATTAGTAAGGGAAGGAATTGCTAAGTTTCTATTTGAGGTTAGTGAAGATGAAGACATGATATTTTTTCCTTCCCATTCAAGTTCATAGGCCTCTTGAATTCCCTCCATTGATTTCTTTGGGGAAGGGAGTTTTGGGTGAGACAGGTCTATATACCCCCAGGTTATTAATCCCTGCCACC
This sequence comes from Macaca fascicularis, assembly GCF_037993035.2. Taxonomy (NCBI): domain Eukaryota; kingdom Metazoa; phylum Chordata; class Mammalia; order Primates; family Cercopithecidae; genus Macaca; species Macaca fascicularis. The sequence goes on along the minus strand of NC_088388.1, from coordinate 48,562,879 downwards.
AAGCCTGGGAGCAGTTTCTAGGTATACGGTAGTGACCCGGTATATGGACAAGAAGTAGACCCAGGTAATTGACCAGGAATTACTGGGAAGAGGGATTCAGTGGTATGAACTGGTCTCCCCTTCCGATAAGCCTGATGATTGATAAAGGACAATGAGTGACTAGGCGCGGTGGCTCACGCCTGTAATCCCAGCACTTTGGGAGGCCAAGGCAGGTGGATCACCTGAGGTCAGGAGTTTGAAACCAGCCCGACTAACATGGTAAAACCTCGTCTCCACTAAAAATACAAAATTAGCTGGGCGTGGTGGCACATGCCTGTAATCCCAGCTACTTGGGAGGCTGAGGCAGGAGAATGCAGTGTGATAGCCCAAAAAGAAAGCAGAGGTTGCAGTGAGCTGAGATCGCACCACTGCACTCCAGCCTGGGCAACAAGAAAGAAATTCTGTCTCAAAAAAAAAAAAGGACAATGAAAAAATAAGTGAAGTAAAATTTGTTTCTGTGATATCTGAGGTAATCTTTTAGATGTGTTTCTAATGTTTCCCCAAATGAGGTAAATTATTACACAAAATTCCAAAGTTAAAGCAAATTTAGGAAAAAAAAAAACAATTACAAGTGGATAGAAGTCTATTTTGGCATTCTGAGTGTCTGCAGCTTGGGGACAAATGAGAGGCAGGATCTCTGGGCAGGATCAGCATACTCATGGTAGCAAGCTCTCCTCATTCTGCCCCCAGTTCTGCCCCAGGAGCTTCAAACATGGTGGGCTGACAACAATATGGAGGTCAGAGAGGAAAAACAATTTCGGAGCATGTATGAGACAACCCAGGGTGCTGAGAAATGTACTGAATCTCTACAGTGATGGAGGCATGGATCAGCACTATGCAGATAGAAACATAAATGTGACATCATTTGTAATTGCAGTCTGAATGAGTTAGAAAAAATTTGGGATATTCTTACATGGAAGCTACATCTTAATACCACTAGGAAGATTTGTAATAATAACAATGATAGTTAACATGAATGAAATGTTTACTATTTGTCAGGCACTGTTAGAAGTACAGTACTTTACATGCATTAACATATTTAATTGTTAGAGCAAACTTGTGAAGTAAGTGCTGTTAATATCTTCATTTTACAAGCAAGGAAACTGAAGTGCAGAGAGGTAGAGGTAAATTCTTATAAAAAATTATACTTGGCCGGGTGCGGTGGCTCAAGCCTGTAATCCCAGCACTTTGGGAGGCCGAGACGGGCGGACCACGAGGTCAGGAGATCGAGACCATCCTGGCTAACACGGTGAAACCCCATCTCTACTAAAAAAAATGCAAAAAAACAGCTGGGCGAGGTGGCGGGCGCCTGTAGTCCCAGCTACTCGGGAGGCTGAGACAGGAGAATCGCGTAAACCCGGGAGGCGGAGCTTGCAGTGAGCTGAGATCCGGTCACTGCACTCCAGCCTGGGTGACAGAGCGAGACTCCGTCTCAAAAAAAAAAATAAAAAATTACACTTATTTGGGCCTGCATGTCACCCAGCAGCCAGGGGGGAAAAAAAAGACTTACTCTAAGATAGAGTAGAAGTATATTCTTTTTTTCTTTTTTAAAAGACTTTTTTTTGTACAGAACAGTTGAAATGTAAGTATATTCGTTTGTTTGTTTGTTTGTTTGTTTGTTTGTTTGAGACAGAGTCTTACTCTGTCACCTAGGCTGGAGTACAGTGGCACAATCTCAATTCACTGCAACCTCCACCTCCCGGGTTCAAGCAATTCTCCCTGCCTCAGCCTTTCCAGTAGCTGGGATTACAGGTGCCCACCAGCACACCCGGCCAATTTTTGTATTTTTTAGTAGAGACAAGGTTTTGCCATGTTGGTCAGGCTGGTCTCAAACTCCTGACGTCAGGTGATCCGCCCGCCTCGGCCTCCCAAAGTACTGGGATTACAGGCGTGAGCCACTGCGCCTGTCCTAGAAGTATAATTCTTGACTATTAGTTAAATGCTATATTGACTATATGCTAGCTGCTGTAAAAATAAACTTTGAAACCTCAATGACTTAACACAATAGGAGAGTATTTCTCTCCACATAAGCCCAATATAAGGTTGGGTGTTGAGAAACTCAGAATGATGAAAGTCTGCTCTCGTCAGTATATCAGGGTCACTCTGAGGTTTCTTGTACCTTCATTTGAAGGTTAAATGCATCAGATTCCACCGGTCAGAACTACTTGCCCATGACTAACTAAAAGGGAAGCTGGGAAATGTAGCTGAACTCTGGTCCCACAGGGGAAAAAAATGGTTTGGTAACCAGCTAGCCAGTCTTTGTCATGCCAGCAGATCAGATAACTTTATTGGTTCAAGGAGAGAACTTCCTTTTTTTTTTCAAAAGGTGCTCCTTAACAAACTGTAACAACTTTTAGATGAGCTTAGTTCATGGTCTTTTGTTAAGAAGGAAAAGTCCTTTATTTTTATGTTGTAGATATGGTATTATTACCATCCAGTCTTTCTGCATAATTATTGTCAGAAAGCGTGACTTGAGAACAACTCTTTTTTCATTCAAATATTGTTTTTGGTAACTTTTCTCCAATATTTTGATTTGTTGTCAGAAAACTTAAATAGCATACAAATAATGCCCTTATCTGGTAAGTAAATTTCTTAACTAATTTATTAAGATATTCTCTTGACTTCTGGGAGCTAGAATGACCTCGACTACATTTGTGTGGAAGAACTTTGGGGCCTGAGACATCACTTGTCCATGTGTTTAAGTGAGTCTAGATCTATTTTCTGAAGAAAGTCTTGTCTTTGCACATATAACTTCTTAGGCCCATTTCCAAATGGCAGTAGGATGGCCTTCTTTTAGGGCTATCACACTGTTAGATGCCTCATTGTTCTGAAAGAATGTCAGTCCTACCTTCAGCTCCATTGAGTGCTAAATCAACTGTTACTCAGCAGCAAACTCATTTCCATTCTAGTTTCATACCAGAAAAATAACTTCAAACTTTCTCCCCACTTTATTCATCAAAAACTCAAGTGAAAAAAATAACACTCACTGGGGATTACTTGAAAGATAAGTAATCTATCCACTTCTCTAAACAATGTAAACGTTATCCCTTATTTATGACTATTAGAATAAGCTATGTAGCTGGATTGCCCCTGTCTCTTGTAGAATTGCTTGTGCTGAATTGCATTTTGGTTTTACACACCAAAGCTGGTTGTAAGAGATGGCCCTAGGAATCTTGCTGTTGTAGTTATTGTAAAGATATTGTTGAGGACTTTGACCACTGTGTTATAGAGTGACTCATAATTAGGGAAAATTTCTCTCGGATCTTATTACCAGGAAGCTATATTTCTCTTAAGAGCTACTTTATTTTGGCCAGGCGCGGTGGCTCGCACCTGTAATCCCAGCACTTTGGGAGGCTGAGGCGGGCAGATCACCTGAGGTCAGGAGATCGAGACCATCTTGGCTAACATGGTGAAAACCTGTCTCTACGAAAAATACAAAAAATTAGCCAGGTGTGGTGGCAGGCGCCTATAGTCCCAGCTATTTGGGAGGCTGAGGCAGGAGAATGGCGTGAACCTGGGAGGCGGAGCTTGCAGTGAGCCAAGATTGTGCCACTGCACTCCAGCCTGGGCAACAGAGCAAGACTCCAAAGGGAAAGTAAATTTCATCAATCATTGTTCAGATTTCCCTATGGCTTTGTCCCTGGAAGCTCAGAATCAAATTTATGGCCCAGGTCTAGCTATTGTCTAGAACTATATAATATGCAGTTTTGTGTGTCATAACAGTTGGTTTTAGCTTACTTTCCTTCTCCTGCTTGCCTTCTTTCCTCCACACCAATTATTTAACCCATTAATTTATTTCATGTTATATTTCTATAAATTGCTTCAAAGACTTTAGAAACATAGGAATTATATGTTTGAGCATGTACTCACATGTATATGCTTAGATATAAAGTAATGCTCAAATATTTGGAATAACAAAAGATGTTGACATACATGTACCCTTAAACACTATTATTGCATATTTTTCATTAAAAATTTTGCATTGGAATTCATGTTTGTTTCTATTCTTTTTTCTTTTTTTTTGAGATGGAGTCTTGCTCTGCCGCCAGCCACGAGTGCAGTGGCACGATCTTGGCTCACTGCAACCTCCACCTCCCAGGTTCAAGCAATTCTCCTGCCTCAGCCTCCTAAGTAGCTGAGATTACAGGTGTGCGCCACCATGCCTGGCTAATTTTTGTATTTTTGGTAGAAACAGGGTTTTGCTATGTTGGTCAGGCTGCTCTCAAATTCCTGACCTCATGATCCGCCAGCCTCAGCCTCCCAAAGTGTTGGGATTACAGGTGTGAGCCACTGCACCTAGCTTTTTTTTTTTTTTTTCCTTTTGAGACGGAGTTTTACTCTTGTTGCCCAGGCTGGAGTGCAATGGTGTAATCTCAGCTCACTGCAACCTCCACCTCCCGGGTTCAAGTGATTCTCCTGCCTCAGCCTCCCGAGTAGCTGCAATTACGGGCATGCACCACCATGCCTGGCTAATTTTGTATTTTTAGTAGAGATGGGGTTTCTCCATGTTGGTTAGGCTGGTCCCGAACTCCCGACCTCAGGTGATCTGCCTGCCTCGGCCTCCCAAAGTGCTGGGATTACAGGCATGAGCTACCGCACCTGGCCTTGTTTCTTTCTTTATACTCCACCGCTTCTCTCCTCCAACCCATGCTGCAAACCGCTCCCACCCTTGCTTTTTCTTAAGCTATTCTCTACTCCTTCTTCTCCTCATTGCCAAATCTTCCTCGAAGGGCCTCAGCACTAGCTGCTCTGTCAGCATGGAATGTTCTTTCCTGACAGACTCCTTATCAGTTCCTTGCCAGCTACACAGAGAGACTTCCTGACCCTCATCCTCTCTAAAGCTGACTCTTGTCCCACACTACCTCACATATAAACAGCACCCTGCTTACTTTCTTCGCTATATTCTGTCGTCATTATCTTAATTTATTCCTTTGGTAGTTATATGTCTACTCAACTAGAGGGTGAACTCCATGAGGGTAAGTACCATGTTCTTTGCTTTTTTGTTGTTGTTAAGAGACAGGATCTCACTGTGTGGCTCAGGCTGGTCTTTTTTTTTTTTTTTTTTCCCCAAGATGGAGTCTTGCTGTATTGCCCAGGCTGGAGTGCAGTGGCATGACCTCAGCTCACTGCACCCTCCACCTCCCAGGTTCAAGCGCTTCTCCTGCTTCAGCCTCATGAGTAGCTGGGACTATAGGCGCCTGCCACCATGCCCAGCTAATTTTTATATTTTTAGTAGAGACAGGGTTTCACCATGTTGGTCAGACTTGTCTCAAACTCCTGACTTCGTGATCCACCTGCCTTAGCCTCCCAAAGTTCTGGGATTACAGGTGTGAGCCACCATGCTCAGCCTCAGACTGGTCTTTATATCCTGGCCTCAACCTCCTCCTGCCTTACCTTCTTGAGTAGCTGGGATTAAGGCATGAACCACTGTTCCCAGCAATCCAGGTCTTCAGATGCATGAATAAGTTGTTGAGCCTAGGAACTGCAGAAAACCTCTTCTAACTCCAAGGAATATTCCCTTTTTGAAACTCCTGAATTTACTCCTATCTGGTCTGAACCTAGTCACTCAGCACATTTAAAGGCCTCGATACCTCTTTGTTTCATGTTTCAAGATGGATTTCCCTAGTTACTTTGTAAGTTTTAAATTATTTGGCTAATAGATTGTTAGGGGAACACTGAAGGCACAGGCAGTAGAATCGGGATATCAGCAAGGGATTTAAATAGTCTCATATTCATGAGGGTGCAAGAACCTTTATACTAATTCAGAACTCCAGAGTTAGTATAAAGATTATTGTAAGCAGAACACATTTGAGATTCAATAGATTCATAAAGAATTCTTCTCGGAGCTTCCCTTATCTGACTAAAAGCAGCAACTTCTGAGAAATGAGGCTATCATGAATTCTCCCTCCAGGGAAGTTTTATGGCCCTGAAGAAGGCAGAAAGACTTAGTTATATGGCCACATATTATCACAAACTTTAACTCTCATTTGTTCTCTTAAAAATCCACTTGTGGCTGGGTGTGGTGGCTCACGCCTGTGATCCCAGCACTTCGGGAGCCCGAGGAGGGCAGATCACAAGTTCAGGAGTTCGAGACCAGCCTGACCAACATGGTGAAACCCAGACTCTACTAAAAATACAAAAATTAGCCAGGGGTGGTGGTGCGCACCTATAGTCCCAGCTACTCAGGTGGCTGAGGCAGGAGAATCACTTGAACCCGGGAGGCGGAAGCTTGCAGTGAGCTGAGATTGCACCACTGCATTCCAGCCTGGGTGACAGAGAGAGACTCTGTCTCAAAAAAACAAAAAACAAAAAAACAAAAAAAAAACCCACTTACATTTCCTTTAAAAATCTCTTTGTCCTTTTCTTCCTCCTCCTTCCTCTACTGTTAGATATAGCCACAAATTCTTTTTTTTTTTTTTTTTTTTTTTTTGAGACAGAATCTCGCTCTGTTGCCCAGGTTGGAGTGCAATGCTGCAATCTTGGCTCACTTCAACCTCCGCCTCCCGGGTTGAATCAATTCTCCCACCTCAGCCTCCTGAGTAGCTGGGACTACAGGTGTGTGCCACCACGCCTGGCTAATTTTTGTATTTTTAGTAGAGGGGTTTCACCCTGTTGGCCAGACTGCTCTCGAACTCCTGACCTCAAGTGATCCACTCATCTCGGCCTCCCAAAGTTCTGGGATTGCAGGCATGAGCCACTGCGCCCAGCCATAAGCCACAAATTCTAGCCACCTCTTTGTGTTACTCATTACTGAGCATTCCCACATATATGTGCATTGCATGCATAAACTCTCTTCTTGGTCTTTTGTCAGTTTCATTTGCAGGCCTCCAGTAATTGAATAGAGGAGGGTAGAAGAGGCCAGGTGCGGTGGCTCATGCCTGTAATTCCACAGTTTGGGAGGCCAAAGTGGGCTGATCACTTGAGGCCAGGAGTTCGAGACCAGCCTGGGCAGCATGGCGAAACCCCATCTCTACTAAAAATACAAAAATTAGCCGAGCATGGTGGTGCATGCCTGGAGTCCCAGCTACTCGGGAGGCTGAGGCAGGAGAATCACTTGAACCCGGGAAGCAGAGGTTGCAGTAAGCAGAGATCGCACCACTGCACTCCAGCCTGGGCAACAGAGCAAGACTGTCTCAAAAAAAAAAGAAGAAGAAGAAGAAGAAGGTAGAAGAAAAGTTGTTTTTTTGTTTTTGTTTTTTTTTGTTTTTTTTTTTTTTGAGACGGAGTCTCGCTGTGTCTCCCAGGCTGGAGTGCAGTGGCGCGATCTCGGCTCACTGCAAGCTCCGCCTCCCGGGTTCACGCCATTCTCCCGCCTCAGCCTCCGAGTAGCTGGGACTACAGGCGCCCGCCACCACGCCTGGCTAATTTTTTGTATTTTTAGTAGAGACGGGGTTTCACCGTGTTAGCCAGGATGGTCTTGATCTCCTGACCTCGTGATCCGCCCGTCTCGGCCTCCCAAAGTGCTGGGATTACAGGCTTGAGCCACCGCGCCCGGCCTAAGTTTTTTTTTTTTTAATAAGGGCAATGATAGAAGGACAAGAAGGGGAGGTAGAAAGGGAATTTACATTTATTGAGAACCACTTAGATTAGGCAAAACAAGTCATAGGAAGATATATTTCACCTCCTTTTTTTTTTTTTTTTTTTTTTTTCCTGAGATAGGGTCTCGCTCTGTCACCCAGGCTGGAGTATAGTGGCACGATTACAGCTTGGTCTCCCAAACTGCTGGAATTACAGGCGTGAGCCACCATACCTGGCGTCACCTCCCTTTATTTTATTTTATTTTTTTGATGGAGTCTTGCTCTGTCGCCCAGGCTGGAGTGCAGTGACACCATCTCAGCTCACTGCAAGCTCTGCCTCCTGTGTTCATGCCATTCTCCTGCCTCAGTCTCCCAAGTAGCTGGGACTACAGGTGCCCGCCACCACGCCTGGCTAATTTTTTTGTGTTTTTAGTAGAGATGGGGTTTCTCCATGTTGGTCAGGCTGGTCTCGAACTCCTGACCTCAGGTGATCCGCCCACCTCGGCCTCCCAAAGTGCTGGGATTTTAGGCATGAGCCACCGCGCCCAGCCAGTCACCTCCCTTTTTTAAACAATGGGAGCAAGCAACGGGTAGAGTAAGTTTCCTTGAGACATCATTAACTCAGCAAAATGTTTTGAGTGTGTTTCATGTGCCAGGTATCCTAAGAACTATGGATGGAGCATGAATAAGACTTGGTTCCTGTTCTCATGGTATTGACAATTTAGCAGAGGCTAGGAGGAATCCATCTGAAAAAAAAAGTTCCACCAGGCCTGGATCAGAGGTTCTAGCCCTGAACAGAAGCCGCACTCAGGGGCGGAAAAAGGAAGTAAGTGAACATCCACAGAGGACTTACTACATGTTAGACACCATGCTAATCGCTGTATACAGCATCCATGTTCCCTTAAAAACCCCGGATCCATGGCTGGGCATGGTGGCTCACACCTTTAATCCCAGCACTTTGGGAGGCCGAGGTGGGTGGATCACCTGAGGTTAGGAGTTCAAGACCGGCCTGGCCAACATGGTGAAACCCAGTCTCTACTAAATATAAAAATTAGCCAGGCGTGGTGGCGCATGCTTGTAATCCCAGCTACTCAGGAGGCTAAGGTGGGAAGATCGCTTGAACCTGGGAGGCGGAGGTTGCAGTGGGCCGAAACTGTGCCACTGCACTCCAGCCTGGGTGACAGAGCAAGACTCTGTCTCGAAAACAAAACAAAACAAAACAATAAACCCACAGATCCTGAGGGGAGAAACATGGCAGTTCTTAGCCTCCTCCAGGGCCCTGAATATTGCTGTATACACAGGAGACATTCGGTACCCAATATTGATATAATTCAAGAGATTCAATGGTAATGAATCACCAGAGCAAGACGGTGTCTCGCTCTTTCGCCCAGGCTGGAGTGCAGTGGCCAGATCATAGCTCACTGCAGCCTCAACTCCTGGACTCAAGGGATCTTCTTGCCTCAGCTTCCTGAGTAGCTGGGACTATAGGCAGTTGCTACCACACACAGCTATTTTTTAAAAACTTTTTTTGTAGAGATGGGGGTCTCATCATCTTGCCCGGGCTGGTCTCAAACTCCTGGGCTCAAGCAATCCTCCTAATAGCTAGGACTATTAGGACTAGCACAGCCTCCCAAATAGCTAGGACTCATGTGTACAGCTAATTTTTTTTTTTTCCCCCTTGAGACAGGGTTTCACTCCTGTCTCCCAGGCTGGAGTGCAATGATGCCATCTCTGTTCACTGCAGCCTCTGCCTCCCCGGTTCAGGCAATCCTCCTGCCTTAGCCTCCAAGTAGCTGAGACTACAGACGCACACCACCACACCTGGTGAAGTTTTGTATTTTGTAAAGACGGGGTTTTGCCATGTTGTTCACGTTGGTCTGGAACTCCAGGGCTCAAGTGATCCACCCACCTCAGCCTCCCAAAGTGCTGGGACTACAAGTGTGAGCCAAGGCATCTGGCCCCGAATTGATTTTTAAAGCAGCATTTTACTTTAGCTCCAGCAGAGGGAGCCAGGTCCATGTTGATTAAAGGCAAAACAAAAAATCCAAAACAAAACACAAGAAAGAAAGAAAAATAACAAACAAAAATGGGAGGTTCAGGCAAAGAAATTCCTGTTTCAAAGAAAATGCCGTCTAATTTCCGAAGTATTGTATTTCCGCCTTCCTTTGGAATCCCTGAGCAGCTCTTTCCTGAGACTTCAGGGCATAAATCTGAAGTTGAGACAGGTCACAATAGAAAACTTTCACTTTTTTGACTCCTTTTCAAGGCACAGAATGTCAATTTGTGTAAAGATTATTTGAGGCTGAAGACTCAGCTTAAATTTACCCATTTATGGGCCAGGTGTAGTGGCTCAAGCCTGTTAATCCCAACACTTTGGGAGGTTGAGGTGGGCAGATCACCTAGGTCAGGAGTTCAAGACCAGCCTGGCCAACATGGCGGAACCCCATCTCTACTAAAAATACAAAAATTGGCTGGGCGTGGTGGCACATGCCTGTAATCCCAGCTACTCAGGAGGCTGAGACAGGAGAATCACTTAAACCTGGGAGGAGGAGGTTGCAGTGAGCCGAGATCATGCCGCTCCACTCCAGCCTAGGCAACAGAATGAGACTGTCTCAAAAAAACAAAAAAATAAAGTGATATAACATAAAAATTACCACCTTAATTATTTTTAAGTATACAGTTCAGTGATATTAAGGACATTCATATCATTGCGCAACCATCACCACCATCCATCTCCAGAACTCTTTTCATCTTGAGAAACTGAAAGTCTGTACTCATTAAATAACTCCCATTTCCCCCTCCCACCTAGTCCCTGGCAACCACAATTCTACTTTCTGTCTCTATGGATTTGACTACTCTAGGTACTTCACATAAGTGGACTCATACAGTATTTGCCTTTTTGTGATACTGGCTTATTTCATTTAGCAGTATGTCCTCAAGGTTCATCCATGTCGTAGAATGTCTCAGAAGTTCTTTCTTTTTTAAGGCTAAATAATATTCCATTGCATATGTATACCACACATTGTTTATCCATTTACCTATTGGTGGACACTTGGTTGTCTTCCACCTTTTGCCTATCATGAATAATGCTGCTATGAACATGGATATATAAAAAAAAAATTTTCAGACCTTGTTTGTAGTTCTTTTGGGCATACACCCAGAAGTAGAATTGCTGGATTGTATAGTAATTCTACTTTTAATATTTTGAGGAACCACTATACTGTTTTCCATAGTGGCTGTACCATTTTACATTTCCACTAACAGAAAATAAGGGTTCCAATTTTTCCACATCCTAATCAAAACTTTACTATTTTCTATTTTCTTTCTTTTTATATTAGTCATACTAATGGGTGTCAGGTGGTATCTCATTGTGGTTCTGTGGTTTCTTTTTTAATCAACATGAAATCTGCATAAGGTTAAAAAGTCAAATAATGCAGTTCTACAAGGTTTGTAATGTCCTCAGCCCTATCCTATCCTCTTTGTCCCCTGATCCTGCTCCCTACAGACAGCCATTTTCAATACTTTTAGTTGTTCTTCTGGTCCATGAACCCACATTATTAAGTAATATGCTAATCGTGTTATTTTATTTTATATATATTTTTTGAGACAGAGTCCCCGTGTCCCCCAGGCTGAAGTGCAGTGGTATGATCTCGGCTTACTGCCACCTCCACCTCCCGGGTTCAAGCAATTCTCCTGCCTCAGCCTCCCAAGTAGCTGGGATCACAAGCATGCGCCACCATGCCCAACTAATTTTTATATTTTTAGTAGAGACAGAGTTTCACCATGTTGGCCAGGCTGGTCTGGAACTCCTGGCCTCAAGTGATCTACCAGCCTCGGCCTCCCAAAGTTTTGGGATTACAAGCATGAGCCACCGTGCCCACCCTATTTTATTTTTTATTTTTTGAGACAAAGTCTCACTCTGTTACCTAGGCCGGAGTGCAGTGGTGTGATCTTGGCTCACTGCAACCTTTGCCTCCCGGGTTCAAGTGATACTCATGCCTCAGTCTCCCAAGTAGCTGGGACTACAGGCATGGACCACCACACCCAGCTACTTTTTGCATTTTTAGTAGAGACGGGGTTTCCACCTGCCACAACCTCCCAAAGTGCTATAACTATATGTTACAAAGTGCTATAACTATATGTTACATAACATATAGTTATGTAAACATGTTTAGTTAATTCAATATGATTAAGTATCATTTACTACTGAGCCATGTATTGTACATAAATTATGTTTCCTTAACATTTATTTTTCTCCAGATTTAATAATTGCCTCATTTTAACATTTGCTTAATTTAATTTAATTTAATTTCTTTTTATTTTTTTTTTGAGACGGAGTTTTTTGCTCTTGTTGCCTAGGCTGGGGTGCAATGTGGCAATCTCAGCTCACAGCAACCTCTGCCCCTCCAGTTCAAGAGATTCTCCTGTCTCAGCCTCCTGAGTAGCTGGGATTACAGCAACCATGCCCAGCTAATTTTTTGTATTTTAAGTAGAGACAGGGTTTCACTATGTTGGCCAGGCTGGTCTCGAACTCCTGACCTCAGGCGATCCACCTGCCTCAGTCTCTCAAAGTGTTGGGGTGGCTCATGCCTGGCTTAATTTTCTATATATCTATTGCTAATTCTTCCCATAAACTCCAACAGCTTCTCATTGCAGGCTTTTAGAGTCAAACATCAGACAGTTCATGTTTTCCTGGAGATGCTCTGATCTTGGAGCTCTGTTCTTAGTCTCCTTTAATGTGGATAGGTTGTTTTCTAAGCCTGCTACTTCGTTGTCATTTAGGGACTTATGTAACTTTTACAAATTCTAAGCAAATTAAAAGTTCGCATGAGAAACATTGTCTAATATTAGCTTTGGATGAGTCCTCCTTGGGTTCTCCATTCCTTTGGTGTTATACTAATCCTTCCACAGCACAGCTGCTGTGACACTGCTGCCCAGGGCTCTAAGAGTTACACGGGGCAATAAAACAGATGAAGAAACAACAGGAAAATACACAGTAGGTTCTTTACAAAAAAGATTGAAAAATACATATGGAAAGAATGAGGGGGCCGGCGCGGTGGCTCAAGCCTGTAATCCCAGCACTTTGGGAAGCCGAGACGGGCGGATCACGAGGTCAGGAGATCGAGACCATCCTGGCTAACACAGTGAAACTCCGTCTCTACTAAAAATACAAAAAATTAGCCAGGTGCGGTGGCGGGCGCCTGTAGTCCCAGCTACTTGGGAAGCTGAGGCAGGAGAATGGCGTGAACCTGGGAGGCGGAGCCTGCAGGGAGCCGAGATAGCATCACTGCACTCCAGCCTGGGCAAAAGAGCGAGACTCCATCTCAAAAAAAAAAAAAAAGAATGAGGGAAAATAATTCCAGTCCTCTTGTACTCTCATAACCAAAGGTAACTAACCTCTATTAACATTTTTGTTTATTTCCTCCCCCTGACTTTTAAAAAATTAAGCCTAGGTTTGTGTGTGTGTGTTGCAATCATATTGTATATCCAATTTTATGTTTTGTAGGGTTTTTTTGTTTTGTTTTGTTTGAGACAGAGTCTCGCTCTGTCACCCAGGCTGGAGTGCAGTGCAATCTCCACCTCCCCGGTTCGAGGGATTCTCCTGCCTCAGCCTCCCGAGTAGCTGGGATTACAGGCACCCACCACCACACCCAGCTAATTTTAGTATTTTTAGTAGAGACGAAGTTTCGCCATGTTGGCCAGACTGGTCTTGAACTCTTGACCTCAAGTGATCCACCTGCCTTGGCTCCCAAAGTGTTGGGATTACAGACGTGAGCCACCACACTCAGCCTTGTTTTGTTTTAGGAGACAATGTCTTGCTCTTTTGCCCAGGCTGGAGTGCAATGGTGTGTCATCATAGCTCACTGCAACTTTGACCTCCTTGACTCAAGTGAGCCTCCTGTCTCAGCCTCCCAAGTAGCTAAGATTATAGGCATGCGCCACTGCACCTGGCTAATTTTATTTTTTATTTTTTGTAGAGAGAGGGTCTTGCTATGTTGATCAGGCTGGTTTCAAACCCTTGGCTTCATGTGATCTGTCCACCTCAGCCTCCCAAAGTGCTAGAATTATAGATGTGAGCCACGTACCCAGCCTATGTCTTAATTTTTAATAACAATGTTATATTATTAAGTGTTTTTCTAGGGGTTTATAAATTATTCAGAAACATCTTTTTAAATGCCTGCATTATAGCCCATCCAGTTGAAATACCATAATTAATATATCTTCTATTATTATACCTTTAGGTTTTTACCAATTTTCTACTGTTACAAATAATGTTTTGGTAAATACTTTGTCATAAAATTCTTTTTTTTTTTTTGAGACGGAGTCTCGTATTGTCACCCCAGCTGGTGTGCAGTGGTGCAATCTCGGCTCGCTGCAACCTCCACCTCCCGGGTTCAAGAGATTCTCCTACCTCAGCCTCCTGAATAGCTAGGATTACAGGCACCCGCCACCACGCCCAGCTACTTTTTTGCATTTTTAGTAGAGACCGGGTTTCACTATTTTGACCACGCTGTTCTTGAACTCCAGACCTCGTGATCCGCCTGCCTCGGGCTCCCAAAGTGCTGGGATTACAGGCGTGAGCCACTGCACCCGGCCATCTTTTTTTTTTTTTTTTTTTTTGAGACAGAGTCTCACTCTCACTCTCTCACTCAGGCTGGAGTGCAGTGGCTCGATCTCAGCTCACTGCAACCTCTGCCTCCCAGGTTCAAGTGATTCTCATGCCTCAACCTCCTGAGTAGCTGGGATTGCAGGCGCCTGCCACCACACCCAGCTAATTTTTGTACCGTTAGTAGAGACGGGGTTTCATTATGTTGACCAGGCTGGTCTTGAACTCTTGACCTCAAATTATCCACCTGCCTCGGCCTCCCAAAGTGCTGGGATTACAGGCATGAGCCACTGCGTCCAGCTGTCATCAAACTTTTTGCATATTTGGGATTCTTTCCTTTATACAGAATTTTACGAAGTCAAAGGATATGAACATTTTTAAGGCTGAAATATAATGCTACTTCAAGGATGCATATTCAGACTGAAACTCTTAAAATCTTAAATGATCATGATCTATTTTATACTCTTTAGTGGCCTCATTTGAATGCAGCCATCTTGGATAGGAAATGATTACATTGCTACCCATCCAGATTTAATATGTATGGTTCATGACAGAAAGAGAAAACCTTTTAAGTGAGCTGTCTCTGTATCTCCAAGGTGTAAAATCTTAGAAGATGCCCAGGACAAAATGGCTTAGAAATGCTATAAGTAGGGTCCAAAATATGTTTATTAGCTCTCTTATGTAAGAAGTGCTCTGTCCTCTGACATACCACAAAGAAAACAGCCTATGCTCTGGGCATGTCTTTTTTTCCCTCTCTCTCTCAATAGCACATCATCACACAGCACATTGTGGAACTTTTAAATACCTATAGAACCTTGAGGATGTGCTAAGATGTTCTTGATGAGAATCCTGATTCAGTCATTTCCTTGGATATTAAACCCTTCACCTCTCAGGCTGTATTGCTGGCTCTAACAAAGGGCTGGAATCCTCCTTGTGTAAAAAACTTTCCCCTCTTGATTGCCCTCAACAAAGTGAACAGTGGATCTCTTTAACAGTAAGCTTCTCAGCTGAGCGTGGTGGCTCATGGCTAGATTCCCAGCATTTTGGGAGGCCGAGCCAGAAGGGTCACTTGAGCCCAGAAGTTCAAGACCAACCTGGGCAACATAGCAAGACCCTGTCTCTACTATAAAAATAAAATAAAATAAAATTAGCTGGGTGAGGTGGTGTGCACCTGTAGTCCCAGCTACTTGGGAAGCTGAGACTAGAGGATTTCTTGAGCCCGGGAGTTCAAGGCTGCAGTGAGCTATGATGGCACCACTGCTTTCCAGCCTGGGCAACTGAGCAAGACCCTGTCTCAAAAATATATAAATAAAAATTAAAATTAAAAAAAGAATTAACTTATGTGGCCAGGCACAGTGGCTCATGCCTGTTATCCTGGAACTTTGGGAGACTGAGGTGGGGAGATTGCTTCAGCCCAGTAGTTCAAGACCAGCCCGGGCAACATGGCAAAACCCCATCTGTACAAAAAATACAAACATTAGGCATAGTGGTGCACACCTGTAGTCCCAGCTACTGAGGAGGCTGAGGTGGGAGGATTGTTTGAGCCTGGGCGGCAGAGGTTACAGTGAGCTGAGATTGTGCCACTGCACTCTAGCTGGGAGACAGCGCCAGACCTTGTCTTTAAAAAAAAAAAAAAAAAGGCAAAAACATGATAATCATGTTTAATCACTTCTTAATTATTTTTGCTACATTTCACTGTGATCTATGTTTTGAGGTTACTTATATCTACTACACCTGTATGGTAGAAATCCTATGTAATGGTATGCAGTAACTGCATATCTCCCAATTCTGCACTCAGTGACATGGCAAGATTGGCAATGGTGTATGTATTTACTCCTGCAAATGTTACAAATCAGAACTTCCCCCGTCTTCCTACCAGAGAGTCAGTTCTTAACCCTGAACTAGTACTCCATGCATTGTTGACACGTTAGTTATAGAGCAGACCAAACAAGTTACTCAATTGAAAAGTAAGAGCTTCAGTCACACTGACTCCAAATTTGTCTCTTTGCTAGTTTAGAGAAAGTGCGGCAGGGCACGCTGGCTCACGCCTGTAATCCCAACACTTTGGGAGGCCAAGGCGGGCAGATCATGAGGTCAGGAGATCAAGACCATCCTTGCTAACACAGTGAAACCCCATCTCTACTAAAAATACAAAAAATTAGCCAGGCGTGGTGTCATGTGCCTGTAGTCCCAGCTACTCGGGAGGCTGAGGCAGGAGAATCGCTTGAACCCGGGAGGCGGAGGTTCCAGTGAGCCAAGATCACGCCATTGCACTCCAGCCTGGGAGACAGAGCAAGACTCCATCTCTGGAAAAAAAAAAAAGAAAAAGAAAAATTTCAAACATATAGAAAAGTAGGCAGAATAGTTTAGAATCTCTGTGTACCCATCACCCAACTTCAACCATTATCAGTATATTGTCTTGTTTCAACTGTATACCCACCCACTTTCCCTTACACTTGGATGACATGAAGCAACTCCTGGCCATCATATCATTTTATTCAGTATGTACCTCTAAAAAATAAAAACTCTTAATAGTTGATTAACCCATCAGCCAGGCGCAGCGGCTCATGCCTGTAATCCCAACACTTTGGGAGGCCACGGTGGGTGGATCACCTGAAGTCAAGAGTTTGAGACCAGCCCAGCCAACATGGTGAAACTCTGTCTCTACTAAAAATACAAAAATTAGCCAGCCCTGGTGGCATGCACCTGTAATCCCAGGTCGTCAGGAGGCTGAGGCAGGAGAATCACTTGAACCTGGGGGCAGAGGTTTCAGTGACCTGAGATCTCACCACTGCACTCCAGCCTGGGCGACAGAGCAAGACTCCCATCTCAAAAAAAAAAAAAACCAAAACCCAAAAAACACACAAAAAGTTGATTAACCCATTGTAATAGGGAGATTAACTGAGACTCTTTGAAGTTAAATAACATTCCCAAAGTGACCAAACTGGTAAGTATATTAACCAAACTTCAAATACAAAATAATCTGTCTTCCTTTACATTCATTTACTGACTGATATAAAAATCCATGATCTGAAGATTAGGCAGCAAAACTGTAAATTCCAGTAACAAAGCATTTTAAAATTTAATTTAATTTTTTTCTTTCTTTCTTTCTTTTTGAGACGGAGTCTCACTGTGTCACCCAGGCTGAAGTACAGTGGCACGATCTTGGTTCACTGCAACCTCCGCCTCCTGGGTTCAAGCAATTCTTTTGCCTCAGCCTCCTGAGTAGATGGGATTACAGGCATGCACCACCACGCCTGGCTAATTTTAGTATTTTTAGTAGAGACAGGGTTTCACTATGTTGTCCAGGCTGGTCTGAAACTCCTAACCTCAGGTGATCTGCCTGTCTCAGCCTCCCAAAGTGCTTAGGACTACAGCCATGAGCCATCGTGCCCAGCCACATTTTAAAATTTTAAAAGAAGTCCGACTAGAATAAAAGCACAGTCATTCAACACTGAGCAGTAATAGGCCCACAGATTAAGTTCCTTTGGATTTATTTTTATTTTGGCTAAAAGGATTTATCTTGATATTTGAAGGCATCAAGCATGAAGGGTGAAACCAGAGGACCAATTGTTCAGATTTTGTGCATGGTGAATAACTGAGCAAAATGGTTGTTTCCGCCAGCTTCCAGCACTAAAACAAATACCTTAAGAGTTTAAACTTAAATTGCCTGGCAACATGACAGCTTTCAGCAAATGTTAATGATGAAGATGATAGTGATCATAATGATGAGGTTGACATATGACATATGAACCACGTGCAGGAGCAGTAAAACAAGTCAGTCACAAGTCTGTAAATAATAGCTTGCAAAGCAGGTTTGGAGCTTCCCTGAGGAAAAGGCCACAGAGGTGGTGTATATATTGCAAGACCTAAAACCACAGGCTTTGGAGTTGGCTCAAATTCTGACCTCCTACTACCAAATGTGTAACATTAAATAAGTTCCTTAACATTCCTGAGCCTCACTTTCCTCACTTGTAAAATGGGGATAATAGTATCTATTGCATAGTGTTGTTGTGAGCATTAAATAGGATCATGGAGACCGGGTGAGGTGGCTCACGCTTGTAATCCCAGCACTTTGGGAGGCAGAGGCGGGCAGATCACTTGAGGTCAGGAGTTTAAGACCAGCCTGGCCAACATGACGAAACCCCATCTCTAACAAAAATACAAAAATTAGCCTGGCATAGTGGCACATGCCTGTAATCCCAGCTACTAGTGAGGCTGAGGCAGGAGAATAACTTGAATCTGGGAGGCGGAGGTTGCAGTGAGCCAAGATCACGTCAGTGCACTCCAGCTTGGGCAACAGAGTGAGACTCCATCTCACACACACAAAAAAATAATAATAAGATCAGGTGAGTTATATCACATTGTTTGGGGGTTACTGGGATATGCGCCCCAACCTGAGAAAATGAGAGACAGGATTGCTTTTAAGAAATGAATGAAGGACACTAAGGGTTTCCCAGGTTGGTAATATGTCAACACCATGGATCGCATTAAGGTTTCTAGAGGAATACAGTGTCATTGAGAAGGGGTAAACATGCCAAGTTTACTTGGTGACCTGTGGAGGATCTGACCTCCTAGGTAAGTCAACAGAGAGAAATGAGGGCATGCAGCTTTCAAATATGTCAGTCCTATGACAGTGATGTCTCTCTGTTGATGACTGGATTAGCATTTGGCATTTGGCTCTTGTGTATTTTGGGCAGCCCAAGTCTGTCTCTGAGGCTCTGGTCACGCTGGGGACTTTCAAAGGAAAGGACAGATCAAGCCAGACTTGCTTTAGACACTGTTGTGGGCAGAATTCTATCCCCACTGACATACCATATTTTGAAGTCCTAACCCTCAGTACCTCAAAAAGTGACTGTATTTGGAGATAGGACCTTTAAAGAGGTGACGAAGTTAAAATGAGATGGTTATAAGGGCCTCATTCAATCTGACTGTTGTCCTCATAGGACACACAGAGAGACACTAGGGATGCACACACAGAGAAAGGAGTCATCTTAGCAAGGCGCGGAAGCTTATACCTGGAATCTCAGCACTTTGGGAGGCTGAAGCGGGTTGATCACTTGAGCCCAGGAGTTCAAGACCAGCCTGGGCTGTATAATGAAACCCTGTCTCTACAAAAAGTACAAAAAATTAGCTGGGCATGGTGGTGCATGCCTGTGGTCCCAGCTACCCCAGAAGCAGAGGTAGGAGGATCGCCTGAGTCCAGGAAGTTGAGGCTACAGTGAGCTGAGATCATGCCACAACATTCCAGCCTGGGCATGGAAATGAGACCTTGTCTCAAAAGAGAAGAGAAGAGAAGAAGAAGGAGAGGAAGGAGAAGAAGGAGAAAGAAAGGAAAGAAAGAAAGAAAAAGAAAAGAAAGAAAGAAAGAAAGAGAAAGAAAGAAAAAGAAAGAAAGAAAGGAAGGAAGGAAGGAAGGAGAAAGAAAAGAGAAAAGAAAAGAAAGAAAGAGAAAGCAGCCATCTACAAGGCAAGGAGAGGGGCCTCAGAAGAAACCAAACCTGCTGAAAACTTGATCTTGACTTCCAGTCTCCAGAACTTCAGGAAAATAAATTTCTGTTGTTTAAGCCACTCAAGTTTGTGGAATTTTGTTGTGGCAGCCCTACCAGACTAATATAGACAGTGCCAAGAAAAATCACCTGAGGGGTCTTATTACAATGTAGATTTGGATTCATTAGGTCTAGGAGGGAGCATGAGATGCCTTTTTTTTTTTTTTTTTTTTTTTTTGAGAAAGAGTCGTGCTCTGTTGCCCAGGCTGGAGTGCAGTGGTGAAATCGCAGCTCACTGCAACCTCTGCCTCCCAGGTTCAAGTGATTCTCCTGCCTCAGCCTCCCAAGTAGCTAGGATTACAGGCATGCTACCACAGCCAGCTAGTTTTTGTATTTTTGGTAGAGACAGGGTTTCACTATGTTGCTAAGGCAGGTCACGAACTCCTGACCTCAAGTGATCCACCCACCTCAGCCTCCCAAAGTGCTAGGACTACAGGCAAGAGCCACTGCTCCCAGCCTAAGATGTCAAATTTCTAACTAGCTCTCAATTGCTACTGTTGCTACTGGGCCACACTTTGAGCAGCAAAGCTGCAAACAACCATCAGTACTTCCAGTTACACTTCTACTTTTCTTTCATTCTTTCTTTCCTTCCTTCCCTTCCTTTCTCTCCTTCCCTCCTCTTCTTTCCTTCCTGCCTCTTTCTCCTTCCTTCCCTCCTTCCTTTCCTTACTTTCTTCCTTCCCTCCTTCCCTCCTTCCTTCTCTCCTTCCTGCCTTCTCTCTCTCTCCCTTCCTCCCCTTCCTCCACACAGAGAGACACTAGGATGCTCTCTTCCCTCCCTCCCTCCCTCCCTCCCTCCCTCCCTTCCTTCCTTCCTTCCTTCCTTCCTTCCTTCCTTCCTTCCTTCCTGTCACCCAGGATGGAATGCATGATGGCCCAATCATAGCTTAACACAACCTTGAACTCTTGGGCTGAAGCAATCCTCTGGCCTTGGCCTCCAAAAGCGTGGGGATTACAGGCATGAGCCATTGCGCCTGACCGTACCTCTGTTTTCAACAAGGATTCATCCATAATATTTACCATCCCCTCTATTTTGAAGATCATAAATGTCCAATTCAGAACCTAATGCTTGCTGTTTAGGCTTTCTATATCTAGGGACTTAAAGCAAGGCTTTGACTTGTTTTGATGTTTAAAGCTGTTCAAAGTTTTAATTATTACAAAAAACTTAATATAAAAGCTTGTAATCCCTCAAAGCAAATCACAACAAATCCAAGGCCTTTCTTTTCTTCAAAGGGAGCTGTCTAAATAAAGGGGGAAAACTGTGTAATAAGCTAAGCACAATATTGTTGAATGCTTCATAATAACCAACAGGCACACAATGACTTGGGGTCTAGCAAGCAACAAAGCATAATTCTTCATCACATAGTCTTCACTTTGATTTCAGCTAGATGTCTGACCATGGTGAACCACTTTATCAACATTAGCCTCCATTTTCTTCTCTGTAAAATGAGGGATTGGACTAGTTGGTACCTAGTCCCCACGTTTCATTGATTCAGTAAAAGCCTGATTTTGATTTTGAGAGCATCAAAAAGTATTTACCATCAAAAAGAGCATCCAAAAATAAGAGGGGACCCAAGAGGTGAAGCAACTCACCCCTGGTTACAGAGAAGCAGAGTTAGGATTAGACTCCAAGATGTCTGACTTCCAGCACAGAATGTCATGCAGCTTGAAATTCTTTCTGGAGATGAGCTTTCCTGCTATATGTATGAAACTGTAACCAAATAAACTACATAAAACATTAAGCTAACATAACTTCTTTTTTGTTTTGTTTTGTTTTTAAACAGGTTCTCACTCTGTCACCCAGACTGGAGTGCAGTGGCACAATCTCAGCTCACTGCAACCTCTGCCTCCTGGGTTCAAGTGATTCTCCTGTCTCAACCTCCCGAGTAGCTGGGATTACAGGCATGCACAACCATGCCCAGCTAATTTTTGTACTTTTAGTGGAGATAGGGTTTCACCATGTTGGTCAGGCTGGTCATAACATAACTTCTTCTAAGGAAATGATTATTTCCCTGGGTAGCTTAATATAAGTCATAAGTAACTGATTGTGGTCAGAAGTGTGGATGTAATTATTTCTAGGGAACCCCATGAAAGAAGGTCAAGTTCTCATACACAGCAGAAATGCCTGTTTTCAAGACAAAACAGTACTGATCCTCTTGGTATACGAGTGACCTGTGAGCAGAGACCATGCCTGGCCCATCTATGTAGTTAGCAAGGCAGGTATTCTGCATCTTGGAGATCCCATGCGTGTAGGGCCTGGGAGCAGGACTGAGGCAAAGGAATTGGCTCAAGCATTAGGGAGGGGCATCTCCGGAGGACAAGGCAGGTATGGAAGGAGATCTTATAATAGTAGCCAAACATAAATCAGTCCTGTGCATAGGCACATGAGTAGAAATGTCGGGTATCCTCAACCATAGTTCCACACAACTCAGGGATGTGGAAGGGAACCATAGAGAAAAGAAACCCCATCTATGTTTTCTAAATACATCCCTCCCTACCCTTTTTCCTTTGAGAAAGTTTTGAAGTTATTATATATTTAACATTAGTGTATCTCAACATATTACTTGAAAAGAGATAAACTGCATGACAAAATGACTCATTTTTAAATTTCTATGATTTCTATAGTTATGTAATATTTATATAATGCTTAGTAGTGCCAGGCACTGTTATAAGTACTTGCAAATAAATATTAAATCATTTAATCCTTTTAAGAACTCTATGATAAGTAACCTATTATCTCTATTTTACAAATGAGGAAACTGAGGCACAGAGAGATAAGTAACTTGCCCGAGGACATATGGCTAGTAAGGAGCAGAGCCCAGGCAGTTTGCTCCTGATTCTATTCTCCTAACCACCAAGCTTCGCTTTCTCCTTGAGAAAGGACTACAAAGTGGTAAGAGTGGGCATTTCTCCCTTTGCTACTCAGCTTCTTTTTTGAGACAGGAGTCTCACTGTGTCACCCAGGCTGGAGTGCAGTGGTGCAATCTCAGCTCACTGCAACCTGCGGCGTGCAGGTTCAAGTGATTCTCCTGCCTCATCCTCCTGAGAAGCTGGGAGTACAGGCCTGGGCCACCATATCTGGCGTTTTTTTTTTTTTTTTTTTAGTTGAGACGGGTTTCACCATGTTGTCCAGGCTGGTCTCAAACTCCTGACCTCAGGTGATCTGCCTGCCTCGGCATCCCAAAAGTTGGGATTACAGGCATGAGCCACTGCACCTGGCCATTGGCTGCTCAGTTTCTAAGCTCACTTCTTAGGTTAGGAGAATCTTGGTGAGACTTGAAAGAGGCAGAGTCACTTCCCACTCTGAGCTGAAAATGGCAGATACTCATATTCCAAGCACATGCTAGCCTCAGCCATTCTGATGGACTAAACAGCTTAAATCTGAAGCTAATGATAAAAGGAGGACCCAGAAAATCCTCTCTGGAGGCAGTGGTAGCTGCAGAGGCCTTGGCGCCAGAACTGGTTTAGGCAGCACAGAGAGAATAGCTAAGAGGATGAGTTGGAGGCAGAAGCCTGGCTTTAAGTCCTGGCTCCTACCCTTGAGCAGGATGCCTAACTTCTCTTTGCTTCAAATGTCCCATCTGTAAAATGAGGGTCCTTAAGGAGATGATAATTGCAGACCTTTGTTGGGAGATGACCCTCTTCCAGATGCCACGTTTTACCTCTGTCCTACTGGATAATTGTCACAACAATCTGAGCAATAATATGGGTATTTTTCTTACTATCATTTTACAGAGGAGGAAATTGATGCACAGAGAAGGTAACCTGTACAAGAACATGTCGCCATAAAGTGAGGGAGTATAAGTAGGCACAATTTCAATTAATTAATAAAAACCATCTAAAAAATGTTCACAGCCAGGCACGGTGACTCACGCCTGTAATCCCAGCAATTTGGGAGGCTGAGGCAGGCGGATCACAAGGTCAGGAGTTTGAGACCAGCCTGGCCGATATAGTGAAACCCCGTCTCTACTAAAAATACAAAAATTAACCGGACGTGGTGGCACATGCCTGTAATTCCAGCTACTTGGGAGGCTCAGGTAGGAGAATTGCTTGAACCCTGGAGGCGGAGGTTGTAGTGAGCTGAGATTGCGCCACTGCACCCCAGCCTGGGCAACAGAGCAAGACTCCGTCTCAAAAAAAAAAAAAAATAGAATATTCGCTATTATCAGGCATTCGAAGTGTCTTGACTTCAGCAAGCCACCCAACAAAGGTCTGTGTGGTCCAGTTAGTCGAGTTAGCCTGGTCTCTGTCACATTATAAGAAACAAATCCATCAGTAGAAATGTAATTAGAAATGGAAAGCATACAGAAAAAAAATCTAAGTTTCCTTCGTACCTCTGCCTCACTCAGCACTCTTCACTTTTAGAGCAACTATTCTCTCACTCAATTTTTCCCTCACTCTTAACTTTGAACTCGACTAGCTTATGTAGCTGAAGACCCTTCTGCCCCAGCCTTTCCTTCAGTCTCCATTCAATATTTTCTCCAGCAAGAAAATTTCAGACTTGGAGAAACAGATTCCTCATTCTCCATCTGATTCTCTTTACTCTTTTCCTTGATTCTGCAACATAAAAGTTTCGGAACTCTCTGGGCGCGGTGGTTCTCACCTGTAATCCCAGGCCGAGGCGGGTGGGTCACATGAGGTCAGTAGTTCAAGACTAGCCTGGCCAATATAGTGAAACCCTGTCTCTACTAAAAATACAAAAATTAGCTGGGTGTGGTGACTCATGCCTGTAATTCCACCTACATGGGAGGTAGCTGGAATTTTGAAGAGAATCACTTGAACCTGGGAGGCAGAGGTTGCAGTGAGCCAAGATCATGCCACTGCCCTCCAGCCTGAGTGACAGAGCAAGACTCCATCTCAAAAGGTCTAGGAACCAACCTGGAAAAACTGAGCTCTCATTAGAGGGTTTGAGAGTTAATGTATTAATGTAAAAGGTTTGAACGTATAATGTATTAATGTGAAGGTTTGAATATTAATATATTAATAATTTTTGTAGTCATCACCCAGGCAGGCTGGGACTAAAGGCGTGAGCCACTGTGCCCAACTGTTTGTAGTTCTTTTTTATTTTTGGAGACAGAGTCCCGCTTTGTCACCCAGGCTGGAATACAGTGGTGCCATGTCTGCTCACTGCAACCTCCACCTCCCAGGTTCAAGCGATTCTCCTGCTTCAGCCTCCTGAGTAGCTAGGACTACAGTTGCGAGCCACCACGCCCAGCTAATTTTTGTATTTTTAGTAGAGATGGGGTTTTACCATGTTGGCCATGCTCAGCTACATAACCTGACCTCAAGTGATCCGCCCGCCTCCGCCTCCCAAAGTGCTGGGATTACAGGCGTGAGCAACCATGCCTGGCCTTGTTTGTAGTTCTCAAATGGTGGATACATGCAGCACTAAGGGGGAGAGAATTTCACAGAAATCTAATACCAACCATCCTTCAGAATGCAAGGTTATTTTATCATCGCTTTTTACTTATTACCCCATTCATGATATTTCTGCAGCTCTCTTTGTTTCTCTGTGTCTTTTCATATTTTCCCCTGCTGCCAACTGGTGAATCTCTTAACATTTTCCCAAATTGGCCAAGCGTAGTGGCTCACGCCTGTAATCCCAGCACTTTAGGAGGCTGAGGCAAGCGGATCACCTGAGGTCAGGCATTCGAGACCAGCCTGGCCAACATGGTGAAACCCAGTCTGTACTAAATAATAATTAAAAAAAAAAAAAAGCTAGGTGTGGTGGCACACGCCTGTAGTCCCAGCTACTCGGGAGTCTGAGGCAGGAGAATTGCTGGAACCCAGAAGGTGGAGGTTACAGTGAGCCAAGGTGACACAGCAAGACTGTGTCTCAAAAAAAAGGCCGGGCGCGGTGGCTCAAGCCTGTAATCCCAGCACTTTGGGAGGCCGAGATGGGCGGATCACGAGGTCAGGAGATCGAGACCATCCTGGCTAACACAATGAAACCCCGTCTCCACTAAAAATACAAAAAAATTAGCTGGGCGTGGTGGCGGCGCCTGTAGTCCCAGCTACTCGGGAGGCTGAGGCAGGAGAATGGCGGGAACCCGGGAGGCGGAGCTTGCAGTGAGCCGAGATCGCGCCACTGCACTCCAGCCTGGGTGACAGAGCGAGACTCCGCCTCAAAAAAAAAAAAAAAAAAAAAAAAACCAAATTTCAAATTTGGGACACAGAGAGCCAGATTGCCTTAGGTAACTTTTATTAGGCCCATTGGTCAGAGCTATGAGCACTGAGCCATCTCATAGGTCACAGGCCAGTCTCTGGGTTTGTAGTTCTTTTAAAATTTAATTTAATTTTTAAAAATTTTCTTTTCTTTTTTTTTTTTTTTTTTTTGAGATAGGGTCTCACTCTGTCACCCAGGCTGGAGTGTAGTGGTGTGATCTCAGCTTCCTGCAACCTCCACTTCCTGAGTTCAAGGAATTCTCCCACCTCAGCCTCCTAAGTAGCTAGGACTATAGGTACATGCCACCATGCTCTGTAAATTTTTGTATTTTTTAGTAGAGACAGGGTTTCACCATGTTAGCCAGGCTGGTCTCAAACTCCTGACCTGAAGTGATCCACCTGCCTCGGCCTCCCAGAGTGCTGGGATTATAGCCATCAGCCACTGTGCCTGGCCTAATTTTTTTAAATGTTCTTTCTTTTGTAATAGAGATGGGGTCTTGCTATATTGGCCAGGCTGGTCTTGAACTCCTGGGCTCAAGCAATTCTCCTGCCTCAGCCTCGTGAAGTGCTGGGACTACAAGCATCAGCCACTGTGCCAGATGGATTGAGTTCTTAAATTGGGTCCTATGGCTTGCTCAAGTGTAGCGGTCTCTATGCAATATCCTTGGCTCCCACACCTTCCCTTAGCAGAGGGTTGTGGGTGAGGCAGCTTCCTTAGGAAAAGACAGTGGGTATGAAGCTGGGGATCTAAGAGATTCCTTCCTTAGCAAGGGCTGTGTGGAATCTCTTCTAGAGAAGTGGCTCCAAGAATCACAGCTCCATTCATTCTCAGAGGTAGCAATGGCAGCAGGTTCAGAGGCAGGCACCCAGTGTCTAGTTTCTAGTTTTGGGGGATGCCCCGTGTAAGCTGTGATGTCCAGTAGGCCCAGTAGCAGCTGGACTGTCTTCATCAGATTGCTCTAGGATGTGATTTTCAGCTTGGTCCGTAGCTGTAAAAATCTTCAATCCTGATTCTCCTGTCCTTATTGAAATTCTGTGAACCACCAATATTATTTTAATCAAGTTCTTTTCTGTTCTGCTTAGCTCAATTGATTTCTGTTGTTTGTGAGAACATTGACTGATTTAGGGAATATGTTATAGAGGGCTTCCATGGGTCAAAAGGTAATTTTGCTGGTCTTGTCTGTGGCCTCCTCACCCCCTGCCCAATTCCATGAATCTAAGTAACTTGGCCAAGTTCACACAGCAGGTGGCATAGCCATTACTAAAACCTCCAATACCCTCCAACAGACCTCATAATCCTTAGCCCAGTTGATCTCCCTGTGAAAAATCCTGGGGACCTCTACCCCTGCCTTGCACTTGGGAGTCAACTCAGTTTCCTTAACTTGTCACGTACACTTGCCTTTAAGTCTTAGTTTCTTGGATTTATGGGATCTCAAATTCCATTCAATGAATCTAAAATCCAACTAGTTAGGGGAGAGGTGGTTAGAGTCACCACACAAATGGGGGAGTTGGCCTTAGGTGGGCACTTGAATGAAGTATCCACTGTTAATGGGAAGACACAGTGTACAGGTAGAGAAACATGTAGGCCAATGAGTAGATTTTATTGATGAGAGGATGTGGAAATTCTCTTTGGTTCCTAATATTTTCTCAGTGAAATGAAGAGCAATGTTATCAGCTGAGAGTGAGGGGGAGTATTAGAGGTTGAGAAGGAGAAGGAGTGAAATGGTATACTAAGGAGAGTGGGAGAGTGAATTGGTTTAGGGAAATTAGGGTGGCTATATACCACTGAAGGTCCACTTGAGGATTCTGGCCATACATTTATTCATTTTTGTTTATTTATTTATTTTGAGACAGGGTATCACTTTGTTGCCCAGGCTGCAGTACAGTGGTACAATCATAGCTCACTGTAGCCTCCAGCCTCTGGGCTCAAGTGATCCTCCCTGCCTCAACCTCCTGAATAGCTGGGACTACAGATGTGTACCAACATGCCCAGCTAATTTTTAAAAATTTCTTGTAGAGATGAGATCTCACTATGTTAACCAGGCTGGTCTTGAACTCCTGACCTCAAGCAGTCCTCCTTCCTAGGCCTTCTAAAGTGCTGGGATTACAGGCATGAGCCACTGCACTCAGCTGGTCATACATTTAAAATTAGATCAGTTAGCATGATTGTCTGTTTTTTTCTAGTCATGTTCATATAAGGCAATAATTCAAGATATTAAGGAACTGAGAAACTAAGGTGCTAGATGGATCATCCATGTGTATGTGTATTTGTATTCACAAATATGAACATATATATACGTAATGTTTCTACTTATTTATTTCTTAATTTAAAAATATAAAAGTTTGTTTGTTTGTTTGTTTTTTGTTTTTGTTTTTGTTTTTTTGAGACTAAGTTTTACTCTTGTTGCCCAAGCTGGAGTGTAATGCCGTGATCTCAGCTCACCACAACATCCGCCTCCCAGGTTCAAATGATTCTCCTGCCTCTGCCTCTCGAGTATCTGGGATTACAGGCATGCGCCACCACACTCAGCTAATTTTTTGTATTTTTAGTTGAGACAGGGTTTCTCCATGTTGGTCAGGCTGGTCTTGAACTCCTGACCTCGGGTGATTCACCCGCCTTGACTCCCAAAGTGTTGGAATTACAGGTGTGAGCCACCACCACGCCCAGCCCATATTGAAGATTATTACATATCAGAATTGTCTTATTCTTTTTCCTGGTTGTAGAGTATATGGGTGTGCTCATCCCTAGGAGGATGAAAAAATTAATTGGTCTTAACTTACTTTTCTCACACATACATAAAGTGACTAGCACAGGGCTTGACACATAGTAAGCATTCATATCTTTTTGAAATCCTCAACACACATATTTAACTAACCCTTCTGGGGATCATTCCTTTGAAGTCCAAGTCAGGATCTGCTCTCATAGAAAGCCACAGCTTGGTGTCTTTCCAATTAAGAGTTTTCCCAGTTCTTGGCAGGAGCAACAAGGTCCACTCACTCTTGCAAATGGAGGCTCACAAATGGAGCCTTGTCCTTCCTCCAAAGATAAAGGGATGTTCTGAGGGCCTAGGCCTGTACTCCAGCTGCTGCCTTTCTTGATCGTAGTATCTCATATTAACCAAAAGCCTATGGATTCTCTTTCTAACGTAGGGAAAAGGCAAAGTCAGCTACTATAGAACTTTCGTAATTTTAAGGAACTAAGTTTTCTGGGCTGACACAATCATGCTGCCTTCCAACTTACCTGACTCCCAGAACAGCTTCAAAGTCTGAGT
This sequence comes from Macaca fascicularis, assembly GCF_037993035.2. Taxonomy (NCBI): domain Eukaryota; kingdom Metazoa; phylum Chordata; class Mammalia; order Primates; family Cercopithecidae; genus Macaca; species Macaca fascicularis. The sequence continues at coordinate 48,533,730 of NC_088388.1, read as the reverse complement.
GCCAGGAGTTGCTTTGGCCCATTCCCTCTGGCTGAGTGACTGCTGAGTCTTTGGGGATCTGAGTCACTCGACTTCTAGGAAACTATGGCAGCCTCCAAGTGGTCCTTTGAAGGCTATACACTCCTCACTGGCCAATGCACTCCATGCTGAGACTTTGGCCACCAGGGCTCACGAGGCATCTTCCAGAGCAGACCTCAATACCTGTGAGCCTCAGGGACCCTCAGGGACCCATGTGTGCTCTTAGCTTGCCTCTTTCCTTGTCAGATGAGTGTGGCAAACACTAGAAATAGTGCAAATACTGAAGGGGAGGTAAAGCCGTGATCTTATAGTGGTTAGTACTGTGTGATGGGAAGGGGAGGTAAGGAACATACAAGGCATTGCTGATAAATAAGTCTGCTCAACCCAAAGAGATCATTGAAGATTCCCTATGTTTAGGTGATAGGAGGTGGAGGAGGAGACAGGAGGAAAGGTCAGGGAGGAAGGAAGAAGTTGAGACAACCTAGGCTGAGTGCAGTGGCTCACGCCTGTAATCCCAGCACTTTGGGAGGCTGAGATGGGAGAATCACCTGAGGTCAGGAGTTTGAGACCAGCCTGGCCAACATGGTGATTCACGTCTCTACTAAAAATACAAAAATTCATCTGGTGTGGTGGTGGGCACTTGTAATACAGGCTACTCGGGAGGCTGAGGCATGAGAATCACTTGAACCTGAGAGGTGGAGGTTGCAGTGGACTGAGATCACCCCACTGCACTCCAGCCTTCGTGACACAGTGAGACTGTCTTAAAAAAAAAAAAAAAAAAAAAATGGCCAAGTGCTGTGGCTCACACCTGTAATCCCAGCACTTTGAGAGGCCAAGGCGGGCATGTCACCTGAGGTCAAGAGTTCAAGACCAGCCTGGCCAACATATAGTGAAACCCTGCCTCTCAAAAAAAAAAAAAAAAAAAAAAAAAAAAATTGAGAAAACCCCATGAGGGAAGACAAGGGAGGAGAGAGTGCCAAGGAGAGGCTGTCCAACAGCATCAAATGCTGCCAAGGACCCGAGAAGGATAAGGACTGCACAAGGGCTGGGTTTGATTAAGTGAGAAATTACCAAGATTACCTTCCTATACAGAGAAAGGCTTTGGGATAGGTCAGTCAAAGACTTCCTACATAGGACTAATTTTGAATTCGGCCTTGACAAAGAATATACATTGAGAGAAGAGTGAAAAAAGTCAGAGGATCTTAGTCCAAAGGATACATTTAGGGAAAGAGAAGGAAGACTGAGCAAACATGGCATATAAGCACTAGATTTTACTGCAATGGAAAGTGTTGGGGACAATAAGAAAAACAGTGGAGCTGGTGAGATTGGGAAGAGAAGCCGGGCGTGGTGGCTCACTCCTGTAATCCCAGCATTTAGGGAGGCCGAGGCGGGTTGATCACAAGGTCAGGAGGAGACCATCCTGGCCAAGATGGTGAAACCCCATCTCTACTAAAAAGTCAGCTGGGCGTGGTGGCGCCCACCTGGAGTCCCAGCTACTCGGAAGGCTGAGGTACGAGAATGGCTTGAAACCTGGGAGGCAGAGGTTGCAGTGAGCCGAGACTGTACTACTGCACTCCAGCCTGGGCAACAGAGTAAGTGAGACTCCGTTTCAAAAAAAAAAAGAAAAGAAAATCTTCAAGGCTCTCATAAAGAGCTTGTTCTGATGTATAGGTATGTTGAAGTCACTACAGAACTCTTTTGGGTTTCTAATTCCAGGGATGAAATAACTAGGGTAGTTCCTAGTTATCTGTGGTGGATAAGTTCCCAAACCCCCAGTTGATGAATGAAACCTTGGCTAGTACTAAACCCTATATAAACAGTCATGTTTTAACCACCCAAGGGGTTCACCTTGTCCCCTGCCTAGACAGAGCCGTCATCAAGACAGGGAAATTGTAATAGAGAAAGAGTAATTCATGCAGAGCTGGCTGTATGGGAGACCGGAGTTTTATTATTACTCAAATCAGTCTCCCTGAGCATTTGGAGAGCAGCGTGGTTTTTTGTTGTTGTTGTTGTTGTTGCTTGAGACGGAATCTCACTCTGTTACCCAGGCTGGAGTGCAGTGGCACCATCTTGGTACACTGTGACCTCCACCTCCCTGGTCAAGCAATTCCCCTGCCTCAGCCTCCTGAGTAGCTGGGATTACAGGCACACCCCGCCACACACACAGCTAATTTTTTTGTATTTTTAGTAGATATGGGGTTTCACCATGTTGGCCAGACTGGTCTCGAACTCCTGACCTCAGGCAATCTGCCCGCCTCGGCCTCCCAAAGTGCTGGGATTATAGGCGTGAGCCACCACGCCCCGCAGAAGAGCAGAGTTTTTAAGGATAACTTGGCGGGTGGGGGGAAGCCAGTGAGCCAGAACTGCTGATTGGTCAGGGATGAAATCACTGGGAGTCCAAGCTATCTTCTTGTGCTGAGTCAGTTCCTAGGCCGGGGGGCCACAATATCAACTGAGCCAGTTTATTGATCTGGGTGGGGCCAGCTGATCCATCAAGTGCAGGGTCTGCAAAATACCTCAAACACTGATTTTAGGAGCAGTTTAGGGAGGATCTGAACCTTGTAGCCTCCAACTGTATGACTCCTAAACCAAAATTTCTAATCTTGTGGCTAATGTTAGTCCTACAAAAGCAATCTAGTCCCTAGGCAAGAAGGAGGTCTGCTTTGGGAAAGAGCTGTTACCATCTTTGTTTAAACTATAAACTACAAACTGAGTTTCTGCCAAAGTTATTTGAGCCTATGCCCAGGAATGAACAAGGATGGCTTGGAGGTTCGAAGCAAGATGGAGTTGGTAAAGTTAGATCTCTTTCACTGTCTCAGTCATAATTTTGCAAAGGTAGTTTTAATGTGTCGCTTAATGACAGGAATATATTCTGAGAAATTTGTTGTACATCATTGTATGAACATCACAGAGTGTGCTTACCTAGCTGTACTTACCATAGAGTATACAAACCTAGATGGTTAGCTTACTGCACACCTAGGCTATGTGATATAGCCTATCGCTTCTAGGCTACAAACCTGTATGGAATGTTGCTGTATACTATAAGCAATTGTAACACAATGATAAGTATTTGTGTATTTAAATGTAGAAAAGGCACAGTAAAAATACGAAAGATAAAAAATGATATACATGCAGAGGGTACTTACCATGAATGAAGTTTGCAGGACTAAAAGAGTGGTGAGTAAATTTGAAGGCCTAGGACATTACTGTACACTACTGTAGACTTTATAAACACTGCACACTCAGATTACACTAAATGTATAAAAAATATTTTTCTTTCTTCAATAAAAAATTAACCTTAGCTAAGTGTACCTTTTTTACTTTATAAACTTAAATTTTATTTTATCTTATTTTATTTTATTGAGATAGAGTCTCACTCTGTTGCTCAGGCTGGAGTACAGTGGCATGATCTCAGCTCACTGCAACCTCCGCCTCCCAGGTTCAAGCGATTCTCATGCCTCAGCCTTTGGAGTAGCTGGGATTACGGGCGCCTCCCACCACTCCTGGCTAATTTTTGTATTTTTAGTAGAGACGGGGTTTCACCATGTTGGCCAGGCTGGTTCCAAACTCCTGACCTCAGGTGATCCTCCCGCCTCGGCCTCCCAAAGTGCTGGGATTACAGGCGTGAGCTACCACACCCAACCAACTTTAAAATTTTTTAAAAAACTTTTTGACTGTTTTGTAATAACACTTAGCTTAAAACACAAACACATTGTACATCTACACAAAAGTATTTTATTTATATTCTTATGCTATAATCCTTTTTTCTATTAAAATAATTTTTTTTTAATTTTGTAAACTTTTTTGTTAAAAACTAAGACACAAACACACACATTAGCCTATGCCCACATAGGGTCAAGATCATCAATATCACTCTAAATCTTGTCACCCTGGAAGGTCTTCAGGGACAATAATGTGCACAGAGCATCATCTTCTGGATATTCTAGACTGTCTTCTAAAATATCTCCTGAAGGGTGTGCCTGAGGCTGTTTTACCTTTTTATTTTATAAGTAGAAGTATTAGGTTGGTGCAAAAGTGATGGTGGTTTTTGCCATTACCTTTTTTTTTTTTAAGACAGAATTTCTCTCTTGTCACCCAGGCTGGAGTACAATGGCACGATCTTGGCTCACTGCAACCTCTGCCTCCTGAGGTTCAAGCCATTCTCCTGCCTTAGCTTCCCAAGTAGCTGGGATTACAGGCTTGTGCCACCATGCCCAGCTAATTTTGCATTTTTAGTAGAGATGGGGTTTCACTGTGTTGGTTAGGCTAGTCTTGAACTCCTGACCTCAGGTGATCCACCCACCTTGGCCTCCCAAAGTGCTGGGATTACAGGCATGAGCCACCGTGCCTGATTTTTTTGCCGTAACTTTAATTGCAAAAACCTCAGTCACTTTTGCATCAACCTTTGTACACTCTAAAGTAATGATAAAAGATACAGTACAGGCCGGGTGCTGTGGCTCACGCCTATAATCCCAGCACTTTGGAAGGCCGAGACGGGTGGATCACAAGGTCAGGAATTCGAGACCAGCCTGGCCAACATAGTGAAACTCCATCTCTACTAAAAATACAAAAATTAGCCTGGCATGGTGGCACATACCTGCAGTTCCAATTACTCTGGAGGCTGAGGCAGGAGAATCACTTGAATCCAGGAGGTGGAGGTTGCAGTGAGCTGAGATGGCACAACTGCACTCCATCCTGGGTGACAGAGCGAGACTTTGTGCTAAAAAAGAAAAGTATAGGCGGGGCACGGTGGCTCACGCCTGTAATCCCAGCACTTTGGGAGGCTGAGGTGGGCAGATCTCGAGGTCAGGAGATCGAGACCATCCTGGCTAACACGGTGAAACCCCGTCTCTACTAAAAATACAAAAAAATTAGCCGGGCGTGGTGGCGGGTGCCTGTAGTCCCAGCTACTTGGGAGGCTGAGGCAGGAGAATGGCATGAACCCGGGAGGCGGAGCTTGCAGTGAGCTGAGGTCACGCCACTGCACTCCAGCCTGGGCGACAGAGCGAGACTCCATCTCAAAAAAAAAAAAAAAAAAAAAAAGAAAAAGAAAAGTATATATACAAAAATTAGCTTGTGGTCCTAGCTACTTAGGAGGCTGAGGTGGGAGGATCATTTGAACCCAGGAAATTAAGGTCACAGTGAGCTGTGATTGCACCATTGCACTCCAGCCTGGGTAACAAAGTGAGACCCTGTCACACACCCACAAACACACACAGACACACACACACTCAAACGTATAGTATGGTAAATACTAGGAAATAGGAATTATTCAGCTCCATTTTATTTTATTTTTATTATTATTATTTTTTTGAGACAGAGTCTCGCTCTGTCGCCCAGGCTGGAGTGCAGTGGCCAGATCTCAGCTCACTGCAAGCTCCGCCTCCTGGGTTCACACCATTCTCCTGCCTCAGCCTCCCGAGTAGCTGGGACTACAGGTGCCCGCCACCTTGCCCGGCTAGTTTTTTGTATTTTTTAGTAGAGACGGGGTTTCACCGGGTTAGCCAGGATGGTCTCGATCTCCTGACCTTGTGATCCGCCCGTCTCGGCCTCCCTCAGCTCCATTTTAAAATCATGGGACCATCATTGTATGTGTTCATGAGAATCGCTTGAACCTGGGAGATGGAGGTTGCAGTGAACCAAGATTCGGCCACTGCACTCTGGCCTGGGCAACAAGAACGAAACTCTATCTCAAACAAAAACAAAAACAAAAACAAAAACATGAGGTGTGGTGGCGCCTGCCTGTAATCCCAGCTACTTGGGAGGCTGAGGCAGGAGAATCGCCTGAACCCAGGAGGTGAAGGTTGCAATGAGCTGAGATCAGGCCACTGCACTCCAGCCTGGGCAACAAGAGTGACACTCCATCTCAAAAAAAAAAAAAAAAAAAATTATAACAATATTTCAGCATCACTACTCTTGGGCTTTGGGGTCATTATTAAGAAAAATAAGACTTACCGAACACAAGCACTGTGATACTGTGACAGTCGATTTGATAACCGAGATGACTGCTAAGTGACTAATAAATGGGTAATGTATACAGCATGGATATACTGAACAAAGCAATGATTCACATCTGGAGTGGGACAGAGCAGGATGGCTGAGATTTCATCATACTACATACTAGTCAGAACAGCATACAATTTAACACTTATGAATTGTTTATTTCTGGAATTTTCCATTTAATCTTTTTGGACTGTACTTGAATGCTGGAAACTGAAACCCAGGAAAGTGAAATTGCATATAAGCGGGGGAATACTGTGCTGACGTAGACAACTACGCTTGACCTCAACTAAGACATTGGCTCAACAAAGAACAGCTTGCAACAGAGCTGAACCACTCCAGACTAACCTAATTCAGAACCAAAGCCTGTGGGAGGTTGAGGCAGGAGGATCACTTAAGCCCAGGAGTTCAAGACCAGCCTAGGCAATACAGAGAGACCCTATCTGTACAAAAAATAAAATTAGGCAGGCATGGTGGTGCATGCCTACAGTCCCGGATACTCCAAAGGCTAAGGTGGGAGGATGGCTTGAGCCTGGCAGGTCAAGGTTGTAGTATGCCTTGATTGTGCTACTGCACTCCAGCCTGAGTGACAGAGAGAGAGACTATCTCGGGGGGTGGGGGAAGCCTGATTTAGGATTGCTTAGAGCCCAGAATATGCTAGGTTATTCTCATATTCATTCACTCATTGATTTATTCATCAAGTAGGTATTCACTGTAGGTCTATTCTCTTCCAAGCACTGTGATAAGTGCTCAGGATGATCTGGACATGGGAGGATTTCCTAGAAGCTTGTGCCACCCTAGTGATCAAATGTAGGGCTCAGTTCCTCTTCCTGTTGTAGTCAGCACATCCAGACTAGTGTCATCAGATAAGCTTGCATAGATTTTCCCCATGACATCATATTCTGCCTCATTTTCATATGGCAACTTTTGTCATATAGTAGCATTTCTCATCATGGCCCCACCCCATAAACTTTTGACCTATACTGGCTTATGAACATTCACTATACAAATATTTATTAAATGACTTTAGATTGCCAGAAAGAAAATACTACCTTTAAATAACTCACAATCTTTAATTCTACCAAAGGAAAGTGATAAAATTGTTTAAAAAGGTACTCCACTGTGATAAATTTTATAATAAAGATGTCTTCAAAGTTCTGTAGGAGGAGGAGTTGTTTTTTTTTGTTTTTTTGTTTTTTTGGTTTTTTTTTTGAGATGGAGTCTTACTCTGTTGCCCAGGCTGGAGTGCAATGGTGTAATCTTGGCTCACTGCAACCTCTGCCTCCCAGGTTCAAGCCATTCTCCTGCCTCAGCCTTCTGAGTAGCTGGGATTACAGGCACCTACCACCAAGTCCAGCTAATTTTTGTATTTTTAGTAGAGACGGGCTTTTGCCATGTTGGCCAGGCTGGTCTCGAACTCCTGACTTCGTGATCTGCCTGCCTCTGCCTCTGAAAATATTGGGATTACAGGCGTGAGCCACCGTGCCCAGCCAGGAGTTGTTTCTTAATGCTAGGAGAGTGTGGCTTGGGGAAGTAATTTCTCCACTGTTATTTGAAGAATAATTCAGAGGTCAGTGAAAGAGAAGGGCCTTCTAAGAAAAGGAGCAGTTTGAGCTGAGGCATGCAGGCAGTAAAGAGAGTGGGATGTTTCAAGGACAATTGTTGATGATATTATGGATCTTTTGAAAATATCATGGTTTATACCACTTGGGGAGTAATAAGATTTCTTCTAAACCTGACCCAAGGATATTTGACACCAAGGATTTGTGTGGGTTTTTTGTTCTTTTTATGTATTTATTTTTTCTGTAGAGTTGCGGGTCTCACTATGCTGCCCAGGCTGGTCTTGAACTACTGGCCTCAAGCCATCCTCCTGCTTTGGCCTCTCAAGTTGTTGGGGTTACAGGTGTGATTCACCATGTCCAGTCAACACCAAGGATATTTAACAACAAACATATAATAAGAATTATGTCAATATCAGTGAATTTTCTTGGAAAGTATTTTATGAGTCAAATTTTATTGATTCAGTTTAATTCCATGATTAATGCATGCACCATAAAACTCTTGAATACACTGTGGGGCAGCAAAACTCTACCTCCATCCTCTTAGGGTCCTGGCTGGGCCTGGGAATCACATTGACATAAGACAAATTAACAGGAGAAAAGCATAGAAATTTATTTAATACAAGTTTTAAATGGCACCAGAGCCCTCATAAAGAAATGAAGACACAAAGAAGCAGTGAGAGTCAATCACTTATATACTGAATTGGACTTTGGACAAAGAATAGTAACTGTGAAAATGTGATAAGGCAAAAGAGTTTGGACTAGGGTAGCTCATTGGGTAGAGAAGTGACTAGGAAGATAAGGGTTAGTTTTAAAAGGTTCCTTTGTGCGGAATTTTCTTCCTGTTCTTGATAATAAGAATGTTTGTTGGTTTATAGAGAGGGCATCTTTCACATAGGAACTTCATCTCTTGCTTTTAAGAAACAAAATGAAGGTCAGAGTGATCTTGTATTTGCTGTTTTTTGTTTTTTTTTTTAATGTTTAATTCAGGCCGGTTGCGGTAGCTCATGCCCGTAATCCCAGCACTTTGGGAGGCCGAGGCAGATGGATCATGAGGTCAGGAGTTTGATACCAGCTTGACCAACATAGTGAAACCCCGTCTCTACTAAAAATACAAAAATTAGCTGGGAGTAGTTGCAGGCACCTGTAATCCCACCTACTTGGGAGGCTGAGGCAGGAGAATCATTTGAACCTGGGAGGTGGAAATTGCAGTGAGCCGAGATCGCACCACTGCACTCTAGCCCCGGCAACAGTGTGCGACTGTTTTTCTCACATCTCAATATATGTGTATATATATTTAATTCAAAATAGTCAATATGCCAGAGCAGTGTATTTTGGGATGGCATATTCTTAATGCTTTCAACACAATGGGGACAAAATACTCTCAGAAGTCAAGGGTGGCAGGATCAGAATATTCTTGGGGCTAAAATAGCAGTGTATCAATATCCCACTGCTTCTATCCTTGTCACAATGAATTTCCTAAGGTCTACATAGCTTCTCATGTCATAGATTACCTTCCCCTCCTACAACGTATTTCCCGACATTACCTTACCTCTTTGTTATATGGAATTCCCCAAACCAGTGTCACAAACCTGAATGCCCACAAGTGCTAGGTGGATAATATGAGTAAAACTAACTAAATGAGGACTGTGGTAAACTAAGAGTACCTGCCTCACCCAAAAAAAGGAAGCTGTTAGTGTGCTCCAGCCAGCTGTTCCCAGGTAGGAATGTAGACCAAAGGTTGTCAGAACTCTAACATTTTTGAAAAGAAACCAGAAATCCTGATTTTTATTATAGAAATTCCAAATTCAGCAATTAACTGGGCAAGAAACACACAAAATCCTGTGTGCAGGCCAACAAAACATGTCTATGGGCGAGATCCCACCCCTGGGCAGTAGTCTATAATCTTTGTCCTAAAACTTTCAAACTTTTCTATGTGTTCATGCTCGAAGGAATGAATGACTGCTCCATTCCCTTATGACATCGCTGATCACTGACTTCCCAAATATGGGCCCAACCCTTTTCCTGTTGTGCACCTCCCACTGGTGATTTCAGAGTCTGACCATCCCTTTAAGATGTCAAGTTTTTGTAATGTCCTGAGCCCTGTCTTTGTGATGTCATGAACTATATGAAACTATATGAACAGTCTTCCCCTCCACTCTTGAGGGTTGCTTGGCTACACCCTCTATGACATCATGAATTGCTCTAACACCTTGGAATAACAACTCATTCCTCCATACCATTGCAAGCCTTTGCACATCTCTTTGTATCATCCCCCTATGACATCATGTGTTAATCTCATCTCAGGACTGCAACCCAGGATTGCATTGAGTGGGAAGATACAATTTTTACAGCATCACCAAAAAGCATAAGATTATTTGGGTAAGTTCGTGATGTCATAAGAGAATGTCTGCATCAGTAGAGCTTTCAAAAGGAATCACAGCTGGGCATGGTAGTGTGTGCCCTTAGTCCCAGCTACTTGGAAGGTTGAGGCAGGAGGATCCTTTCCTTGATCCTAGAAGCTTGAGGCTATAGTGCACAATAATCACATCTGTGAATCGCCATTGTATTCCAACCTTGGCAATATAGGTAGGCGCTCTCTTTCTCTCAAAAAAAAAAAGTCATAAAAGTTGAATTTATTTTTTCTTTTTTTTTTTTTTGAGACAGAGTCTCACTCTGTTGCTCAGGCTAGAGTGCAATGGCTTGATCTTGGCTCACTGCAACCTCCACCTCCCGGGTTCAAGCAATTCTTCTGCCTCAGACTCCAAAGTAGCTGGGACTACAGGTGTGTACCACCATGCCTGGCTAATTTTTGTATTGTTAGTAGAGACAGGGTTTCGCCATGTTGGCCAGGCTGGTCTCGAACTCCTGAGGTCATGGTTTGCCCGCCTCAGCCTCTCAAAGTGCTGGGATTACAGGCGTGAGCCACTGCGCCCAGCCAAAAGTTGATGTTTATATGTGATTTAGATTGTTTTAGAGTGAATAAAAAATGTAAACTCAGTTTTCCAAGTATTTCAGGGCTTTTTTTTTTTTTTTTTTTTTTTTGAGACAGGGTCTCACTCTGTTTCCCAGGCTGGAGTGCAGTGGCACAATCACAGCTCACTGCAGGCTAAACCTGGGCTCAAGTGATCTTCCCACTTCAGCCTCTTGGGTAGCTGGGACTACAGGCATACACCACCATGTCCAGCTAATTTTTTGATTAGCAGAGGCCTCACTTTGTTGTCCAGGCTGGTCTCAAACTCCTGGGCTCAAGCAATCCTCCTGCCTTGGCCCCCGAAAGTGTTAGAATTACAGACCTGAGCAAGTGCACCCGGCCCAACTTTTATCATAGCGAAGAATTACAGGAATTACCTGAAAAGACTGCTCACTGTATATACTGCCTATTCCTTGGGGGTAGTAAGAGTTTTTTTTGTTTGTTTGTTTGTTTGTTTGTTTGTTTGAGTTTATAGAATGAAAATCCAGAGGTTAGGAAACAAGATCTATGTAATTGATCTGATCATTGCAAAGCCTCTCTAAGGTCTTTTCTTGGATGAAAAATAATATATATAAGTGTAGCACTCAATATTTATTTGATAATGTTCCTCACTGCAGTATGACTGAACTTATAAATTATTTGGTTTTGTTTTTTGTTTTTTGTTTTTTCCAGATGGAGTCTCGCTCTGTTGCCAAGGCTGTAGTACAATGATGTGATCTCAGCTCACTGCAACCTCTGCCTCCCAGGTTCAAGCGATTCTGCCTCAGGCTCATGACCAGCTGGGTTTACAGGCACCCATCATCATGCCTGGCTAATTTTTGTATTTTTGTAGAGACAGGGTTTTGCCAAATTGGCTAGGCTGGTCTTGAACTCCTCAGGTGATCCACCTGCCTTGGCTTCCCAAAGTGCTGGCATTATAGGCGTGGGCCACCGCGCCCAGCCATAACTTATTTTTTCTCACTACATTTTTGTAATCCGTGGGATATATGCTTCAGGATTCCTCCTCCTATGTTTCTAATGTATTATTCTTTATATTTATTTATTTTTTAAATTTATTTGGTAAGATTGCTAAAAGGAAGTAGGATTATTGTCCTTAGAATATTATAAACCTTTTTTTTTTTTTTTGAGATGGAGTCTTGCTCTGTTGCCCAGGCTGGAGTGCAGTGGAATGATCTCGGCTCACTGCAACATCCACCTCCCATATTCAAGAGATTCTCCTGCCTCAGCCTCCTGAGTAGCTGGAATTACAGGCACGCACCATCATGCCTGGCTAATTTTAGTATTTTTAGTAGAGGTGGGGTTTCACTATGTTGGCCAGGCTGGTCTCAAACTCCTGACCTCAGGTGATCCACCCATCTCAGCCTCCCAAAGTGCTGGGATTACAGGTATGAGCCTCCATGCTAGGCCCTATTCTCTTTCTGAAAGAAAACAATAAAAACAAAAATTAAATCCCTTTGCCAAAACACTATGAGGAAAACAACCCAACAATATGAGTACCTAAGATAATTAGATGACTTTCATGCGTTCAACAAATGTGTATGGATTGCCTGCTATATGCTAGGCTCTGGGCATAAACAAATCAAATATCGTTTATGCCCTCATCGATTTTATGGTCTAGTGAAAGACACAGACAAAAAGCAATTAAGGAAAAAAGTACACACACACACACACACACACACAATTAGAGAGAGTAATAGGAGGGAGGAGAGGAAAATGGCTTTAGATTAAATGGTCTAAGTAGCTTTTTTTTTGAAGCAGTGGCATTTGACTTCCAATGAATGAAAAGAATCCAGCTATGCAAACTGTTGGGGGAATAGTGATGTACTGAAAGGGGCACAACTTCGGCAAAGGCCTCAGGTGGAAATAGTTTCAAAGATCAGAAAAACCAACATGGTTAAAGTATAATGATAGAGAAGGAGAATAGTGAGGAATGAGGCTGGACAGAAAGATGAATGAGACATCATACAGAGGATTGACAGACATGGTAAGAAGTTAAGTGAGAACACATTATTTTCAAGTACAGTAGTGCCCTTTTTTTTTTTCTTTTGAGATAGAGTCTCACTCTGTTGCCCAGGCTGGAGTGCAGTGGCACAATCTTGGCTCACTGCAACCTCCGCCTCCCCGGTTCAAGCGATTCTTCTGCCTCAGCTTCCCAAGTAGCTGGGATTACAAGCGCGTGTCACCACGCGAGGCTAATTTTTATATTTTTAGTAGAGACAGGGTTTCACCATGTTGGCCAGGCTGGTCTCGAACTCCACCCACCTCGGCCTCCCAAAGTGCTGGGATTACAGGTGTGAGCCACCGTGCGTGGCAAGTAGTGCTATGTTTTAAAGCATTGCTCCAACTGCTGCGTGAAGAATGGATGCCAAATTGACAGTAGGACAGTAATTTGGAGGCTATTCACAGTATTCCATTGAGATATGATGATAACTGAGACTGGGTTATTAAAGAGAGGGAGAGGAAGAGGGAGAGGGGGAGAGAGAGAGAGAGATTGATTATGTACCTTAGAGGTAGAATCAACAGAACCTTTTGACGCTGATGAAGTAAATATGTGGTATGAAGGAAAACAAAGAATCAGAGATGACTCGTAGGGGGTTAGCTTGATCATCTGAATGCATACAAATTATTAAAATGAGAAGGATAGAGAGAGTGCAGAGCAGATTGTTTGGGAAGCATATCCTAGGACAGAGTTAGGTGTGCCAAAGGCTTATCAGGGGAGTAATACCTGTGTAGGAAAAGGGACAGAAGCAGAATTGTGCAGGGAGAGTTTGCAGATAATGATGTAAACCTGACAAAGTCTCTGCCAGCTCAATGGAGGGGTTCCTGAGCAAAAATTTCCGGTTGGAGGGGTTCTGTGTTAGACTAGACCCATGAACTACCACCTTGCCCACTCATTGGCTGGAAACCTGCCCAAGAAGAGTATGACTTAACTACATGCTAAGAAGAGTGTGACTTTGGCTGTAGAGCTGATGTAGACCTTAAAGCCAGTAACAGCTAGAGACTCTCAGCTAACCACACTCCTACAGCTGGGCAACAGGTCCTTTCTTGAAAGGGGGTCTGAGCAGCACATCTCCTGGTCTCCCACAGTGAACAACGGGCATGAGAAGATCAGCAATTTAGTGTTAGACAAAAGAGGGACAGGCTGGGCACAGTGGCGCACACCTGTAATCCCAGCACTTTGGGAGACCAAGATGGGTGGATCACTTGAGGTCAAGAGTTCAAGACCAGCCTGGCCAACATGGTGAAACCCTGTCTCTACTAAAAATACAAAAATTAGCTGGGTCTGGTGGTGGATACCTGTAATCCCAGCTACTTGGGAGGCTGAGGCAGGAGAATCGCTTGAACCCGGGAGGCAGAGGTAGCAGTGAGCCAAGATCATGCCACTGTACTCCAGCTTTTTTTTTTTTTTTTTTTGTGACAGAGTCTTACTCTGTCACACACAAAAAAAGAGGGACTAAGTTAGTTAATTAGATCATTAATTCATCAAATATTTATTGACCTTCCACAACAGGCCATCCAAATAAAAATGTAGATAGTTAAAGATAGTCTAAATTTCCTAAGAGAAGTTTGGGCCAGAGATATTTGAGAATTTACATATACTGTACATGGTAGGTGTATGGTTTATGGACTGGCTCGCACCACCGAATGAAAGAGGAGATTGTTCTTCACTTGGAGAAGTGTTACTTTTCTAGAGATTGTTTGAAAGCAATTTGGGTTGTCACGTTGATTGCAGGGACAAAGGAGATACTACTGGCACTTAGTGGGTAGAATCTAGGAATATAAAACATTGTGCAATGCATGAGAAATCCTGCTCAATGAAGAAATGTCTCACATAAAATGCCAATAGTGCTCCTGTGAAAAAAAATTTGCTGTGGACAGATAAGAGGTCCCAGAACCAACCCTGGGACATTCTATCTTTTAGAAGTTGGGTAATGAAGAAGAAGATGGCAAATGAGCCTGAAAAGGATTATCTAGAAAGGTAGAAAGAAAACTAGAAGAGAGTGGTGTCAGATGCTAAGAGAGGAAAGTGTTTTGAGAGAGGAGTCAGCAGCAAACAGTGCTGCTGGCAGTTGAGTAAGATGAGGACAGAAAAGTGTCCACTCAAAGGTGACCTTAATAAAAGCAATCTCATTAGCCGGGCATGTGGCAGGCACCTGTAATCCCAGCTACTTGGGAGGGTGAGGCAGGAGAATTGCTTGAACCCAGGAGGTAGAGGTTGCAGCCAGCCACTGCACTCCAGCCCAGATGACAGAACAAGACTCTGTCTTGAGGAAATAAAAAAAAAAAATTCGACCAGGAACAGTGGCTCATGTCTGTAATTCTAGCTACTTAGGAGACTGAGGCACTAGAATTACTTGAACTTGGGAGGTAGAGGTTGCAGTGAGCCGAGATTGTGCCACTGCACTCCAACCTGGGCGACAGAGCAAGACTGTGTCTCAAACAAAACAAAATAAACAAAAAATTTAATAAATAAAAATAATAGGCCGGGCGCAGTGGCTCATGCCTGTAATCCCAGCAGTTTGGGAGGCTGAGGTGGATGTATCACAAGCTCAGGAGTTCAAGACCAGCCTGGCCAAGATGGTGAAACACCGCCTCTACTAAAAATACAAAAATTAGCCAGGGGTGGTGGCGAGTGGCTGCGATCCCAGCTACTTGTGAGGCTGAGGTGGAGAATTGCTTGAACCCAGGAGGCAGAGGTTGCAGTGAGCCGAGACTGTGCCAATGCACTCCAGCTTGGGTGACAGAGTGAGACACCATCTCAAAAAAAAAAGAGCAACTTCAGTATACTGTTGGAGAAAAGGGAAGCCAGACTAGTATAAATAAGAGGAAAAGAGAGGTGAGCAACTAGGGGAAGGAACTTTTTCAATGAATTTGAACAATAAGCAGGGAAATTTGGAGGGGGATTTGGGGTCAAGGAACAGCTTTTATTTCTAACATTACATTATAAAAAGTATGTAATTACATATAGAAAAGTTGAAAGAATTTTGCAGTAAAATTGCTAAATTTTCTACTTAAAATTTTACTCTGCTTGCATTATCACATTTCTTTATCCATAGGGAAGGGGATTTTTAAAAGATGGAAGACACTCCTATAGCATGTTTGTATGCCTGGAATGTGATTCTGTAACCAGGGGAAGATTCATCATATAGGAAGGAAAGGCAATAGCCAAATAAAGGAGTGAAGTCCTTGAGAGGTGAGGGGAATGGAATTCAGAGTATAGGTAAAGGGACTGCCTTTTGTTGTTACAGAAGGAAGGAAAGAGGACATGGGTACAGAATCATGAGTGTTTGGGGATTTTATATCGGGAAGATGTGGCAAAAACTGCACGATTGCCTAACAGCCAGACCCTCTTTTTCCTTGTTAATAGAACCCAAAATTTGGTGTGGGGGTAGCAGTGTGTCCATACTTAGGGGATTCGTTGTAATTGGTGTAAGCCAGTCATGATGACTGCATTCCTCTTTCTTTGCCAGACACTAACTTTCCTATCATACCTTGTACCAGGAGAATGGTCATATAACCTATTTCTAGTCAATGGAACTTTAAGGCTTGTTTGCTGGAGCTGGTGGGTGGGAGTAGGGTGGTGTGTGGGGGTGGCTCTGTGACAGTTTTTCCTTTACTAACAAAAGGAGAAGGAACTTCTTACATAAAAGGTTCTTTTGCTGCCTCCTTGCATCCCCCCATCTCCTATCCCGAGTGTTTCAATTTCTTTTCTTTTCTTTCTTTCTTTTCTTTTTTCCTTTGTTTTGAGACAGAGTCAAGTGATTCTCCTGCCTCAGCCTTCTGAGTAGTTGGGATCACAGGCGCCCACCACCATGCCCAGCTTATTTTGTATTTTTAGTAGAGACAGGTTTCACCATATTGGCCAGGCTGGTCTTGAACTCCTGACCTCAGGTGATCTGCCCACCTTGGCCTCCCAAAGTGCTGGGATTACAGGTGTGAGACACTGTGCCTGGCCCCGCCTCACTTTTTTTTTTTTCTTGTACAGATGGGGTCTCACTTTCTCACCCAGTCCAGAGGGCAGTGGCCAATCATAGCTCACTGTAACCTTGAGCCCCTGGGCTCAAGCGATCTTCCCACCTCAGTTTCCTTACTAGAACTACAAGTGCACACCACCACACCTGGCTCATTTCTGCATTTAATTTATTTTTTTTGGTAGAGATGGGGTCTCAAAGTGCTGTTATGCCCAGCTAATTTTTTTCTTTTTCTTTTTCTTTTTGTAGAGATAGGGTCTTGCTATGTTGCTCAGGCTGGTTTCGAACTCTTGGCCTCAAGTGATTTTCCCACTTTGGCCTCTCAAAGCACGGGAATTACAGAGGTAAGTCACCATGCCCAGCCTGTTTCCTATTTCTGAATGTGGTCATGACTCATGATGTTAGGAAGTATGCTAGCTGTCTTTCAACCTCAGGCAATAAGCTTGAAGATGAAAAGTCAGAGCTGAGGAATGCAGAGAGGCTATGATGATATTACTTAGCAGCTGAACACAGGGCAAAAACTGCCTCTGACAGATGTATTTCTTTATCATAGAAAAATAAACTCCAATTTATTGAAGTCTTTGTAGCCAGTTTTTTTTTTTTTTTTGAGACAGAGTCTCCCTTAGTCGCCCAGGCTGGAGTGCAGTGGCGCGATCTCGGCTCACTGCAAGCTCCGCCTCCCGGGTTCACGCCATTCTCCTGCCTCAGCCTCCCGAGTAGCTGGGACTACAGGCGCCCGCCGCCTCGCCCGGCTAATTTTTTGCATTTTTAGTAGAGACGGGGTTTCACAGTGTTAGCCAGGATGGTCTCGATCTCCTGACCTTGTGATCCGCCCGCCTCGGCCTCCCAAAGTGCTGGGATTACAGGCGTGAGCCACCGCGCCCGGCCTGTAGCCAGTTTTATGTCACTTTAACAGAATATAGATACATAATACAAAGGAAGTATGGTGGCTATTACTTTTTTCCTGTTGAATACCTCTTCCTAGGTTTATGCTAGTCACAGACTCTATTCTCCAGGCTATAGGAGTGAACACCTGACCCAAACAGGACTTAGATTCTTCCTACTGAGAATTTGAAACTTAATCAGGAATACCCAAAGACAGAAGGAACTAACCTAATGACAACTTCCAGAAAGAAGGCTGAAGATCTCCAGCCCCTAGGATTTGTATCCTACTCAAGGTCTATCTATGAGTTACTCCACTAGCCTCTCAATAAATCTCCAGCTGGAGTTGGTTTCTGTTTATTTAAACCAGTGGTTCTCAGCCAGGGGAGATTGTACTCTTCAATGGATCTCTGGCAATGTCTGGAGATATTTTTGGTTGACAACTGGCAGTGGATGTTAGTGGCATCTAGTGAGTAGAGACCAGGGATTCTGCTAACATCCTGTAACGCACAGAACAACTCCCCACAACAAAGACTTACTCGGCCTCAAATGTCATTAGTGTTGAGAAATCCTGCTTTAAAACAGGAGTTCCTTAACTGATACAAAGAGGTTCTCAACAAAGCTGACTCAGGATCACCTCTGAAATGAGTGTGAAGGAAGAATGGGAGGTTTGAGGAGTAAGGAAAGGTATGGAATGGTCATTATGGGTGTGGGAGAGAGAAAGTGGAAAGTTGCTGGGCAGTACTTAGGGTCTGTCTGAGATTGATGACCGTGAATTTGGAGACATAGGTCCAGTGATTTTTCTCCTGCAATGTAGAGCTGCATGGCACAAACAAGAAGAAGGTATATGTTGGGTTCATCCAAGGTTGGGTTTCTGTCAGGTGAGAGCAGCAGAGGGAAAGAAAGGCAAGGAAGTTGATATTTGTATGGGAGTGATTTTACTGATTAACCAGAGTAATTAAGCTGGGTAATGGTGGGGGGGCAGGAATGATGAGATAATTGATGGGATCAAGTGGATCCAGGAAACAGCCTTATTGGTACCCCTCAGAGGTTGTCAGAAAACAGAATTTCAGGCTTCCTTGCAGATCTACTGAATCAGACTTTGGATTTATTTTATTTTTTGGAGACCGGGTCTCACTCCTGTCACCCAGGCTGGAGTGCAGTGGTGCCATCACAGCTCACTGCAGCCTCACCTCCCCAGGCTCAGGTGATTCTCCCACCTTAGCCTCCTAAGTAGCTGGGACTACAGATGTCTGCCACCACACCTGGCTAATTTTTTGTACTTTCAATAGAGACGAGTTTTGCCGTATTGCTCAGGCTGGTGTCAAACTCCTGGTCTTAAGAGATCCACCTACCTCAGCCTCCCACAATGCTGGGATTACAGGCCTGAGCCACCGTGTCCGGTTACATTTTAAAACATTTTGTTTTGTTTCGTTTTGTTTTTTAGAGACAGTGTCTCAGTCTGTGTCACTCAGGCTGGAGTGCCCTGGTGTGATCATAGCTCACTGTAACCTTGAACTTCTGGGCTCAAGCAAGTGATCATCCTGCCTCAGCCTCCCAAGTAGCTGGGACTACAGGTGTTCAACACCAGACCTCTGGCTAGAATTTACATTTTAATAAGTTCCTGCTGTGACTTAAATGCACATTAAAGATTGAGAAGCCATGCATTAGTGGATTTGATGAAGGTAAGGAATTTCTGCACTGAGAATACTGAAAATATGATCCTGGGTGAATTATCTAGTCCAGAGGTTAGTAATTTTTTTTTTTTGCTGTAAGGGGCCAAGAGCCATACAGTTTCTGTCACAACTATTTAACTCTGCCATTGTAGTGTGAAAACAGCCTGAGACGATAGATAACACATACACAAGATGGACAGATGTTGAAATTTACTGTGTTCTAATAAGACTGTCAACAAAAACAAGTAATGGCAAGTAATGGGTTGATTTGACCCAAGGGCCATTGTTTGCTCATCCCTGATCTTGACCTTAATAAAAACAACAACAACAACAACAGTAAGTCTTAGCTCCCCAGAAAAGTTTACCCTGAGTTTTCTAGGTTCTGACTACTTACTATCTCTTGGAAGTAAGTATTCTCCCTCCCTCTTACCTTTTTTTTTTGTCACCCAAGCTGGAGTGCAGTGGTGCGATTTTGGCTCACTGCAATCTCTGCCTTCTGGGTTCAAGTGATTCTCCTGCTGCAGCCTCCCAAGTGGCTGGGATTACAGGCATGTGCCACCATGTCTGGCTAATCTTTGTATTTTTAGTAGAGACGCAGTTTCACCATGTTGGCCAGGCTGGTCTTGATCTGCCCGCCTCGGCCTTCTAAAGTGCTGGGATTACAGGCTTGAGCCACCGCACTCAGCCCCTCTTCCCTTTTCTTAACACAATGAAGAATTTGATTTTGTAACTAATTGGCCAGTTGATGTTCTGCAGGGTCCTAAAAGAGGAAGTAAGAAGGGAACTGAAGTCTTAGAAAACCAGAATCTCCTCGAAACCATTGTTTTCACCCTAGAGTAGCAAGAGATGTAATACGGGTCGGTTGGCGTCAGCTGGTTCTCTGGGGTTGTTTCACTTTTATTTTCTTCTGGCCTCCAGCAAACACATTTTGAGTTTCTCAGCTGAACCAAAGGAAATCAAGAAATCTCTTGAAATCAAGGAAATCAAGGAATCAATTACTTACACCAAGCTGAGCAAGAGACAACTTGAAGACAGAGGTAGCAGTAATCAGCCAGGATTTCCAAGGTAACAGGGCAGAAGTAGGGGCGAGGTGGGGAACAGAAATAAAAGCTACTGGACATCTCCTCACTAAGACTTTATTTTTATTTATTTATTTATTTATTTATTTATTTTGGGTTTTTTATTTTTTATTTTTGGTGTTTCTTTGTTTTGTTCTGTTTTTTGAGATGGAGTCTCGCTCTTGTGGCCCAGGCTGGAGTGTTGTGGGGTGATCTCAGCTCACTGAAACCTCTGCCTCCCGTGTTCAAGCAATTCTCCTGTCTCAGCCTCCTGAATAGCTGGGACTACAGGTGCTCACCACCACGCCTGGCTAACTTTTGTGTTTTTAGTAGAGACCGGGTTTCACCATGTTGGCCAGGCTGGTCTCCAACTCTTGACCTCAGGTGATCTGCCTGCCTCGGCCTCCCAAAGTGCTGGAATTACAGGCATAAGCCATTGCATCTGGCCACCTTTCTAGCACTTTACACGTATCACTGGAATCCTTACAGTTAGTTCAGCATTATTATCCCCAGGTTATAGGTTGGGAAACGGAGACCAATATATTATTAGACATTAATAAAGCACTTTGCTCCGGGCACTCTCTGCTTTACAAATATAAACTCATTTAATCCTTACCACAACTATATGAGGCTTATTATTGTTGAACTATTGTTGCCTGCATTTTACAAGTGGGAAAGCTGTGCTTTAAAGAGAGGGGTTAAGTGACTTGCTGGAGGCCATTAGCTAATATGAATGGAGCTGGGTTTTTAATCCAGGTGGACAGGTTTCATTGTTCACGCTCTTAACCACTATACCTCCTAGATTCACTCTTTCCAGACTTGAACAACTACTCTGCTAGAAAATGCACCTGGCCTAGAGTTAGGGAACTAACTCAAAACCAGGCACATGTAATAAGCAGTAGAGCCAGGGTTGGGGTTCAATTCTCATGCTAAAGCTTATGTATTTTCCCTTGTCCAAGGTAGTGACTATGTTCTTTTTTTTTTTTTTTTTTGTCTTAATTAGTATTATAGAACAGTTGGAATATACAAGGTAGTGACTATGGTTTTGTTGTTGTTGTTGCTGCTTTTGTTTTTTTTGAGACAGAATCTCACTCTCTTGTCCAGGCTGGAGTGCAATGGCATGATCTTGGCTCACTGCATCTTCCATGTCCTGAGTTCAAGCGAGTCTCCTGCCTTAGCCTCCTGAGTAGTTGGGATTACAGACATACACCACCACATCCTACTAATTTTTATTTTTTTTAATTTTTAGTAGAAATGGGGTTTCACCATGTTGGTCAGGCTGCTTTCAAACTCCTGACCTCAACTGATCCACCTGCCTCCACCTCCCAAAGTGCTGGGATTACAGGTGTGAGCCACCGAGTCCGACCCATGTTCTTTAGACCTCTTTCCCACCAGGAGATTCTCTGTCAGTGCTAAACCTTCAAGTTTTAGCTTTACTTATTGTTATTATTTTACCACATAGGTTCATTTTATTGAGCTGAAAGCTTACAAAAAGTCCACTGGTCCCTGCCCTGCCCATGTTACACTCGTTCCTTCCCATGCACACTCTTGAGTATCCACAAGTGCTTCCACATAACTGGTTTCCCCCAACAAAGCACAAAGGGTGGTGCTTCCAAAGCATGCGTTGTTCCTAGCAGCAAGACTTTCAATGCTGGGGTTTTATTTATTCTGCGAGGTGGTATTTCTTTTTCTTTTCTTTCTTTTCTTTCCTTTCCTTTCCTTTCCTCCCCTCCCCTCCCCTCCGCTCCGCTTCCCTTCCTTTTCTTTTTTTTTTGACAGAGTCTCACTCTGTTGCCCAGGCTGGAGTGTGCAGTGGCATGATCTCGGCTCACTGCAACCTCAGCCTCCCGGGTTCAAGCGATTCTGCCTCAGCCTCCCAAATAGCTGGGGCTACAGGTGTGCACTACCATGCCCAGCTAATTTTTTTGCATTTGAAGTAGAGACAGGGTTTCACCATGTTGGCCAGGCTGGTCTTGAATTCCTGACCTCAGGTGATCTGCCCGCCTTGGCCTCCCAAAGTGCTGGGATTATAGGCATGAGCTACTGTGCCTGGCCATTTTTTAATCTTTGAAAGTGTTTTATTTCAATAGTTTTTGGGGTGCAGGTAGGTTTTGGTTACATGTATAAGTTCTTCCGTGATAATTTCTGAGATCTTAGTGCACCCAGTCCTCCAGCAGTATACACTATACCCAATATGTAGTCTTTTATTCCTCACCCTTCTCCCAACCTTTCCTTCTGAGTCCCCAAAGTCTATTACATCATTCTACCTTTGTGTCCTCATAGCTTAGCTCCCACTTATAAGTGAGAACATATGATAATTGGTTTTCCATTCCTGAGTTACTTCACTTGGAATAATGGCCTCCAGCTCCATCCAAGTTGGTGCAAAATACATTATTTTGTTCTGTTTTATGAATCAGTAGTGTTCCATAATGTATATATAACACATTTTCTTTACGCACTTGTTGGTTGCTGGGCACTTAGGTTCATTCCATGTCTTTGCACTTGAGAATTGTGGTGCTGTAAACACGCATGTGCAAGTATCTTTTTCATATGACGACTTCTTTCCCTTCGGGTAGATACCCAATAGTGGGATTGCTGAATTGAATGGTAGTTCTACTTTCAGTTATTTGAGGAATCTCCATACTGTTTTCCATAGAGGTGGTACTAATTTACATTCCCAACAGCAGTGTAAAAGTGTTCCCTTTTCACCACATCCATGCCAACATCTATTGTTTTTTGACTTTTTTTTCTTTTTTTTTTTTTTTGAGGCAGGGTCTCACTCTTTCACCCAGGCTGGAGTGCAGTGGTGTGATCTCAGCTCACTGCAACCTCTGCCTCTCGGGTTCAAGCAGTTCTCCCACTACAACCTCCCCAGTAGCTGGGAGTACAGGCATCCACCACCACACCCGGCTAATTTTTGTACTTTTAGTAGAGATAGAGTTTCACCATGCTGGCCAGGCTGGTCTTGACCTCCCAGCCTCCAGTGATCCACCAGCCTCAGCCTCCCAAACTGCTAGGATTACAGGTGTGAGCCATTATGGCTGGCCATTTTTCTCTATTCTATTCCACTGGTCTATGTTCCTGTTTTTATATCAGTACCATACTGTTTTGGTAGCTATAGTCTTTTTTTTTTTTGAGACAAAGTCTCACTCTTGTCCCCCAGGCTAGAGTGCAATGGCACGATCTCAGCTCACTGCAACCTCCGCCTCCTGGGTTCAAACGATTCTCCTGCCTTAGCCTCTCAAGTAGCTGGGATTACAGGCGCCTGCCACCACACCCGGCTAATTTTTGTATTTTTAGTAGAGACAGGGTTTCACCATGTTGGCCAGGCTGGTCTCAAACTCCTGACCTCAGGTGATCCACCCGCCTTGGCCTCCCAAAGTGCTAGGATTACAGGCGAAGGCCACCATGGTAACTGTAGTCTTGTAGTAGAGTTTGAAGTTGGGTAATGTGATGGCTCCAGATTTGTTCTTTTTGCTTAGTTTTGCTTTGGCTATGCGGCTCTTTTCTTGTTCCATATGAATTTTAGGATTGTTTTCTCCAGTTCTGTGAAGAATGATGATGGTATTTTGATGGGAATTGAATGGAATCTGTAGATTGCTTTTGGCAGTGTTGTGGGATGTGTTTCCATTTGTTCCAGAAGGGAGTATAACTGCCTCTGCCACACATGAGTTCACAAAGGGAGTGGGGAGTAGCAGGCAGCAGCAAGCCTAACTCAGCTCCCATGCAGTTGGCAAGGCTGGTCTTGCTCCCTCAGTGCCCTGCTAACAGCACTGAGTTTAGATCCAGGCAGTCTGTGCACACTGTGACCTGAAACCACAGCTTTCAGGTCATGCCCTTCCCTATCTGCTGGTAAGGCTGAGCACCCAGCATGTATGCTTGTGTCTCCTGCACACTTCTCGCTTGCCCCCTGGTTTCTGCTCAAGGGAGTTCATCCCCACTCCAGATTATATCATAAAATTCAGTTGGGAGCTTCCTTCACCCTGTGACCCCTCCCTGAGTTTGACTTCCCCGAGGGCCCCTGTAAGATACAGTCAGGAATGGCTTCCCTCCTTTCAAAGTGGAGACTGGGAATGCCTACAAGGCACTTCCCACTACTGTTTCTACGTTTATTTATTTCATGCCACTCCCTAAATCCATTCCAGCTCTGGGTAGGGTTGAAGCCTTCTCCTGTGGACTAGATTTTCAGATTCCCTGGTAGGAATGTGTGCTTGGAGGAAGACTCTCCCCCTCTCACACTCTGGGAACTTACAGTTTTTCACCTGTCTCACAGAGTAGGCTGCAGCCTGCTGCATCTTTCAAAGGGTCTGTGGATTCTTTCCCAGCTAATTAAAAAAAAATTCTTTTTGTAGAGACAGGCGTAGGCCAGGTGCAGTTACTCATGCCTGTAATCCCAGCATTTTGGGAGGCTGAGGTGGGAGGACTGCTTGATGCCACGAGTCCGAGACTAACTGGGCAACATAGTGAGACCCTATCTCTAAAAGAAAAGGGGGAAAAAAAGGGTTTTAGTTGACTGAAACCAGGACAAACATAAAGAAGGTCTCCCATTCAATTTATCTGGTTCTAAAAGCAGCTTTTTCTAAATTGTGCACACAAATGAACTGCTTTAGGCAAGACAGGGTCTTGCTATGTTGCCCAGGCTGAAACACAGTGGCTATTCACAGGCGTGATCCCACTACTGATCAGCAAAGGAATTTCTGACCTGCTCTGTTTCCAACCTGGACCTGTTTACGCCTCCTTAGGAAACCTGGTGGTACTGAGGCAGGAGGCAGAACTCAACGCTGGAGGCAGAGCTTGGACACCGGACCAAATTGAGGACTAGCTGAAACAGGTTTGGAGCAGAAGCACCTCTCCATAAGACATGCCCACCAGTGTGCCATGTCAGTTTACCATTGCCATGGCAACACCCTGAAGTTATGGCCCCTTTCTGTGGCAATGACCTGACAACCTGGAGGATACCACCCTCATTCTAGAAATTTCTGCATAAACTGCCCATTAAGTTGCATATAGTTAAAAGTGGGTATAGGGCGAGATGCAGTGGCTCATGCCTAGAATCCCAGCACTTTGGGAGGCCAAGGTGGGTGGATTGCTTGAGGTCAGGAGTTTGAGACCAGCCTGACCAACATGGTGAAACCCTGTCTCTACTGAAAATACAAAAATTATCCGGGCGTGGTGGTGGGTGCCTGTAATCCCAGCTACTCAGGAGGCTGAAGCAGGAGAATCGCCTGAACCCGGGAGGTGGAGGTTGTAGTAAGCTGAGACTGTACCACCCAGGCACTCCAGCCTGGGTGACAACATGAGACTCTGTCTCAATAAATAAATAAAAAATAAAAAATAAATAAATAAAAATAAAAATAAAATAAAATCAGTATAAACAGGAATGCAGAACTGCCTCTGAGTTGCTGCTCTGGGCACACTGCCTACAGGGTAGCCCTACTCTGCAAGGAGCAGTACCTCTGCTGCTGCCGTGTACTGCTGCTTCAATAAAAGTTGCTGTTTAACACCACCAGCTCACCCTTGAATTCTTTCCTGGGTGAAGCCAAGAACCCTCAATTTTGGTGCTTTCCTGCCCTGCATCAGTCTCCTGCTCCTAGGAGTTCACACTTTTTTGTTTGTTCGTTTGTTTGTTTTGAGGCAGAGTTTCACTCTTATCACCCAGGCTGGAGTGCAACAGTGCAATCTCAACAGTGCTCACCGCAACCTCTGCCTCCCAGGTTCAAGCCATACTCCTCAGCCTCCCAAGTGTCTAGGATTACAGGCATCTGCCACCAGGCCTGGCTAATTTTTGTATTTTTAGTAGAGATGGAGTTTCGCCATGTTGGTCAGGCTGGTCTTGAACTCCTGACCTCAGATGATCTGCCGGCTTCAACCTCACAAAGTGCTGGGATTACACGTGTGAGCCACCGTGCCCAGCCAAGTTCACCCCATTAATGTCAAACAGTGCAGAGACCCAGTTGTCATAGCACATTACAGCCCAGAACTGGTCTCCAGCTATTCTCCTGCCTCAGCCTCCTGAGTATCTGAGACTACAGGTATATGCCACTGGGCCCAACACAGGTCTTTTTTTTTTGAGACAGGGTCTTGCTCTGTTGTCCAGGCTGGAGTGCAGTGGCGCAATCTCGGCTCATTGCAACCTCCACCTCCTTGATTCAAGCGATCCTCCTGCCTTAGCCTTACAAGTAGCTGGGATTACAAGCGTGCACCACCACACTTAGCTATTTTTAGCAGAGACGGGGTTTCACCATGTTAGTATTTTTAGTAGAGACAGGAAAGTTTCACCATGTTGGCCAGGCTGGTCTCAAACTCCTGACCTCAAGTAATCTGCCCACCTCAGCCTCCCAAAGTGTTGGGATTACAGGTGTGAGCCACCTACCTGCCTGGCCTATCCTAAGTTTTAACACCTAATTCAGGCACTGTGTGTTCATCTGTGCTAGATAATAGCTAATAAACATGCACAAGATAGTTCCTGCCTTCAATGTGTTTACAGTCTAGTTCTAGTGTTTTGTAGTGTTAGGATGTGGTATGGTCTTCTGATCTGACACTACCAATGGTTACTAATTATATATAACCAATACCTAGATAATAAAATTTCCCATGTTTTTCAAATTGAAATTTAGTTTTCCTATACCGCTAACCTGAATATCCTCCTGAATATCCTTTCTTCTCTAGTGCCTTTACTCTTCAATTTATCCATTAGAGCCAAATATGACTATTTCCTTACATTTGCCTTTGCGCTTAACCCTTCAGCTGAGGTAGTGCCACAACATTCTTGGACTTTCATGATGATAAGGCAGATAGATTAAGATCTTGATTTAAATAAAATAGACAAGTGTAGTCTTCTCCTGAACTTCAAAAAGGATAAATAAAATGGACAAGGGTCCTCTTCTCCTGAACCTCAAAAAGGAGCTTAACCTTGAGGTACTGATCTATGTATGTGGATGAGAAGTGTTAGTAAAGATAATTGAGGCCAAGTGTGGTGGTTCACGCCTCTAATCTTTGGGAGGCTGAGGCGGGCAGATCACTTGAGTCCAGGACTTTGAGACCAGCCTGGAGAACATGGCAAAAATCCATCTCTACAAAAAATGCCAAAAAAATAGCTAGGCGTGGTGGTGTGCGCTTGTAGTCTCAGCTATTTGGGAGGCTGAGGTGGGAGGATTGCTTGAGCCTGTGAGGTTGAGGCTGCAGTGAGCTGAGATTGCGCCACTCCACTCCAGCCTGGGCAACAGAGGGAGACCCTGTCTCTAAATAAATAAATAAATACGATTGGGTTGAAATCCAGAGACCTAAGTTATAGTCCCAGCTCAGCCACTAATCTGAGAATAATTAACATTTATTGAAAATTTACAATGTGCCAGTCACTTTTTAAATTAATTTGCTATGCTGTAAGTAGGAGGGTACTATCCTCATTTTACAGACAAGGACATGGAGGCACAGCTCACTTAAATAACTCGCAAATCATACAGTTAGGGGCACACAGAGTCCAGTTGTGCAACAGAGGCAATCTGCTTGGTAATACTTCCAGATAACAGAAGCTTTCATTGCTAACACACTATGTGGCAGATTCTGTACTCTGTGTGTGTGTTTTTTGTTTGTTTGAGACAGGGTCTCACTCTGTGGCACAATGATCATGGTTCACTGCACCTTCGGCCTTCTGAGCTCAAGTGATCCTCCCGCCTCCACCTCCTGAGTAGTACAGATGTGTGACACAGCGCCTGGCAAATTTTTAAATATTTTCTTCAGACTGAAACATCATTGTGGTAAAGATAAAAAAGAAAAAAATATTATTGTAGAGATGGGATCTCACTGTTGTCCAGATTGGTCTCAAATTTTTGAGCTCAAGCCATCCTCCTGCCTTGGCCTCCCAAAGTGCTGGGATGACAGGGTGAGTCACCATGCCTGGCCTGTACTGTTTTCCTGGCAATGTTATCTCATTCAATCTTCGTGAATAACCCTAAGGTATATGATACCAATTTTTCAGGTGAAAAAAACTAATTGGCAGAATGAAACTTCGTAAACAGCCTGTGGCTCCAAAAGCTTCTGGAAACCTCAAGCTACCCATGTGCATCTTTGAGCCTCAGTTTCCCCACTTTAAAATGAGGGGTTTGGAGCAGATGTCTGTTCTCTGGGGGAGGATGCAGAGGAAAGAGCTGTCTGCGAATCGACGAGAGAAAATGTGGGTAAATAACAGTTAAACCACAGTGACCGAAGGCCCAGCATAACGGGGGTGGGTGCGGTTACAAATGCCGGTAAGATTCCCGCCAAGACGGAGGACCGGGGTGTCAGAGCCGAGCGAGGCCTGTGGGCGAGAATGGGCCTGACAGCCATTCTCTGACCCGCGTGGGCGCTGCAGGCGCAGGCCAGCGGCCAAGAGACAGGCGATCCCTGGGGCTCTGCCCGGGTCTCGGGACGGCACCTTACCCGCCCAGGTCCTGCTCCACAGGCTTCTCCGGGAAAGCTAGGGAAGGAAGAGGCGCGGCCTCCCGAGCCCGCATCTCAGAGCGCCACGTCCCTCCTGGCTCAGCCTCCCCCCAGGCTCCATAGCCTCGGCGCTCCCCACCGCCCGCCTCCAGGCTCCACGGAGCGGCCGTGTCCCTGCTCCCGCCAATCGGCGTCGTCAGCAATCCCGAACCGGACCAATCAGCGGCCTCAGGGTGTGGGAACTGTCGCCATGGCAGCCAGGAGGCGGGCTCGCGCGGCGGGAGGCGGGCAGAGCGGAGCGGTGGGCTAGGGGCTGGAGGACAGGTTTGTGCGCTGGACGCAAGCCGCAGACGCAGCTTTGCTCACCGAGAACCGGCCAGGTAAGGCCGGTGGCCGCGCGGTCGGTGCGGAGCAGCGTGGCGGGAGGTTGGGGGGTGGGGGGGTCCGGAGATAAGGCTCAGGTCTTCGCCTGCCTTGCCAGAGCAGTGAGGATGGCGGGGGCCGTGCAGTGGGCGGGGCAGCGGCGGGGAGGGGGCTCTCAGCGCCAGCCGGAGGCGCTGGGTTCCTTCTGCTCCACTCGCGGCAGGGCACGCGAGCTTTCTTCGGGGTCGAGGAGGGTGGCTGGCTCCTGGCGGGGAGCAGGAGAGGGTAGGTGCCGAGCCGAGACCCTGGCGGGGTCCCGTCGGGTTTGGGCAGGTCGATGGACGAGCGGGTGCCCACTAGTGAGGAGGGACACCCACCAATTCCAGGGGATGCTTCCCTGCGCCGCTGAGCAAAGCTAGGCCCGGGGATCCTGCTCTTCTCCGGTCTGGTTAAGCCGGCAACCTCTGACACTTAGGAGAAAGTTAGTATCAGTCGTGATATCCTTTTCCCTTAAGTTACAAATTAGGTACGAGATGAACCCTTTTGGTTTTAGGAGATGAGAAATAGAGTACTTCCTTTTTGCACCTGCTAAGTGGTAACTCAGTGAGCAAATGTGGTTACTGTGGTTGATGTTTGCAACGGTCTTAGATGACAATTATTTTACAGTATCATGGCTAGGAGAGAGAGGGAAAGAGGGAGAGAGAGAGAGAATATGAGGGAATGAAAATGAACGGGAACCATTATGATTTTTGAGAGACAGAACCTCTTGAAATTCTGTGTCCACTAAACTCCTAAATTGAATAATGTACATTTTATGCAATTGAACAAGCTAGTGCTACCATCTAAGTCTGCTAAGAAGGCTCTGTTAAATTCATGGACGAGTATGAACACTAAAAGTTATTACCTTGGTTTAAAACTAGGGGCAGGTTAAATGCAAATATTTCTGATAGTGAATTTTGTTTGAGGGAGATTGTGGACTTTCCCTATGGGAAAGTTTAAAGAATTGATGAGAGAGATGCTTTAAGGAATGTTCTTGTTTTTTGAAACTTGAATAAGTTCAACAAATGTTGAACAAATATTTCCACAAATCTTCCTGAGCTAATAGGGTCAAAAATTAAAATTTTGGAAATTTAGAATTAGAAATGAAATCTCAAATAATATCACTGTTATAATTAGGATGGACATGGAAACTTCCATTTCTCATCATGGTCTTCAGGCTCTCCCTGATCTCATCTACCTTTGTAGTAGGGGGTCAAATTTTTTTTTTTTTTTTTAACTAGACAATTTGAGAAATTTAAAGGAGTCAAAAATTTATTTCTGTCTCCATGTGTTTACTCATGCCCTTCTCTGTCTATCCACATTTTACCCATTTTTTTTTCTTTTTTTCTTTTTCTTTTTTTTTTTTTTTTGAGACGGAGTCTCACTCTGTCATCCAGGCTGGAGTGCAATGGCCCAATCTTGGCTCACTGCGACCTCCACCTCCTGGATTAAAGGGATTCTTCTGCCTCAGACCATCGAGTAGCTGGGATTACAGGGACCCACCACCACAGCCAGCTAATTTTTTGTATTTTTATTAGAGACAGGGTTTCACCGTGTTGGCCAGGCTGGTCTCGAACTCCTGACCTCAGGTAATCCACCCGCCTTGGCCTTCCAGAGTGCTGGGATTACCAGATGTGAGCCACCGTGCCTGGCCGACCCATCTTCTAAGAGTCGAATCTGTCTGTGTTGTGTTTACCTTTCTTTGCTCTCCCAAGGTACGTACATATTGTTCATATCACACATTTTGTATATATCCTTTCAGCATGCTTTTTGCCAAATTGGTTTGTACTCTGTGAAAAACAGTTGAGATAAAATGCACAATTAAGACAATTAGGGTACTTTTCAAAACACTATTAATTATGGGCACTAATATCAATAACATCAATTCAGATGTCTTTTTTGTTTTGGGGTATGTTATGAATCTCTGAACACATACTAAACTAATTTTGCGTTACTTAGAATAATATTGAAATTACTTTCCACTTTCTAAGGACCCTTTTGAAGGCTGGGGTCTACAAAATACCTTTTTGAGTACTGGGTTGCTGGCAGAATCAAGTGCAGGATTTAAAAATGTATTGAAAATAATCCTTTAGGCCAGGCATGGTGGCTAATGTCTGTAATCCCAGCACTTTGGGAGGCTGAGGCGGGTGGATCACTTGAGTCCAGGAGTTCGAGACCAACCTGGCCAACATAGTGAAACCCCATCTCTACTAAAAATATAAAAATTAGCCAGATGTGGTGGCGGGCACCTGTAATCCCAGCTACTTAGGAGGCTGAGGCAGGCTACTTGAACCCGAGAGGCAGAGGTTGCAGTGAGCCGAGATCGCGCTATTGCACTCCAGCCTGGGCAACTAGAGCAAAACTGTGTCTCAAAAACAAAACGAAAAACAGGCAACTAACCATTTCAAATAATTTATTCAAGGAAAAACTTCAATCATTTTAATTATTTTCAATCAAAACTTTTTTTTACAACCATGATGTGGTGAAAAGTATATTTAGTTAGAATTTCATGGCCAGATTCCAGTACAGGCTCTGCCAAATGAACTTGGCCAAAGTCAGTTAACTTCGTTCTGTATTTATAACCTTTTATAAAAGTAGGGCTGAATGAGATTACAGTAGTCCTCCTTTATCCTAGAGGGATATGTTCCAAGGGTCCCAATGGATGCCTGAAACTACAGATAGTACCAAGCCTTATATACACTATGTTTTTTGCTATACATATATAATAATAAAATGAATAAACAATAATAATACACTGTAATCAAAGTTATATGAATGTGATCTTTCAAAATATCTTGTTTTACCTCAGGTAATTGAAACTGCAGAAAGTGAAATCGCAGATTAGGGAGGACTACTGTACCTCCAAGATTATTTCTGATCTTAGAATTCTCTGATTCTAAAATCCTAAAGCAGCCTAATAGAAGTTCAGATAGTAGTTACTTGATTTTATTTTTGGCAGAGCCTTTTTTTTTTTTTTTTTTTTTGAGACAGGGCCTTGCTCTGTTGCCCAGGCTGGCTGGAGTGCAGTGGTGTGATCATGGCTTACTGCAGCCTGGAACTGCCAGGCTCAAGTGATCCTCCTACCTCAGTCTCCTGAGTAGCTAGGACTAAAGGCGCATGCCACCACACCCTGCTCATTTTTATTTTTTATTTTTTGTAGAGAAGAGGCCTCACCATGTTGTCCAGGCTGGTCTCAAACTTCTAGGCTCAAGCAATCTGCCCGCCTCGGCCTCCCAAAGTGCTGGAATTACAGGCGTGAGCCACTACACCTGGCCTTGGCAGAGTTTTTTTTTTTTGGCAGTGTATTTTAATTATCTGAAGTACAGCATATGTAAATAATAAAGAGATTATAATTTTAATAATATGTTTATTGAGTGATACAGATCTGTTTTTCATAAGCCTATAATCTAGGATACTCCAACCCATTGTTAAGACTGGAAAAAAGGAGATAAAATAGTTTCCTTGATGAGTGTCCTTTTTTACAGATGTAGACAACAGAGGCTCTAAGATCTATACTAATGTCTTGGTCAGGGAAAAGCTGTAGTCCAGCTCAGCTGGTCATACACTTGATATTTTATTTGAACCTCACTTTCCCATTGACTTTCATTTTCAAAGGGAAAATGGAGGTGAGCACCAGGCTATCTGTGGCTCTTAACACTGGTGCCATGGAGAAACTCAAAAGCCATTTATTTTTCTTCACCCTACCCTGTTTTATTGTTAGATTTGTAACACTGATAGTAAGAAGAAGCAATCCACATTTCCTAGCACAAGCTAGTGCCTTAGAGAAGGAAGCCTGAGTCTCTTGCTACAGTTCTGATTTAAGATTGGAAGGAAGAGATTATGTTGGATGCATTGCTTTCATTGGCCTATAACTGCATCAGGACTTTGGTTTTGGCAGTGTTCAGAGAAGAGCTCTAATGTGGCCTTTCAAAAATGACTGTAAGGCCAGGCATGATGACTCGCGCCTGTAATTCTAGGCTTTGGGAGGCTAAGGTGAGCAGATCACTTAGCTCACAGGTTTGAGACCAGCCTGGGCAACGTGGTGAAAGCCCATCTCTACCAAAAATATTAAAAACTAGCCAGGCGTGGTGGTGTGTGCCTGTAGTCCCAGCTCCTCTGGAGGCTGAGGTGGAAGGATGGCTTGAGCCTGGGAGGTGGAGGTGTTTTTTTATTTTTTATTTTTTTGAGATGGAGTCTCGCTCTATCACCCAGGCTGGAGTGCAGTGGCGCAATCTCGGCTCATTGCAAGTTCCGCCTCTCAGGTTCAGGCGATTCTCCTGCCTTAGCCTCCCTAGTAGCTGGGACTACAGGCGCCCGCCACTACGCCCGGCTAATTTTTTGTATTTTTAGTGGAGACGGGGTTTCACCACGTTAGCCAGGATGGTCTTGATCGCCTGACCTTGTGATCCGCCCACCTCGGCCTCCCAAAGTGCTGGGATTACAGGCGTGAGCCACCGCACCGAGGTGGAGGTTTTAATGAGCCGAGATAGCGCCACTGCACTCCAGCCTGGGTGATAGAGTCAGACCCTGTCTCAAAAAACAAAAACAAAAACAAAAACTAAAACGACTTTTAAAGTTGTATGTCAAACTGGTCTTGCTTGCTTTTTGTTTTGTTTTTTTACTTTTTTTTTTTTTTTCTTTTAAGACAGGGTCTTTCTCTGTCATCCAGGCTGGAGTACAGTGGTATGAATGGCTCCCTGCAGCCTCGATCTCCTGGGCTCAAGCAATCCTCCCATCTCAGCTTCCTGAGTAGCTGGGACTACAGGTACACACCACCACACCCAGCTAATTTTTTGATTTTTTTTGTGGAGGCGGGGTTTCACCATGTTGCCCAGGCTTGTTTTGAACTCCTGCGCTCAAGTGATCCACCCGCCTCAGCCTTTCAAAGTGCTGGGATTATAGGTGTGAGCCACCACGCCCAACCTGGTCTTGCTTTTTAAGTTCTACCACTTGGGGTGTTTACAGAACAGATTTTCATATTTCTTTATGTTTCCTTTTCAAGACAAGAAAGGCATTAATATTTATTGAGCAATTACCATTGTCGTGCACTGTGCTGGTTACTTTGTATTCATTCTTATTTTCCTCCCATCAACAAACCTGTGAAGAGGTATGAGCTCAATTTTCTAGGTAGGAAAATCAAGACTCAGAGGCAAGAAGTAGCTTGCAAGTAAATAGGGGAAGTTAGGATTTAATCTGCTGTTTGCGTGTTTATTTTTTACCATGTTGTGTCAATAAAAATCATATACCTTTCCAAAATACAACATGCATATGATTACTCTCCTGCATAGATTATATTATGTTAAATATACCATATATAAGAAAAGAAATACCTGTGTCCTTAAAATTTGAAAATATTTTATTTGCTTTTTTTAACAGACTACTTAGAAATAACTGCTTATGTTCACTAACGAGTTTGCACATGAGCTGCTTTGTGTTTTACATGTTATTTGATGGAGTTTCAAAAAAGAATTTGAGATATTTCATCTTATTATTGATCTCTGTGGCAAACTAGGAACAAAGTTAATTTTTTTAAAGTGGTGGTAAGAGTAAAGAAAAATTCCAGTTAAGGATTTAACAGGAAAAGTTGCCCTATATCTTGAAGTCTCATTGCTGAAAAAAATAAGTTTTTAATCTGAATTCCTCTTAGTTATTCAGGAGGGGAGGAATACAGTAAAATTGGGGAATAATAAATCAATATC
This sequence comes from Macaca fascicularis, assembly GCF_037993035.2. NCBI lineage: Eukaryota > Metazoa > Chordata > Mammalia > Primates > Cercopithecidae > Macaca > Macaca fascicularis. Next base: position 48,499,072 of record NC_088388.1, on the reverse strand, counting down.
TTTTTTTTTTTTCCAAGACAGAGTCTCACTCTGTCACCCAAGTTAGAGTGCAGTGGCATCATTTCGGTTCACTGCAACCTCCCTTTCCCAGGTTCAAGCGATTCTTGTGCCTAAGCCTCTTGAATAGCTGGAACTACAGGCACCTGCCACTGTGCCCGACTAATTTTTGTTTTTGTTTAGTAGAGATGGGGTTTCACCACATTGGGCAGGCTGATCTTGAACTCCTGACCTCAGGTGATCTCTCCTCCTTGGCATCCCAAAGTGCTGGGATTACAAGCAGGAGCTACCGTGCCTGGCCAACATCTTTGTTTATTCTGGTTTTGATTCTGTTTATTTCACGTATCTTTCTCCCTTCCTTACTGGAATATGATATAATTTAGTCTCCTTCCACATCATAAAAATTTGGCACTTTTCACATTATGTGACAAATGCATACATTATCATGTACCGTTACCACTGTAAAAAGTCTAAATTTTGTAATTTTGTGTCTTTTTATTTGTTTTTATTTTTTTTTACATTTAGAACGTGTTACGAGTCAGTTTTTAGTGAAAAAACATTGGGCTAGGAGCCAAGACCCATCTCTTCACTATTTTGGTATTGTGCAAGTCATCTTATCTCTCCGGACCTCAGTTGTCTCATCTCTAAAAAGGAGATAAAAATTATTTACCTGCCTGAACGTAAGTACTCAAGAATTGTATTTGGTTGCAAAGAAAAATGACTACCACTACCACCACCACCAAAATACAAAAAAGGAAAAACCAAAAACGGACTCACAGATGGCTTAAACATGCAACATTTACTTTCTTATATAAAATAATAATTGAAATAGAACTCTAGGATGGGTATAGTGGCTTTATAAAGTCATCAGAGACTTAAGCTTCTTTCAGTTCTTTTATCAGTGATCCCTAAGATGTTCTTGTAGCACTGGTTCTTGTAAGTCCAAGATAGCTGCCAGAGTTCTAACCATCACTGTCCTGTTCCAGGCAGCAAAGCATAGGCGAAGAAAGATGCATCCTCTTCCTTTAAGGAGAATTCCTGAACCAAGGCTGAGGCTATAAGAAAACAGGGAAATGTAGCTGAATGCATGGCTGCCCTCTTTAAAACTGGGCGTTTGTTACTGAGAAGGAAGGAAAGATTTGGATATTGGCAAGCAAATAGAAGTCTCTGCCATGATATGAATCTTTTTATCTTTCAGCTCTGAAATCTGTAATCTGTGATAACCACTCATAGAAGCTTCTGTAATTTGCCATGGCAGAGATTTAAGTCTGACTATTAACTACAGAAGGAAATAATCGTCATCTAATAAATTGTGTTTCTGTTTTAACTTTTAGCCCTTAATTCATTGTAGAAGCCTTTCTGTCTTATTTGTATGTTTGTTCTGGTTATTTTTAAAAATTACCCATAAATGCTGAATAGATGGTGGTTGTACATTTTATGGTTGTGTTAAAAAGAGCTAACATTTATTGAGCTACTTGCTGTAAGCAAGGCACTAAAATGACAGAGGTAAGTTATCCCAAGGGTATCACATAACTAATCATCAGGAAGTAAATTTATATTGAAAGTAAATATAATTCATCTCAAGATACATTTCACCTCATGGTCACATGAGGAACACTTGCCTTCCTTGCTAGCTAAAAGTAGTTTGTTCTTTTTCTTTCTCCTTCTTCTTTTTTAACTACTTAACTGTTAGTTCTCTTGAAATTTTCTTACTACTAGTTCTTGCTTAACTTATGTAGCCACACCAATATTTTATTTCCTCCCAGACTTTTTTTTTGTTGTTGAGATGGAGTCTTACTCTTTCACCCAGGCTGGAGTGCAATGGCATGATCTCTGCTCACTGCAGCCTCCACTTCCCATGTATAAGCAATTCTCCTGCCTCAGCCTCCTGAGTAGCTGGGACTACAGGCATCCACCACCACGCAACTAATTTTTGTATTTTTAGTAGAGATGGGGTCTCACCCTGTTGGCCAGGCTGGTCTCGAACTCCTGACCTCAGGTGATCTGCCCGCCTCAGCCTCCCAAAGTGCTGGGATTATAGACAGGAGTGAGCCACTGCGCCCGGCCCTTTCCAGACTTTTCTTGGTGAATGTTATGTAAATATAATATTTAATGTATGTATTTATAATATATAATATTTATAATATATAGTATATAAATATACCCTATACTTGTCATGCAAAATGGTTCAATTGTCATTGTTTCTATTTCAAAAAGTAAACTGAAATAAATAGCTTTGAGAGAAAGAAATTCAGGGAATGGAAATTAGAGTGAGAAAGATTCTAAAGACTCAGTCAATCTTTTAGAGTTTTTAGAAGGGAGACAGTAAGTTAAGATTTTATTTCTACACAGTATATTTGTATTTTTGAAAGTTTTTACATTTTTTGGTTGTATTAGGTAGGCACAAACTACAGTAATTCTTTTGCTGCTAGTGCTGCAATTTCCTTTTTTCTGATCTAGACTCGTTGACCTCAAATAAACAAAATAATCAGGAGACTTGTGACCATAAAAACAACCCAGTTTTGTTTTTAAGAGACATTTAACATTATAAATCACCTGACTGAGAATGTCTGTTTGGTGAATACCATTTTCATGACTTTTAAATTTTTTTAACTAACAGAAAAGGATCATGCTATGCATTATTTTGTAAGCAGCATTTTAAAAATTGCGATTGTATTTAATAGCTTATCTTCCTCACTAGATTGAAGCCCTGTGAGGGTAGGGACTATGTCGATCTCACTTACCTTTGTCTTCTAGCATAGTATCTGGTACCATAGTCATTACTTAATACATAAATATTAGTTTAGTTTTGTTTTTAGAAACAAAGTCTCAATACATACATACATACATACATACTTACTTATAATAGGTTAAAGGAAACATTCTTCAATTCAGCCTTTAATTGAAAAGGAAGAGGGGCAAAAGAAGAGGATTGAGGAAGATGGAAAAAGATATGTAAAGGAGGCACGGCACGGTGGCTCACGCCTGTAATCCCAGCACTTTGGGAGGCTGAGGCGGGCGGATCACGCGGTCAAGACATCAAGACTAGCCTGGCTAACATGGTGAAACCCCATCTCTACTAAAAAAAAGTACAAAAAATTAGCTGGGTGTGGTGGCACGCGCCTGTAGTCCCAGCTACTTAGGAGGCTGAGGCAGGAGAATTGCTTGAACCTGGGAGGCGGAGGTTGCAGTGAGCCAAGATTGCAGTGCTGCAATCTAGCCTGGGCAACAGAGCGAGACTCTCTCTCAAAAAAAAAAAAAAAAAAAAGATACATAATAAAGGAGAAATGGACTACTTCCAAGAAAAGAGAAAATCTTCGGTTTTCTGTACTTTTCAACCCGGTTATCTATGGTAATTCTTTTTAACCACTTCCAGGATATCTTGCCCAACAATCAAAACAGGAAACCATCACACACACACACATGCACACACACGCACACACATGCGCATGCACACATACACACACACTAAGCAAACTTAGTCTTTATAACTACTGGTATAAATCAGTAGCTAAGAAATGTGCCTCTGTGTTTGAATGGACATTTTATTTTTTGAGACATGTTCTCACTCTGTCACCCTGGCTAGAGTGCTGCCAGGCTCCAGTGATCCTCCCACCTCATCACCCACCAAGTAGCTGGGACTACAGGCGTGTGCCACCATGCCCAACTAATTTTTGTATTTTTTGTAGAGACAGAGGTTTCACCATATTGCTCAGGGTGGTCTTGAACTCCTGGGCTCAAGGAATTCACCCTCCTTGTCCTCACAAAGTACTAGGATTATAGGCATGAACCTCTGTGCCCAGCAGAATAGAAATTTTGACTTGGTTGAGACAGGGGAAGAGATTAGCTTTCTTTTAGGACTTTAAAATTTAAGGAAATTATATCTACTGAATACTAAGAGAAGCTTAAGAACTGCTTACTTTGCAATTTTACCTGAGGCTCTGATGCTTTTGGGGTCAGTGCCTCCCATTCTGTCTTGAGATGACTACAAAATTTAGAATTTCACACCATCCTACTTTAGAGAGTAAATTATCAGCCTGTCCTGGTTTGGATGAGTCTACTGTTTCAGTCTGGTTCAGCCCAGTATCTCCTCTTTAGGTCCGTATCTCTCTTATGAAAGAAGAGGGTGATAAAGGAAAGGAGAAGGTCATTCTTACTGACCTGATAGTGGAAGAAAAGTAGGTTAGTCCCCCTTCTTCCCGTTGCCTGTCCTTATTACTCATCTTTCTTTCTTCTATATGGATATTTGTATATTTTCTCATTCATGAAAATCTATAAACCTAGTAAATTTACTGTTATTCCTTTAATGCAGACACATTTGACATCTTGGCATTTAAAGAGATTTTTGTGTCATTTTTTTGCCTAATGTGCTGGAATACTTAACTTTTTTTTTTTTTTTAAATGCAGTTGGTGTTTATTGAGGCCTTATTAAGTAGAGTTAAGTGTTTAAATTAATTGTCCTAGTTATGTCTAGAATAAGCACTAACAGATTAGAAACAAGTGGAAAACATTCTCCATCAATCAAAAATAAATTTAAAAGGTGAGAGAGGCAGGATAAATAGAAAGCCCTACCAGCCTGAGCAACATAATGAAACCGCATCTCTACCCAAAAAAAAAAAAAAAAAAATCACCGTGCATGGTGGCTTGCTTGTGGGCCCAGCTACCTGAGAAGCTGAGGCAAGAGGATCTCTTGAGCCCAAGAAATCAAACTTGCAGTGAGCTGTGAGCTTACCACTGCAGTTCAGCCTGGGCGGCAGAATGAGAACCTGTCTCAAAAAACAAAAAAACGAAAAAACGCTATAGAAGGTGGTAGATTTAAAAATCAAGATATGGTATTAAGGTTGGGCATGGTGGCTCACGCCTGTAATCCCAGCACTTTGGGAGGCTGAGGTGGGCAGATTGGTTGAGGTTAGGAATTCGAGACCAGCCTGGCCAACATGACAAAACCCTGTCTGTACTAAAAATACAAAAAATTAGCCGAGCATGGTGGTGCACGCCTGTAGTCCTAGCTACTCAGGAAGCTGAGGCAGGAGAATCGCTTGAACCTGGGAGGTGAAGGTTGCAGTGAGCCAAGATTGCACCACTGCATTCCAGCCTGGGCAACAGAGTGAAACTCCATCTCAAAAAGGAAAAAAAAAAGATATGTTATTAAATCAACTTTAAGGGCAGGGCACATTGGCTCACTCCTGTAATCCCAGCACTTTGGGAGGCCAAGGTGGGGAGATTGCTTGAGGTCAGGAGTTTGAGACCAGCCTGGCCAACATGGTGAAACCCAATCTCTACTAAAAATACAAAAATTAGCTGGTGTGGTGGTACACACCTGTAATCCCAGCTACTCAGGAGGCTGAGGCAGGAATTGCTTGAACCCGGGAGGTGGAGGTTGCAGTGATCTGAGATTGCGGCACTGCACTCCAGCACGGGCAATAGAGTGAGACTCTGTCTCAAAAAACAAAAACCAAAAATGGCTTGAAGAAATCACCATTCCTCTCTCTGGTAGAGAGAACAGTGTTGTATGGGAAAACACAAAGGGTAACAATTCAAGAAAGTGTTTAAAAAGACTTGGACTACAAAGGTGAAGAAGTCCTTAGAATACCTTAATCAATTTATTTTGTTTAATTTCTTTATGTGTGTGTAAAAATGATGTGAGAAAAATCTATGATATGCCTAAAAATACTTTCAGCAAACATAAAATAGAATTGTAAGTGATAAATCACAGTGGTATAGTTTAATTGACAGCATTTTTTTTCTGTATAGTATACAATGGTGTGTCTTAATATTGATAGAATCTTTTATCCCACCCTGGGGTCTCTGTCACCCAGACTGGAGTACAGTGGCACAATCATAGCTCCCTACAGTCTAGAACTCCTGGGTTCAAGCAATCTTCTCACCTCAGCTTCCTGAGTAGCTGGAATTACAGGTGCGAGCCACTGCACCCAGCCCAATAGAATCTTAAAGCCTATTTATTTTATTTTATCTTTTTCTCCTCCTCCTCCTCCTCCTCCCCCCTTCTTCTTCTTCCTTCTTTCTTCTTCTTTTTCTTTCTTTCTTTATTATTTTTTTTTTATTGAGACAGAGTCTCTCTCCGTTGCCCAGACTGGAGTGCAGTGGCACAGTCTTGGTTCACTGCAACCTCCGCCTCCCAGGTTCAAGCCATTCTCCTGCCTCAGCCTCCCGAATAGCTGGGACTACAGGCATGCACCACCACTCCGGGCTAATTTTCATATTTTTAGTAGAGATGAGGGTTTCGCCATGTTGGCCAGGCTGGTTGCAAACTCCTCACCTAAGGTGATCCACTCACTTCAGCCTCCCAAAGTGTTGGGATTACAGGCGTGAGCCACCGTGCCTGGCCCTTAAAGTCTATTTAATAACATAACTTTTTTTTTTTTTTTTTTTTTGAGATGGGTTTTCACTCTGTTGCCCAGTCTGGAATGCAGTGGTGCAATCCAGCTCACTGCAACCTTCATCTCCCAGGTTCAGGCGCTTCTCCTGCCTCAGCCTCCTGAGTAACTAGGACTACAGGCATGCACCACCATGCCCGGCTAATTTTTTGTAATTTTTAGTAGAGACAGGGTTCCATCATGTTGGCCAGGTTGGTCTTGAACTCCTAACCTCAACCAATCTGCCCGCCTTGGCCTCCCAAAGTGCTGGCATTACAGGTGTGAGCCACCACGCCTGGCCTCTTCTTACCCTTTTGCCAGAGATTTTCTTCCAAGCCCCCTCTACTAATTTTACAAGCTTGGTGTTGGTGCTTTCTTCATCTTATCAGAAGACGATGACAGGAAGTTTTCAGATTCATATTCTTTCCTCAGACTCTTCTTAAATGATTTGTTGATGAAGACCTGGAGGACTGGCCTTCATGAATCACACCAACTTGTATTACTTTTCAGGCAACATATTCTTTATTGAGATACGCACTCTCAGAATGTATCAAGAACTAAACTAACAAACACACTTGTCAGGTTATGTAGGGCTCATCAACATTCAAATCAGATTTAGCTACTCTTCCTTTAGCTCAGCCACCATCCATCAACCCCCCACTTCTTAAAAATGCTTAATATAACATCTTGGGGGAGATCATTTTATAATTTAATGTTTAATATGGCAACAACTTTTGGCTGTAGGCATTTACAGCAATGTTACAGTGATTTGTTATTTTCTGACCATTCTTGTATCAATCTCTTTACCACTTTTAGCATTAATGTAGATTTTGAGGCATGTAAAAGAACATCAGGATGTTGTCAGAATTTCCTGTTGACTAAACTCAGCTTTGTTTTTTTCCTTAAACTATACTTTGCTGGAAGTTTTGCAGCTTCTATTCAGTAATTTTAGGAAGTTTCTGACAAATTGACATTTGCATGAGTCCATCAATTCAGCCTCATGTTCCTTGAGTTTTTTTTTTATTTATTGGAGGCATCATTGGTTTCTGCTATCTTCATCTGCATTGTTTGGCTGCTGATAGGTAATCCTGTTGTGTTTTACTAACAAAACGTAACATGGCTTTGTCTCCTTGCAGGTATCTTCCTGTCTAAAGTCAGGTAAAGCACTTAGTTCTTCCTCTATAAGAAAAAGTAAACTTGCTGTTATTCCCCTAATATCAAGTATTTGCTTCACTAACATCAGCTGCTTTGTTTCTGTGCTTACAAAATAACTTTTCATTTTAATGCCCAATCACAGCTTAATCTTTGTGAAGATATTTACAATGACAAGCACCAACAATGCAAAAACTCAATCTGAAGTTATGACAATAATAATAACTATAATAAAGTTCATGCATATACACATAACAAAGACTATGTTGCTGTTGCTATGTGGCCAATTATAATTTTCATATTCCATTAATTGAGGCTGGGTGTAGTAGCTTATGCCTCTAATCCCAGCACTTTGGGAGGCTGAGGCAAGAGGATCGCTTGAGCCCAAGAGTTTGAGACTGGCCTGGGCAACATGTTGAGACCCTGTCTCAAAAAACAGTAAAAAAATTATACTAATATGGTTAGGATATAAGGGTCAGTCATTAGACAAAAGGTTAAATTTACCGTAAAGCTAGAAAATCTTAAATTTATGTATACCTAATATTTGAATAAAAATTAACAGAATTATAAGGAAAAACAGACAAAATCATGATGTAGGATTTTCACATGCTTTTCTAGTGATTGTAGAACAAGCAAACAAAAATCATTAAGAACATAGAAAATGGGATAATTTTGAAAAATTATAAACATGACTAGAAGGTTAATAGTGGTTCATAAATTATATTTTTAAAATTTTTCACATTTTATAAGCTTGGATTTTTTTTGCTCTATTTTCACTCTTTTTTAAAAAATTGAAATATGACTTATGTATCATACAATTCTCTCTTTTACAGTGTACAATTCACTGTTTTTTAGTATATTCATAAGGTTATGCAACCATCTCAATGATTTAATTTTAGAATATTTTCATCACCCCAAAAAGGAACCCTGTACCCATTTAGCACTTGTTTCTCATTTTCCCCTGCCTCCACCAGCAACCCTCAACAACCTGTCATCTGCTTTCTTTCTCTGTGGATTTGCCTATTTTCAACATTTATATAAATTGAATCATAATATGTGTCTTCGTGTTTCTGGCTGTATTTACTATTAATCAGTTCTGTTGTATTTTATTTTTAAACAGACTTCTCCTTAAAAATATCAGTCTTGGCCGGGCATGGTGGCTCACGCCTGTAATCCCAGCACTTTGGGAGGCCAAGGCGGGCAGATCACGAGGTCAGGAGTTTGAGACCAACCTGACCAACATAGTGAAACCCATCTCTACTAAAAATACAAAAATTAGCCAGGCATGGTGGCGCACACTTGTAGTCCCAGCTACTCAAGAGGCTAAGGCAGGAGAATCGCTTGAACCTGGGAGGCAGAGGTTTGGTGACCTGAGATCACGCCACTGCACTCCAGCCTAGGCAACAGAGTAAGACTCTGTCTCAAAAAAATAAAAGAAAAAAAAAAATCAATCTTCTGGGCCAGGCACAGTGGCTCATGCCTGTAATCCCTGCACTTTGGGAGGCTGAGGCGGGCAGATCAGAAGTTCAAGACCAGCCTGGCCAACATGGTGAAATTCTGTCTCTACTAAAAATACAAAAACTAGCCGGGTGTGGTGGCCTATACCTGTAATCCCAGCTACTCTGGAGGCTGAGGCAGGGTAATCACCTGAACCCGGGAGGCAGAGGTTGCAGTGAGGCAAGATCATGCTACTGTACTCCAGCCTGGGTGGCAGAGTAAGACTGCATTTAAAAAAAAAAAAAAATCAGTCTTTTGTCCTTTAAAATTATCAAAAAGTGAAAGTTTTTGGCTTTGAAATGGCGGTCACAATTCATTGTCCTCTTTCTTGCAAAAGTTAAAAATAAATGCAACTTGAATGAAATGTAAGTCTGACAATCTCTAAACCTAAAATCAAGGAGGAGCTTTGTTTCTGCTTCCACAGAAGCAAATTCTCAGTTTGATTAGAGAGGATAATGTTCCGTATTTTGTTTCCAAAGTGTGAAACTTTCCTGGCTTTATATCATTTTTATTGTGTCTAGATATGAACTTTCTTTGCTAGTTGATTTTCCTTGTTGTTAATCCTTGTATCTCGGCACCCAGGCCTGCCACTTGTTTTACCAATATAATTTTAAGCTAGCTGAATAAGCAATATTTAGTTTAAAGGCATTTACAAGTCATATAACTTAATCATTTTAAATGAATGGTTGAGTGCAAGCAACTTTTCTTCTTCTTTTTTTTTTTTTAAGTATTTCTGATTAGGTAACGGGAAAGATCTGTACTCAGAAGAATAAATAGATAATATAATTTAAGTACTTAAGTAATACTAAGTTCAAGTTAAATTCTCTTATTTAAATTTTTTTTTAATTTTTATAAATGAGGGAACTAAAGTGGGAAAAGTTAATTGACTAACCTGTGATCACATAGCAAGTAAGTGGTGCAGCTGGAATTAGAATACAGACCTAAATTTAGTTCTGCCTTACTGCTTGGTATAAAACCCACTTTCTATTTCTCTTTTTTCCCACTTTCTGTTTTTTAAGGATCCAAGTTTACCTTTGAGATGGGCATTCTCTTTGTCTCTCATTGTAGGTGAGGTTGGTAAATAATAGAGCAAAGGGAGGCAGTATGTTCTAGGGCAGTGGTTTTCAAATGTTGGCATGTATCAGAATCACCTCTGGGGCTTATTAAAACACAGATTGTGAGGCCCCCTATACCCAGAGCCTCTTATTTAGAAAATATGGAGTAGGCCTTGAGAATTTGCATTTCTAACAAATTCCCAGGTGATGCCAATGCTGCTGTCCCAGGGACCATACTTTGAGAACCACTCCTGGAAAGCCAGCAGAGGCTTTGGAGTCAGTCACCCCCAGGTCTACACTCTGGCTGTGTGACTGACTGCTGTGTGAACTAGAAGTGATATGTCTCAGTTTCTTGTACTTTGAAATGGGGATAATAATATTGACTTCACAGAGTCATTGTAAGAGTTGATGTGTTAATATTTTTTAAAAGTTTAGCATACTGCTTGGTACATAGTAAACATTCAATAGATGGTTTCTGTTGTTATTTATAATAAAGCTTAGGGATCAATTAAATCTTTAGGAACCATAAATTCAGTTAAGAGTTTTAAAGTAGTTTCTCAGAAACTTTTTGTGACTTTGTAGCTTCAAGATACTGTCAGAGGCTAGGTGCAGTGGCTCATGCCTGTAATTTCAGCACTTTGGGAGGCCGAGGTGGGTGGATCATCTGAGGTCAGGAGTTCGAGATCAGCCTTGCCAACATAGTGAAACCCTGTCTCTACTAAAAATACAAAAAAAACTCACTACAGGTGGTGAGTACCTGTAGTCCCAGCTACTCAGGAGGCTGAGGCAGGAGAATTGCTGAACCTGGGAGACGGAGGTTGCAGTGAGCCAAAATCGGGCTATTGCACTCCAGCCTGGGTGACAGAGCGAGACTCTGTCTCAAAAAAAAAAAAAAAAAATGTTGTCAGGTGTTGTTAGGACACACACACACACACACACTCATGTATACAAACACATTCTCTTGACTTTTCTTCTTATTTATGGTAGACTTGGCAGAAGAGGAGAGCAGCAGAAGTGACAAAAACACATGGAAGAATATGGAAAAATTAGAACCCTCATATATAAGTGGTGAGAATGTAAAATGGTATAGCTACTTTGGAAAACAGTTTGGCAGTTCCTCAAAAAGTTAAACTTAGAGTTACCAAACGGACTCAGCGATTCTACTCCTAGTTCTATAACCAAAAGAATTGAAAACCTGTTAACACAGTAACTTGAACACAAATGTTCACTGAAGTATTATTCAAAACTGCCTGAAAGAAACAATCCAAATGTCCATAAATTCATGAATGGATAAACAAATGTGGCATATCTATACAATAGACTATCTATTCAGCTATAAAAAAGAAATAAAGTCCTGATACTTGTTACAATGTGGTTATACCTGGAAACATACTGCTAAGTGATAAAAGGCAGACACAAAAGGCTACATATTGCATAATTCCATTTATATGAAATGACCAAAATAAGCAAATCTATACAGCTAGAAAGTAAATTAGTGGTTGCCAGGGGATGGGAAAAAAGGGTAACAGTGAGTGACTGCTAATGGTTATAGGGTTTCTTTTTGAGATGATGAAAATGTTTTAAAATTAGATAGTAGAGATGGTTGCACAGCCTTTTGAATATTCTAGAAAACACTGAATAGTATAATTTAAAACATTTTATGGCTTATGAGTTATATCTCAAAAAACCCAAAATGCACACCTATGTATGTGTGGACATGAAGCATGAATGAGGAATAAACCTTTTTTGTTACTACAAGTATTTGTGGGGAAGAGGAGGTGATTCATAGTGAGGTGACATTCTGTGAAGTATACTACCCTATTAGAGATTCTAGTATCCTAGAGAAGAGTGGATCTCAGGTTTTATTATACATAGGAACCCCCTGGACCCCCCTGTTTGTTAAAACAGGTTCCTGGCCCCCACCCCAGAGGTTTTGGGTACAGCCTGAGAATTTGCATTTCTGATGTGCTTTCAGATGATCTGATTTTGTAAGATTGAGAACTAAACTTTGGGTAGCATCTTTATAGATTAGACATATCCTATACTTAAATGGGTGAATTTTATGACATGTGAAGTATATCTCAATAAAGATGCTTAAAAAAATGGGTATAAAGATAGTAAAATGTAAGGCCGGGCGCGGTGGCTCAAGCCTGTAATCCCAGCACTTTGGGAGGCCGAGGCGGGCGGATCACAAGGTCAGGAGATCGAGACCACAGTGAAACCCCGTCTCTACTAAAAATACAAAAAATTAGCCGGGTGCGGTGGCGGGCGCCTGTAGTCCTAGCTACTCAGGAGGCTGAGGCAGGAGAATGGCGTGAACCCAGGAGGCGGAGCTTGCAGTGAGCCGAGATCGCGCCACTGCACTCCAGCCTGGGCAACAGCGTGAGACTCCGTCTCAAAAAAAAAAAAAAGATAGTAAAATGTGAGTTTTAGTGGTTTGTTAATGGCAAGACAATGCTCTGTAAGGGAATTGGTTTAATAATTAATTTCTTCATTTGTAAAATGTGTCACTCTCCTGTGTATGTGCCATCTAGGGCTGTGGTGAAAATGGGGTTATGTGTTCTTTTCCAAATGGTATTTTGTGGGTAAAATGTGTTGCCTTTAAAAAAAAAAAAAAAAAAAAAAAAAGGCCATGGCTACATTGAAGCTTTTGTAATTAACCAAATGTTTTCTTATAGTGTAAAAACAGTATAGGCAGGGTGCAGTGGCTCATGCCTGTAATCTTAGCACGTTGGGAGGCCGAGGCGGGTGGATCACCTGAGGTCGGGAGTTCGAGACCATTCCTGACCAACATGGAGAAACCCCCGTCTCTACTAAAAATACAAAATTAGCCAGGCGTGATAGTGCATGCCTGTAATCCCAGCTGCTCGGGAGGCTGAGGCAGGAGAATCCCTTGAACCCAGGAGGCGGAGGTTGTGGTGAGCCGAGATCATACCGTTACACTCCAGCCTGGGCAACAAGCGCGAACTCCATCTCAAACAAACAAACAAACAAACAAAAAACAGTATAAACTTTAAAATATTGTATTCTGTCTTTTTAATTTTGGCTACAAAAACATTTCACCCTTGATTTTCTTTAGTGATTTATTTTAAGCATTAATTTTGACAAGTTATAATCTATTTTTTCCCTTTCCTATGATTTTTTTGTTTTATTAAACCTCTTGAGATTAAATATATGATTGTGACATTTGGAATGCTTGTATATAGTGTTAAAACATCTTTTCATGACTTTACCATAATTATTTCTTTATTTCAGATGAGGTGGAGGACCATCCTGCTACAGTATTGCTTTCTCTTGATTACATGTCTACTTACTGCTCTTGAAGCTGTGCCTATAGACATAGACAAGACAAAAGTACAAAATATTCACCCTGTGGAAAGTGCAAAGATAGAACCACCAGTAAGTGAAATGAAGTGAAATAGGAGGAATTATAATTAGATGAAATGAATTATAATTATAACTAAATGAGGTAAAATGAGGTGAAATTATAATTAAATGAAATGGGAGGAATTATAATGAAAATATTGGTAATATTTATGACTTATAAAATTGTACACTTGGAAACTATTTCTGAAATAGCAGTGAAAAGAGTATTGGACAAGCATATGCTGCTTACCCTTAGACAGTATTTATTTAATATAGTTAGTATATTAAATAGGAGAATTAGTTGTAATACATTTCTGACACAGAGCTAACTAGCCAATAAAACACTGTATTATATTCAAAGCAGAGACAGATAACAATGGGGAGAAACCAAAATGGTAAAATCTTCATTGTCTGAACCATATAGAAAATCTACTGGACTACAGAGTGTCGTAAAAAAGAAAAATCTACCTTTATGTAACAATAAAAGATGATATTGGTTCTGATATAAAACTATTTATTTCAGAAATACAGCTTTTTCACTTTGTTGAAACTATCATAGTAAGTGTGTCTCAATGCCATTTGCTAGAAATTGTTTCTCAGGATTGACCTCTTTAGATTCAAACAAGGAAAAACCTGCAGAAGCATTACTGTTGGTTTCTTAATTTGAAGGATACTGGACTTTATTATGATGAATATCTCAAGCAAGTGATTGATGTGCTGGAAACAGATAAACACTTCAGAGAAAAGCTCCAGAAAGCAGATATAGAGGAAATAAAGGTAAATGCAATTAAATAATATATACATATATGTGTCTTAATTTACAATTTTTTTAGAGATGAGGTCTCACCGTATAACCCAGGCTGGCCTTGAGTTCCTGGGCTCTAGCTGTCCTCCCACCTCAGTCTCTCCAGTTGTTGGGACTACAGGCGCATGCCACCACGCTCGGCTTAAATATTTAACAAACATTTGCACATGCCAGACACTGAGCTAAGTACTAGAAATACAAAGATGAGATTTATTCCCAGCCCTTAAGGAACCCTCAAGGGAAAATCATATCCAGAAATAGATTATAAGATGGATTATATGATGAGTATTTAATCTAGAAATACAGATGACAGACACATAATCTAATATGAAGCAGTGGGGTGAGGTGGGAAGTTATTCTTCCTGATAGAGATTATGCTAGAGCTTAAAGATGTAGTGAGAAAAGTAGAGGGACTGGGAGGCATCCCAGACAAAGGTGCAATGGTACAGAGGCAAGAGGTATACGGGAAACTGGAAGCAGTAACTGTGGCTAGACCCCAGAGTGGGAAATGGAGGCCTGAGTGGCCAAAAGATGAGGTTTGGGAAGAGTCACAACCTCAATGACAGAGGGCCTGTATATCATGTTAAGGGGTTTGGGTCATTATCTGAGAACAGCAGGAAGTTATTCAAAAGTTTGGAATAGGCGAGGTTCTGGTGTTTTAATCAGGTCCAGATTAATAGAAGAAATAATGGGCTATGTATTATATCAATCAGAGAGGTTTAACCATTTGACTCTGTCCTAAGTACCCTATTTGACATAATTCTAGCCATAGTGAGCTCTTTGGTACTCATAATAAGAAAGGGGGTTGTAGAGATCTGACATGAGAGATTCTTGTAAAGTCTTTCCTTAAAAGGAAATGAATCAGCTTAGCTGGGTTTATCTTAGACTCAGTGAGTAAAAAAAATCCAGTTAATTTTAAAATTTCAATGTCTCCTAAGATAATTTTGTTTGCTTATGTTACCTTTATTTATTTAATTTTTACTTTCTTAAAAACTTACGTTGCCTTTTTTCTAGAATCAGAATAAGAGAATTGTGTTTGAAAGACTCATTCTGGGTCAAACAAACCTTTTATTTTAGTTTCTGATCTTGGTGTGAACTTCTTTGAAAGACTGACTCCCGTTAGGTTGTGGTGTCTATCAGCGCTCAGGTGTGGCATTTAGTTCACAGCTCTCCTCTTTGAAGTTGTGAACTTTTCTGGGGAAAAGGTAATAGTGTTATGCTAATAGTTCCCCGGAATTGTCTATGAGGATAACCTTACTCTTCTTCTCAAGGATTAATTCGATATGTGGAACAAGTTTCCTATGCTGAATATATCTGATGTAGAACTCTTAATGTCTTTGTATCAGGAGTAAGAGCATTATTTGGGGTAACATAGAAAATGTGGATCGTGGGAGATACTACATAGAGATATTCAGGCAAAGAAGAAAATATGCTTCCTAGATTGGTGCAGGGAATATTTTTATAACTCTCTTCCTTTCACATTCAATTCCTGTTTCTGTGAAGGGTTAGGGGGAACCAAAATGAAGTTAAACAGTTACACAATAAAAAAGAAATGAGGGGCTGGGTGCAGTGGCTCAAGCCTGTAATCTCAGCAGTTTGGGAGGCTGAGGCAGGTGGATCTTGAGGTCAGGAGTTCAAGACTAACCTGACCAAGATGATAAAACCCTGTCTCCACTAAAAATAGAAAAATTAGCCGGGTGTGGTGGCACGCACCTGTAATTCCCAGCCACTCGGGAGGCTGAGGCAGGAGAATTGCTTGAACCTGGGCAGCAGAGGTTGCAGTGAGCCAAGATTGTGCCACTGCACTCCAGCCTGGGCAATAGAGTGAGACTTTGTCTTTAAAAATAAATAAATAAATAAATAAATAATAAAAGAGGGGCGGGCGCAGTAGTCCACACCTGTAATCCCAGTAGTTTGGGAGACTGAAGCAGGAGGATGGCTTCTAGCCAGTGGTTTGAGACCAGCCAGAGCAACATAGCGAGACCCTGTCATTACAAAAAATTAAAATTTAAAATTAATTTAATTAAAAATTAAATTAAAAATTATCCTTCAAATTAAAAAAAAAAATTGTCTGAGGCCAGGCACAGTGGCTCACACTTGTAATCCCAGCAGTTTGAGAAGCCAAGGTGGGAGAATCGCTTGATCCCAGAAGTTCAAGACCAGCCTAGGCAATATAGTGAAACCCCTAGCTCTACCAAAAATATAAAAAATTAGCTGGATGTGGTGATGTGTGCCTGTAGTCCCAGCTGCTCAGAAAGCTGAGGTGGGAGGATCACTTGAGCCCAGGAGTTTGAGGTTGCAGTGAGCCATGATTATATGACTGCTCTAGCCTGTATGACAGAGAGTGAGACCTCATCTCTTACAAAACAAATAAAAAATGAGTAAAACTAGACAATAAAACCCAAACCAGTAGAATCATCACAAATAACCAAGAAAAACTCTCGTTTCATAAAAAAATGAAGGAAAAAAGTTAGAATTTTCTCTTTCCTTTTTTTTTTTGGGACAAGGTCTCACTCTGTCACCCAGGCTGGAGTACAGTGACACAATCTTGGCTCACTGCTACCTCTGCCTCCTAGACTCAAGCGATCCTCCCACCTCAGCCTCCCAAGTAGCTGGGACTACAGGTGTGGGCCACGTTGTCTGGCTAATTTTTGTATTTTTAGTAGAGATAGGAGTTTTGTATTTTTAGTAGAGATGTTGTCCAGGCTGGTCTCAAACTCCTGACCTCAAATGATCCCCCTGCCTTGGCCTCCCAAAGTGCTGGGATTACAGGCATGAGCCTCCGTGCCTGGCTTCTCTTTCCTTTTCAGCTAAGCATTTTGAAAGGAAAATCATATTACATTTCTTCACTTCCCAAACATTCCCTAACTGGAAAGGTTATGGTACTGCCCTCACTGTTCCACTGAATATACCTTCATGGAGGGCATCCGTGACTTCTTAATTGCCAAATCTAGTGAACATCCTAACACCTTTGATTCCTCATTCTACCAGACTCCTTTATTTATCTCAATAGTTTTTAGATTTCAGGGTTTGTTAAAACATATTTCTGGTTCCTACCTTCAGGGTGTCCAATTCAGTAACTCTAGGGCCCGCATTTCTGAAGTTCCCTGGTGATGCTGCTCCAGTTGGGGACTACATTTTGACAACCATTGTTTTATCTAATAATAATGACTATTCTCTCCTTGAAATATACTGCTCTTTTTGATTCTGTAACAGTATATTCTCCTAGTTTTCCTACTAATCACTCATCTATGAAGAAAGCAATCAAAGGGGACCTAAAAAAGATAAATTTTGAAAAGCTTTTATATATGGAATGACTAATGCTTATAGAGGCCAACTGACTTTTAATTTAAATGTTCTTTTTAGCCCTAATGGTGCTGACCAACTTAACTTTTTTAAAAAATAAGAAGCCGGGTGCAGTGGCTCCCGGGAATCCCAGCACTCTGGGAGGCTGAGGTGGGTGGATTGCTTGAGCTCAGAAGTTCGAGACCAGCCTGGGCAACATGGCAAAACCCTGTTTTCTACAAAAAATACAAAAATTAATCAGGCATGGTGGCATGCATCTGTAATCCTAGCTACTCGGGAGGTTGAGGTGGGAGGACTGCTTGAGCCTGGGAGATTGAGGCTGCAGTGAGCCATGATCATGCTACTGCACTCCAGCCTGGGTGACAGACTGGACCCCATCTCATAAAATAAAATAAAATAAATAAATAAATAAATAAATACTTTGTTGACATGTAATTCATATACCATAAAATTTATCTTTTTAAAGCATAAAATTCAGTGTCTTTTTGTCTGTTTTTTTGTTTTATTTTGTTTTGTTCTGAGATGGACTCTTGCTCTGTCACCCAGACTGGAGTGCAGTGGCATTATCTCAGCTCACTACAACCTCCACCTCGCCGGCTGAAACGATTCTCCTGTCTCAGCCTCCTGAGTAGCTGGGACTACAGGCATGTGCCACCACACCTGGCTAATTTTTGTATTTTTAGTAGAAATGGGTTTTCACCATGTTGGCCAGGCTGGTCTCAAACTCCAGCGCTTTAACGATCCATCTACCTCAGCCTCCCAAAGTGCTGGGATAACAGGTGGGAGCTACCGCACCCTGCCATTTCAGTAGTTTTTTAATATACCCGCAGAGTCATGCAATCATCACCACTATCTAATTTTAGAATATTTTCATTGTCCCCAAAATAAACTGTGTGCCCATTAAGCTGTAACTCCTAATTGCGCCCCTTTCCCCAACCACAATAAATCTACTGTTCATCTCTGTGGATTTGCCTGTTCCGGACATTGCGTATACATGGACTCATAGAATAAATGGTTTGTTGTGTCTGGTTTCTCTCATTTAGCATAATGTTTTACAGGTTCATTCATGTTGTAGCATGTGTCAGGATTTTATACTTTTTTATGGCCAAACAACATACCATTGTATTGGTATACTGTATTTTGTTTATCCATTCATTATTGATATTGACATTTAGGTTTCTGCTTTTTTGGACTAGTATGAATATGCAGCTATGAATATTATGTTTAAGTTATTGTGTTAACATGTTCTTTTAATTATATATCTAGGAATGGAATTGTTGGGTCATGGTAACTCTATGTTTAACTTTTTGAGGAACTGCCAACTGTTTTGAAGTGGCTATACCATTTTACAATTTAACCTTTTGAGTTTCTGCTTTGTGCTTTAATGATGCTTTTCTAAATTACATGGTTTTTCAGACATCTGGATTTTAGAGTTAAAGCTAATCTTTTTTTTTTTTTTTTTTTTTTTGAGATGGAGTTTCACTCTCGTTGCCCAGGGTGGAGCGCAATGGCATGATCTTGGCTGACTGTAACCTCCGCCTCCTGGGTTCAAGCGATTCTCCTGCTTCAGCCTCCCGAGTAGCTGGGATTATATGCATGGGTCATCACACTCGGCTAATTTTTGTATTTTTAGTAAAGACGGGGTTTTACCATGTTGGCCAGGCTGGTCTCAAACTCCTGACCTCAGGTGATCCGCCTGCCTTGGCCTCCCAAAGTGCTGGGATTACAGGCATGAGCCACCGCACGTAGCCTTTTTTTTTTTTTTCTTTGCGACAGATTCTCGCTCTTGTTGCCCAGACTGGAGTGCAGTGGCGCAATCTTGGCTCACTGCAACCTCTGCCTCCTGGGTTCAAGTGAATCTTCTGTCCCAGCCTCCTAAGTAGCTGAGATTGACAGGCGTGTGCCATCATGCCCAGCTAATTTTTGTGTTTTTGGTAGAGACGGTATTTCGCCAGGTTGGCTAGGCTGGTCTCGAACTCCTGACCTCAGGTGATCGCCCACCTCAGCCTCCCAAAGTGCTGGGATTACAGGTGTAAGCCACCATGCCCAGCCCTAAAGCTAATATCTTTTGAAAGAAATTCTTTTTATAATATTAAATGTATCTAAATTAGTCAAAAGTATTTATCACTAATGTATTTTAACCCTGTTTTTAAGCTGTTGCATTTGTCTAAAAATGAAATGTAATAGATAAAACTAATTTATTAATTTTGTTAACAGAGTGGGAGGCTAAGCAAAGAACTGGATTTAGTAAGTCACCATGTGAGGACAAAACTTGATGAACTGAAAAGGCAAGAAGTAGGAAGGTTAAGAATGTTAATTAAAGCTAAGTTGGATTCCCTTCAAGGTAAGTGCTAAACAAAAGGTAGGAATATATATATTTTTCTTTTTTCCTTTTGAAACAGCATTTTGCCCTGTTGCTCAGGCTGGAGTGCAGTGGCACAATCACAGTTCACTACAGCCTTGACCACCTGGGCTCAAGTGATGCTCCTATCTCAACCTCCTGAGTAGCTGAGACCACAGATGTATGCCACCATGCCTGGCTACATTTTTTTGTTAGTTAGAGAGACAGGGTCTCGCTATGTTGCCTGAGCTGGTCCTGAACTCCTGGGCTCAAGCGATCTTCCTACCTTGACCAAAGAGCTGGGATTACAGGCATGAGCCAGCAGGCCTGGCTAGAAAATTTTAGTATTTGGTTGTTGAGGTCAGTTTATATTAGTACGTGCCATCTATGTTCTTCTAGTCAAAATTTTGTTAGTATTGATTTGGCTTCTCTTAATTTTTGGAATTTAATGTTTTGAATAGATAATACATTTTATATCATTCAAAAATCAATGTAATTAGCCATAATTATAGCAATGAAAAGGAAGAATGAAAAGTAATGAATTAAACAACTGGTTTAAAGGAGGAAAAATAATATCAAAGGAAACCAAAAGAAAGCAGAGAAAGAAAATCTAATTAGAAGAATTTTCATACATGGAATAGAAAATTTTTCAGAGATCTAGCCCCAGAAAAAAACACAGGATCCAGACCATTTCTTTTCTTTATTTTTTTAAATAAAATCTTTTAGGAGACGAGATCTTCCTCTGTCACCCAGGCTGGAGTGCAGGGGCATGATCATAGCTCACTGCAGCCTTGAACTCCTAGGGCTCAGGTAGTCCTCCCACCTCAGCCTCCCAAGTAGCTAGGAGTACAGGCCTGCACCACCATGCCCTGCTAATTGTTTTTTTAATTACGTTTTTTAGAGATATGGTCTCGCTGTGTTGCCCAGGCTGGTCTCAAACTTCCGGCCTCAAATAATCCTGAGTTACTGGGATTACATATGCAAGCCACCATGTCTGGCTCTCAGAATAAGATAGTTTCATTAAGGAAACTATCTGTCTACTCTTTAATGATTTGAGTGATTCTGTCAAACCATTAAAGAGCAGGTTGTCAATTCTATTTAATCTATTCTAGAGAATATAAAAAGACGGAAAGCTTCCACATTCTTGCTATATATTGATACCAAAATCAAAATTATTATGTCTCTAAAGAATACTATCTCATAACAGTTGAATTTATTTCAGGAATATAAGATTGACTTAATATTAGGAAATCTAATATTATAAATCATCATATAAATAGTCCTAAGGAGAAAAAAATCTTTAAAATTTTGATGTATCAAAAAAAGTCATAAAGTCAAAGGACAAATGATAAATTGGAACAAATATTAGAATTCTTATTCTTTTAGACTATGAGAAGATTAAATACCTATGAAATAGAATTTCCGAAATGCAAGGATATCTTACAGTTATCTTGCTGGGCATGATGGCTGACGCCTCTAATCCCAGCACTTTGGGAGGCCGAGGCGGGTGGATCACCTGAGATCAGGAGATTGAGACCAGCCTGGCCAACATGGTGAAACCTCATCTCTACTAAATATACAAAAATCAACTGGGTGTGGTGGCACGTGCCTGTAATCCCAGCTACTCAGGAGGCTGAGGCAGGAGAGTCTCTTCAGCCCAGGAGGCAGAGGTTGTAGTGAACTGAGATCACGTCACTGTACTCCAGCCTGGGTGACAGAGCAAGACTGTCTCAAAAAAAAAGAAAAAAAAAAGTTATAAGTCATATGGCTGTCTCCATGGATGCAGAAAATCCATTTGACAAAATTGAACACCAATTCATAATCTAAAGTAATAAAGTACTAATTAATAGATAACTTCTGTAACACAATCAGCTATATCTAACTCAGTTACATCATACTTAGTGGGGAAGCACAAGTATGTATCCTGACTGAAATTAGAAACAAGACAGTGTTGTCCACTGTAACCACCACTAAATAACATTGCTTTGGAGGTACAAGCCAAAATTTTTTTTTAATTTTTAAATTTTTATTGTATTTTTTATGTTTTTTTAAGACGGAGTCTCAGTCACCCAGGCTGGAGCATGCAGTGGCATAGTCTCAGCTCACTGCAACCTCCGCCTCCTGGGTTCAAGGGATTCTCCTGCCTCAGCCTCCTGAGTAGTTGGGATTACAGTCACCTGCCACCACTCCCGGCTAATTTTTTATTTTTAGTAGAGGCAGTGTTTCACCATGTTGGTCAGGCTGGTCTTGAACTCCTGACCTGAGGTGATCCACCCGCCTCGGCCTCCCAAAATGCTGGGATTACAGGCGTTAGCCACCATGCCTGACCTAGCCAAAACATTTATACAAATAAAAAGAATCTGGAGGTAAAGTAATTGGAAAGGAGGTGATAAAACCATCTTTTTTCACAGATGATATGATGTTTATATATATGTGGAACACCGAAAATAATTAATGGAAACATTCACTATAAACAATAGGAAAATTGAGCCCCTCAATAGGAAAATAATAGTCAACTTAATCTGTAGAAATCAATATTTTCCATATGTACATAACAGCCAGTTAGAACATAGAATGGAAGAAGAGGACTCCATTTACAATAGCAACAGAGATAAAATGTCCAGAATAAACCTATTCAGAAATGTGCAAAACTGACAGACAAAAACTTTAAAATATTCATGAAGGATGCAAAAGTAGACTTGAACAAGTGGGAGGACACAATTGCTTTTTGAGGCAAAGACTCAATGTTATAAACATGTCAATTTTCTCTAGATTAATGTATAATTTAAACACAATCCAACTAAAAATATATACATTATTTTTCTGGCACTAGCCAAGTGAATTTTTTAAAGTGCATGTGAAAAAGGACATGAGTAGGCCAGGCATGGTGGCTCACGCCTGTAATCCCAGCACTTTGGGAAGCCAAGGTGGGCGGATCATCTGATGTCAGGAGTTCAAGACCAGTCTGGCCAACATGGCGAAACCCTGTCTCTACTAAAAATACAAACATTAGCTGGGCGTGGTAGCACATGCCTATAATCCCAGCTACTCAGGAGGCTGAGGCAGGAGAATCACTTGAACCTGGGAAGCAGAGGTTGCAGTGAACCAAGATCACGCTATTGCACTCCAGCCTGGGTGACAGAGTGAGACTCTGTCTCAAAAAAAAAAAAAAAGAAAAAAGAAAAAGGACACAAGTAAGAAAACTTAGATACCTCTGAAAAAGAACAGTGAAGGACTAGATATTAGAAATCGAATCTTTAATATCTATTAAATCTTTAATATTAAATATTAAATTATGTCACTAAGCCTCAGTCATTAAAACTGTATGGCTTAGGCAGAAAAGTAGAATGATCAGTGAAACATAATAGACATTGCAGAAGTAGAGTTAAATACACAATATAATTTAGTTTAATATAAAGGTGGCATCTTATTATTAGTGGGATAAAGATAGGTTTTTATTTTTATTATTATTAATTTATTTTTTTTAGACAGGTCTCACTCTTGCCCAGGTTGGAGTACAGTGGTGCAATCATAGCTCGTTGCACCCTCAGACTCCTGGGCTCAAGAGATTCTCACACTTCAGCCTCCTGAGTAGCTATGACTACAGGAGTGTGCCACCATGCCTGGCTAATTTATTTTTTATTAATTAATTTTTTTGTAGAGACAGGGTCTCACTGTGTTCTCCAGGCTGGTTTGAGGGAACTCCTGGCCTCAAATGATCCTCCTGCCTTGGCCTCCTAAAGTGCAGGAATTATAGGTGTAAGCCACCACACCCAACAAATTTTTAACTAAGTAGTCTTGGTATAACTTGCTAGCCATTTGGACAAAGGTATAGTTAAAGCCATATCTCTTATAATGCTTTATCAGAATAATTGTAAATGAATTAAAGATTTAAATGTAGAAAATAAAATCACAAAAGTACTATGTGACAGCATAGGTGAATTTCCTGTATTACCTTGGAATGAACTTTCTAATTATGAGTCAAAATCAAGGAGTATATTTAGCCAGTGGGAGATCTTTCAAGCTTGTTCATACATCCTTGTGATATCCTCCCATAGGTTGGTTATCTGGGTGGTTTGTTGTCATTAATAAACATCTGAACGTTTAACTCTTGGAATAGTAGTTCTAAAACTTCAGATTGCATGCATGAGAATCTCCAAGAAATCTTTTTAGAAATATAGATTGCTAGATCTCACCTCCAGAGATTCTGGCTCTGGGAAAGAGTGTAGTAATCTACATTTTAAACGTATAATCTTAGAAAACAAATGCCAAATACTCATCATCCTGAAATTAAGGATATCAGTGAGAAGTAAATTGAATCATGCCATGCTACTTGGGGTACTTAGGCATGCACAGTAATTCCATACTTGAAGCCAGGCCTAAGATGTGTGGAGATTTCTATCCCCGGGACAACTTCCATCCCCTCAGTCTTAACAGTATCCTCTTCATTCCAAGATGGGTACTGAATTTCATTGCATAAAGAAAACAGTCTAGGCTGGGCATGGTGTCTCATGCCTGTAATCCCAGCACTTTAGGAGGCTGAGGTGGGTGGATCACCTGAGGTCAGGAGTTTGAGACCAGCCTGGTCAATGTGGCGAAACCCTATCTCTACTAGAAATACAAAAAATAGCCAGGTGTGGTGGCATGTGCCTGTAGTCCCAGCTACTTGGGAGACTGAGGAAGGCGAATTGCGTGAACCCAGGAGACGGAGGTTGCAGTGAGCCGAGATCATGCCACTGTGCCCCAACCTGGGTGACAGAGTGAGACTCTGTCTCAAAAAAAAAAAAAGAAAGAAAACAGTCTGATGTAACTTAGAAACTAAGGAATATTTTCTCATTGGTTCAGTATGAATTGAAATATCTGATACTTTGAGGAAGGGCTTACATAGTCTTAATTTTAGGGAGGGGGTAATTTTTAAAGTAGGCAGTTTTTTTTTTTTTTTTTCTTTTTATTGAGATGGAGTCTGGCTGTGTTGCCCAGGCTGGTCTTGAACTCCTGGGCTCAAGCGATCCACTTGTCTCAGGCTCTGAAAGTGCTGGGTTTACAGGCATGAGCTACCATGCTTGGCCCATTCACGTGGTTCAAATGTAGAAAATATAGAGCAAAAATCTACCTGATACTTTTGTATTCTGTCAGTTCCCAATGTCCCCTAGCACCATCCTTCTTGGGTTTATCTATTTATTTATTTTTAAGTTACATTGAGATGAGGTTTTGCTGTGTTGTCCAGGCTGGTCTTGAACTCCTGTTCCTGGTCTCAAGTGATCCTCCTGCCTCAGCCTCCCAAAGTGCTGGGATTATAGGCATGAGCCACTGTGCCTGACTCTTGAGTTTCTTTATTTGTATATAAGCAAATACAAATAAAATTTTTTTATTGTCCCTCTCTTTTTATGCAAAAGGAAATACACATTTTTGTACATTGTTTTTCTTTTAATAATATATTTTGAATATCTTTCTGTATTAGTACATAGAGACCACCTCTCTCTCTCTCTTTTTTTTTTTTACAGCTGCATAGAACTCCATTATATGGATATACTATAATTTATTTAGCCAGGCCCCTGTCAATTGACATTTAGGTTATTTCTAGTGAACTATCTTGTATATATGTCACTGTGTATCCATATAAGATTATCTGTAGGATAATTTCCCCACAGTGGAATTGCCAAATCAAATTATATATATTTGTAATTTTGATAGATATTGCCACATTTGCCTCCCTAGAGGTTGTATCAATACATATATCCACCAGCAATAATTCCTCACAACCTTACTAATGGCATGTGTCATCAAACTTTAGGAGTTTTCCATTCTGTTAGATAGTATAACAGTGCAGTTTTAATATATATTTATCTTATTTTGAGGGAGGTTAAGGGTCTTTTTATATATTTCACTGTCTGGTCATATTTTTTTAGGGCTAAGTCTTAAAAAAACAAGTATTTTCTTCATAAGTAGAACTGCTAGTACAGTGCCATACTTAGAATTCAGTGAAAACTTGGTTGAACCAGATTTAGCAGTTCTTCACTTTCTGGCATAACAACATGTTCCAGGATCAACTCGTACCTACCCTGCCCCAGCTGTGGAATGAGCCATTTCTCTGAGGAGCACTGGTTTTTCTTAATAGGCAACTATATTTTAGATCAAGAGCTGGCACTAGGTGCGCTCCTTGCTACTGGAGTGTATTTTCTTGGCACCTTAATTGCACAGAGCTAGGAAACTTGCATGTCTATACACATATACACATATATACACACATCCATATTCATATACATGTGAAACATGTGCATATACATGTTAAATGTACATATTTTAGAAATGCTGAGTTCCCACAGATAATGCTAATTCCCATCGTATCTACCAATTTCTTTCTTGCCTTTCACCATTCCATATTTGTATATTCCTTCTTCCTAAGTGAGAGCTGATTTCCAACTTCGACAGTGTACCCATTTTGCTCAATTCTATAAGGGCTCATATTGTGTTGTTTCTGGTGAGCTGTCTTGTGTGTATATCCACTGTGTATCCATTACATGTGTCCACTATGTAATACAACTGAAACAATCCAGCATCACTTCACCCATTTCACTGTAGTAAATTGTAACTTGTTTTTTATTTTATTTTTTTATTTTTTTTTATTTTTATTTTTTTTTTTGAGACGGAGTCTCGCTCTGTCGCCCAGGCTGGAGTGCGGTGGTCGGATCTCAGCTCACTGCAAGCTCCGCCTCCCGGGTTTACGCCATTCTCCTGCCTCAGCCTCCCGAGTAGCTGGGACTACAGGCGCCCGCCACCTCGCCCGGCTAGTTTTCTTTTTGTATTTTTTAGTAGAGACGGGGTTTCACCGGGTTTGCCAGGATGGTCTCGATCTGCTGACCTCGTGATCCGCCTGTCTCGGCCTCCCAAAGTGCTGGGATTACAGGCTTGAGCCACCACGCCCGGCCCGTAACTTGTTTTTTAAAAGTTAAAAAAATTGATATTTCCTTAAAAATAAGTCATAATTAAAAGGAATTTACCTAAATTAGATTTTTATTGTTTCATAAGGGATCCATTGGAGCAATATACAAGGAATTCTTTCATGTAAGCTTTAGAGCAATTATTTTTAGAAATTCTACTTAAAACTTTGATAAGGACACTATATTAGAGTTTATCTAATTAAAAGCAAGATATTTAGTAGTTTTAAGATAATTAAAAAGGGTTTGTTATTAACTATGCTGATAGTCAAGTAGTCGTTTTAGATATAACATTAAAATATGCAAGGCCGGGCGCGGTGGCTCACGGCTGTAATCCTAGCACTTTGGGAGGCCGAGGCGGGCGGATCACGTAGTCAGGAGATTGAGACCATCCTGGCTAACATGGTGAAACCCTGTCTCTACTAAAAATACAAAAAATTAGCCGGGTGTGGTGGCAGGTGCCTGTAGTCCCAGCTGCTCGGGAGGCTGAGGCAGGAGAATGGCATGAACCCGGGAGGCGGAGCTTGCAGTGAGCAGAGATTGTGCCACTGCACTCTAGCCTGGGTGACAGAGCAAGACTCCATCATAAACAAATAAATAAATAAATAAAATATACATAAGGCCAGGCATGGTAATCCCAGGACTTTGAGAGGCTGAGGTGGGAGGATCACTTGAGGCCAGAAATTCAAGACCAGCCTGGGAAATACAGTGAGACCCTGTCTCTACCAAAAATTAAAAACAAGAAATTAGCCAGGCATAGTGGTGCACACCTGTTGTTCTAGCTACTTGGGAAGCTGAGGTGGGAGGATTGCTTGAGCCCAGGAGGTCAAGGATGCAGTGATCCATGATTGCACCGTTGCCCTCCAGCTTGGGTGACAGATCAGGACCATGTCTCAAAAAAAATAAAAAAAAAAAAAAATGAGAGAATTTTAAAAAATACACATATTAAATTGTATTCCACTCTAGGTTCAAGGACACTGCCTTTGACTAGAATAACATATGCAATATTCATAAAGTAAATATAAGCCTTTATTCTAAAACTTTGTATTTCCTCATAAAATCCTATAGGAATAAATATGAAATCTTTTTCTTATGTATAATTATTATAATTTTTCTAGCTTCTAGAAATTGATCATTTACAGTTTTCTCATTTTCTTTCAGATATAGGCATGGACCACCAAGCTCTTCTAAAACAATTTGATCACCTAAACCACCTGAATCCTGACAAGTTTGAATCCACAGATTTAGATATGCTAATCAAAGCGGTGAGAATAATTCCAAAAAGTTTTGTCTTTATTGTGCCTTTGAGGTTTTGTAATTTGATAAGTAAACCCAATGAAATGGAAATATAACTTTTATATATTCTGTTGAAGATCTTTAAAGGAAGGTAGCTTAACCCTTATTAATACAGATATTAATATGTACATACAGGTCTAAAATCCCTTATCCACAATTCCTAAATCCAAAAGCTGTAAAAACTGAAACCTGACCTGAATAAACCAACGACAGTAATACTATTTACAGTTTTTATTTTAACCTACTTAGTGTGAGTATTTATAGATTTTGCTTAAGAAATACTAGGCTGTTTGATTACAGATGCTACAGGGATATTCCATAATATGGCATATATGCCATATTCCCTTTCTTTAAGGTAGAAAATTCTGAAGCACATTTGGCCTCAGAGATTTTAGATAAGAGTTTGTGGACCTCTCATATTATGTGTGAATGGAATTAGTTGTAACCTGGCAAGTATTAGATTAGTTCAATGGTTAGAAGCTATTTAAGTTTTCTGTACTGTCTAGATTTGATATAGTTCCTTTCTTCTTTTTTTTTGAAATCAACTTATATACTACTTCCTTATGAGGAGTTTCTTAAAGTTGGGGCTAGCTTTGAACTTTTAGTTTATTTGAATACCTACATCTCTGGTAATAATAATAACGAAAATTGCCAGGCGTGGTGGCTCACGCCTGTAATCCCAGCACTTTGGGAGGCCAAGGCGGGCGGATCACCCAAGGTCAGCAGTTCAAGACCAGCCTGGCCAACATGGTGAAACCCTGTCTCTACTTAAAATACAAAAATTAGCCGGGGGTGGTGGCAAGTGCCTGTAATCCCAGCTACTCAAGGCCTCAGGAGGCTGAGGTGGGATAATCACTTGAACCAGGAGGCAGAGGTGGCAGTGAGCTGAAATCATGCCACTGCACTTCAGCCTGGGTGACGGGTGAAACTCTGTCTCAAAAAAAAAAAAAAAAAAAAAAAGAACTTGAAGAACTTGACTAAAATGAAATGGTAGAATTAAAAAAGAGGAGTCCAGTATGTTTTTGCTTTCCTGTACCACTTCTGTTCAAGAGTATGCTATATTCAAGAATGGCTTTATTTACATTTTTCAAATGCATGTTTTTATTTAACTTAAATGCATTATTGCATTTCAGGCAACAAGTGATCTGGAAAACTATGACAAGACTCGACATGAAGAATTTAAAAAATATGAAATGATGAAGGAACATGAAAGGAGAGAATATTTAAAAACATTGAATGAAGAAAAGAGAAAAGAAGAAGAGTCTAAATTTGAAGAAATGAAGAAAAAGCATGAAAATCACCCTAAAGTTAATCATCCAGTAAGGATTGTGACTTTATGAAACCATTTTTAGATAAAGATACTTCTTTGTATCAGCGGAATTTTATCGTGTTATTAGTACTGAAATCTTGATTCTTATGCAAAGTTCCTCAAATTTATATTTTGAGTCTGTACAGATAGATTATATTTTGTTTTGAGCAATTTTTTTTTAAATTGGTTCACAGGGAAGCAAAGATCAACTAAAAGAGGTATGGGAAGAGACTGATGGATTGGATCCTAATGACTTTGACCCCAAGACATTTTTCAAATTACATGGTAACAATTTGATACAAATATTAATATTTATATCTGCTGTTTGAAAAAATATTTACTTTCCTCTTAATTGATTTCTGCCAAGGTCTGCTATTGAGTTATCTAGTGAGAGTAAATGGTTAGAGTTTTTCTAGGGTAATATGATAGTCTTTGTTGCTCACCTGCAGTATAAAATTTTAGATCAGTAGCTGTGTCTTTATACTGGCTTTTACTGTTGAGTCATATGAATTATTGCAAAGTTCTCTGTAAACTGAAAACTGTATACTGTGACTAGCTAGGTTATATCTGATAGGCTTTATACTATAATATTACATTTTACTTCTACTCTCATAGAATATTGCTTTACTTTATATTTTTGGAAAACATGGTCAAGATATGCTTTCCTCACAAATGATTATGAGTTACAAATAAATATAGCATATTTATCAGTTGAGCTGATCTAAAGCTTCATGAAAAAGAAGAAATATTTTTCTGCATTCTATTGATGCTTCACATCAGTACTACTTTTGTAAACCTTTTATAAATCATTGTATTTTAATTATTTTCTAAGGTATTAAAATCTTTTTTTACATTTGTAACTTTTAAACTTTAGATGTTAATAGTGATGGATTCCTGGATGAGCAAGAATTAGAAGCCCTATTTACTAAAGAGGTAAATGAGTTTATTAAGTATTCAATGTTCTTGTTCTCTTTTTTTTTCTTGTTACTTTCTTTCCTTTCATGTTCATTTAAAATTTTTCTTTTTAGTTGGAGAAAGTATATGACCCTAAAAATGAAGAGGATGATATGGTAGAAATGGAAGAAGAAAGGCTTAGAATGAGGGAACATGTAATGAATGAGGTATGTTTTAAAAGTTTAAGATAATATATTATTTCTATATATTATTTAATTCTTGCAATAAATCTTACTTTAAGATGGAAAATATACAGAATTTATATTTAAATGGAGTTTGCGTTTTTGTTTGTTTGTTTGTTTTTTGTTTTTTTCTTGAGACAGAGTCTTGCTCTGTTGCCCAGGCTAGAGTGCAGTGGTGCAATCATGGCTCACTGCAGCCTCAACCTCCTGGGCTGAAGCAATTCTACCGTCTCAGCCTCCTGAGACTGAGGAGGGACCACCAGCTGGAGCCACCATGCCTGGCTAATTTTTTTTTTTTTTTTTGAGATGGAGTCTCACTCTGTCACCCACATTGGAGTGCAGTGGCATGATCTCGGCTTACTGCAACCTCCACCTCCCAGATTCAAGTGATTCTCCTGCCTCAGCTTCCTGAGTATCAGGGATTACAAGCACCCACCACCACACCTTTTTTTATTTTTTATTTTTAGTAGAGACAGGGTTTCCCCATGTTGGCCAGGCTGGTCTTGAACTCCTGACCTCAGGTGATCCATCCACCTTGGCCTCCCAAAGTGCTGGGATTATAGATGGGATTACAGGTGTGAGCCACCAGCCTTTTTTGTTTGTTTTTGAGACACAGTCTCACTCTTTCACCTAGGCTGGAGTGCCGTGGTGCGATCTTCGCTCACTGCAACCTCCGCCTCCCGAGTTCAAGTGATTCTTTTGCCTCAGCCTCCTGAGTAGCTGGGATTGCAGGCATGCACTACCACACCTGGCTGATTTTTGTATTTTTAGTAGAGATGGGGTTTCACTATGTTTGCCAGGCTGGTCCTGAACTCCTGACCTCAAGTGATCCACCCACCTCGCCTTCCCAAAGTGCTGGCTGGGGTTACAGGCATGAGCCCCCACACCAGGCCAAAATTTTTTTTTCTTTTAAGAGACGGTATGTCTTTTGCCATGTTGCCCAGGCTGCCAGCTAACTTTTTAATGTTTGGAGACACAAGGTCTTGCTATGTTGTCCAGGCTGAAGTTTGCATTTTTGATCCAGATTATTATACTAGATGCCTTTAGTATGAATAAAATAATTTGTAACTACTTTAAAATATTCTAAAAGATAAAGATGTTACTGCATATCAGGTATAAAACCTTTTTTTTGGGGCTGGGCATGATAGCTCACGCCTGTAATCCCAACACTTTGGGAGGCCATGGCAAGTGGATCACTTGAGGTCAGAAGCTCGAGACCAGCCTGGCAAACATGGTGAAACCCCGTGTCTACTAAAAATACAAAGATTAGCCGGGTGTGGTGCTGTATACCTATAATCCCAGCTACTTAGGAGGCTGAAGCATGAGAATCGCTTGAACCCAGCAGGCAGAGTTTGCGGTGAGCCAAGATTACACCACTGTACTCTAGCCTGGGTTACACAGCAAGACTTCATCTCAAAACCAAACCAAACCACTCCACACCACACCAAACCAAACCAAACCCTTTTTTCAGTACTGAAAAACAAAAACAAAAAACAACCTCTGGTTACTGCCTCATTTCTCTGTTTCTCTTCAAAGAGTTGTCTATTCTTCCTCTTCCTGTTAATTCTTCACCTTTCCTTTTCGTCTTAATCTGTGCTGTAGCCTCAATCATTCCATTTAAAAATCCTCCCACTGGATGACCTCTATCTTGTCAAGTCCAGTGGTCTCATCTTACTTGACCCCTTGGCAACATTTGATGCCTCCCTCTTTCTTGAAATGGTTTCTTCACTTTTGGGAAACCACACCTCCTCAATTTCTTCATACCCCACTCTCTCTTCTTTGCTGGCTCTTCTTCCTGTTTCCAAGTTCTACATGTTGCATTGCCCTGCTCCCATCCCTTGGCGGTGTTCTTCTTTCTAGCTTCATTCTTTCCTTAGGTGGTAGTGTGGAGTCCCATGTCTCTATATATGCTCTATATCTGCATGTATGCTGGTGAGTTCAATATTTTTATCTTCAGCTGTCTCCTTTCTCTGAGTTCCAGGGTTGTATCTGCTTGACAGTTCTCCTTGTGTTTAACTCACATCTTCTTCAAACCCAGATCTGTTCCTTCCTCAGCCTTTTTCATTTCAACAAATTAATCATAATTCGTCTAGTTGCTCAGGCTAAGTCATCCTTAACTTCTTTCCTCATATCCTGCATTTCCTCTGTTAAGTTCTATTTGACCTATCTTTCAAACAGATCCAGAATTTGACCACTTCCCCCTACTTCCACTACTATTTAATACCAATCAAGTCCAAGCAAGTCTCCTAACTGGCATCTCTGCTTCTGTTCCTTACCCCACTGCAGACACTTCTTTGTAAGTAGGCAGAATAAGCTCTTAAAAGCATAAATCAGGTCATGTGCTCTCTTGCTTAGGAATACTTCAATGGCTTGCAATTTCCCTTATAATATGATCCCAAATCCCTCCTATTTCCGAAAGATTCGTGACTTCATCCTTGCCTTGCTCTCTGTGACTCTCTCTCCTCTGGCCACACTGGCCTTCTGATGTTTACCTCTCATCAAGCTTGTTCCCATTTTAGAGCATTTGGACTTAATATTTCTTTTTTCTGGAATACTCCTTTTTAGATCATCACAAGGTCTTACTTCCACTGAGTCTGTGCTCAGATGTCCATGGTCCATCTAATGGCTACCCTCATTTAAATATTTGCCTTTCTTTGTAGTTCTTGCTCTGCCTCTCCTCCCTCTAAGCCAAAAACTCTGATATAGGCATCATATGCAGGGTAACTGAATCCCACTATTTTGCTTCAGTAACTTTCATCTGAATTTTTTTTTTTTTTTTTTTTTTTGAGACGGAGTCTGGCTCTGTCGCCCAGGCTGGAGTGCAGTGGCGCGATTTCGGCTCACTGCAAGCTCCGCCTCCCAGGTTCACGCCATTCTCCTGCCTCAGCCTCCCGAGTAGCTGGGACTACAGGTGCCCACAACCGCGCCCGGCTAATTTTTTTGTATTTTTAGTAGAGACGGGGTTTCACTGTGGTCTCGATCTCCTGACCTTGTGATCCGCCCGCCTCGGCCTCCCAAAGTGCTGGGATTACAGGCGTGAGCCACCGCGCCCGGCCTCATCTGAATTTTTGAGCTGTAAATGCCAAATTGGGATGTCTGTTGACTGCTGACATCCCAACTATCAAGTGAATTTCTTTGACCATTATACAGTACACCTTTGTAATGAAATTTGCCACAGGCTGTAACAACTATGCAAGAGGATTTGGAGTGGTTGTCAGCTTTAGTTTTGATTTACGTAATTGTGTTTTTTTAAGAAAAAGTGTTGAGAGCATTTTAGTTTAACCTCCTTTACTCTTGGCTAAAACTGTCCTCTTTCTAGAATGGTTCTTTTTCTTACTGAAGAACTTGGCTTCAAGAGGGATTATACATATTATGGTAAAGTAGGAAGACGATACCAGTCAACCACTCAGATCAGCTGACTGAAACTTAGTGGTTTTGGGGGCATTAGGTATATAGATATCTCATATTTTCCAATTTGAATTATATAGAAGAGAAAGATATTTATTTTGTAATTCTAGTATAATGTTGAGTGCTCTGTTATTTTTTTTCCCCCAGTTTCTGTGGATGTTAGGTGAGTCCTAATTTCTGTATGTTTATGTAGTGGCATCTATTACAAGACAGTTGATAGTGTCTAAATAATATGAGAAAGATTTACTTTGTATTATGTATACATTTTCTTTTAATCAGGTTGATACTAACAAAGACAGATTGGTGACTCTGGAGGAGTTTTTGAAAGCCACAGAAAAAAAAGAATTCTTGGAGCCAGATAGCTGGGAGGTAATAGAACCTACTCTATATGAGATGTATGGTTCAACAAATTCTGCGTCAGTCTATTGTACTTTTAACTTTTATTCCCCATTATGTTTGCATGTATAGTCTTACTATCTTGGGTTTTTTGTATAAATGTCACTATAAAATAATGAACTTGATTTCTTGGAAAGCTTGTAGCAATTTATTTCTTGTTTATAATCACACTGCATAAAATTAGAAGTCTTTTAAACATTATACTTTTTTTCAAAGTATAAAATAGGATTCATTATTGAAAATTAGAAATATAGATACATTGAAAGAATAAGAATTCACCTATAATTTTACTGCTCAGAGGTAGATTCTCAGGTTATGCATTGTATTATGTTAATTTGGAATAGTATGCAGTTTGTATATATAGTATATTCACATATAGCATACAGTATGTAAACAATGTATTGTCTCATTTTAAATTCACACATATACATATATTCATATTTATTTATTTATTTATTTATTTATTTATTTTTGAGACAGAGTCTTGCTCTGTCACCCAGGCTGGAGTGCAGTGGCACTACCTCGGCTCACTGCAACCTCCGCCTCCTGGGTTCAAGCAATTCTTTGCCTCAGCCTCCCAAGTAACTGGGATTACAGGTGCCTGCCACCACACCTGGCTAATTTTTGTATTTTTAGTAGAGACGGGGTTTCACCATCTTGGCCAGGCTGATCTTGAACTCCTGACCTCATGATTCACCCACCTCAGCCTCCCAAAGTGCTGGGATTACAGGTGTGAGCCACTGCATCAGGCCGGTCATATTTATGTATTTTTTAAAATGGCTTCATGCTGTATAAATGACTTTGTATGTTGATGAAATACTTTTTTTTTTTTTTTTTTTTTTTTTTGAGACGGAGTCTCGCTCTGTCGCCCAGGCTGGAGTGCAGTGGCCAGATCTCAGCTCACTGCAAGCTCCGCCTCCCGGGTTCCCGCCATTCTCCTGCCTCAGCCTCCCGAGTAGCTGGGACCACAGGCGCCGCCACCTCGCCCGGCTAATTTTTTGTGTTTTTAGTAGAGACGGGGTTTCGCCGTGTTAGCCAGGATGGTCTCGATCTCCTGACCTTGTGATCCGCCCGTCTCGGCCTCCCAAAGTGCTGGGATTACAGGCTTGAGCCACCGCGCCCGGCCGATGAAATACTTTTTAAAAATTTAACAATATTTCACAAACTTTTTTAATATCATTCTTCAAAAACATGATTTTTAAAATGGCCACCTAACATGCAGTTATATGGCTGTAGCATAATTTATATATCCATTTCTCCAGATTTAGACATTTTGGGTAAATTCCAGTATTTTACTGTAATGACACTATGATGACTATCCATTTCTCCGCACATTTTTGGGCAATCTGTAATGATTTCCCTGGGATTAACTCCCAGGAATAGAACTATTCTTAAGATTTATGAACAGTTGTTTAAATTTCTCAGTATATCTTGGCAGATTGCTCCAGAAAAGTATATCAACTTGTAACACAGTCAACTGTGTTTGAATGAATGCTTAGACAACTTTGAAAAGAATAGTTGAGAGGCACCAACCAAAATGGATGGAAGAAAGAACATAGTCTTTTTCTACATAAAAACTGAAAAGATTACTATTTAAATTAAAATTTTAATTGTCCAGAAAATTGTTTGAGAAAGGGTGAACAGCTATTCTAGTTTACCCAGGACTAAGGAATTTCCAAGGATGTGGAACTTTTCATTGCTAAAACCAGACATTTTTGGGCAAATTGGGACAGTTGGCCCCTTTAGTTTGACATCAGAAAAGTCAACCTCTTTTTGTATTGGTTTTGTCTTAACATTTGAAATGTTTCTTGACTTTAGTGAAGAAGAAGAATGCTAAAATTATTTGTATATACATTCCCTTTAGTGTGTCTGGTAGACTAGAAGATCAATAGATAATTACATACTTAACATTTTGACGTAATTTCAGATTTACAAGAGTTGCAGGAATAGACAGAAAATCCCTGAATACATTTCAACCACATTTAACTATGTTTGCTTTATCTTTCTCTCTTTTTCCCTCCTCTCTGTTTTTAATTTCTATGTGTGTATATGTATAACATATAATTATGTTGTAATGTATGTATGTATGTATATGTATGTATATATATAAACATATGTATATATGTACATATATATAAAGTTTTGAATTGCTCGAGAGTAAATTACACATCATGCCACTTTAACCTAAAATACTTGAGTGTTTATTTCTTGCAAACAAGGATTTACCTTATATAATTACAGTAAAATTATCAATACTACACACATCTCTAGACTTCTCCGATCTCTAGACTTAATGAGATTTTGTCAATTTTCCCAACAATATT
This sequence comes from Macaca fascicularis, assembly GCF_037993035.2. Taxonomy (NCBI): domain Eukaryota; kingdom Metazoa; phylum Chordata; class Mammalia; order Primates; family Cercopithecidae; genus Macaca; species Macaca fascicularis. The sequence goes on along the minus strand of NC_088388.1, from coordinate 48,462,369 downwards.
CTTTATAACAAAAGAAAATCCAAGATGATACATTGAATTCAGTTGTAATGTCTTTCTAGTCTCCTTCAATCTGAAACAATTTTTCAAGAGGACAGACTATTATGTTGTACAGTGTCCCTTGAATACCACAGAAGAGATGCTCAGTGTATCCTATTAGAAGGCACATGTTGAGGATCCCCATAACTGGTAACGGTAGCTTTAATCATTTTACTAAGGTGGTGTCTACCAGATTTTTTGACGTAAAGTTATTATTTTACCTTTCGTATTTTAAAAAGTATCTTGTCTAGCCCACCATAGTGAGAGAATCAGAAGTCAGTTTTTGTTTTTTTATTTTATAAATACAGACCAGGTCTCACTATATTGCCCAGGCTAGTCCCGAACTCCTGAGCTCAAGGAATCCTCCTGCCTCAGCCTCCCCAAAATGTGTGAAACACTGTGCCTGGAAAGAAGTCAGCGTTTTTTTTTTGTTTTTTTTTTTTAATAATTTTAGGAAAAGTAAAGACAGGTTCTCGCTCTGTCACCCAGGCTGGAGTACAGTGGTGTGATCTTAGCTCGCTGCAACCTCTGCCCCAACGCCCTTCAACCCACCCCGGCTCAAGTGATCCTCCCACCTCAGCCTCCTGAGTAGCTGAGACCACAGGCATGCACCACCATGCCTGGATCTTCCTTTTTTTTTTTGTATTTTTAATAGAGGCAGGATCTTGCCATGTTGCCCAGGCTGGTCTTGAACTCCTGAGCTCAAGCAATCTGCCCGCCTTGGCCTCCCAAAGTACTGGGATTACAGATGTGAGTACTGTGCCCAGACAGAAGTCAGCTTTAAAAAAAAAAAAATTCATTCAACATCATATCAAAAATCTTTTCACGTAATATTTGTAAGCCTTATTTTAAAAGCTATGGAGGTATATAAACATTTTTTCAGGGTTAGACATTTAGATTATTTCATTTTTTAATGCTATTTTAAAAAGAAAATGCTGCTACAAATACATTTTTGTATAAAGCTTTTTATGTGATTAGGGTTGTTTTATGGGGTAGAGTCTCAGTGTAGCATTACCAGGACCCAGGGAATATTTTTAAGGCTTTTAAGGCTTGAACATCCTGATATACTGAAAGCAAGGAAGTCCCTAAAGAATGATACAGACATGTCACAAAGACACAAAAGTCAGTTTGAAGAAACTCCCATTGGCCAAATCTGGGACAATTTGAACATGGAAATAATGATGATAAGGATTAGAACTTATTGAATAAAACAAGAAGACACGAGTCTACACCGATATAAGTAGAGGGATAGAGAAGGGCGAATTCTTCTGCAAAATTGCTTTTCAAAAGACTTATACCAATTTATAAATCCACCATTAAAAATATGTACACTCTTTAAACATATCAGAGCTGAGCATGGTGGTGCCCACCTGTAGGCCCAGCTACTTAGGAGGCAGGAGGACAGCTTGAGCCCAGGAGTTTGAGACCAGTCTGGGCAATGTAGTGAGACCCTGTCTCTAAAAATAAAAAAATAAAAAAAAATACTTTGAGAATATGTGAATGTATTATGATGTCCATTGATGATTCTAGCTAAAATTATTACTGTGATGGTAGACAAATGGAGATTTTCTAACCTGATCATCCCTTCTACATTTGTTAGTTGGCTTTCTACTGTAATGAAAAGCTATTCCTTCCCCCTTGACCTTCTATTTATATTGGTGTAGACTCGTTGTTTCTTTTATTCAATAAGCTCTAATCTTTACCATCATTGTTTCCATACTCAAATTGTCCCAGACTTGGCCAGTGAGAGTTTCTTCAGACTGGCTTTTGTGTCCTTCTGACATGTCCAAATCATTCTTTGGAGACTTTCTTACTTTTAGTATATCAGGATGTTCAAGACTTACCTTATCCTTTCCCTCACCCAACCCAGAGTGACCCATTTTTCTGAGGAGCCCTGGTTCCTTTTAGTGGAGATGGATACTGCAGACCAAGATCTGGGCTCTGGATGTGCTCCTTGCTACTGCAGTGTCATTGCTTCCAAGGTCTTGTCAGATGACAGAGCTGGGGAATTAAAAGAATATGTATATAATATAGATGTGTATATGTACACACATACATGCACACATACACACATATACACACCTATATAATATTCATTTCTGCATATCTATTAATATATATTAAAACTCATGAATTTACACTGATATCTCCAATTGCAATCCAACACCTCTGACTTCTTTTTTTTTCATTTTAATTTTTTAAAGTTCAGGGGTACGTGTGCAGGTTTATTATATAGTTTATATATATAAACTCGTGTCCTGGGGTTTTGTTTTACAGATTATTTTATTACCCAGGTATTAAGCCCTCATACCCATTAGTTATTTTTCCTGATCCTCCTCCTCCTCCTGCCCTCTATCTTCCCATAGGCCCCAGTGTGTGTTGTTCCTCTCTATGTGTCCATGTGTTTATCATTATTTAGCTCCTACTTATAAGTGAGAACATGCAGTATTTGGTTTTCTTTTTTTTTTTTCTTTTTTTTTCTTTTTTTTTTTGAGACGGAGTCTCGCTCTGTCGCCCGGGCTGGAGTGCAGTGGCCAGATCTCAGCTCACTACAAGCTCCGCCTCCTGGGTTCACGCCATTCTCCTGCCTCAGCCTCCCGAGTAGCTGGGACTACAGGCGCCCGCCACCACGCCCGGCTAGTTTTTTGTATTTTTTTTAGTAGAGACGGGGTTTCACCGAGTTAGCCAAGATGGTCTCGATCTCCTGACCTCGTGATCCGCCTGTCTCGGACTCCCAAAGTGCTGGGATTACAGGCTTGAGCCACCGCGTTGGTTTTCTGTTTCTGCATTAGTTTGCTAAAGATACCGGCCTCCAGGTTCATCCATGTTCCTACAGGGGACGTGATCTCGTTCTTTTTTATGGCTGCATAGTATTCCATGGTGTATATGTACCACATTTCTTTATCTACTCATTTAGGTTGCGCATTTAGGTTGATTCTATGTGTTTGCTATTGTAAAGAGTGCTGCAATGAACATATGTGCAACGACTTTGATTTCAACTTAACATTCTATCTTTTGCCATATTTCATGCAAAACCTAACTCCCTGTTCCTTAAAAATATTTCATTTATTCACTCAATCCTAGAATGTACAAGAAGTTTCAGAATACTAATCCATGCCTCTGTAAAATGAGACTTTAAATTTTGTTTAGATTTTGTTGTTGTTGGGGCTAGTGCAGTAGCTCATGCACATCTCAGCACTTTGGGAGGCCAAAGGGGGCGGATCACCTGATATAAGGAGTTTGACACCTGGCCAACATGGTGAAACCCTGTCTCTATTAAAAATACAAAAATTAGCAGGGGGAGTGGTGGCGCATTCCTGTAATCCCAGCTGCTTGGAAGGCTGAGGCAGGAGAATCACTTGAACCTGGGAGACGGAGGTTGCAGTGAGCCGAGATTGCACCTCAGCACTCCAGCCTGGATGACAGAGCAAGACTCTGTCTCAAAAAAAAAAAAAAGATTTTGTCGTTGTTATTTTTAACATGAAGGCATATTGTACAAATACTATGATCAAAAATTACTTGGGTTAGTTCATTTTTTTCCTCTCTGTTCCGTGGGTTATTTTATTCATTTAAAATAAAAGTACTATTTATTTACTTCTGTTTTTCTATTCAAGTTTTAGGATTTTCCTGTCTTGTTGATTTTAATTTTCTTTTCTTGAGTATGTGAAACATTAACACGTTTCCAAAAATTGAATCTATACAGAAAAGGTGTATTCAGATAAGTTTTTTCTTTTTTTTTAATAATTAAAATTTATTGTGTGTGCATACATAGTATGTGTATATATTTACGGGGTACTTAGATATTTTGGTAGAGGCATGCGATGTGTAATAATTACATAATGGAAAATTGAGTATCCATCCCCTCAAGCATTTATCCTTTGTGTTACAAGCAATCCAATTATACTCTTTTAGTTATTTTCAAATGCACAATTAAATTATTATTGACTATAGTCCCCCTGTTGTACTATGAAACACTGGGTTTTATTCATTCTATTTGTTTTTGGTACCCATTAACCGTCCCCACCACTCCCCAACTCCACACCTTTCCCAGCCTCTGGTAACCATCCTTCTATTCTCTAGCTCCACGAGTTCAATTATTTTGATTTTTAGATCCCACAGATAAGTAGGAACATGTGATATTTGTCTTTCTGTGCCTGGCTTATTTCACTTAACGTAATGACCTCCAGTTCCATCCATGGTGTTGCAAATGACAATCTCATTCTTTTTTTATGGCTGAAGTAATACTCCATTGTATATAAGTACCACATTTTCTTCATCCATTTATCTGTTGATGGATGCTTAGCTTGCTTCCAAATCTAAGCCATTGTGAACAGTACTGCAACAAACATGGAAACACAGATATCTCTTTGATATACCAATTTCCTTTCTTTTGGATTAAGATTGCATTAAGATTGCTGGGTCATATGTTAACTCTATTTTTAATTTTTTGAGGAACTTCCACACTGTTCTCCATAGTGGTTGTATTAATTTACATTCCTACCAACAGTGTACGAGGGTTCCCTTTTTTCCACATCCTTGCCAACATTTGTTATTGCCTGTCTTTTGGATAAAAGCCATTTTAACTGGGGTGAGATGGTATCTCATTGTAGTTTTGATTTGTGTTTCTCTGATGGTCAGTGATGTTGAGCACTTTTTCATATGCCTGTTTGCCATTTAATGTCTTCTTTTGAGATATGTCTACTCAAATCTTTTGCCCATTTTTGTCAGATTATTAGATAATTTCCTATAGAGTTGTTTGAACCCCTTATATATTCTAGTTATTAATCCCTTATCAGATGCATAGTTTGCAAATATTTTCCCTCATTCTGTGGGTTATCCCTTCACTTTGTTGATTTTTTGCTTTGCTCTGCAGAAGCTTTTTTACTTGATGTGATCTAATTTGTCTATTTTTGCTTTGGTTGTCTGTGCTTATGGGTATTACTCAAGAATGTTTTGTCCAGGTCAGTGTTCTGGAGAGTTTCCTCAATGTTTTCTTGTAGTAGTTTGATAGTTTGAGGTCTTAGAGTTAAGTCTTTAATCCATTTGGATTTGATTTTTGTATAAGGCAAGATATAGGTATCAAGTTTCATTCTTCTGCATATGAATGTTCAGTTTTCCAGCACCATTTATTGAAGAGATTGTATTTTCCCCAATGTATGTTCTTGGCACCCTTTTCAAAAACGAGTTTACAGTAGGTGTGTGGGTTTGTTTCTGGGTTCTCTATTCTGTTCCATTGGGCCTGTATGTCTGTTTTTATGCCAGTACGATTGTGTTTTGGTGACTATAGTTCTGTAGGATAATTTGAAGTCAGATGATGTGATTCCTTCAGTTTTGTTCTTTTTGCTTTGGTTATTCTAGGTCTTTTGTAGTTTCACATAAATTTTAGGATTGTTTTATCTATTTCTGTGAAAAATGTCATTGGACATTTTGATATGAACTGCATTGAATTTGTAGATTGCTTTGGGTAATATGGAGATTTTCACAACATAGATTATTTCAATCTTTGAACATGGAATATCTTTCCATTTTTTGATATCCTCTTCAGTTTCTTTCATCTGTGTTTTATAGTTTTCATTATAGAGATCTTAACTTCTTTGGTTAATTCCTATGTATTTAATTTTATTTGTGGCTATTGTAAATGGGATTAATTTTTAAGTTTCTTTTTTCAGATTGCTTTATTGTTGGCATATAGAAATGCTGCTGATTTTTGTATGTTGATTTTGTATCCTGCAAATTTACTAAATTTATCAGTTCTAATAGTTTTTTTGTATGTGGAGTCTTTAGGTTTTTCCCAAATACAAGATCATATCATCTGCAAACAAGGATAGTTTGACTTCTTCCATTCCTGTTTGGATGCCCTTTATATCTTCTTCTTGTCTGATTGATCTAGCTAGGACTTCCAGTATTACATTGAATAACAGTGGTGATGGTGGACATCCTTGTTGTGTTCCAGATCTTAGAGGAAAGACTTTCAGTTTTTACCATTCAGTATGATATTAGCTGTGGGTCTGTCATATATGCCTTTTATTATATCAAGGTATGTTCCTTCTATACCCATTTTTTGAGGGTTTTTATCATGAAGGGATGTTGAATTTTTTCAAATGCTTTTTCAGCATCAATTGAAATGATCATATGGTTTTTGTTCTTCTTTTTGTTGATATGATATATCATATTGATTTGTGTATTTTGACCCATCCTTGCATCACAGGGATAAATCCCAGTTGGCCATGATGTATGATCTTTTTAATGTATTGTTGAACTCAGTTTGCTATTATTTTGTTGAGTATTTTTGCACTGATATCCACCAGAGCTATTGCCTTGTACTTTTCTTTTTTTGATGTGACTTTGTCTGGTTTCGGTATCAGGGTAGTACGAGCCTTGTCAAATGAGTTTGGAAGTATTTCTTCCTCCTTTAGTTTTTGGAATAGTTTGAGTAGGATTTGCATTAGTTTTTCTTTAAAGGTTTGGTAGAATTCAGCAGTGAAGCCATTGGGTCCTGGGTATTTTTTTGCTGGGAGACTTTTTATTATGGCCTTGATCTCATTATTTGTTATTGGTCTGTTCAGGTTTTGGATTTCTTCCGAGTTCAATCTTGGTAGTTTGTATGTGTCTAGGAATTTGTCCATTTCTTGTAGATTTTCCAATTTATTGGCATATAGTTGCTCATAGTAGCCATTAATGATCCATTGAATTTCTGCAGTACCAGTTGTAATGTCTCCTTTTTCATCTCTGATTTCATTTATTTGGGTTTTCTCTCTTTGTCTCTTAGTGTGGCTAAAGGTTTGTCAATTTTGTTTAACTTCAGAAAACCAACTTTTTGTTTCATTGATCTTTTATATTGTTTTCTTCATTTCATATTCATTTATTTCCACTCTGATCTTTATTTTTTCGTTTCTTCTACTATTTTTGGATTTAGTTTGCTCTTGCTTTTCTAGTTAAGATGCACTATTAGGTTATTGAGATTTTTCTTCTTTTTTTGATACAGACAGTTATAACTATACATTTTCCTCTTCGTACTGCATTTGGTATGTTGTTTCCATTATCATTTGTTTCAAGAAATGTTTCAATTTCCTTCTTAATTTTTTCATTGACCTACTGGTTATTCGGGAGCATACTGTTTCATTTCCATGTGTTTGTATAGTTTCCAAAATTCCTCTTATTATCAATTTGTAGTTTTATTCCATTGTGATCAGAGAAGATGCTTAATATTATTTCTATTTTATGAATTTTTTTTTTTTTTGAGACAAAGTCTTGTTCTGTTGCCCAGGCTGGAGTGCAGTGGCACTATGTCAGCTCACTGCAACCTTCACCTTCCAGGTTCAAGCAATTCTTGTGCCTCAGCCTCCCAAGTAGCTGGAATTACAGGCGCATGCCACCACACCCAGCTAATTTTTGTATTTTTAGTAGGGATGGGGTTTCACCATGCTGGCCAGGCTAGTCTTGAACTCCCAACCTCAAGTGATCCGCTCACCTTGGCTTCCCAAAGTGCTGGGATTACTGGCATGAGCCACCATGCTCAGCAGAATGTTTTAAGACTTGTTTTGTGACCTACCATATTGTCTATTTGTCTATTTATTTATTTATTTTTGAGACAGAGCCTCAATCTGTTGCCCAGGCCAGAGTGCAGTGGGGAGATCTAGGCTCACTGCAACCTCTGCCTCCTGGGTTCAAGCGATTCTCTTATCTCAGCCTCCTGAGTAGCTGGGATTAAAGATGTGTGTCACAATGCTCGGCTAATTTTTGTATCTTTTTAGTAGAGATGGAGTTTACCATATTGGTCAGGCTGGTCTTGAACTCCTGACTTCAAGTGATCCACCCACTTCGGCCTTCCAAAGTGCTGGGATTACAGGTGTGACCCACCGTGCCTGGCCCATATTGTCTATCTTTGAGAACGATCTATGTGCTAAGGAGAAAAATGTGTACTCTATAGCTGTTGGATGAAATGTTTGTTAAATATCTATTAGATCCATTTGATTTATAGTGTAGACTGTGTCCAATGTTACTTTGTTGATTTTCTGTCTGGGAGTTCTGTCTAATGCTGAAAGTGGGGTGTTGAAATCTTCAGCTGTTATTGCATTGAGGCCTGTCTTTGTCTTTAGGTCTAATAATATTTGCTTAATATATCTGGATGTTCTAGTGTTGGGTGCATATCTGTTTATAATCATTATATCTTCTTGCTCAATGGACCCATTTATCATTTTCTTTGTCTCTTCTTAGTTTTTGTCTTGACCTCTGTTTTGTCTGATGTAAGTACTGCTCTTGCTACTCCTGCTGTTTTTTGGTTTCCATTGGCAGGGAATATCTGTTTCCATCTCTTTATTTTCAGTCTGTATATCTTTATAGGTGAAGTGTGTTTCTTTTAGGCAACAGATCATTGGGTCTTGTTTTTTCATTTATTCAGACACTCTATATCTTGATTGAAAAGTTTAGTTGATTTACTTTCGAAGTTATTATTACTGATAAGTAGGGACTTACTCCTGCCATTTCGTTATTTTTCTGGTTGTTTTGCTGTCTTCTTTTTCTTCCTTCCTGTCTTCCTTTCTGTGAAGCTGATTTTCTCTGGTGGCATGCCCTAATTTCTTGCTTTTTTTGTATGTGTATCAATTGTATGTTTTTAGATTTGAGATTACCATGAGGCCTGCAAATAATATTTTATAACCCATTATTTTAAATTGATGACAACACTGATTGCATAAACAACCATGCAAAAAGAAAATAAATACTTTACACTTTCACTTTATCCCCCTGCTTTTTAACTTTTTGTTACTTTTTTTTTTTTTTGAGACAGAGTTTCACTCTCCTTGCGCAGGCTGGAGTGCAATGGCAAGACCTCAGCTCATTACAACCTCCGCCTCCTGGGGTCAAGCGATTCTCATGCCTCAGCCTCCTAAGTAGCTGGGATTACAGGCATGCACCACCATGCCCAGCTAATTTTGTATTTATAGTAGAGATAGGATTTCTCCATGTTGGTCAGGCTGGTCTCAAACTCCCAACCTCAGGTGATCTGCCCACCTCAGCCTCCCAAAGTGCCGGGATTACAGGCATGAGCCACCGCGCCTGGCCTCATTGTTACTTTGTTTTTTTTGTTGTTGTTGTTGAGTCAGAGTTTTGCTCTTGTTACCCAGACTGGAGTGTAATGGCGCTATCTCAGCCCACCACCACCTCTGCCTCCTGGGTTCAAGCGATTCTCCTGCCTCAGCCTCCTGAGTAGCTGGGATTACATGCATGTGCCACCATGCCCGGCTAATTTTTTGTATTTTTAATAGAGATGGGGTTTCTCCATGTTGGTCAGGCTGGTCTTGAACTCCCAACCTCAAGTGATCTGCCTGCCTCGGCCTCCCAAAGTGCTGGGATTACAGGCCTGAGCCACCGCTCCCAACTGTACTTTTTATATCTTATTTTATTGCCTGTCTTGAAAAGTTGTAGTTATTATTTTATTTATTTTTAGTTATTTTTGATTGGTTCCTTGTTTGGCCTTTCTACTTAAGTCAAGAGAAGTTTATATACAGCAATTACAGTGTGATATTATTCTGTGTTTTTCTGTGTGCTTACTGTTACCAGTGAGTTTTGTACCTTCAGATGATTTCTTTGTTCTCATTAACATCCTTTTCTTTCAGATTGAGGAACTACCTTTCACATTTCTTGTAGGACAGGTCTGGTGTTGATGCAATCCCTCAGTTTTTGTTTATCTGAGAAGGTCTTTATTTCTCCTTCATGCTTAAAGGATATTTTCAGTGAATATACTATTCTAGGGTAAAAATAATTTTTTCCTATCAGTGCTGCAAATATTTCATACCAGTCTCTCTTGGCCTGTAAGATTTCCACTGAAAAATCTGCCACCTGAGACAGAGTCTTGCTCTCTTACCCCAGCTGGAATGCAGTGGTGTGATCTTGGCTCACTGCAACTTCTGCCTCTCAGGTTCAAGTGATTCTTGTGGTTTAGGCTCCCGAGCAGCTGGAATTACAGCTGTGTGCCACCACATCTGGCTAATTTTTATATTTTTAGGTGAGATGAGGTTTTTCCATGTTGGCCAGACTGGTCTTGAAATCCTGGTCTCAAGTGATCTGCCCACCTCTGCCTCCCAAAGTGCTGAGATTACAGGTGCGAGCCACTACGCCTGGCCAGGATCATTTCTTTGTACTTGACCTTTGGTAGTTTGATTATTAAATGCCTTGAGGTAGTCTGACGTGAGTTAAATCTGCTTGGTGTTCTATAACCTTTTTGCACTTGAATGTTGAAATATTTCTGATAGTATTCCTTTGAATAAACTGTCTACCCTTATCTCTTTCTCTGCCTCCTCTTTAAGGCCAATAAAACTCCTATATTTGCCCTTTTGAGGCTGTTTTCTAGATCTTGTAAGCATGCTTTCATTGTTTTTCATTCTCTTTCCTTTGCGTCCTCTGTATTTTCAAATAGCCTGTCTTCAAGCTCAGTAATTCTTTCTTCTGCTTGATCAGTTCTGCTATTAAGAGACTCTGATGCATTCGTCAGCATGTCCATTCCATTTTTTAGCTCTAGAATTTCTGCTTGATTCTTTCTAATTATTTTGATCTCTTTATTAAATTTATCTGATAGAATTCTGAATTCCTTCTCTGTGTTATCTTGAATTTCTTTGAGTTTCCTCAACACAGCTGTTTTGAATTCTGTATCTGAAAGGTCATATATCTCTGGTTCTCCGGGATTGGAACCTGAAACCTTATTTAATTCATTTGGTTAGGTCATGTTTTCCTGGGTGGTGGTGATGTGTGTAGATGTTTGTTGGTGTCGGAGCATTGAAGAGTTAGAAAGTTATTGTAATCTTCATATTCTCGGCTTGTTTGTGCATGTCCTTCTTCGGAAAGCTTTCCAGGTATTCCACGGGACTTGGGCCCAAAGTCTAGTAATTCTGTGATTTTTGCAGACTCTTAAAAGTACCACCTTGGTGGTCTTGGATAAGATCCGGAAGAATTCTCTAGATTACCAGGCAGAGACTCTTGTTCTTTTCCCTTGCTTTCTTCCAAACAAATGGTCTCTATCTGTGTGCTGAGCCACCTGGAACTGGAGGTGTGGTGATGCAAGTACCCTTATGGGCATCACCATGGAACTGTGCTGGGTCAAGCCTGAAGCCAACATGTCACTGGGCCTTGCCCAAGGCCCTTTCCTTCATGGTGGCAAGTTCCCCCAGATCCTGAATGTGTCCAGAGATGCTGTCTGGAAGCCAGGAAATGGAGTAAAAAACCCTGGCAATTTACTTGATGTTCTATTTTACTGTGGCTAAGCTGGCACTCAAACCACAGTACAAAAGCCTTCCTGCTCTTCACTCCTCTTTCCACAGGCAGAGGACGCTCTCCCTGTGGCCATTACCACCACCACCTCTGGTCCACACGGGGTTCTGCCAGCCACTGCTAATATTTACTGAAAGCCCAAGGGCTTTTCTGTCACCTTGCAGTAAATGCTGCCAGGCCTTTATCCTTCAGGGAAGTTGGCTTCCCTCTGGCCCAAGGCGAGTCCAGAAATGCTGTCCAAGAGCCAAGGCCTGGACTTGGGGACCCCAAAAGCCTGCTTGTTGCTCTACCCTGTTGTGGCCAAACTGGTACCTAGGATGCAAGACAAAAATCACCTTTACTTCCCCTCTGCTTTCCTCAAACAGGGGTCTCTCACCATAGCCACTACAGCTGGGAATGTGCTGGGTCACCGCAAAGCCAGCACGTCTCAGAGCCCGAGACCCAGAGCATACTCCCTGGGTCTTGCCCCTGGTTATTCAGGGCCCAAGGGCTCTTCACTCAGCAAGTGATGAAGCCTGCCAGGACTGCTCCCTTAAGGCAGCAGTTTTCCTTTTGGGCCAGGGTATGTCTAGAAATGTCACCTGGGAGTTAGGGCCTGGAATCAGGACCTCACAATTCTGCCTGGTGCCCTAATCAGGACCTCACAATTCTGCCTGGTGCCCTATCCTACTGTGGCTTAGCTGGTATCCAAGATGTAAAACAAAGCCCTCTTTACTTTTTCCTCTCCTTTCCTCAAGAAAGGAATCACTTTCATAGCCGCAAGCTGTACTGCCTGAGGTTGGGGGAGGGGTAGCACAAGCATCCCCTTAGCCTCACCAGCTGGTATCTCCCCTGGTCACCTGCTACCCTAGTTCACTGTCTCTCAGCCCAGCCTAGCACTAGGAGTTGCCTAGGAATTATAGTCCTTCTTTCCTAGACTGCCTTTCAAGTTTACCTAGGGCCCCAGAGCACTTTAGCCCACATGGTGAGGCTTGCCAGGAAATTCAGTACCCATTGCTGGCATGGGCGATTCTCCTCTGGCTAGGGCTGGTTCAAATGCTCGTATGCATGGTCACTGGTGGAGCCCAGCACACCTTTATTCTCTGCTGTGACAGGGCAGCACTGAGTTCAATGTAAAGTCCCCTAGTCGCTATGCTCCTTCCCCAGAGGGCACAGACTCTCTGTGCTGCAGGTCTGCTGCGAGGGAGTGGGGGAGAGGTGGCATAGGTGATTCAAGACTGTCTCTTTGGCCCTTCTCAATGTCTTTGTAGGTGATATGAAGTTGAAACCAGGTACTGTGAGTGCTCACCTGATGTTTGTTTCTTGTGCTTTTCTGTGTGCAGACAGCTGTTAAAATTTGGTGTTTCAGTGAGGAATGGGGGGGAATGATAAATTTTATTTCTCTTCCCACGTTCTCTTTGTCTCTTTTACCCAGTTCTCACTCTTTGCCTTTAGTCGTCAATCCCAGAAGAGAATCTCTGAGTTTCTCTTCCTGTTTTTTCTTTTGTTCAAATGAGTACATAAATATATATTACTTATTTCCCCTTCCTTCTTACCCCAAAGGCATAATCCTATAGATACTCTTTTATACTTTGCTAACCATAGAATTTTAAAGCTCAATCAGACTTTATTGTTGTAGTTTTGAGATTATTCTTTCCTCATTTTTTTCTTTTAGACATTAGATCAGCAACAGTTCTTCACAGAGGAAGAACTAAAAGAATATGAAAATATTATTGCTTTACAAGAAAATGAACTTAAGAAGAAGGCAGATGAGCTTCAGAAGCAAAAAGAAGAGCTACAACGTCAGCATGATCAACTGGAGGCTCAGAAGCTGGAATATCATCAGGTGGCATTTTGTCAAAAGATTATGGCATTAAAAAAGATTTTAGGTTCTTTGTTAAAAGCCTGTGTTTTTGTAACATATTTCATTGTACTATAGTACCCTGCTATTGCTATAGTATTTTAAATTTTAATACTTTAAAACTGTTTTGTGGAATATTAATCTAAATTTTATTTTATATTACTTTATTTTATTTTGAGACAGCCTGTCTCCCAGGCTGGAGTACAGTGCTGTGATCATAGTTCACTGCAGCCTCAAACTCCTGGGCTTAAGTGATCCTCCCACGTCAGCCTCCCCAGTAGCTAGGACTACAGGTGTATGCCAGTGTTCCTGGCTAATGTTAATATATTTTGTAGAGACCAGGTCTCACTATGTTGCTGAGGCTGGTCTCGAACTCCTGGCCTCAAGTGATCCTCCCACCTCGGCCTCTGAAATTGTTGGGACTACAGGCGTGAGCCACTGCACCTGGTCAAATCTAAATCTTATCATTTGAATATCTTTGTTTTAGAAAACAATTTTCAGTTACTTTGTTGTGCTTTGTCAAAGGTCACACATATGGTAGAAAATCAAGTTATACTTTTAACTTTCGTTTTCTATTCACCAGGTCATACAGCAGATGGAACAAAAAAAATTACAACAAGGAATTCCTCCATCAGGGCCAGCTGGAGAATTGAAGTTTGAGCCACGTATGTAATTTTGTTTGATTATTTATTTAGGAAAATAAATTATTGTATCAATTGAAGTCCACATTTATTACAAATATAATTTCAAGTCATGAAGACAGTATGTTATTTTCTGTGTGTTTTTTCTAGTATCAGAGCAATTTAGATTACAGAAAAATGAAAATGCCTCTAAAAGTTTTATGCAGCAGCAAATTTTAAGTGCTGTATCATTTGTATAATTTGACAACCATATTTATGGTAAAATGATTTATTTCAACATTATTTGTAATTCTTTCTAATTATATTAATCTTACCAGAGAACATGTTTTTAAAAATTGTAATCTATGGTTAGCTAAGCATATTTTTTAAAAGAAGTATATTTGTATATGAAAGAACATTCAGAATAAAGGAAGATACTTTTAAAATAAGAATTTTTTTTTTTTTCCAACAGACATTTAAAGTCTGAAGTCCACCAGAGCTCGGAAGAAAGCTGTTAACTCAACATCTATTTCATCTTTTTAGCTCCCTTCCTTTTTCTCTGCTCAATAAATATTTTAAAAGCATATTTGAAATAAAGGAAGATACTTTTTAAATGAAAACACTTTTTTGGGGACACAGATATTAAAGGATTGAAGTCTATCAGAACCAGGAAGAAAACAAACTCACTGTCTGCTTTCTGCTCTCACATTCACACGTCTCTTCTATTTTTTTTTTTTTTTTTTTGTTCTCCTTTAGTGATTTAATTAAGTGGCTTTATGCCATAATTTAGTGAAACTATTAGGAGCTATTTAAGTGAGAAAACTCTGCCTCTTGCTTTTAAATTAGATTGCTCTCACTCATAAACGTAGATATTCTTTTATGGGTGCTTATCATTCTTTCTTTCAATAAATATTTCTTTGATATTAACAATTCTGAAAAGGCCATAGTATTTCCCTGTGTTTCCTGGTAACTTTTTTCTACTTTTGGCAACCTCAACTGCTAGAAATTCTTCACCTGAATCATTTTTGCTACCATTTCAGGTCATTTTTCATTCTTTTTTATTTTGCTCTATACTTTATCATTTAAGATTAGGTTCTGTTACATATAACAGAAAAACCAAAGATAACAGTGGTTTAAACTAAATAGGAGTTATTTTCTTACATAAAAGAAGTCTAGAAGTAGGTGGTGTCCAGGTTCCTATCTTTCTGCTCTGCTATCCTCAGTGCATGATTTTTATCCTCAGGTTACCTCACTCTCACTGTTCAAGTTTGCTCCTGGAGGCAGTGGGGAAGGCAAGAAACTGGACTTTCTCTGCTTGAGTCAGCTTCCCTGAGGCCATTTTCCAGAACCAGCAGCACCTGAACTTATGTCTCGACCAGAACTGGGTCACACTGATGGCCACACCTAGCTGCTAGGGAGGCTGAGAAGTCCATGTGGCAATGTGACCAGATAAAGTTGGATTATTTTACTAAGGAAGAAGGGAAGAGGGAATGTTTGGTAGGCAACTTTCAATTTGAACCTCAGCCACCCTTGTTGGCTACCTAAATTTCTGTGTACCGTCTTCTTCCGAGATAGAAAACACTCACCCCTCTCTCCCTGAAGAGAAACCACTAGAAATCCAGCCCATTATTGCATATTAGATGAAAGACCATGCTATCTGGAGACAGTCCCCTCTGTCATGTTAGGGTATGGCTCCTTGTGTTCTGGCCACCTACAAACTGAAAGACAAGTTTTCTGCCCCAAGAGTGCCAGATGCATAATGCAAAGGTGCAGGAAAACTCACTTTGAAGCTTTTTAGAGACAGGGTCTTACTGTGTTGTCTGGTCTAGAGTACAGTGGTATGATCATAGCTTACTGCAGCCTTGAACTCCTGGGCTCAAGTGATCCTTCCACCTCAGTCTCCCTAGTAGCTAGGACTACAGGCACACGCCACGAATGCCTGGCTAAACATTTTTTTTGTAGAGATGAAGTATTGCTACGTTGCTCAGGCTGGTCTTAAACTCCTGGTCTCAAGCAATCTTCTCCCCTCAGCCTCCCAAAGCACTGGAATCACTTGGTGTGAGCCACCATGCCCAGGACCCCTAAAATTGATCTTTTAGAAAAGGGGAGAATTAGAAATACAGTGGCCACTGATCCATAGCAATTGGAAAGTACTGCTTGGCAAAAATAATTAAATCTCTCTGCTGTAGTTCATGAATATATTCCTTGATTTGCCCATCAGGCAACCCCTGATTCACCTTTCTGAGAGGAATTTCTTTATCTAATGTCCTCAGGGGGCCTTGGTTTTACTTTCTGGGTGGTTTTTATTGTACATTAATTTTCAGACACAGTCTGCATGGGCATTGGAAAGTATATCCTTGGAGGCTGGGCAGCCTTAGCAGTTTATTTCCTATAATTGTGTCTGGGGGCAGGCTTGGGAATTAGAGTACAGATCTGTAACAGTATAGATCTGTTGCAAGCCAGGTTTGGGTTTTTGTTGTTGTTTTGTTGTGTTTCTTGGCCAAGTGGATTCCTAAAAATTTAGTTTCTGGTCTGTTGTCTTCAGTCATTTCCATGGACAGTTTTAACCAAGGTAAAATACATTGTTTTTAACAAAGAACCTCATCATTTACTTGCTGGCCTCTGTGTGCTCTCCATCCTCTTTGTTCTCACAGGAATGGTACCTCCTTGAGATCCTTTGAAACTGTAGGCTTGCATGGAATGGCAATAGTCTTAATCTGGTCTCTTCCCCTAGGATGGCTCCTATTATTTGGCAGAAAATTCTAAGGGAACGTACTTGAAAAAGGTTGAGAAAGTTTTAGTAGCTCCCTCAGAGCCTTTACTTATAAATGTTTCACTTTGGAGTACAGTAGTACTTGACTTTTTCAATTCTTCAGGGCTCCAGATTTGGGTCTTGGTCAATTTATATGGTAGACAAAGAGCAATTCTCTCAGCAAAGCTATTTTCCCTTGCATCACTGCAGACGTGTTAACCTTAGTCCAAGTCACATATCTCTTTAGGGCTTTGCTGAAAAGAGGCAAGAAGCAGCCAACACATGCTAGCACTCTGAAGTTCTACCACCTTCGTCTCTGTGGCAGGAAGTCTCAACCTCATCTTGACCTCTGTTGGCAAAAGTCTCACTGCCCAAAGCCCTACCTCCTCAACTAAGCCAACCCCAGATTTAGGGCCTTTGACTTGCTGCGCCTTACTTCTAGCTGCCAAATTCTGTATAGGTCAAGATTCTTGGCTGTAGGCAATGAAATCTTCTTTAGGTATTAAACAGAAGGAATTGGTGAATGAGTATAGATAGGTCACAGAATCGATGGGAGGGCTGAGGAAACAGACCTAGGCTGAGCTTCTAGGAATTATGTCACAAGAGTAGGCTGCTGAAGGAGCTGCCGCTTTTAGAACAATCAAGAAGCTGCCTGCTGGATTAGGAAGCTGCCTGCTGGACTAGGAAGCTGTGAACAGTTGCCAGTTCCAGAGCCACACCACCTCTGCCATTCTTTATGCCAGCAAAAATAGATACATGTCTTCCTGCCTCTGTCCCCATGTTACTTGGTTCTAAGTAAAAGTCTCAAGTGAGTGAATCTGATGGACTGGACCAATCATATCTGAAGCCCTAGCTGCAAGGGAGGTTGGGAAATATAATATTCAACTTTCCTACCTCTGTGTGATAGGAATGCATGTTAAAAGCTACCCTAGGCTGGGCGTGGTGGCTCACGCCTGTAATCCCAGCACTTTGGGAAGCCAAGGTGGGTGGATCACCTGAGGTTAGGAGTTCAAGACCAGCCTGGCCAACATGGTGAAACCCCATCTCTACTAAAAATAGAAAAATTAGCTGGATGTGGTGGCACACACCTATAGTCCCAGCTACTCAAGAGGCTAAGGCAGGAGAATTGCTTGAGCCTGCGAGGTGGAGGTTGCAGTGATCTGAGATCACGCCACTACACTCCAGCCTGGGCCACAGAGCAAGACTCTATCTCAGAAAAAAAAAAAAAAAAAAAAAAAAAAAAAAAAGAAGGCTGCCCTAGCACCTCACAAGTTTACATTGTTTCACATAATAATTTTTAAACTCTTAGTCCTTATTTTATAGATTTTTAGATAATCATTGC
This sequence comes from Macaca fascicularis, assembly GCF_037993035.2. NCBI lineage: Eukaryota > Metazoa > Chordata > Mammalia > Primates > Cercopithecidae > Macaca > Macaca fascicularis. The sequence continues at coordinate 48,444,514 of NC_088388.1, read as the reverse complement.
ATATTCCTCCAAACATACTTAAATAATAGATCCCAAAATTAAATAGCAGTTAGGAAAGTTATTCTTATATACAGCTTTACAAAACCTACAAAAACCACTCAATGTAGTAATAGTGCTTGCTATGTTTTTTAAAGAAATGGAATAGAATCTCTATTGCTTAAATTATAAGCAATAGAATCTCTATATTGCTTAAATTGTAAGCAATATAGAAAAATGGTTTGGAATATCCTTTTGTTGATGACTACTATCTGTAACATGAAACTGATAAGACATAGAGTAATTTCTTGAAATGCTTTTTTGGCTCAAGTAAATGATGGATATTAATGTAGAAATATTTCACAGTTTCCAGCAAACTAATGTAATTTATATTATTCAGAAAAGAATTACTAAGCCTAAAATTATGGATTAAGGAATTATAATTTTTTTGAGTACTGGGCATTTATGAATGAATATTATTATTATTATTATTTGAGACAGAGTCTTACTCTGTCACCTAGGCTAGAGTGCAGTGGCGTGATCTCGGCTCACTGCCACCTGTGCCGCCTGGGTTCAAGCGATTCTCCGGCCTCAGCCTCCCGAGTAGCTGGGATTACAGGCACCTGCCACCGCGCCCGGCTACTTTTTGTATTTTTAGTAGAGACGGGCTTTCACCATATTGGTCAGGCTGGCCTTGAACTCCTGACCTCGTGATCCACCCACCTCGGCCTCCCAAAGTGCTGGGATTACAGGCATAAGCCACTGCGCCCGGCCTATTATTTCTAAGAAAGTTGCAAACAGTATTCTTTTCAGTTCTGTTTGAAAGTATTGGTCTTGTGTTTATACCATTCTTCTTCATATTTCTTTAGTTATTAAATGTCTTTGGTTTAGCTGAGTTAGTGAAATTTATTAGTAATTTGAAGTTTTGTTTCACATATGAATTTTCATGAAGCATGTGCATTTTATAATATACTTAAGTAGAGGCTGAGCATTCCTTATCCACAGTGCTTGGAACCTGAAGTGTTTTGGATTTTGGATTTTTTTTGTGGCTGGAATTACAGGCGTGAGTCACTACACCCAGCTAATTTTTGTATTTTTAGTAGAGTCAGGGTTTCACTATATTGGCCAGGCTGGTCTCAAACTCCTAACCTCAAGTGATGTGCCTGCCTTGGCCTCCCAAAGTGCTGGGATTACAGGCGTGAGCCACCACGCCCAGCCTGCATTATACTTTTATTGGTTGAGCATCCCAAATCTAAAAATTAGACATCTGAAATGAGCATTTCCTTTGAGCATCATGCTGGCACTCAAAAAGTTTTGGATTTTGGAGCATTTTGGGTTTCAGAATTTTGAATTTGAGAATCTCAAACTGTATATATAATTAAAATTAGATTTTGAAGGATTAGTCTCTAGAATATTTAACTCTTACTAAAGACAACTACAATTTAGAAGTAGTGGTAAAAAAAATACTCTGAGACATAGATACATGTTTTTTATGCCAAGATTTGTTTACAACAGCATTATTTTATGTACGTTGAACAGAATAGTATTACAATAAGATTAAATGCAAATCTTTCTCAGGAAAAATATAAAGAAAATTATAAAATATTTTTGATAACATGATTTTTTTTTTCTTTTAGAGATGGGGTCTCTCTCTGTCATCCAGGCTGGAGTGCAGTGGTGCCATCATAACTCACTATAGGCTCGAACTTCTGGGCTCAAGCAATCCTCCTGTCTCAGCTTCCTGAATAGCTGGGACTCTAGGTGTGTGCTTCCATGCCCGGCTAATTTTTAAATTTGTTGTAGAGATGGGGTTGCTATGTTGCCCAGGCTGACTTCAAATTCCTGGCCTCAAGCAATCCTTCTGCCTCCGTCCCCTAAGTTGTTGGGATTAGAAACATGAGTCATTATTCCTGGCTGTTAATGTGATTTTTAAGAGAGGGGTTAAAAAAATGTTAACTTAGAATAAAGTTTTGACCATCCGGGTTCTGGTTAGTGCGTAAGTTTTCATCTTTGTTTTATAGCTGTGAAGTACAATCAAGAAGAAACTGAAAAGAGCCAGAGTTAGATGATGAGCTTCATCGTTGTCATGCAGGATTTTTATCCCCTGAAGAACCTGCTAGAGAAGTCCACCTTCACCCTTAACCAGTGGTGCCTCAACTTAATACTTTTAAAATTCATTTGTTTCTTTTGGAATTGGGATACTAAGGTGTGTTAAGTAAAATACAATATTTACTTTTTCATTGCTTATGAGTGACAAAATGTCTGCTTTTGAGGTATGGGATTTGAAGGAAATCAGACCTTTCCTTTATTTTTATTTATTTACTTTTTTATTTTTTGACACAGAGTTTCACTCTTGTTGCCCAGGCTAGAGTGCAATGGCTCACTGCAACCTCCACCTCCCAAGTTTCAAGCAATTCTCCTGCCTCAGCCTCCCAAGCAGCTGAGATTACAGGTGCCTGCCACCACACCCGGCTAATTTTTTGTATTTTTAGTAGAGATGGGGTTTCACCATGTTGGCTAATCTGGTCTCAAACTCTTGACCCCAAGTGATCTGCCCATTTCAGCCTCCCAAAGTGCTGGGATTACAGGCATGAGCCACTGTGCCCGGCCTTTTCCTTGATTTTTAAAAAGACATAATATCATTAGTAGAATTCTAATCTTTTTCTACCCACTTTTTAATTTATTTAAAAAATGAGTTGTTAGCTATGAATTAGTAACCATTTCTTTAAAGGTCTAAGAACTGAGCCAGAGAAAGCAGCATCAGCAAGTGGTGAAGACACTAAATTGAAAAATGTGCATGTATTGTTTCTAGTACTGCCAACCTGTTTAATGTGACAAAAGCAAATCAAAAGCAATCAAACTTTTGATTTAGTTTTAGAAATTTAGATTTTTTCAAATATTGCTCATAGAATTATGTAGAAAAACAATTTTATTTTATGTTTATAGATATATATAATTTTCACAGCAAAGCTTTTAGTTTATATTTTAATTGATGTCAGCCATGCTCTTGATGATCCTGTATGCCATGTAGCAGTTTGATTGTCAGCCGGCCCTTGACAGTGTACTTCTCTTTCTGTGCTCCACCCTCTGGTTACCATCAAAGCTCTGCATGCCTGTGTCAACAAGTTTTGTTTTACTAATTGTTTATAATCAATTGCAGTTAATAGTTTAAGTTTTGCTGGGAAAATTTGCTTACCTCTTTTTATTATTTTATACTTAGTAATATATTTCCCAAGCCTTTCCAGATTTATGAATATATACCTCAGAATTAAAGTGTTACAATATTTATTTTACAATTCTTATAATTTTGGCTACTCCATAGAATTTTTATTTTCATTTTATTTTATTTATTTATTTTTTTGAGACAGAGTCTTGCTCTGTTGCTCAGGCTACAGTGCACTGGCGTGATCTTGGCTCACTGCAACCTCCGCCTCCCAGGTTCAAGCAATTCTGTCTCAGTCTCCCAAGCAGCTGGGACTACAGGTGCATGCCACCACACCTGGCTAATTTCACCATGGTGGCCAGGCTGGTCTTGAACTCCTGACCTCAGGTGATCCACCCACCTCGGTCTCCCAAAGTGTTGAGATCACAGGTGTAAGCCACCATGCCTAGCCTATTTTTATTTTTATTTTTATTTTTATTTTTATTTTATTTTATTTTTGAGACGGAGCCTCACTCTGTTGCCCAGGCTGGAGTGCAGTGGCACGATCTTGCCTCACTGCAGTCTCCGCCTCCTGGGTTCAAGTGATTATCCTGCCTCAGTCTCCAGAGTAACTGGGACTCCAGGCATGTGCCACCATGCCCAGCTAATTTTTGTTTTTTCAGTAGAGACAGCGTTTTGCCATGTTGGTCAGGCTGGTCTCGAACTCCTGACCTCAGGTGATCCACCTGCTTCAGCCTCCCAAAGTGCTGGGATTACAGGTGTGAGCCACCGCGGCTGGCTAATGGAATTTTTAAATGAGTAATGATTTATTTTCTACATGATTTCAAAGTTATGACTAGTCCAAGTGATTTAACAGTGAAAGAGAAAAAAATAAAATTGCATCTAGTTCTCTTTGCTATCTCCCATGAATCATTGCATTTAACATGTTATTTCTGTTCAATTTTAGTTCATTTTCAATGTGCATTTTTAGTGATATCACAGTATGTGTCATTTAATTAAATCCCTGCCCTTACTTTAGATTTTCTGTGCATGGGGTATGAGGCACATGTGCAGTCTGTGCCATGTTGTATTTGTTTTGTACCATGTTGCTTGGCCTATTTTGCTTCCATGCTGACCTCCATTGTTAAGGTGATTTGGAGTTGTTTTACTTTTGAATTTTACCCATTCTGTTCATGGTGTGACAACTTTCTAAATATTTCCTTATTGAAGTAGTGATGTATAGATGATTTCCCTTTTAAAACGTATTTACTATGTCCTTTAATGTTTTAAACAATTTTATGGAGGTATTTATTGAAGCATTTCTATCAAACATGACCATTTAAAATCCCTATCAATTTTGTGTAGTGATTCTTGTTCTATGACATTTAGTAATATGATCTTAGAATTTGCATCTTAATTTTTTTCTAACTAAATCTCAGTCCTAATCCTGTATCATTTTTTGTTTCTTTTGATATGTGTGTGTATTTATTCTCTTTGATGTTCATAGTATGTTTCATTGAGATTCAAGGTTGATTTTTTTGGGGGAAAAAAGTACCTTTGCAGAAAAGTCTGTTTTTCTAGAGCTAGTTAGGCAGGCCCTCATTCCTGGTTTGGTTTCAACTGCAGAGAGTGCTTGTATCGCAGGAGAATTTCTGACTCATGGGGTGGGTCCCTGGCTCTTTACTCCTCTCTGATAGAGTGAACTAGCATCTGGGGCAAATACATAGCAGTCAGATGCTCTGATGAATGTCCCTGTTCAGTTCTTTGACTTTTTCGTATCCTCCTTAAATAATAATGGTTTTAAAGATAAGCAGAAACCTATCTATAGTACTTCATAGATCTCAGCAGGCATTATTCATCTTACAGTTAATACAGGAAGAAACATCTTTGATACGGAAAGACTAGGGCATGAATTCAGCAATCCCTGGTTAGGAGAAAAGTAGCCTAGTTTATTAATTCTTCACTACTTTTGCATGGATGACCGGAGTTTTAATCAAGTTCTTTCCTCTCTTTTTTTTTTTTTTTTTTTTTTTGAGACGGAGTCTCGCTCTGTCGCCCAGGCTGGAGTGCAGTGGCGCGATCTCGGCTCACTGCAAGCTCTACCTCCCGGGTTCACGCCATTCTCCCGCCTCAGCCTCCGAGTAGCTGGGACTACAGGCGCCCGCCACCACGCCCGGCTAGTTTTTTGTATTTTTAGTAGAGACGGGGTTTCACCATGTTAGCCAGGATGGTCTCGATCTCCTGACCTCGTGATCCACCCGCCTCGGCCTCCCAAAGTGCTGGGATTACAGGCTTGAGCCACCGCGCCCCGCCAAGTTCTTTCCTCTCTATAGGCACTCCCCCATTTTCCCACTTTTGTATTGATCTTCCCACTATTGTATTTCTAATGCACCTTCTTAATCACTGGAGAAAGCTTTTGAGGCATGTAAGAGGTCCTAGCACCATTTTCAGTCTCAAAGTTTCATAGCCACTGGCTTTATGGGACTCTATTATCAGGCCTTGCAAACAAATTTGTCCCTTCCCTCACAATCCCAGGCTATTCATCTTTTCTCTAAGGGAGCCTTTTGTATTACTAATTAAGACTAGGTGACTATATTAAAACAGAGTTATCTTCTAAAAGATTTATATAAATGATAAAACAGAGGCTAAGTATTTTTGTAAGGACAGCAATTTGAAGTCAGTTAATGCCTAGAGTGACTGTTTCATTCTTCTGCTATGGCTCTGGTGACTTCCTGATAATTCTGTCCAAGCCCGTGTATCCAGTTCCAGGACCTAAGAATGGAAGAGCTCTGGAGGCTGAAGGTAGAAGACGGAGCCCCCTTTCAGTGACAGTGAAAGGGGGGTTAATCTTTCCTAAAGCTGTTAGTCTGGTATCAGCACACATGAAAATTAGAAACTTGCAGCTTTAGAAATAGTATCTGTGTAGTAAATGCTGTCTGTGTACCAATTTGTATAGCTTTTAATAGAAAGATCTTTTTGGATGGAAAATGTGTGTAAGCTTGTGACTAAAATAGTTCTGGATGGAAGACCATTCAGTATCTTCTGAAAAAAAAATTGTCCTCTGGAACTAAAATATGAAAAAAAAAAAAAAAAAAAAACGCTATCCATTATTACTTTTTTTTTAATGAAGAAAACCAGTGCTGCATAATCCACATTTCACCAGTATTAATTATGTCTTAAAACCATTTAAGAATGATGGTTTACATATCCTATTTTAAAGTCAGAATTTTAAAGAATTTTATTTGTTATTACTTATTATTGGGAGAATATTGAAAAATTTTCAATTTAAATGTTGAATTAAAAATGTAAGCTTTTCTGCTGGGCGTGATGGCTCACGCCTGTAATCCCCGCACTTTGGGAGGCCAAGATGGATGGATCACGAGGTCAGGAGTTCAAGACCAGCCTGGCCAAGATGGTGAAACCCCCCATCTCTACTAAAAATACAAAAATTAGCCGGGCATGGTGGCGGGCATCTGTAATCCCAGCTACTCAGGAGGCTGAGGCAGGAGAATCGCTGGAGGCCGGGAGGCAGAGGTTGCGGTGAGCCGATACCGCACCACTGCACTATAGCCTGGGTGGCAGAGCGAGACTCCGTCTCAAAAAAAAAAAAAAAAAGTAACTTTTTATAAATATGGGGCTAAAAACGTTATTTTTAAATTTTGGAAAAAGTTTTGCTAGCTTGAAGATTACTTAGATTTATTTTTTCTTATTTAGATATTTGGCCGATTTTTAAAACTATAAATAAACAATTGGACTTCGATAGAGAATCAGAAAAACAGGACTTTATGTCATTTTTGTTACATTTGAATTCATTTTATAAATATATATTGTAAAAATTCTTCCAGTGCAATATTTTTTGGAAAATACTGTTCTAGTCATTGTTTGTATAGGTTTATTTGTAATTATATTAAAAGTAAAATTAGAAAAATATGTAATATTTGTTGCAATTTTCTGGGGAAAAAGATTTGACAATGTTAATAGAATGGATTATTTGTAAAACACCAACATTAGACAGTCATAGAGCCTGAGTAAGGGCTTAGATATTATCTTCCAATGAAGGAACCCGTTCTCCAGTATAGCTAGTAAGTGGTTATCCACCTCCTGCTTCAAGTCTTCCAGTGATAGCACTGAAGTGGAAATCACAGTGGTTTCCAGGCTTGTATGCATATTGAAATCACCTAAGAGATATAAAAAATATTGGTACCTGGGTCCCATCTCCAGGTGATTCTAATATGCAGACAAGTTTGGGAACCAGTGGCAAATCATGTAGAAAAGCACCTCACTCTTTTTCAACATTAGAGAATCCATAATGGAGAGGAAACCTGGCTGATGTTATGAAGAGTCTAATAAGCATTTAGATGTCATTGAGAGCATTTATAACCATACTCCCTACCCTCCAGTGTTGTATGATAAATAAATATTTCCATTTAAATTCAAGAACCATTTAATAAGATAGCACATTGACAGAGTCCATGATGTTGGTATAGTGGAAAGTCCTGGACTGGGTGTTAGGAGTTTTAGCTGCCCAACTTTAAATAATTTTAGCCTTACAAAAAATTTGCAAAAATAGTGTAAAGAATTCCCATATGCCTTTCACCTAGCTTCCTCAAATATTAACATGTTATATAACTACAGTAAAGGTATTACAATTAGGAAATTAACATTGATACAATTTATAAACTAATCTGCAAATTTTGCCAGTTACTCTACTATAAATCTTTTCTGGGCTAAGATCCAATCTGGGATCACACATTGCATTTATTTTTGTATGTGTTTGTTATTTTGAAAAAAATCATTGCAACAATAGTATAATGAATTTGTGAACCCTGAAAATTTGAGACAGGTCTCAGTTAATTTAGAAAGTTTATTTTGCCAAAGTTGAGGACATGGCCATGACACAGCCTCAGAAAGTCCTGACGACATGTGCCCAAGGTGGTCGGGGCACAGCTTGGTTTTATACATTTAGGGAGATGTGAGACATCAATCAATATATATAAGAAGTGCATTGGTTTGGCCTGGAAAGGCAGGACAACTTGAAGCAAAGGCAGGAAGGCTGTAAGTGCGGTGGGAGCTTCCAGGTCACGGGTGATACATAAAGGGTTACATTCTTTTGAGTTTCTGATTTAGAGTTTCTACCTTTCCAAAGAAGGCAAGTCAGATATGCATCTATCTCAGTGAGCAGAGGAGTGACTGAATACAACGGGAAGCAGGTTTGCCCTAAGCAGTTTTTCAGCTTGAGTTTTCCTTAGTGATTTTGGGGGCCCAAAATATTTTCCTTTCACAAATTCTAGTATACCTTGCTGTCACTCTTTCTGTCCAATTCTTTGTTTGACTGAAGCATTTCAGAATTAAGCTGCAAACATTGTGATCCCTTACCCTAAATATGTGAGTGAGCATCTCTTATGAACAAAGATTTTTTTTCTCATAACCATCATATAATTATCGAATTTGGGAAACTTAACATTGTTACAATACTATTAATCTAATGTATAGTCCATATTCAAATTTTACCAATTGTCTCAATACTGTCCTTTATAATAATTTTTTCATGATCCAGGATTTGTGTGTTGGATTTTGTTGTCAGGTCTCTTTAATTTCCTTTGATCTGGAATGGCTCCTCAGTTTTATTTTGTCTTTCATGACATTGCCATTTTTTGAGTACAGGTCATTTGTTTTATAGAATGGCTCTCAATCTGCATTTGTCTAGACTGGTTTTTCTCACAGTGTGGTCTGTGACTGGTGCTGGTCTACGCCTGGCTGTTACCTAATGGTGAGGAGGCCAACCAACATTACTCATGATATTGGAAACTTTTATAGCAATTCAAAAATAATTTTATGTCTGTTGAATCTAAGAATAAAAATTGAGGGCTTGTATTTTTATGTCTTTTTATTTCATTTCTCTAGTAATTCATTTTTATTTTACAAAATGACAGTTCTTCATGGGTTGGACACTTATTTTTTATTTGTATTTACTTTCATTTTTTAGAATTAAAAAAAAATAGTAGAGACAGGATCTTGCTATGTTGGCCAGTTTGGTCTTGAACTGTTGCCCTCAAGCAGTCGTCCTGTCTCTGCCTTCCAAAGTGGATCAGCCAGCATGCCTGGCCAGGTTGGACACTTTTAAAAAGAGTTCTTCAGCACAGCTACTTGGAACAACACTGGTCTAGAATGAGGTGTGTTTTGTTTTTTTTTTGTTTGTTTGTTTGTTTTGTTTTGTTGTTGTTGTTTTGAGACAGGGTCTCTGTCACCCAGGCTGTACAGGCATGAGCCACCACACCCAGCAGAAAGCTTTTCTTATACTGAGCCAAAATCTCTCTCCAACTTGCTTTTGCCTTCAAGAACATCACCTAATGTGTACTCACATACGTAGGTGTTTGCTTTTCAGAGACTTACAAGACTGGTACCATGTCTTAAACCCCCAGGCTACTCCAAGCAAAACGGGCTCAGCTCCTTTACTCATTTGTAGTGATTAGGATTAGGTTCCGCTGAAAATGAGAACATTTTAAATAAGAGTAGCATACTGACTTTGCTTCTTATGTTCCACAGGTCCAGAAGTGTCATTCTAAAGCTGGTAGAGGTTTCACGAGTCATCAGGGACCCAGAACCCTTCTCTTTTGCTGTCCCCTTGTCCTAGTGCATGGTTTCCACATTGTGGTGCAAGATGTCTGCTCAAGCTGTAGGCATTACATCTGCTATCCTGCTGTCATAAAAAGGAAGGGGAAAAGAAGATCATTTTCCTTCCCATTAAGGACATTTCCCAGAAGTCACACAGAACATTTCCATTTATATTACTTTGGCCAGAACTTGGTCATATGGCCACATTTAGCTCCAGAGTGGTTAGGAAATGCAGTCTTTTATTTTGGAGATCCCTGTGCCCAGGAAAACATTGGAGGCCTTTTTCAAGGAAAAAGGGGAAAATAGATATTGGTTGACAAATAGCAGTCTCTGCCATACTGTCCCTGGATACATGTCTTTGGGTGAATGTCCCTTATTTACCATTCTGATTGCTTGTTGGATATTTTCAATGTGTGTTACAATATGATTCCAAAATTGTATGTGATATTCCAACAGCAAGTTGGATGTAATGTGTCATATAAATGACCTCAGTGTCAACCAGCATTTGAATACTGTGAATACTATGCATCAATAAAGAACATAGAAAGTCAGAGGTTTCCATAAATAATTCCTGAGGATATATGCTTGTTTTGTTTGAGAAGCATCGTGAGGCATCTGCTGTGTGCTTTAGGGTTGAATGAAAAGTTGGCAAAAGTATTAAAAGACATGTTCAGGCTGGGCGTGGTGGCTCATGTCTGTGATCCCAGCACTTTGGGAGGCCGAGGTGGGTGGATCACTTGAGGTCAGGAGTTTAAGACTAGCCTGGTCAACATGGTGAAACCCTGTCTCTACTAAAAATACAAAAATTAGCCGGGCATGGTGGCAGGCACCTGTAATCCATGCTACTTGGGAGGCTGACGCACAAGAATCTCTTGAACCGGGGAGGCAGAGGTTGCAGTGAGCTAAGATCACACCACTGCACTCCAGCCTGGGCAATAGAACGAGACTCTGTCTCTCTCTCTCTCTCTCACACACACACACACACACACACACACAAAGATGTGTTCAGATAGATGTGATATTAGTAAAAATGAAAACACAGGTAATGACTTTTCATTCTAACGAAATATAAATGGAGAAACCTGCCAGTTTTACCCTTTAGAGTAAAAAGGGTACCAAAAAATTACTAAAACAGTAAAATTACCAAAAGTGTAATTTGATAATTTCTACAGAGTCACGTGTATGTGTCACAACTTTGTGAATCACTATTCTGGGCATGTATAAGGAGTCATCATATACCTCCATTGGAAATGTTATTTAATGATGTCACTAATACCAGACAAGGATGTCTCCTCAGGTAAGGCTCCTTGGAGGAGGCAGAGGTTGAGAAGAGGTATAATTTAGGTTTTTAAAATGCAATAGCCAGACTTAACCTTGCACATCTCTACCTGTTACAACGGTGGTCCGGAAAGCTGCAATCTGAAGGCCCCTCAGCTAGTTGCTGCCACTGTGGGCCCTCTGCGCATCTCTCATTTCCGGGCTCTTTATGCATGTACTCTGTTCTGCAGATAAGTGAGGATGTGACTATTTGCTTAGTGACAGTATCTCTAACCCTGCTTTTTCTCAGTTTTAGAGATGTGTAAACAGGCTGGGGATATGAGGTCACTACCCACTGTCCTATAATCAGCAGATGGCATGACTGGCATTGGAGTTTAGGTCTGTCTGTGCTTTTCTGTACATTACATCCTTTTTAATGATGTGAAGGAAAAATGCAGTAGGGTCAATGAGACAAATGGAATGCAGGTTGCTGGGGAAAGAATGCAGGTTGTGCGTTACAAATGCACACACTTTACAGTGCCACTTGGGTTCTGAACTTTGCGGTTAAATTGATTTAAAAACTGGTCTAGAGGTGGTAAAACTTAAACAGCGAATGAAAATATTTGGGTTTGCTTCAGGAGGTCGCAAACCACTTCTTGGTTAGTAGAAATGGGAAATTAAGGGCCACCTTCAGGCGTTTAACTGAATCGTCCTGGGGATTTAATTTGGCTTTCGACTCAATGCTAAGGTTTTGTTGCTTTTGGTTTTTAAAGTAATGTAAGTTTATCGTGCCAACGGTAAGATATCTCTCGGGACGCGTGCACCTGCTCTCGCAATCACTGACTGCGGTCAGCATCCTCCTTAGAGCAGCGCCCCGGGCCACTTGGATCCCGGCCTCAATTTACTAAGCGAACTCAGAGGATGCCCAGAGTCCTGGACTGCAGAGCCGCTCGCGAGAGGCACCGGGGCTGTAACCGCGCAACCTCGTGCCGTGGGCGGGGACGAGGGAGGCTTCTCCCGCCGGTGTGCGCCCTGGCGCGAAAGTGAGGCGCGGGCGGGGCTGGTCACGCGCCTGGCTTCCTGCAGTGCGAACCCTGGAAATCCCGGAGACTTCGCAGTTGCCGAAGGGACCCGAAGAAGTGGGATGTGCAAAAGCGCCGGCTGGAAATCCCGGCTGTGTCTCCGTCAACTCTTCACGCAACAGAGGGCTCCCCCGGCCCTTGGTTTTTACCGGGCCGCCTGGTCCCACTCGGCGAAAAAAATTCCAGAGCTGCTGCCGTGGCGATGGCGTGGAGGGCTGCCTCCTCCGCGTGCGCGGCGCCCCTGCTTCTGTGGTGCGCACTGATGACCGCAGGTAGGGGGCGGCTGGGGTGGGCTGGGGCGGAGGCGGCTGGGGTGGGCTGGGGCGGAGGCGGCTGGGGTGGGCTGGGGCGGAGGCGGCTGGGGTGGGCTGGGGCGGAGGCGGCTGGGGTGGGCTGGGGCGGAGGCGCCTGGCGCCAGAGGGTCCTTGCGGTTGGCTCCCTAGCGCCCCTCCAGGGGACCGCGACGTCCTGGGGCCTGGGGGCTCTATTTTCTTTTCTTTTTCTTTTCTTTTTTTTTTTTTTTTTTGATACGGAGTGTCGCTCTCGCCCAGGCTGGAGTACGGTGGCGCGACCTCGGCTGACTCCAAGCTCCGCCTCCCGGGTTCACGCCATTCTCCTGCCTCAGCCTCCCGAGTAGCTGGGACTACGGGCGCCCGCTACCACGACCGGCTAATTTTTTGTAGTTTTAGTAGAGACGGGGTTTCACCGTGTTAGCCAAGATGGTCTCGATCTCCTTGACCTCGTGATCCACCCACGTCGGCCTTAAAAAGTGCTGGGATTACAGGCGGGAGCCACAGCGCCGGGCCTGGAGGCTCTATTTTCAAGCGCCCCTCCTTTGTGAGATGCGGAGTCCCCGATGCAACAGGTTGATATTGAAGGCCTGCCCTGTGCAGGGTCGGCACCTGTGCGAGCGGAAACGGTGCTTCCTTGGATGTCGCGCACTCGGTGCCTTGGTAATCTGCTCCTCTCTTGCATCATCCAAGGGGTCGGAGCAGAGAAGAAAATCAGGGAATGGGGAAAATAGGAAAATGATTCACCCGCGTATCAGTGGGTCCTCCTGGCTTTGCTAAGTAAGGTCTTTATTGAGAGAGGGAGGGGAGTGTTTTGATCTTGAGGTGACCTTCAAAAGTTCTCTTACTTTTTTGGGAACTCGTATGGGAATGTTCTGCGTTAACTTAAACAGGAGACTACAAGGCTGAAACGCGTATGTAGAGATATTTAAACTCATTTCTAACTAGAAGAATGGCAATTAAACAACAAGATGCTGCTTGACCCTTACTAGGCTGGCCACAATACGCTCCTGGGTACCAGGTGCTGGAGAGGGAATGTAGGAATCCCGGAGGCGCGCTCTGGGCGCCCCAAGTCACTGCAGGTGGAGGCGAGCCGCGTGTGGACCTCACCGTGGAGCGCTGGGCGGCAGCTTCACACCACGCCCTTGCTGCTTGCCGAGCAGCGTGAACGGATGTTGAAGGCAAAGAGCCAAGCAGTGGACATACAATGTAATACCCTTTCCACAGTTTGAGAAACAGAAGATACAGCCTTAAAGAGAACAAAAATGTATGTTAAACACCTTAGAATGACTGCCCAATGGGAGAGGGAAATGAAAATAAAAACGAGGGAATAGCATTTCTATACATTTGCAATGAGCAATGTGAAAATAAGGCAGTTCCGAGTGAAGTGTGGGCGGCGACGAAAGCCAAATTTGCGCTGGACTCGGCGCTGGTGGCTGGAAGCGCTTCCACGCCCTCAGTCTGGGTCTCCTCGAGCTCGAAGTGGCGCCTGGGGGCTCCCGCCGCGCCCACCCGGTCCCGGGCCCGGCGCCCCCTCCTCAGGAGCCTCGGGTGCCAGCCACTTTCGTCCGGTCCTCGTCCCCACGGATGCTGGCGGTGGTGGAGAAGGGCCGCGCGGTCTCTGGGAAGCGGAGAGGAAGGAACGCCGTTTGGCTGTGCGGCGGCGCTTTAGTGGCAGCAGCAGCAGCTCCTGGGAGGAAGCTAGTTCGGGCTCGTCCAGCCACAAGGAGTGAGGCGGCCGCTGCATGACGGTCGGACCCCAGAACCAGGCGTTGGTGCTGGACTTCGGCACCGGAAGACACTGTGAAATTGAAAACCATCGGAAGCTTTCGCCTAACAAATCATTTCCGCCCACAAGAAATCCCTACACCTTAGAATGGAACATCTATTTCCCGGGCTGTTATTCTGTGTGGAAGCAAATTTAAAGTGGTACAAGAAAAAAAAATCCAATCAGACAAAGGAATTCGTCAGATTTTAATGCAAGATATTCTAGCCCGTCTTTGTATGAGACTGTCTTTAAAGGTTGTTGATATAGAAAATGTTTTAAAGAACGTTAGGTTTTATTTCAGAAATGAAGTTCAAAAGAGCAATTTGTAAAGCTGTAGTTAACAATCCTCCCTGGTTGGAGGGCTCTAGAACGGGAGATTCTCTATGCAGGTTATACCACTAGTTGATTTGAGAAGATAAATGCATAGATGCTTTTCCTTGGAAACAAGACTGCAGAAAATTCCAAGGATCTAGTCCTTGAAAAAGGGGAATGCTCTTAAGCTGTTATTAAGGTACTAAACTCTGTACCTTTAAATGAAAATACATGGAGGTCCGGGGTGAGCGCTTGGGCGCTCTGAAAATAGACGACGTTTCCCAAATTTGCCTTCTAAATTTTGATTTGTTGATTTAAATCTTTTAAATTTATGTAGTCTGGCACTCAGGTTTGTATTCCTTTTAAGCACATGTTAGTGTTTTGGTATTTTCCCCTCCCCCTCCGACCCCCCAATTCTTTTTTTTTTTTTTTTTGGGTAGTCTCTTTTCATTTGTAAGAGTGACAATAGAACTAGGTGGCCTGGCTATTTCTCTCGTATCCTTGGCTCCTCCATTCTTTGGTTGGCCACCAGGGGGAAGCATACTGTTTTTTGGTTACAGTTGACCCTATCTTCATTTTGTAGGTCAAGTCTGTTTTTGCCTTGATACATAGAACATAAAGCTTGTCACCATGTTTGCCTAATGTATTATTTTTAAAAATAGACTTGCACAAACCTTTGAGTAAGTTGGCAGGTTTTTGGATACATTTTTTGTTAACATTAATTTTGAAAACTTTATTTAGATATGTTGGGTGTGACTAATGAAAGGACATGTTTGATGGCAACAAGGGGAATTCGGTTTCTGACATTTATCTAAATATTGATGTCTAGCTCTGCATTGTTAGTAATGAGTCTGACTTCTTTGGAGTTGCACTCTTCTTTGAAACAGCAAATGTAATATTTTGAACTGTCCTTGCACTTTTTGTTGGATTGGTGTAAGCGTAAACTTGCTGGCAACCTACTGTTCTAAAATAGAAAACATCTAGCCAGTCGCAGTGGCTCATACCTGTAATCCCAACACCTGAGGAGGCAGTGGGAGGATTGCTTGAGCCCAGGAGTTGGAGACCAGCCTGGGCAACTTAGTAAGTCTCCATCTCTACAAAAAATCAAAAAATTAGCTGAGCATGGTGGCGTGTGCCTGTAGTCCCAACTACTTGGGAGGCTGAGGCAGGAGGTTCACTTGAGCCTAGGAGGTGGAGGCTGCAATGAGCAGTGATAGCACCACTGCACTCCAGCCTGGGTGACACAGCAAGACCCTATCTCTAAATAAATAAATAGGAAAACATCAAAAAAAGAGAAAATTCTCTTTACAATAGCATCAAAAAGAGTAAAATACTTATGAGCAAATTTAACAAAAGAAACAGAAAGTATATACTCTGGAAACTGTAAAATATTGCTGAAAGAAATTTGAGATCTAAATAAATGAAATGGAAAAATGTCCTGTCTTAGTCTTGCCAGGCTACCATAACAGATATATACTGTGTGGCTTAAACAGAAATTTTTTTCTCGTTTTGGAGGCTGGGAAGTCCAAGATGAAGGTGTGGATGATCTGGTTTCTGGTGAGAGCCTCATTTCTGGTTTATAGAAGGATACCTTCTTGCTGTATCTTTACATGGGGGAGAGAGACATATCTCTCTGTCTTGTCTTCATTTATTTATCTATTTATTTATTTATTTATTTATTTTTGAGACAGTGTCTCACTCTGTCATCCAGGCTAGAGTGCAGTGGCATTATCACAACTGACTGCAGCCTTGAACTTCTGGGCACAAGGGATCCTCCTACCTCAGCCTCCCAAGTAGCTGGGACTACAGGTGCTAACCACCATGCTGGGCTAATTTATTTTTATTTTTTTGTAGAGACAAGGTCCCATTATATTGCCTAGTCTGGTCCAGAACTCCTGGGCTCAAGCAATCCTCTGGCCTCAGACTCTCAAAGTGCTGGGATTATAGGTGTGAACCACCAGGCCCAGCCTCATGTCTTGTCTTTTTCTTTCTTTCTTTCTTTCTTTTTTTTTTTTTTTGAGACAGAATCTCACTCTGTCACCCAGGTTGGAGTGCAGTGGCACGATCTTGGCTCACTGCAACCTCTGCCTCCTGGGTTCAAGCAATTCTCCTGCCTCAGCCTCCTGAGTAGCTGGGATTACAGGCACCTGCCACCACACTTGGGTAATTTTTTGTATTTTTAGTAGAGATGGGACTTCACCATGTTAGCCAGGATGGTCTCAATCTCCTGACCTCACGATCCACCTGCCTCAGCCTCCCAAAGTGCTGGGATTACAGGCGTGAGCCACCGTGCCCTGCCTCATGTCTTTTCTTGTAAGGGCACTAATCCCATTCATGAGGACTCTCCCCTTATGACCTAATCACTTCCCAAAGGCCCTGCCTCCAGATACCATCACACTGGGAGTCAGGCCTCAATATGAATTTTGGAGGACTCCAGCATTCAGTCCATAGCACATCCCAAAAACTTGTTCATAAATTGAAAAACTGAACATTGTGTTCTCTTATTGCCACAGGTGATCTGAAAGTGGAGATGATGGCAAGGGGGATTCAGGCCACACGCCTGAATGACAGTGTTACCATATCCTGCAAAGTCATTTATTCCCAACCCCTCAACATCACTTCTATGGGTATCACCTGGTTTCGGAAGAGTCTGACGTTAGACAAAGAAGTCAAGGTCTTTGAATTTTTTGGAGATCACCAAAAGGCATTCCGACCTGGAGCCAATGTGTCTCTATGGAGGCTGAAGAGTGGGGACGCCTCACTGAAGCTGCCTGGAGTCCAGCTGGAGGAAGCAGGAGAGTACCGATGTGAGGTGGTTGTCACCCCTCTGAAGGCACAGGGAACGGTTCAACTTAAAGTTGTGGGTGAGTGTCTCGGGGCAGTGCCCTATAGTTCCCATGGTGTTGGGGTTAACAACAACAAAACCCAAACACCTCTTTGAGCTCCACTTTCCTGTATTATAAAATGGTCGGATAATACGTGGATGAACTTGGTGGCTGTATTAGTTTGCTAAGGCTGCCATAACAAAATACCATTGACTGGGTGGCTTTAAACAACAGATGTTTATTTCTCACACTTCTGGAGGCTAGAAGTCTGAGATGAAGATGTCAGCAGGATTGTTTTTTTTCTGAAGCCCCTCTCCTCTGGCCATCTTCTCCCTGTGTCTTCACATGGTCTTTCCTTTGTGCCAATATCTGTGCCCTAATTTCCTCT
The DNA here is from genome assembly GCF_037993035.2 of Macaca fascicularis. Taxonomy (NCBI): domain Eukaryota; kingdom Metazoa; phylum Chordata; class Mammalia; order Primates; family Cercopithecidae; genus Macaca; species Macaca fascicularis. The sequence goes on along the minus strand of NC_088388.1, from coordinate 48,426,859 downwards.
TCTTATAAGGATACCAATCATATTGGATCAGAGCCCACCCTAATAACCCCATTTTTAACTTAATTGCCTCTTTAAATAACCTATCTCTAAATACAGTCACATTCAGAGATACTGGGAATTCTGGGAGGACATAATAATTTTAGGAGGATGTAATTCAGTCCAGCATGGACCCTCCATAGTTGTACATAAGACTTTGAATGTTTTGTCTATAGTAATTTTGGGAGTGAGAGGCATATTAATTAGGATTCACTTCCTCTGCAACTGACAGAGGAATAACAGTGACAGTGGCTATATATATAGCCAACTGACGATGGCCGTATATATAGCCACTGTTCTTCCAGGCTTTATATATCTATAGAAAGGGTCTACATAGGAGACAGGGTCTTGCTCTATTGCCCAGGCTGGAGGGCATGGCACAATCATAGCTCACTTCAACTCCAGGGCTCAGGTGATCCTCCTGCCTCAGCCTCCTGAGTAGCCAGGACCTCGGGTGCATGCCACCACGCCTGGTTAATTTTTACACTTTTGTAGAGATGGGGCCTTGTGTTGCCCAGGCTGGTCTCCAACTTCTGGCCTCAAGAGATCCTCCTGCCCTGGCCTCTCGATGTGCTGGCATTACAGGGATGAACTACCATGCCTGGCCAACAGTGGCTTTTAAAGACATTAATAGATTTTTTTTTTTTTTAAGGACAGTTTTGGATTTACAGAAACATTGCAAAAATAGTATGAGAGTTCTCATATCACTCTCATCTTGCATACCATTTCCCCTATTATTAACATCTTGCATTCGTTTGGTACCTTGATATAATTAATGAACCCATATTGACATTTTACTATAATTAAAGTCTGTAGTTTATTCCTATTTCCTTAGTTTTTACCTAATGTCCTTTTTCTGCTCTAGGATCCCATCAGAATACATTGCATTTAATTGTTATATGTTCTTAGGCTCCTTTTTGCTGTGACAGTTTCTTAGACCTTATTTTTGATGTCCTTAACAGTTTGGTGAGGGTATTGGTCAGGTATATTGCAAGATGTCACTCAATTAGGATTTGTCTGCTGTTTTCCTCATAATTGGACTTGGGGTTATGGGTTTCTGGAGGAACATTGCAGAGGTAAACTGCTATTTTCATCACATCAAATCACATGACTTATGACTGTTGATGTTGACCTTGACCATGTAGTTGAAGTAGTGTTTGTCTGGTTTCTCTACTGAAAAGTTACTCTTCCCCCTATTTTCATACTGTACTCTTTGAAAGGAAGTCACTCTGTGCAGCCCACACTTAAGGTGGGAGGTTACTTGTGTTCTTCCTCCTTGGGGGTGGAGTATCTACATAATTTTTTAAAGAATTCTTCTGCATGGGAGATTTATCTCTTTTCTCCTATTTATGAATTTATTCAATCATTGATATCAATAAGGACTCAAGGATATTTATTTTATACTTTGTGTTATAATGCAGTACTACTTTATTTTTTCTCAAATTGTTCCAGCTTTGGCCACTGGGAGCTCATTCGCTTGGCTCTTGTGTCACATTGACATACCCCAATCATTGTAAGATTTTGTTTTATTTTATTATTTTATTTTTTGTTTTATTTAATTTTTGGAAAATCCATATCAAGGATTTTGTTTGATTTTAAGCACTTTTTACTTTTTGGCACTATAAGATGCTCCAGACTCATATTGTATATTTCCTCTCTTGTATATTTCCTGGTTCTAGTCCTAGAACCAACCAATACTCCAAGAAACTTTGGTTCCTTTTATTGGAAAATGATATTAGAAACCAAGACCAAGTACACTAAGTGTACTTTTTGCTACTGAGGTATCATTGGATTCTAGATCCTCTCAGCCAACAGAGCAAAGAAATATATGTATGTGTACTAACCTCTGCATATGTACATATCTATAAATATTTCTATGTGTAACCATCTGTACCTATATTAAACATTTGTTCTCACTGATGTCTCCAACTTTAATCCATTACCACATAGATCCTTCTCTTGCTTATCTGTAAACTCCCACTCCAACAGTGAGAAACTTGTACCCACCATACTCTGTTTATTTGTTTAATTGTTAACCTGTACTCCCGTAAGAAACAACTTTATCTACTAGAGTACAGTGCTTCTTGGCAATTCCTTTTTTTTTTTTTTTTTTTTTTGGAGATTTATTTTGAGACAGAGTCTCGCTCTGTTGCCCAGACTGGAGTGCAGTGGTGTGACCTTGGATCACTGCAACCTCCACCTCCCAGGTTTAAGTGATTCTCCTGCCTTAGCCTCCCAGGTAGCTGGGCTTACAGGTGCCTGCCACCATGCCTGGCTAATTTTTGTATTTTCAGTAGAGATGGAATCTCACCATGTTGGCCAGGCTGGTCTTGGACTCCTGACCTCAGGTGATTTGCCCACCTCAGCTTCCCAAAGTACTGAGATTACATGCATGAGCCACCACACCTGGCCCAGATTTTAGCCATTCTAGTAAGTATATAGTGGTATCTCATTTGTTGTTTTAATTAGCAGTTCCCTAATGACATAATGTTGGACATCTTTTCATGTTCTTACTTGCCATTCGCATGTCTTGTTTTTGTGTGTGTTTATTGGTCGTCCAGGCTGGAGTGCAGTGGTGTGATTACAGCTCACTTCCCAGGCTCAGGTGATTCTCCTGTTTCAGCCTCCCAAGTAGCTAGGACTACAGGTGCACATCTCCATGCCTGGCTAATTTTTGTATTTTTTGTAGAGATAGGGTTTTGTCATGTTGCCCAGGCTGGTCTTGAACTCCTGGGCTCAAATGATCTGCCTGTCTCGGCCTCCCAAAGTACTGGGAATTGTATGTCCTCTTTGATGAGATGTTTGTTCAGATTGCCTATTTTTTAACTGGGCTCATTTTTTAAATTGTTATGTTTTAAGAGTCCCTTGTACATTCTGGATACAAGCCTTTATCAGATAGATGTCTCACAAATATTTTCTCACAGTCTGTGTCTTGTCTTTTCATTGTCTTAACAATGTCTTTTGTAGAGCAGAAGTTCTTAATTTTAAAAAGTTGAACTTACTACATTTTTCTTTCATGGATCATGCTCTTAACATTGTATCCTAAAGCTCATCACCAAACCCAAGGCTACCTAGATTTTCTCCTATGTTATCGTCTAGAAGGTTTATAGTTTTACCATTGATGTTTAGGTCTATGAGGCAGTTTACTTTAATTTTTGTGGAAAGTGTAAGGTTTGTGTCTATATTCTATATGCATTTTTTTTTTTTTTTTTGCATATGAACACCTAATTGTTCCAGTATCATTTGTTGAAAAGACTGTCCTTTCTCCATTGAATTGCCTTTGCTTCTTTGTCAAAGATCAGTTGAATATATTTGTATGGATCCATTTCTGGCTTTCTATTCAGTTTCTTTTTTTTTTTTTTTTTTTAAATACAGGCTGGAGTGCAGTGGCACAATCTTGGCTCACTGCAGCCTCTGCCTCCTGGGCCCAGGCAATCCTACCATCTCAGCCTTCCAAGTAGCTTGTACTACAGGCTCGTGCCACCACTCCCAGCAAATTTTTGTATTTTTGTAGAGATAGAGTTTTGCCGTGTAGCCCAGGCTGGTCTGGAACTTCTGAGCTCAAGTGATCTCACCCGCCTCATTCTCCCAAAGTGTTGGGATTATAGGCGTGCGCCACCACACCCTGCCCTATTCAGTTTCATTGATCTCTCTCTTCTTTCCCCCATACCACACTGTCTTGATTACTGTATTTTAGTAGTAAGTCTGGAAGTCAGGTAGTGTTAGTCCTTCATTTTTGTTGCCTTTCTTCAGTATAGTGTTAGCTCTCTGGGTTTTTTCTTTCGATATAAAGTTGATAATCTATTGATATCTGCAAAATAGCTTTCTGGGATTTTGATTGGGATTGCATTGAATCTAGAGATCAAGTTGGGAAAATTGACATTTTTTTTTTTGAGGCAGAGTCTTGCTATGCTGCCCAGGCTGGAGTGCAGTGGTACCATCTCAGCTCACTGCAACCTCTGCCTCCCGGGTTCAAGCAGTTCTCCTGTCTCAGCCTCCCAAGTAGCTGGGATTATGGGTATGTACCACCATGCCTGGCTAATTTTTGTATTTTTAGTAGAGACAGCATTTCACCAAGTTGGCCAGGCTGGTCTCAAACTCGTGACCTCAAATGATCCACCAGCTTCGGCCTCCCAAGGGGCTAGGATTATAGGTGTGAGCCACTACACCTGGCCAGTGGTATTATATTTTTAATTTCAAATTCCAATTGCTCAATTGTTCATTCCTGTCAAGTAATTGATTTTTGCCTGTTAACTTTGTATCCTGCAACTTGCTTTAATCACTTATTCATTCCAGGGTTTTTTTTTTTTTGGCCAAGTCTTGAGATTTTTCTACATAAATCATGCTGTCTATGAAAAATACAGTTTTATTTCTTCCATTATTTAATTTTAATTTTTATTTTATTTTATTTTATTTTATTTTAATAGAGATGAGGTCTCACTATGTTGCCTAGACTGATTTCGAACTCTTAAGCTCAAGTCATCCCTCCCCCTTGGCCTCCCAAAGTGCTGGGATTACATTGTGTGAGCCACTGCACCCAGCCTCCTTTCTTCCATTCTAACTTTATATCTTTTATTTCCTTTTCTTGTCCTGTTATTCTAGCTTAGACTTCCATTACAGTGTTGCATAGGAGTGGTTAGAAGGGACATCTTGCCCATTTCTGATTTTACTTTCTAACCATGAAGTGGTTAGAAAGTAACCACTAGCTATCTAACCATTAGCTATTTTTTGGTAGATATTCTTTAGCAAGTTGAGGAAATTTCCCTTTTATTCCTAGTTCGCTAGGAGTTTTTCATGAGTCACTGTTGGGTTTTGTCAAATACTTTTTTGCATTATTGGTATGATCATATAATTTTATCTTTAGCCTGTTAATATGATGACTTACAGTAACTGATTTTTGAATGATGAGCCAGCCTTGCATATGTGTAATACTTGGTTATGGTATATAATTTTTTTTTGTATTGTTGGATTAGATTTGCTAATATTTTCGTGAGGATTTTGTATGTATTTTAATGAGTGATACTGATCTGTAGTTATCTTTTCTGGTAATGTCTTTATGTGGTTTTGGCAGTAGGGTAATATTGGGCTAGCAGAATAAGGTAGAATGTGTTCCCTCTGTCTACTTCTACTTTGTGGAAGAAATTGTAAAAAACTGGCATTCTTTATTCCTTAAATGTTTAGTAGGATTAACCTGTGAAACCATCTGAACCTGGTGCTTTCCTTTTTTGAACATGATTTTCTTCTTCTTCTTTTTTTTTTTTTTTTTGTTAGTTATTGATTCAATTTCTTTCTTTCTTTCTTTCTTTTCTTTCTTTTTCTTTCTTTCTTTCTTTCTCTTTCTTTCTTTCTTTCTTTCTTTCTTTCTTTCTTTCTTTCTTTCTCCTTCCTTCCTTCCTTCCTTCCTTCCTTCTCTCTCTCTCTCTCCCTTCCTTCCTTCCTTCCTTCCTTCCTTCCTTCCTTCCTTCCTTCCTTCCTTCCTTCCTTCCTTCCTTCCTTCCTTTCTTTCTTTCTTTCTTTCTTTCTTTCTTTCTTTCTTTCTTTCTTTCTTTCTTTCTTTCTTTCTTTCTCTTTCTCTCTCCCTTCCTTCCTTCCTTTACTTTCTTCCTTACTTTCTCCCCTCCCCTTCCCTCCCCTCTCTTTCCTTTCTTCCTGCAACATCTCGCTCTGTTGTCCAGGCTGGAGTGCAGTGGTGCGATCATGGCTCACTGCAGCCTTGACCTCCTGGGCACTAGCAATACTCCCACCTTGGCCTCTGGAATAGCTGGGACCACAGGCGTGCACCACCATGCCCTGCTAATTTAAGGCTTTGTTTGTTTGTTTGTTTGTTTGTTTAAAGATATGGAGTCTTACGTTGCCCAGACTGGTCTTGAACTCCCTGGGCTCAAGCGATCCTCCCACCTTGGTCTCCCAAAGTGCTCATACAGGTATGAGCCACCATGCCTGGCCTGCTAAAGCATTTCTTTTTATGTTTCTCGCACAGCAGATCTGTTGGTGAAAGGTTTGTCTGAGAAAGTCTTTATTTATACTTCGCCTTTGAAGGAAAATTGTTCTGGATATAAGATTCCGTGTTGGTGTTTTCTCTTTTTAAAGTTTCAATGCTTTAAATTAATTTCACTTCACTCTCTTCTTGCTTGCATTGTTTCTGACAAGAAGTCCAGTGCTGTTCTTGTTCCTCTATATGTAAGGTGTGTTTTTCTCCCTGTGACTTTTTTTCTTTTTCCTTCCTTCCTTCCTTCCTTCCTTCCTTCCTTCCTTCCTTCCTTCCTCCCTCCCTCCCTCCCTCCCTCCCTGCCTCTCTCCCTCCCTTCTTCCATTCCTTTCTCTCTCTCTCTCTCTCTCTTTCCTTTCTTTTCCCTTTTCTTTTCTTTCGTCTTTCAAGATGGGGTCCCACTCTGTTTCCCAGGTTGGAGTGCAATGGTGTGATCATGGCTCATTGCAGCCTTGACCTACTGGGCTGAAGCTCAAGTGATCCTCCCACCTCAGCCTCCCAAGTAGCTGGGGCCACACGTGGGTGCCACCAAGCATGGCTAATTTTTGCATTTTTTGTAGAGATGGCATTTCGCCGTGTTGCCCAGGCTGGCCTCGAACTTCTGAGCTCAAGTGATCCACCTGCCTTGGCCTCTGAAAGTGTTGGGATTATGGGAGTGAGCTGCCATGCTTGGCCATCTTTGTCTTTCTAAAGTTGAAATATGATATGGCTAGATGTGGATAGGCATATTTGGATATTTATCCTGCCTGGTATTCTCTAAGCTTCCTGGGTCTGTAGTTTGGTGTCTATCATTAATTTTGGAAAATTCTCAGCCATTATTTCTTCAAAGTATTTCTTCTGCTCCTTTCTCTTTTCTCCTTCTTGTATTCCCATTATATATCTGTTACACCTTTTGTAGTATCCCACAGTTCTTAGATATTCTGTTTTTTTTAAATTCTTTTTTCTCCTTGTATTTCAGTTTGGGAAGTTTCTTTTTTTAAAATTTTTGTTTGTGACAGGGTCTCACTCTGTCTCCCAGGCTGGAGTGCAGTGGCAGGATCTCAGCTCACTGCAACCTCTGCTTCCCAGGTTCAAGCGAGTCTTGTGCCTCAGCCTCCTGAGTAGCTGGGACTACAAGCGTGCACAACCATGCCTGGCTAACTTTTGTTTTTTAAGTAGAGACGGGGTTTTGCCATGTTGGCCAGGGTGGTCGCCAACTGCTGACCTCAAGCAATCTGCCCACTTTGGCCTCCCAAAGTGCTGGGATTATAGGCGTGAGCCACCACACCGTTCTGAGTTTGGGAAGTTTCTATTAACATCTTCAAGCTCACTGATTCTTTCCTTGTCAGTTTCTTTCTTTCTTTTCTTTTTTTTTTTTTTTGAGACGGAGTTTTGCTCTTGTTGCCCAGTCTGGAGTGCAGTGGTGCAATCTCGGCTCACTGCAACCTCCGCCTCCCAGTTTCAAGTGATTCTCCTGCCTTAGCCTCCCAAGTAGCTGGGATTACAGGCATGCGCCACCATGCCTGGCTAATTTTGTATTTTTATTAGAAATGGGGTTTCTCCATGTTGGTCAGGCTGGTCTCGAGCTCCTGACCTCAGGTGATCCACCCACCTCAGCCTCCCAAAGTGCTGAGATTATAGGTGTGAGCCACCGTGCCCAGCCTCCTTGTCAGTTTCAAGTCTACTGATGAACCCACTCAAGGCATTCTTCATTTCTTTAATGATATTTTGAGTTCTAGCATTCACTTTTGGTTCTTTCTTAGCATCTCCATCACTCTGCTTATATTACCCATCTGTTTGTGCATGTTATCTGCTCTTTCTGTTAGTGCTGTTAACATTTTAATTATAGTTTTTTAAAAGTCCCTATATGATAATTCTAAAATCTGTGTCATACCTGAGTCTGGGTCTGATGTTTACTTGGTTTTTATGTACTTTTTAGCATGTCTTGTAATTTTTCAGTTGAAAGAGAGATATTATGTATCAGGCTTTTATTATGAAGCTTTATGTTAATTTGGCTAGGAGCTGGGTTGTGTTTAATGCTTATTATAGCTATAGGTGCCAGAGATTTCAGTTTCTCTAGTGCTTTTTTCCCTCCTTTCCTATTGTCTTTGAGTTTCCTTATGAACTCCTTAAATAGGGTCTGTGCCTTGTAGCTCTCTCACTTGTAATTTTCTGTTATTATACTGGATCCCTGTTGATGTGGTAGTAAAGTGTTGAAGGAGAATCTGTTTATACTTTTATAATTAATCTTATTCTTTTAGTGGCCTGAGCCCCTGGACTGTGACCTTCAGAAGTGTTTCTTAGCCTTTTCTTTTTCTCTCTTCTTAAGTGATACAGAAAGGCTATAGACAGCTGGAGTTGCCTAATTTTCGTCTCCCAGGTCAGATAAGGCTCTGACATCTTCCCTTGAGATGGAGGGAATAATCTGGGTGTATTTTAAAATGATTACTTCTTTCCATCCCCCAGAAAGAAGAGGAGATTTTTCTTGGCTCTTTACTGTGAGAATCTGTTGGGGTTCCTGGAAGTAAAACTCATGACAGTGTGGTAGCATCCCCAAGACTGGGTCCTGAGGATGAAAACCCATGAAAGTATGGTAGCATCCCTAAGACCAGAACCTGAGGAGGTTTTTATTCTCAAACTAGTCCACACTCATCCTTTACTAGTTTGTCGGAGTTACTGCTTAAGTACTTCTACCAGTTTATGACTCCAGCAGCTTCTGCATGAGGCAATTTTGTCTTAGCTGTAATTTTCTTAATCTTCTTTCTCCAGCTTTCTGAGTCGCAGTTTGCCCTGTCACTTCAATTCTCTGAAGAATCTAAGAAAAGTGGTTGATTTTCAATTTGTTCAGCTTTTGTTCTTATTATAGGGTGGGAGCGATGACCTCTCATGTGAGAGGGAAAACTGGAAGTCAGTAGTGGTTTTGGAAATGGCAGTTTATTTTTCTTTCAGAACTGATGTAGCCAGCCAACGGCAGATATGGCAGATAGCTCTGTGATCATCTGGGACCCGTGATCCTTTTATCTTGTCACTCTGCCATCTTCAGTATGTATCATCCACCTTGTGTTTGGAAATGGCCTATCCATCTCCAGTCATCACATAGTATTCCAAACATCCTGCAGGAAATATGAAGGAGACAGACAGAGAGAAAGAGACAGTCTTTTAAGACATCCTTTTAATTTAAGGATACTTCCTAGAAGTTGCTTTTGCCACTTTTGCTTAATTCCAGACCTACTAGACCTTGAGTTTGCATGGCCAAACATACCTGCAGTGGAGGTTGGGTGATACAGCTTTAATCTGGATATGTCATGGCCAGCTAAAAGTGCATAGAATAGAAATTGAAGAGCAATTAGCAGTCTCTACCACAACAGTGTTCCAAGGCTTTCCTCAGATTATGAAAGGTGTCTGTGGCACAACATAGCTTAAGAAAACTCTGCTTTACGAAATTGCTATGAGAGTTGGGGTCACAGCATGTCAACACTCGGTTGGCACTGGCACTGACATACCCAGAATATTTAGCCCAAGCTGACTTGCATTCAGTTACTCGCGTGTCCTGAAGGCTTGCCATGGGTCAGATGTCAGGCTGATAATAAGCTAATCCCTCCCTACCCTTCAGGAGTGCCCAGTCTGATATTGTAAATCTTCAGCTCATTGCTGGACATGGTTGCAGCATTATCTATGCCTCAGAGTCCCCATCTTTTAAAAAGAGTGTGCATCCTGTGTTTTTTGTCTTATCTGGCTACAGGAGCAGTGATGCACAGGTGTGAAGGTATGGTAGAAGCCAGTTAGCTTAAGGTGTGGCAGGGATAAAAGGCTGCTGGGCCCAACTCTGTATGACTTTTTTTTCCCTGGCAGCTTCCCCAACCAGCAGATTGTTTCAGGATCAAGCGGTGGTGAAAGAGAATGAAGGCAAATATATGTGTGAGTCAAGTAGGTTCTACCCAAAGGATATTAATATAACATGGGAGAAGTGGACCCAGAAGTCTCCCCATCATGTAGTGATTTCTGAGAACATCATCACTGGTCCCACCATCAAGAATATGGATGGTACATTTAACATCACTAGCTACTTGAAGCTGAACTCCTCTCAGGAAGACCCTGGGACTGTCTACCGATGTGTGATACGGCATGAGTCCTTGCATACTCCTGTGAGCATCGACTTTATCCTGACTGCTCCTCAGCAGAGTCTTTCTGGTAAGGGTCTTTCTGGACATTTCTTCTCTTCCCTGCCTTGAGGGACTGTAACATAAGACTTATTCCCACACAGCCCGGGGTCTTAGCTGGGGACTGAAGGGGAAGGAGAGAAAGCTTGGACTGGAAGGTCCAAGCTGGGGTCTGGCCTAGCTCAGCCCCAGAGTCAGCAGTCCAGCTTAGGTCCCTACACCTGGGCAGAAGATGGTCTAGAGTGGTGACCATAGTCATCAGGTGGAGCAGGGCGACTTGTCAGCTCATGGCAGCTTCAGGGTTTTGGATGGTCCATATGGCTTGAAATAGGGAACCTGCCAGCTGCTAGGGGAATGGGGACAGTATCCTACCCATGTTCCCTGAGGATAAGGGGCTATCAGGGGCCAGGGACCAGTCCTGCTAGCAGCCCTTCTAGTCAGGCTCTAGGTTCACTGTAAACTGTTGGCTGGTAGGCTGGTAGAGGCTGAATCAGTAGTCTTGTCTTTTTTTGTTTTTTGAGATGGAGTTTTGCTTTTGTTGCCCAGGCTGGAGTTCAATGGCGTGATCTCAGCTCACCACAACCTCTGCCTCCCATGTTCAAGCGATTCTCCTGCCTCAGCCTCCTGAGTAGCTGGGTCTACAGGCATGCACCACCACGCACAGTTGATTTTGTATTTTTAGTAGAGACGGGGTTTCTCCATGTTGGTCAGGCTTGTCTCGAACTCCTGACCTCAGGTAATCCGCCTGCCTTGGCCTCCCAAAGTGCTGAGATTACAGGCATGAGCCACCGCGCCTGGCCAGTAGTCTTGTTTTATGGGCTGTGTCCCAAGATGGGGAGGCTACAGTAGAGTGGTTCTGCAAATGCTCAGTGCCTTCCCCAGGCACACTGGATCCTTAAAACACAGTTCACGGCAGACCCACTCCTGCTGGTGGGGTGGGGCTTTTTGAGCTCATATGCCCTGGTCATAGCTCTGGTCTTGGGTAGGGGTAGCTCTGCTGGTAAAATGCATCTCCCTGGGTCTGAGAGGAGTAAAGAAGGCAGGGAGTGACTGGGGGCACTGAGGAATGTGGTCAGGCTATGCCAGATGGGGCCCAGGATGGTCCTGGGGAGAGAGGAATTATTCTTGGAAGTAAGGACTAGGAGTGTATATGGGTGGTGTGTGCAGGGCTGCAGGGAGGGCATGTGTGTCCACTGGGAGTATGAAATGGAAATATACCTTGCATGTATGGTATGAGGTGTTGTCTGTGTGGTATGCACATGGGGTAGAAGATGGTGTCCTATTACAGAAGGTTTGAAGATGAGGGTGGCACACTTATGTGGTATGTGGTGTTCATCTTCCATATTTTTGGCAAGCGCTACATACACTGTTCGGTGTGTGGAGGTATATGTGATAGGAATGGAGACGCTGAGACATGTGGTAGAGGGCTGGTGGTTAAATCTCTGACAAGGAGGATGACACAACCACACAGATCCCAGCAGCAGTTGTGTGGTTTCTCTGGCCCTTGCCTGTAGGTTTCCTGTTAATATTTTCCTTCTCTCTCTGCAGAACCTGAGAAGACAGATGTCTCTTCCACTATTTGGTGGCCTATTCCATTAGCTGTTGGATTGATTTTATTAATTTTATTAATTTGGATTCTTTGGAAAAAGGTAAGGGGCTCCAAAGCAAAGTTCAGCCCTGTGTCTTGGGCTAGTAAAAAGCTTTTAGGGCGGCTGCTGCCAACCTTACGAGACTCAAGGGACAGGCCTGCTGGAGAGGACTTTGTCAGTCCCTCTTCACCATCAGGTGTTGGGAATGTTGGCTCTGTTCCAATCCAGTTTCCTTTCACAGAGGACCTAGCTGTCACATGCCATCTGACCTTTGTATGGTGGTTTGTGACTCTGGGGTGATGTGTTGTAAAGCCTCCCTCTGTTTCTCCAAGTTACTAAGCAAGTATTATATCTCTGTGAATGAACCAGACTTGAGTGTTCAGACCAGGCCCTGAACTATGTGTGGGCTGCTTGTTTTTCTCACACATTTAGAAACTATGGCTCAGAGAGGGGAATTCCTCATACTTTATCTGATCAATAACTTACCATCAGATTTCACTAGTTTGACTAAGAATTTCTAACCCTCACTAGGTATTTCTAAACTAAAACATGTTTCTAAACATTTTTATCCCTGACTATGGCCCAAATAGTAAATAAAACAGCTCAAGCTTTAGAGGCCCAAGAGACCTGTGAAAATGTGTTGGTTAAAATAGTTTTAGATAATAAAAGGGCCCTCAATTATTTATGGGCCTGTCAAGGCAAAATCTGCACAACAGCTAGTACATCTCATTATAAATACTTTAGGAGAAGTGGAATAATCAATTAAGAAAAATGGCTCTTTTTTTTTTTTTTTTGAGACGGAGTCTCGCTCTGTTGCCCAGGCTGGAGTGCAGTGGCCGGATCTCAGCTCACTGCAAGCTCCGCCTCCCGGGTTCCTGCCATTCTCCTGCCTCAGCCTCCCGGGTAGCTGGGACTACAGGCGCCCGCCACCTTGCCCGGCTAGTTTTTTGTCTTTTTTGGTAGAGACGGGGTTTCACCGTGTTAGCCAGGCTGGTCTTGATCTCCTGACCTCGTGATCCGCCCGTCTCGGCCTCCCAAAGTGCTGGGATTACAGGCTTGAGCCACCGCACCCGGCCAGAAAAATGGCTCTTTATCTAAAGTTGGCCATTTAGATTCACAGGACTTATTCCTGTTGGATCTAAGACAATGAGAAAACTGGATAAAAAGTGGTTTTCAAATGTTTCTTATGATATTTGTGACTGTTGTCATATTTCTTGCCTTTCTCTGACTCTGATATTCAGGTGCCATTGAGAGAGGAGGAAGGAAGAAACTAGTTAGGCAGGCAGTTAGGGTGGGCCCTCAGTAAAATTCCTTCAGACAAAAGAACAGCCTGAAAAATCAAACTGCAGATAAGGGAACTTGTACAGGGTGGCTTGCCTAAAACATGCCCAAAGCCACATAGATTTAAAAAAGGCTACACAGGAGACTTGCCAAGACATGCCCACAATCGAAAATTCCATCCCCTGACACATGCACAGTAAGGGGAACAAAGCCACGTGGAGTAACTTGAGCTAAGGGCTTGCATGCTCATTATGAGGATGGGGTGGAGCTACCAGAAATGTGTGCCTTATGCCTTTGTATTCAGCTGTGAAATGGCAACCCTCTTTTGGGCCCCCTCTCTGCAGTGGAGAGCTTTCTTCTTTCGCTTATTAAACTTTCACTTCAACTTCATCCTTGGGGTCCACGTTCCTTACTTTTCTTGGTCATGAGACAAAGAACTTCAGGTGATGTCTTAGGCAACAAGAGACTGCTACATGGTGGTGCATTGACGAGACTAACATTTTGGTGCATTGGCTGGGAAACATTGGAAGGGTGAGTAGGAGCGGACCTCCAAACTCTTTACTTTCATTTCAGAGGCTGCTTGTCCTCAGATTTTTTCCTGAAGACTGAACAAAACACTGGGCCAATTAAAAGCTTTTCGAGTGGCTGCCAACCTTATGAGACTCAAGGGACAGGTTTGCTGGAGAGGACTTTGTCAGTCCCCCTTCACCCTCAGGTGTTGGGAATGTTGTTTCTGTTCCAATCCAGTTTCCTTTCACAGAGGGCCTAGCTGTCACATGGGCTAGAAGGAGGCCCTGGGGCAACCGAAGGTTTCTGTCTGAGGCAACTCGTCAGTGTTATCTGAAGGCCCCTGGACTAACTAACTCCAGGCCCCAACAGCCCATCACGGTGTTGTCACCAGGACTTCCAGACTTTTCTACTGCATTTTCTTCCTTGCTTTTCACAGCTACTGTGTCTCCTATTCCTTATTTGTATGCAATGTTGTGGGTGTTTTTATAGCCTGGGGAGATAATACTGTTAAGCAAAGTCAGCAAGTGCCTTAGTAACCAGGAATGTAACTCAAATAATTATTGTTTTTGTGATTTCCTTGAGACAGGGGGACTTCAAGATTTCAGCCTAAACCTTTACTTAGGCCCTTTTTCCCCCAATGATAGACATTCATGGCACTGTATAGGGGGATGTTTCACCCCGAGTGAATATCCTTTTCTCCTTTGGGTTGTTTTTCCTCCATGTAAGAGCTCAGCATTGCCCATTGAATTTAAGCGTTCCCTCTATGAGACAAACTAGTTTTTTTCTACTGGACAGCATATTATGGGGACAGCCTATTAAGCCCCAAGCCTCTCTTTCTGACCGCTGCTTGGAAAGAATTTGTAGTCAGTTTTTTCCTAACATTTCAAACCCTACAGTGCCACCTAGTGGGATGGGATTTTTCTTTTGAGAAGCCTTGTCAGCCCTTTGCCCAAAACCTCTAGTTCCCCGATTCCTTTACCTCTTATGTCCCTCATTCAGTGATCAGGCCCCATGCCCTATTTGTAAGCAGAAAAACTCCTTCAACAGCCAGGAGGAAGCCACCCTGGCAAGACAGATTTTAGCCTCAGTGTTATCCCCATTGGAGGGAGAACAGCCATTCAATTTTTACATTATTTTGAGGCATCTGTTCTGCACACAGCTACATTGGCATCTAAGTGAGAAAGGGATCTTATGTTTAGAAATCAATTGGTCTCATTCTCTAGAAATTCATAACTTTGCCCAGGTGGTAGTAAGAGGATGTAAGGATAGAGTTAAGATGTTCCCTTCCTTAAAGGGTCTTGCCCAAATTCAACTACTGCACAGTCTCTCCCAGGGTTCTAGGGAATCTCAGGAGCCTTATGGGCCAAGTAGGTCTAGGAAACCGGCAGGGCAGAGAGCTAGAGCCTTGTGCAGGTGACCACAAGCTAGCTCCTCCGGATTCATGGGTGAAGGTCATACTTGGATCCATGGGCGGCACCTATAATGGTCACCAGGAATCTGAGGAAACAGGAGGAAAGAGGAGAAGGGGGACACCCCTTCTATTTTTCTCTCTTCCCTCAGTCACTTCAGAAGGACAAAGGAGACTAAGGGATGCCTTTTTTCTCCTCTTTTTCTAGATGTGTAACAAATAATCTTCAGCCTATACTCCTCTCAAGTGCATTCTGAAACACTGGAGCTCCTTTGACACTCAGACTCTGAAGAAAGAGCGCCTCGTATTCTTTTGCACTCGGGCATGGCCATCTTACCAGCTGCAGGATGGGGAGGCCTGGCCTCCTGAGGGAAGTGTTAATATTAATACCATTCAACAACTAGATATTTTCTGCAGACAGGAGGGAAAATGGTCCGAGGTTCCTTATGTGCAAGCCTTCTTTGCCTTGCGAGACAACCCAGATCTTTGTGTGTGTTGTGGAATTTACCCTGCTCTCCTAACAGATACATCAGGCAAGTCCACAGATGATAATTCCCCAAAGTCTGAGAAACAAACCCCTAGGGAACACTCGGATGCAGTTCCTGGATGCCCCAGTCCTTCCTCTCCCCACTCTCTGGGACCTCCTTCAGCCACATCATCAACAACTCCAGTTCTACCCTCCCAACCCCCAACTTTACTGTTACCCCTACAGTAAATGCCTGATGGACGTGGTGCCACTAGGGTCCAAGTTCCCTTTTCATTACAGGACCTTGTGCAAATAGAGGGGGACCTGGGCAAGTTCTCTGGTGACCCTGTTAGATATATAGAGGCTTTCCAAAACCTAACTCAGGTGTTTGACCTTACTTGGAGTGATATTATGTTGCTCTTAAACTCTTAACTACTGCAGAGAAACAGGTAGCCCTGCAGGCAGCAGAAAAATTCAGAGATGAACAACATGTCTTCTCTAGTTGCTCAATAAGGAAAGAAGGTGAGAAAGAACCAGCATTCACATACCCAATAGGAAGGGAGGCAGTGCCCCTTGAACAACATAATTGGGATCCCAGTGGTACCTTAGATGAGTGGCAAATAACATTTTCAAATGTGCTTATTAGAGGGCTTACGGAGGACCAGAGCCAAGCCTCTTAATTACCCCAAACTTTCCATGATAGATTAAAAACTAGATGAAATTCCCTCAGCCTTTTTGGAAAGGCTGAGAGAGGCTGTAGTGAAACATACGTTCCTGTCTCCTGTGAGGGATGTTTATACCTCACATAAATAATTCAACTGAGGGACAGCTAATTTTGAAAGACAAGTTTATTACTCAGGACAGCCCCTGATATCAGAAGGAAGCTAGAGAAACAGGCCATGGGACCAGATAGCATCTTAGAAAACCTCCTGAAGGTAACCACCTTGGTCTTTTATAATAGAGACCAGGAGGAGGCCCAGGAGAAGGAGAGGAAAAAGGCAGAGACTCTTGTGGGCACTTTGTATAAAATCCAGTATCCCCAAGGTGCACCTGCTAGTTGCTACCAATGTGGCAAACCCGGGTACTTCAACAGGGACTGCCCATGCAGCAAGAAGAAGCCACCTCAACCCTGTCCAGTATACAGTGGGGACCACTGGAAGGCAGACTGCCCCAGGAGACATAGGTCACTGAGTCCAGAGCCAGTCTCACAAATGGTCCAGCAGGACTGATGGGTCCTGGGGCTTAACTCCCTG
Organism: Macaca fascicularis; assembly: GCF_037993035.2. Lineage (NCBI taxonomy): Eukaryota > Metazoa > Chordata > Mammalia > Primates > Cercopithecidae > Macaca > Macaca fascicularis. The sequence goes on along the minus strand of NC_088388.1, from coordinate 48,410,188 downwards.
GCTCCAGCGGCTCAGACTGTTACTAACCAGGAGCCCCAGGTGATTCTGGAGTTCGAAGGGAGGAAGATAGACTTCTTTCTGGACACTGGAGCCAGTCTCTGTGTTTTCCTCTCCAGTTCAGGCTTTCGTTCCTCCCATAGCACAACCATGATGGGCATCTCAGGGAAGACTTTAACCTGATATTTTTCTCAACCTATTAGCTGCAGTTGGGGAGACCTGCTGTTTACACAGGCCTTTTTAATCATGCCTGAAAGTCCCACTCCTTTATTAGGTAGAGATATTCCAGCATGTATGGGGGCCACCATCCTTATGGCTCCAGGACAAACTCTGCCTCCCCTTAGTGGAAAACAGTATTAACCCAGAGGTTTGGGAAACTCAGGGAAGAAGTGGCTGGGCTATAACAAGTATACCAGTCTGGATCCACCTCAAGGATCCCACTTTTTTTTCCTAACCAGAGACAATACCCCCTGAAGCCAGAAAGTAGAAAAGGGCTAGAAGCCAGCATTGATAATGTAAAGGCACAAGGCCTCCTTAGGCCTTGCCGTAGCCCTTGAAACACCCCAATATTAGGGGTGCAAAAATCCAATGGGGAATGGAGACAAGTTCAGGAGCTCTGCCTTATTAATGAGGCTATGGTTCCGATTCATCTAGTAGATCCCTATCCCTATACTTTGCTAACTCAAATATCCAAGGGAACTAAATGGTTCCCAGTTCTGGACCTAAAGGATGCCTTTTTCTGTATTACCTTTACACCCTGACTCCCAATACTTGTTTGCCTTTGAGGACTCCTCCCATCAAACAACCCAGTTAATCTGGACAGTACTGCCTCAGATTTAGAGGTAGTCCCCACCTATTTGGGCAAGTATTGTCAAGAGATCACTTTGAATTATCCCATCCTCAGGTTAAAGTTTTACAATATGTAGATGACATTCTCCTCTGTGCCCCGACTGAGGAAGTTTCTTGAGAGGGCACTGAGGCTCTCCTTAATTTTCTAGCTGGAAAGGGATATAAGGCTTCAAAAATCTAAGACTCAGCCCTGTCAGACTTCAGTAAAGTACCTAGGTCTGGTCTTGTCAGAAGGGAACAAGAGCACTAGGCGAGGAGAGGATTAAGCCCATTTCTTCCCTTCCCCTCCCCAGAATCCTCAAACAGCTGAGGGATGCTTGGGCATTACGGGTTTTTGTAGGTTATGGATACCCAGGTATGATGAAATAGGTTGCCCTTTATATCACCTTATAAAATAAATTCAAGTGGCTAAAACTCACTTCCTGACCTGGGAACCTGAAGGTCAAAAGGCCTTTAATCAGTTAAAATAAGCCTTGCTTAAAGCACCAGCCCCTAGTCTTTCTGTAGGGAAGGTCTTTAATCTTTATGTATCATAAAGGAAAGGAATGGCCCTGGGACTTTTAATTCAAGTTCAAGGCCCAGCTCAACAGCCAGTAGGTTACTTAAGTAGAGAGTTTGACTTGGAGGCTAAAGGATAGCCAGCTTGCCTCTGAGCAGTTACAGTGGCAGCCCTGCTAGTCCCAAAGGCCACCAAGTTAACCCTGGGGAATAACCTGTTTGTACCTCACATAAATAATGTGACAGGCTTGCTGTCCTCTAAAGCGAGTCTCTGGCTAACAGACAGCTGCCTCCTCAAGTATCAGGCTTTGCTGCTAGAGGGATCTGCAGTCCAGTTAAAAATCTGTCCTTGCCTGATCCCAGCCACTTTCCTCCCAGAGGAAACTGGAGAAACTGAACATAATTGTGAACAGATTGTAGTACAACCTATGCCGCTAGGGAGAATCTCAAAAAATTCCCCTAGAAAATCCAGACTGGACCCACTTTATGGATGGGAGCTCTTTTGTAGGACAGGGAGTCTGTAAAGTGGGATATGCAGTAGTCACTCTAAATAACATTATTGAAAATGTGCCTCTCTTACCAGGCACAAGCGCTCAATCAGCTGAGCTGATCCCTCTCAGAAGAGCACTTGAACTAAGCAAAGGAGAGACAGCTAACATTTATACTGACTCCAAGTGTACCTTTCTAGTTCTCCTTGCCCAAGCTGCCATCTGGAAGGAAAGGCACTTCCTCACCGCTAATGGGTCTTCCATTAAATACCGTCAAGACGTCAACAGGCTATTATCCTCAGTGTTCCTCCCATGAGAATTAGCAGTAAGACATTGCAGAGGGCATCAGAAGGCGGTAGATGAAATAGCCAAAGGAAACAGGCTATCATACCAAAGAGCAAAGTCAGCAGTAAGAAGGCCCCAAGGTCCCAATACACCTGAGATGCCTCTGATCTTCCTACATTTCCCTACATAAGGGAAATAAAGCCTCAGTATTCCCCTACAGAGATAGAATGGGCCACCTCTCCAGGGTATACTTTTCCACCCTCAGGATGGTTACAATCAGAAGATGGCAAAGTATGCTTGCCAGCCTCCAGCCAATGGAAGATTCTTAAAATCCTCCACTGAGCCTTTCACTTAGGAAAGCATAAGACATCAATGTGTCCAGAGATTGTTCTCAGGAGAAAATCTACTAAAAATGGTCAAATAGGTCGTTAATGCCTGTGAAACCCTCTTAAAAACAATCGCTTTAATAGATGGCTTCTTCCCCACCACACTCAGAGGATGGAAAGTTACTCAGGGGAGGACTGGCAGATAGACTTCACCCATATGCCCAAAATAAATGGTATTCAATATCTTTTGGTGTGGGTGGATACCTTCATTAACTGGGTAGAGGCCTTCCCATGCTGAACAGAAAAGGCCTCTGAGGTGGTGAGAATACTAATTAGTTAAATAATTCCTTGCTTTGGGCTCCCTAAGTACTTCCAAAGCAATGATGGCCCCTCATTTAAAGCAGCTGCTACCCAGTGGGCCGAGTCTGCTAGGACTTTTGACTGGGTTTGGTAATACGTCACACCCTTTAGCCTCTACGGTGTCAGTCATGGCCCATTTATACAAGACTAATTGCTGGGTCTGTCCTGAGCGGTTTGCTCAGTTCAGCAACACTAAGGAACCTCTTGATGACGTGGTATTTACTGTCTTAGGATTCCCTTTGTTAGCTTTACCTTTAGCCATTAAAGACTTGTCAGGCATAAATGGAACATGGTATGGGAACACTTTCAACTGAGTAACTAACTCCTCCCAGGAAAGCATTTCCTCCCTGGTACCAGCAAACACTTTCCCCAAAGATAAACTTCACACCCTCAGGCTAGGAAAAGTTGGCCAGGTAATAGCAAATGCCTCCTCCTGTTTTAAAAGCAGAAGAAAAGGACCATACCTGGGAGATCTCAAATATTATAACACCATACTCGTAATTACTGAAAGCTCGGAGGTTTGGAGAAAAAGACGTAATAAGGATGATCTAAGAAAATTGGAAGCCATATGCGGGGAAGCTTTCAGAATTCAGCCTCTCCTCCTGGTTGGAAGTCCTGCTGGGAATGGCAGGCTCTGGGCCTTCCCAGACATGCACCCTCATGGAATTCCAGACCCCCTGTATGATGCTTAGTAGTAGTGGCCTACAAATCTGTAGGTAAACAGAACAGGAGACTTGTGGACTGACAGCCCCTGCCACAAGGATTATCTGAGATATTGGCCAGGACATATTGTGTCCCTGGTATTGTGTCCCTGGTCTTTTGAAACTCCATTTGTCGGCCAGGTGTGGTGGCTTGCACCTGTAATCCCAGCACTTTGGGAGGCCGAGGCGGGTAAATGACGAGGTCAGGAGTCCAAGACCAGCCTGGACAATATGGTGAAACCCCATCTGTACTAATAATACAAAAAAAAAAAAAAAAAGCCAGGTGTGGTGGTGCACTCCTGTAGTCCCAGCTACTCCGGAGGCTGAGGCAAGAGAATTGCTTGAACCCAGGAGGCAGAGGGTGCAGTGAGCCGAGATTGTGCCACTGCACTCCAGCCTGGGTGACAGAGTAAGACTCTGTCTCAAAAAAAACAAAACAAAAAACTCAGTTTATCAGGTGGACTCTTCTCATTTAGCATGTAAAATTCCAAATGGCATCATGAGTGACTATCCTGAGTATGGATATCCCCATCCCAAAGATGCTCCTATTATATGCAAGAGGGGGAAGCTTCTAAGATATGAGAAAGATCTGCCTGTGTCTCTCACAAGCTACAACTTAGCACTGGCTCTTCAGGGGACAGGGCTTTATTTCTTTTGTGGCTCCTGGCTACACTTAATCCTCCCTAGGCACTGGAAGGGAACCTGCACTATCATGGCAGTGGTTCCTGACCTATTATGTTTAAATTCCACTGATATGGCAGCATCATCTGGGGACATCCCTAACCTACCCTCTTTTCTAGCGAGTGTGCTATCTCAGATGAGCTGAACAAAGAGGTCTATCATTTCCATGCCCTCATATGGAGACTTAACTGAAAGAGAAGATTGGGTAGGACCTGCACATGACAATCTTATCTTAGAAAAACCAGGGATAGGGGATTCTATAGCTAGAGGCCTCTTCTGGTTTGCTGGTATTCCTGTCCTTGAAAGATCAGTACTTAATATTTCTGTTATGATGCAACGAGGGCAGAAGCCAACAGTAGAAGCCATAGAAGCACAACAACAATCCATAAACTCTTTAGCCTCAGTAGTTATGCAAAATAGACAGGCCCTAGATATCCTTATGGCCAAAGTATGGGGTACCTGTGCACCTTTAAAAAGAAGCGTGTCACTTCTAGATCAACACCTCTAGTCAAGTGGAAGAGAATGTACGGGTGCTTAAAGATCATATTAGAACGTTGATAGATTAAGAGAAAGTGCGGGCTTTAGTCCTAGTTGGCTACAATCCCTGCTGAATGGATTCCAGTCTTCTTTGTGGAACTGGTTAGCTCCTTTATTAGGCCCCCTTTTGCTTGTGTGTTTTGCACTAATGTTTGGACTTTGTATATTCAATACTGTAACTCAAATTGTTTCCACTCACTTAGAGACTGTTAAACTCCAAATGGTGCTGCAGATGGAACCATGCATAGACACGCCATTTTTCTGGGGACCCTTAGACCAATCTCAGGAGGAGCCCTAACTGCTGTAACCCCAACGACGCCCCCTTCCAGCAGGAAGCAGCCAGGAGTGGTCATCGTCCACTTTCCCCAACAGCAGTTGGGGTCTCCACTCCTGAATCAGGAATGAGAGAGGAGGAAGGAAGAAACCAGTCAGGCAGGCAGTTAGGGTGGGTCCTCGGTAAAATTCTTCCAAACAAAAGAACAGCTTGAAAAATCAAACTGCAGGCACAGATAAGAGAACTTGTACAGGGAGGCTTGTCTTAGACATGTCCACAGCTGCCTAGGTAAGAAAGACTACACAGGAGACTTGCCCAGAGATGACCACAATGGAAAATTCCTTCCCCTGAGACATGCGCAGTAAGGGGAACAAAGCCACATGGAGTAACTCAAGCTAAGGGCCTGCATGCACACTGGGAGGACAGGGTAGAACTACCACAAATTTGTGCTTTATGCAAATGAGATGCCCAGCACTCATCAATTTCTTACAAAAGCCTCTGCATTCAAATGTGAAATGGCAACACTCTTTTGGGCCCCCTCTTGGCAGTGGGGAGCTTTCTTTTTTCACTTTTTAAACTTTTGCTCCAACCTCACCTTTGGGCTCCATGCTCCTTAATTTTCTTGGTTGTGAGACAAAAGAACTTCAGGTGATACCTTGGGCAATGAGAGACTGCTACATTGTGGTGCATTGGTGAGACTGTAAAACTATCAGTTTATTGCTGATAACCCCAACATCAGCAATGATGCTTATGGAAAAAGAAAACAAATCCTTTATGATCAGCTGGATTCTGTAGTTGTTTGAAAAGATGACTCCAATCCTTCACCCTTCCCCGCATTCATGTCCATTGCTGTGTAACTTTGCAGTGTCTCCAACCATGTGACGTCTTTCAGCCAACATAAGGAGACAGCAGTGAAGGTGTGCCAGTTCCCAGTGTAAGCCCCAAGAGGCCTTGTGTGTCTTCATTTGCTTCCTTGTGTGCTTCTAATGGTGCTGAGAGAAGGACAGGTCCAGACTAGCCTGCTGGAGGATGAGAGATGCTGGCTCCCACATCCTTGTTGCTCCAGTGGAGGCCAGGCTAGATTAGATGACAGCCACCTGACTCCATGTGAGCAAATCTGAGATCAGCAGAGCTGGCAGAGCCAACTCTCAAATACTTGGAAAATACTTTTAATATTTAAAATGTTTTTTAAAGCCACTGTTTTATACGGGCTTTGTTAACACAGCATAAGCTAAGTGCTACAACTCCTCAGGAACCTGAGCTTTGACCAAAAGGAGTGTGGTAGCCACAGAGATGTGCCTCTGAGGCCCCCTTCGAGAGAGAGCCTGTGTGAGGAGTGCAGTCAGCTGATGGGCTCCAGCTGCAGATCTCAGGGATCTGCTTCAGTATTCCAGCTGGTGCCCTGCTCTCCCCGCACTGCTCCTGCCATTGACTGAGCAAGGCAGGAGCTCCGTGTTGGGAGCTGATGCTGGAATACTGAACTACATCCCGAGATCTCCAGCTGCTGATCTCGGGGATCTGAGGTGGCCATGACTTCCTCAGAGTTGTGTATTAGGTGCTAGAATAACATCATTTTGTTTGATGTCATTTTGTTATCACATTGATGAAAAAAAAATCAATTCCCAACCTGAGCCACTGGCTCTGTGGAGTTTGCATGTTCTGCATGGGTTTTCATCAGGTACTCTGGTTTCCTCTCAGATCCCAGAGATGAGCACTTTCAGTAAATTGGGGTGTCTAAATGGTGCCAGTCTGAGTGAGGGTGTGGGTGTGAGCATGCCTTACAGCCGGATGCCATCCTCTCCAGGGTTGATGCCCACTTAGTGCTCTGAGCCACTGGGATAGGCTCTGGCCACCCACAACTCTGAACTGGAATCATTGGGTGAATAATTATTTGTTTTTAGTAATTTTTTTTTTTCAAGACAAAGTCTCACACTCTGTCACCCAGGCCAGAGTGCAGTGGCACAATCTTGGCCTACTGTAACCTCTACTTCCTGGGCTCAAGCAATACTCCCACCTCAGTTTCCTGAGTAGGTGAGACTACAGGCGCAGGTCACCATGCCTGGCTAATTTTTTTGGTGTTTTTGTAGAGATAAGGTCTTGCCATGTTGTCTAGGCTGGTCTCGAACTCCTGAGCTCAAGCTATCCTCCTGCCTTGGGCTCCCAAAGTGCGAGGATTACAGGCATGAGCCACCGTGCCTGGCCTAATAATCATTCTTAAATGTATATGTAAACATTTATTTCAGTGTTAAATATTGAAGTGTTTGGTCCTTATTTAGAATGTTGATGTATTTTATGACCAGAAATACGCTGTGAACTTAATTCTTTCTTATAGCTTATGGGAAAATTGGTTTTGTTCTACATTATTTTATTTAAAGTCATAGTTTCCTAGATCCTACCAACTCCATTAAATGAGGACTTACTGTACTGAAGCCTGAGGCTCATCTTAGTCCTCCCTCATTCCCCCTGCCTCTCCCTTCACAGTCAGCCTGCACTGTGGTCTGAGGCTTTCCCCGCTACAGTCTCTCTCCTTTATCTTTCATGGAGCCACCCCTAAGTACTCACTTGTACTTCTGACTCCATCTTGAAAGCTGCTTCCTGGAAGATCCAAACTGACACAAGGAGGGACTGAAGGATTCGAATGAGGGAAGTAACCCATTCACCGCTTATTTGAGATGGGGAACTGAAGGACTTTGGCAGTTCCTACACAGAGACAGATGGCAGAGATGACAAGGTTTCTCAGAGAATACGTGAGTAACTGGAGTGACTTTTCCTGATGACCCAGACAGCCTGCTCAAGAGCACACTGTTGGAGCCGCCCTCCTTGGATGGAACTATGGAATGATTTTTATTCTTCTACTTCCCAGGTGAATGGGAAACCAAGGAGACAGTCGGCATTTAACAAAAAGGAATCTGCATCGCAGTCAGAACTGTGTTGCATTTGCTTCTCTCTGGATTACCTTGAAGTTACTCCCCTTCCCGCAATAATAATGGCATTATGAAAAAAACTGGAATTGATCAAATGAAGTCAAGAGTAAACAGAGGAAAGACTACCCAAAGTCTGGTTTGCTTCAGTTGGGGGCTGATGATCTGGGGAGGAGGAGGTTGGGACATATTTGTGCTGCAGGGAACAGTATTTCATGAAGGGGAGGTGTGTGACTAACAAAAGGGTTAACTGGATCCTATAAGCTATAGACAGCTTCTAGGTAGTGCCAACCTGTGCTGCATACCCGAACATTGTTGCTTCCCCCACTGAAGGTAATAAGCTGTGGAGATGCACAGGCACTTTGTATTACTCGTTCCACTCATTGGCCTTGGTGCCTGCCAGGAACTGAGGTCAGGGGAAAGGGAGAAGTTCAAACTCCTGGACCCAGGTTGACCAGTCCAGGCAGCCTGCTCTTCACATCACTCCAGAGTTGAACCTGCCCAGAGTGGAACTAGAATAGGGTGTGGGTAGCACCTGCTTCCCCTCCCATAAAGAGTCAGTGCCCTAGGTGGATAGATCTGGCAGGGGGGCTGCCAATAATCCAGAATCCAGCACAACAAAAGGTACTTCTGGCCCAGCTCCGACTAACCCCACTGTTCTTCCTTTCCCCAGCTTCTTTCAAGCTGGAATCAATCTGTTGTTCTTTGGACCTGAGGTCAACATGACTTTGATGAACGGAATTCATGTCTTCTTTCTAAAGTTATCTGGACACTTGGTACAACACAGAGTGTCTGTTATCTGGGCCTGGGGAGACCTCAGAGGCCCTGGGGAGCCCAGAGACCTGTGGAGTGTCAGGGTGGCTCTCCTCCTGTGAATGCAAGCTCCCTGGGAAAGTTCTCCCTAGAAAAAGATGTGGGGAAGGAGCTCAGATGGACAGAGCCTCCTGCCCGTGGAGAGAGCGTGGGCCCTGGAGAAGCTGCGTGAGTCCTCTCCAGCAGAAGGGCCAGAGGTGCACATTAGTGGGGCTTGGGTGGGTCTCATGGTGACATTGGCTGGAGATGCCGAATCCACAGGTGTTAGGCCTGGGCAGGTTCTAGTGTGTGAGTGGGCTAGTTTTTCTAGAGTAGCACACAGGAAGAGGGTGGCCTGGCTTGCCTTCCCTCTGAAGCTCAGGACTGAGGCCCAGGACACATCTTACACCATTGATATGAGTTGGGGACAGATGGGTAGCAGATGTGCCCAATTGACTGGCTGGGAGAAGAGCCTGGAAGGCAAAGACCTCAGTCTTCCTGTAAGGAGGAGGAAGATGGAGGGCTCACCATGCACGTGGGCCAGAAAAAGTGCCAATGAGGTTGTTCTGACTCCATAGGTGTTTTGGACATAATCTAGGCTGTCACAGAACAGCCAAGCCTGCTGCCAGTTTCCAATCTGGGATCTCAGGTAGCCCCAGGGGCTTGTGGAGTTCCACCTTCCCTTTTGCCCTTGGTCTGGAGACAGCTTTCTCCCTGTGGTGAATGTGACACAACAAGGTGCAGCCCTACTAAAAGCTGGAGCTTGGGTCACTGGGACTGTGTGCTGTGGGGAAGAGGGAGAGGGAAGAGCAGGGCTGTGGCATTAGACAGACTTTGACTGAAATCTTGGACCTGTCTCCTACTAGCTGTGAGATCTTGGCAAATTACCTCCTGCTATAGGCTAAATGTCTGTGTCCCCCTAAAATGCACATGTTAAATCCTAATGCCCAAGGTGATGGTATTTGGAAGTGGGGCCTTTGGGAGGTGATTAGGTGATGAGGGTGGAGCCCTCGTGAATGGGATTGGTGCCCTTGTGTAACAAGGCCCCAGAGAGCTCCCTCACACCTTCCACCATGTAAGGTTACAGGGGAAAGACAGCCATTTAAGAAGCAGGTCTTCAGCAGACACTGAATCCACGGGCACCTTGATCTTGCACTTCCCAGCTTCCAGACTGTGAATAATAAACGTCTATTGTTTATAAGCCACCCAGTCTATGGTATTTTGTTATAGAAGCCTGAATGGTCGAAGACATCACCCTTTCTGATCCTGTTTCCTCATCTACAAACTCAAAGGAGAATGGTGCTTCTCTCATAGTCCTGCTGGGCCACAGTGACACGCGGTACTTCCCTTCTCCTTTTCAGGGGCCCTGTAGTCGAGCCAGCTCTGCACATAGCGTGTGGACGGGCTGGACTGCTTCCTCTGCTGTCATGTGATGACTAATGAATGCAGTCCTGGAGGCTGAATATCACAAACAAAATTATCACAGAAGTTCCTGCCGGGCTGAGTAGCACTCAGGTGAACCTCTTTGTCCCGTTGAGGCTAGTGCCATAGAGAAAGGGTACCCCCAGATGGAGGTAGCACCATCAGTGGGCAAGAACACCTTCGCGGAGGAGGGAGGCTTGATTGAACTGCCTCTCTATGCCTGGAGCTTTCCAGCCCCGCCCTGGGTTTTATGCCTTAAGGCTGGGAGTCTCCCTCAGGTTTGATGGAAAACCTAGGACCAGTGGCCATGATTTTCTCTGCTGAAGTAAGTCTTCTTTGTGGCCAGCAGGTGGCGCTAAGCCCTCAGTTCTGTGGGCTTCACACTCACCAGCAGCTTAAGGTCCCTGGCGGGTGGAGGAAGGTTACTCTGGATGGGGCTCCAAGGATGGTGCTGCCAGCAGGTCCTTATTAGTGAGTCTGGCCCTTCTCCTTGGCCTTAAGGGCAGCCAAGCTGAGTCGCAAGAGCCAGCCTCCTAGAATGCTAGGCTGACTGAGTAGCTTTCACCTCTTCACCCTCTAAACCAGAAATGTGTCAGCTCTGCAAGGAAGGGAATCAGCGCTGGGGACTGCATGGGTGCCAGGAGGGGGCAGCTTAGAGCTCAGACCAGCAGCGACAACTTCCTAGCCCCTTGGCCTTGCCTCTGGAGCCGCCTGGGACAGACCCTCACTGATGCCCTGTCTGCAGGCCTCACACTGTAGCAATAACCTTGACTTTGTCCTGTACGCCATCCATCCGTTATTCATTCATTCATTCATTTTTCATTCATGTAGCACCTACTCCGTGTAAGCCAGCCACAGTGCTGAGTCCCAGTCCCTGACCTCAGGGAGCCATGGACTTGGGGATGGGGAGACAGACCCCTAAACGTAGGCAAAAGGAGAATGCCCATAGCACAGCGGAGGGAAGGGACCTTCCTTTCCAGAGAAATCAGGGAAGGTTTCGAGGAGGCATCATTCGGCCTGGATTTTTATGGATTTCAACAGACAGAGGTGAGGCCTGGGCAGTCCAGGCCAAGGGAATAACATAAGCAAGGTCTGGGAGGTAGGAAGCTCAACATTATGTGCCAGGAGGGATAGGACAGCGAGGTACCCAGGGAAGTGGGTGGGCAAAGTGCAGACTCCTGGCAAGAAAACAGTGGGCCATAAAGCCGGAGAGGCAGTCACAGCCCGAATTGGCTGGCTAAGAAGCTAGCCTTGACCCAGAGGTGATGGGGAACTACCGAAGGTATTTCATGGTGGGGGTGGGGGGTGACCCACCCTTCTAAGACCACCCTGGAGGCTGCGTGGCAGATGGATTGCAGTGGGTGAGATGGAGACAAGGAGACCAGGTCACAGGCATTGCCACAGCCCCTAAAATCATGGTCTCAGCTGGGAAGGGGGCACGGTGTGGAAAGAAAGACCCGGCAAATAAACATGACCAAGGGCAAAATAAAAGCACCGTCTCTCTTTAACACTTGTTTGGCCAGTTTTCTCATCATGTAGCTGATTCAGCAGCAATCACAATAGTTAACATTTATTGAGCACTTACTGTAGACCAGGCACTTCAGCATTTTACATGTTTTTCGTTTACTCCCAAAACAATTCTATGAGGTAGGTACTATTAGCATCCATGTTATAGATGAGGCAACTGAGACACAGAGAGGTTAAGTTACTTGACAAAAGTCATACCGCTAGAGCCAGAATTCGAACCCAAGCAGTTGTTGCGAGAGTTAGGGCTCCAATTACTACACTAATGCCTATGACACCTCTACCCCTCTCCCTGGGCACTCCACCCTTCCAGCAGATCCCTGGGAGTAGAGACAGAGCCCAGGGCTGCAGAGCCTAGTGAGTGCCCAAGGCTGAGTTGGCCAGACAGGCTGACAGGGCTGGGCCACCTGAGGCAGGAGGGAGAAAGTCCCCCTGAGCTGGGGGAAGAGGTGCCAGCCTTCCGTCCCTCCCCTGGCCTCCGTGCTAGGGTCTGTGGTGCCTCTTGAAGGGGGTGGCAGCTGCCAGTCCCTGCCTCCCTTCCCACCAGCATGCTTGCTGCTCCCCAGCAAGAAAAGCCCAGAGTTTAGGTCATGAGGGGGAGGCTTTATTGACAACGGAGAAGGCAGAGTTCTAAGCAAGTTCACACAACACTGCTCCAAGGGTCCAGGCGCGGGTCAAACCCGTTAGGACCAAGGGCCTCTTCACCTCAGGGACCTCACTCCCTCCCACCATCCTGAAACTTCCCACACCTTTTCCAGCAACCCAAAGACACCCAACCCCAAGCCACCCTGTGGACAAAGTGAGTGGCAGCCACTGTCATACAGCCAGGACCAGAGTTGGGCCTGAGGCCTAATCATGTGTGGTGGGCACAGGACACCCTCTCCTCAGCCTCTGGGGACAGGTGGGAAGTAGGCAGGGGCAGTAGCCCCAGCCCACAGAGCCCTCATTGCAGGAGGCCAATGTGGCAAAAGGCAGGAGCACTGGCATCTCCTCCTCCCTGTGCCTGAGCGGGGCTCCGCAAAGCCAAGCCTCCTCAGGTCACCTTCCCGTGCTTCCTCCCCTTCCAGCCCTGAAACTGGCCCTTGGAGGGGAGCCCCGTCAGCCCCAGGCTGTCCCTGTCGGTGTAGGCTTCACAGCACCAATCCTCCAGTGGGAACACGCTCTCATCAACTGCTGGCCAGGCCCAGCCCTTAGCCGGGTGCTTTTTCAGGGACCAAGGAGAGCTGGGGCCTGACCACAGGCATTTCTTGAAGCCAAAGAAGCAAAGCAGCAGCCCTCAGGGGATTGTTCTTCCCCAGCCACCTGCCCAGTGTGTGGCTGGTCAATTGTGGGGAGCTAGGACTGGCTGGACACACAGCTTTAGGGCCCAGCACCTCCCACAGCCTCTGCAGCTTTGGGCAGGGGAGAGGGGTGAGGCAATCCTGAATTGGGTTGGGAGGAGCAAGGACAAAAATAACCCAGTACAGGTTCCTGCTGAGGCCAGAAATAGCATAGTGACAAGTGCCTTGTAACACCCTGGATGAGCAGCAGGGGGAGGCTGAGCTGAGGCTAGCCCAGCCTCACACCAGGCCCTGGCTGGGCTACATACCATACCACACGGTCTGTGTGTACGCACGCGTGTGGGGGGAGCTGAGAGACCATGGCTCAGGACAGAGAATCCGGAGAGATGCTGAACTTGGGCTTGGCCTTAGCCATGGCCACGCTACGCTTGCGCAAGGGCCCGCGGGCTGAGGCGAGGGTCAGAGCTTCCAGTAGGCTGTGGTCCTCATCAAGCTGGCGGGCCGTGCAGAGTGGTGTGGGCACTTTGATGGTGTTGCCAAACTTGGAGTAGTCCACAGAGTAACGTCCGTCCTCCTCAGCTACAATGGGGACAAAGCGCTGGCCCCACAGGATCTCATCAGCCAGGTAGGAGGTGCGGGCCTGGGTGGTGATGCCCGTGGTTTCCACCACGCCTTCCAGGATGACAATGATCTCGAGGTCCTGGTGGTGGTGCAGGTCGCTGGGTGCCAGGTCATAGAGTGGGCTGTTGGCATCGATGACATGGTAGATGATCAGCGGGGCCACCAGGAAGATGCTGTTGCCACCCACACCGTTCTCCATAGGGATGTCCACCTGGTGGAGGGGCACCACCTCGCCCTCGGGGCTGGTGGTCTTGCGCACCACCTGCATGTGGATGGTGGCGCTGATGATCATGCTCTTGCGGAGGTCGCCCACACGCAGCATGAAGCAGAGGCGGCCGTGGCGCAGGGCGATCACCGCGTGCTTGCTAAAGATGAGGGTCTCGGCCCTGCGGTGGGCCTGGGCAGTCTTCATGAAGATGCAGCCAAGCATGATGGCGTTGATCATGAGCCCCACGATGTTCTGCACGATGAGGATCAGGATGGCCAGCGGGCACTCCTCAGTCACCATGCGCCCGCCAAAGCCAATAGTCACTTGGACCTCAATGGAGAAAAGGAAGGCAGATGAAAAGGAGTGGATGCTGGTGACACAGGGCTCAGCAGTGCCCTCGTTGGGGGCCAGGTCGCCGTGGGCGAAGGCGATGAGCCACCACACCATGGCGAAGAGCAGCCAGCTGCACAGGAAGGACATGGTGAAGATGAGTAGCGTGTGTGGCCACTTGAGGTCCACCAGCGTGGTGAACACGTCCTGCAGGAAACGGCCCTGCTCCCGGATGTTCTTGTGGGCCACGTTGCAGTTGCCTTTCTTGGACACAAAGCGGGCCCTACGCTCGCGGGCGCGGTACCTGGGCTCGGCAGGGTCCTCTGCCAGGCGTGTCAGCACGTACTCCTCGGGGATGATGCCCTTGCGGGACAGCATGGCTCTGGTGACCCCCAGGGAGGGGCTTCCCCCATCGGAGGCACCCCTGGGTCGTGGCCTAGGGCCTCACTGCGGCGTCCTCTCCGTGGGCACCCTCTCACCCTTGGGCTGCGCTCAGCCTGTGCTGGCCTCACTTCTGAGATAACTCCCCACCAGACTCTTCCTCCCCTCCACCTGCATCCCACTTCACTTCTTAATATCAGCCTCAGGCCAGGCGCGGTGGCTCATGCCTGTAATCCCAGTACTTTGGGAGGCTGAGGCGGGCAGATCACGACGTCAGGAGTTCGAGACCAGCCTGACCAACATGGTGAAACACCATCTTTACTAAAAATAAAAAAGTTAGCCAGGCGTGGTGGTGCGCGCCTGTAATCCCAGCTACTCAGGAGGCTGAGGCAGGAGAACCGCTTGAACCCAGGAGGCGGAGGTTGCAGTGAGCCCAGATCATGCCACTGCACTCCAGCCTGGGTGACAGAGCGAGACTCCGTCTCAAAAACAGAAAACAAACAACAAACAAAACAAAAAAACAGCCTCACCCTTGAGCCCACCTGCCTGCCGCCTAGGGAGCCCCCAACCCTGCCGGCTCTCCACCTGGCCCTGGGTCCTCCCTCAGCTTACCCCGCCAGCTGACCACCCTGGGTCTCCCACTGAGAGCCCGTCTCCCCTCCCAGCCTACCTTCTCAGCCCAGCTCAGAACTTAACACCTCCGGATCTCTCCCACTAACCGGACCTCACCCCCACCTCCGGGTCTCCCGCCTCACCTGCCTGGCCTCCGGGGCTCACAGGCTCCAGCTCAGGTCCTGGCCACCCCCGCCCGTCTCCCCTCCAGGTGTGCCCCCTATGTCCTACTCCACCCTTCTCGGAGAGCCTCCGCTGCTCTCCGGATCCCCCTCCAGCTCTCGTCCTCTCTGTCTCCTTGGGATCCTGCGTTCTCCGGAGTCACCACCCCACCCGGCTCAATTCTGGCTCCCCGGCACGGCGCGCGACCCGGCGGGGCTGACTCCGAGTCGCGGCCTCCAGGTCCCTGCCGCCCGCCCGTGCCGCGGCCCCCGCTCCGCGCCGGGTCCCGGCCCCGCCCGCCGCCGCCGCTGCACCTGCTCCTGCTCCTCACGCCACGGCCGTCGCCTCCCCGCCCCCCTGCCGCCTCCCGGGCGCTCGCGGCTGGCCGTCCTCCCGTCCCTCTGTCCGTCCGTGGGTCCGCTGTGGGTCCGCGGAGACCGACCTGGGCTAGGCGGGGGTCTAGGACGGCGGGAGGGGGACGCACGAGGAGAGGAGCGGGGCCGGGGACCGCCAGGGGGAGCCCGACCTGCTCCGGAGCCGAGGGGGCGGGACCGGAGCAAGTCCCACCCCTCCCCGCCCCTCCCGCCCCCACCCTCCGCCTCCCTTCCCCGGACTCACAATCTGGCCTTCGGAGTTTTTCTGATCTGCGGGACCCAGAGGTTCCTCCTGCCCACGCTCTACGAAAGTAGGGGGCTGGGAGGAATCTGTGACACGCCTTCCCAGTCTGGGGCCGCTGCCCTGTCGCCCTGGCTCCCCTCCCCCAATATCTCCATCCGTATTTGGGTCAATTATCCGCCTCTCGGCCGCTCCAGGTTTGCAGGTTCCTCGGGAAAAGAGGCACTGAGGGGTGGCGCCACAAATCCCAGGGCTGGGGAAAATTAGGCGGTCCGAGGACTTCTCAACCCACAGCTTCTTTTCTTTGGGGGATACTCTTAATCTTAGTCTTGAATCCTTTGACAATCTGATGGAAGCTCAGACTCCCTCCCATAAAAAAAAAAAAAAATGGGTCTCGGCAGGAAAGGAACACAGTTTAACACCTGCTATTGCTGTGGGGCAGCCTGGGCGGCTCCATCTTCTCAACCATTCCGGCCCTCCTTTAAAGGTTTGAGCCGAGGGCACTTGCTTTACACTTTCTCACACCTGTCACCTGACTTCTTCCACGTTAGGCCATGAGTGGTATGCCTGAGCAGTGTGTTAGGGCTGCCTCGGGCACTGGGGGACCCAGGCTCTTGTCCAGGCATGGTGGTGTTTCTGTTCAGGCATCAGCCTGAGGCTGCCCTGTGGCATGGACCCCGGTTCTCAGCTGGAAGGAAAGCCTGCTAGATCTCTGTTGTTGGGAGAGTAATGGCTTTACCACTCTCTGCGGCTCAGATCCTTATGGAAGAGCCCCTGACCATCTGCGGCCATTTTGTTGGAGTGGGGGCTTGAGACAGGGGCTGGAGAGGGCAGCGTGGGTGTGGGCCACAATGGAGGCAGGATATGCATTTTATGTTGGATTTTCCTTTCTCTCCCTACCCACCAGCAGTCAGAGCAAACACCACTACAAAGGATGAGTGTGATCATGGGCTGTATTAACAGAGATACAGTGTCTAGGAAGGGGAGGGTAAAATGAGATGAGCAGAGTGGGAAGCTCAAGGAGACAGGGTTACCTGGGGGAATCTCTGCGGCAACTACAACTGTCCAGCCATCAGAAAAGGAAAGTCCCCCGGGGGTTTGGGCACTATTGTAGAAACACCTGGCTTTGAAGGAGGATAAACTAGTAGTTTTTCGTGGCCCAAAGGGTAGAACCAGGACACTAAGTGAAACAGAGGCAGGCTTTGGTTTCACATATGCGAGAGTCAGTTCTAATAACAATAACCAGAGATAAGGCACATCTGTGGGGTACCCAAGTCAAGCCGGTGGGCCATGAGGGATGTTATAGAGGGATTTTGGGCCAGGATGACCTTGGGCATCCCTGCAACATTTCACTGTAGGCCCAGCCCTGCCCCCGCTACTTCCCTTCAATCCATCAGGGTGGGATGGATTTGGAGTAGTGGTAGGCATGTGGAGCCCTCTTTCTGCTCCCTGGCTCCACTCCTGGGAGATCTCACAGTGGGGGAAGCTGCTGGGCCCCTGGGGAAATCTCAGAGGTAGAAAGGTTCGGTTCTGCCTTGTAGTGCAGCCTTGAGGCCTCACCTCCCTGCTGCTCACCCTACTGGGGGGGTGAGTCCCCTATCTGAAGGGCTCAGCCTCCCCTTTTGCTCCATCCTGCACTTGCTTATAGTCATCTCCACCAAACACTGAACTTGTCAAGTCCCTTTCTTGCTCAAAACCCTTCTCCCTTTTTGTCCATGGGCATACCCCACACTCCTTGCCCTGGCATTCAGGGCTCTCTGATGTGATGCCCTTCCTACTGCTCTCATCTTTCTCCCACCTCCCTGATCAGCCAACACTCTTAACACACTTCCACCATCACTCCTTACCTCCTGCTGTCCCCACCTGCCACCCCAGCCCTTTCTCTGACTTTCTCCCTATCCAATCCCTATCCCCCACAATGTTTAACTCAAATTTTGTCTTTTCCATGCAGCCTGCCAGGCTTTACAGAGCTCTTCCTTTCTGAGCTTCTCTGGCTCCTGGAACATCCACAGGGGTCTGCACTGGACCTACCTCCAATAACTGGTGGGCTTTTCTTATATTGTGCCTCTCTGATCCTCTTGCAGCCAAGGGTACTCTTAGGTTCGAGAATCTTAGGTCTGCACCCCAGGGCTTGGTGCAGCCAGTACTGCAGATGATATGCAAATGATCATAAAATGAGATGCAAATGAGCACCTGCCATTTCTTGGCCGAGGGCAGATGTGCAGCCTTGTTTCATGATGCAGAGGAAGTCAGGACAGCTGCTGTTTCAGTCTCCCTGGTGTCTGGGCTCCAGTGTCTCCCAGACACCACCTGGCTGGCCTGTGGCTCATGCGCTGTGCTTTCCCTCGGAAGGACCACCCTTTCACTTCTGAATGCCCCTGCTTGGGGGATGGAGATGGAGACATGATCCAGGCCTAGCCAGCCAGTGTGTGCCACCCCTCTGATCACAGTGGGGTAGGGATGGGAATGTGACCCAAGTTGATCCATTGAGATTTGCTCCCAGGCTTTTGCTGGAACTATTGGGAAGGAGTATCTGTTTTGCCTCTTGGGTTGCCTTGGGGCAGGATGTAAGCTAGAGCTGCTAGTGGCCATCTGTCATAAGGGAGGGAGAGGAAAATGGAACCCAGAAAGGAAGACGCATCCTGGGTGGATGTCAAACACCTGGATCCAGCCATGCTTGAAGTAGTATACCTCTTAGCCTTGTCAGTCACACACTGCAATAACTTCAGTTTCTGCTTAGGTGACTTTGAATTGGGTTCCTGTCATTTTCAATTGAAATAGTGTTAATCCAGATTTTAATTCAAGAATGAAAGTGAGAAGAAAGGAGACCAAGCTGTATGGAGATCTGTTAACTTATCTGATAAACTTATTGCAGAAATGCTATCACCCTTGCTATGGACATAATTGTGTCCCACCAAATTCACAGGGTGAAGCCTAATCCTACAATGTAACTATTTGGAAATAGGGCCTATGAGGAGATAATTAAGGTTTAATGAGGTCTTAGGGGTAGGGCCCTAATCCAATATGACTGGTGTCCTTTTAAGACAGAGAGAGAGAGCAGGGATGCATGTCCACAGAGCAAAGGCCATGTGAGCACACAGCCAGAAGGTGGCCCTCTGCAAGCCAAGGAGAGAGGCCTCAGGAGGAACCAAACCTGCCAACACCTTGATCCCAGGCTTCAGCCCTCAGAACTGTGAGAAAAAAATGTCTGTTGTTAAAGCCACCCAGTCTGTGATATGTTGCTGTGGCAGCCTGGCTGACTAATAGAGACCTCATTTCACAGGTAAGGAAGCAGGCTTTTGCCCACGCTCACACAGCTTCTGAAGGTCTGCCTGATGCCAAAGCCAGGCTGGTTCTACTGAACCCACCATCCACCACCAGCCCCTGCCCACCAGACTCACGGCCTCTAGTAGGAAATAATCAAATCTCTTTATTTACAAGTGATTTACAGTTAGAAAACCCAGGCAAGGGTATGGGCAGGGTCGGAGTATGGGATGGCACTTGGGCTCTGGCAGGTCACTTGTCTGCACGGACGAAGGAGGCGAAGACGCTGTCCTTCCGGCTGAGCAGCTTCTCTGGCTTATCAAACTCAAGGATGGCGCCCCGCTTCAGGACGATCACCAGGTCTGCACTCAGGATGGTGTGCACTCGATGCTGGGCAGGGCAGGAGGGGACGGGTCAGGATGGTGGGAACACCTCCCGCGGTGGGAGCCACAGCAGAAGGTGGCCCTCCTGCAGCTTGGAGGAGGAGGATGAGGAATGTGGCCAGAATGTCCTGTCTCTGTGGGGACTGCACTTTCCTGGGGTGGATGTGACTACAAGCCCTCCATCCATTAATACCACCCTTTTCTCCTCTCCAAGTCCCAACTCTACCCCACCTCCAGGCTTCAAGGCTCAGAGATCCTCCACAATCCCTCCCGCACTTCTTATGGAGAAGTAACCCCAGCCTAAGGTACAAGGCCTTGGGACAGGGGCAGACCTTGGAACCTGGAGACGGAGAGGGGAGGTCTGAGGGACGTACAGGGGCAAAACCCCCGCCCCAAATCCTGCAACCCAGGCACCCTGCATGCCCTCCAGACCCCTGGCCCTGAACTGCCTGCTTCAGGGTCCTTTCTTGATTATTGGGACCAGGCAAGCCCAGGAACAGTGCACTCATGACAGGCACAAGAGGCCAGTCCTGTCCCTGGGTGTCCCTCTGCACCCCATCAATGGGCCCCTTACCGCGATGGTGACCACGGTGCGGTCTGCGAAGGCTGTCATCACCACCTTTTGGAGGATGTTTTCCTGCCAAGTGGGGGCAACAGCTATTGGCTCACCTGCCCAGTGGATGGGGTCTGGCCTGGCTTGGGGGATGTGGAGCCCAGGTTTGTGGTTCAGCTCCCATCTCATCCCGATCCTAGTCCCACCCCCACCCCACAGGACTGAACAGGTTCCCAGCACTCAGGGACTGGACTCAGCCTGTTGGGGGCTCAGCTGTGTGTGTGTATGTAGGTTGTGGTTGTGGCTGTGCATGCTGTTGTGATAGGTGACAGTGTGAAGTCTGTGTGGGTCTGTGGGCAGCTTATGTTTGTGTTTGCGTAGTGTTTTTGTGTGTGCGTGCGTGTGTGTGTAACATTCCCTAAGGCTAGACAGAGTCAGGGTCCCCCAGCTCTTTTCACTTTCTGCGACACATAGCATTTGATGTTAAATGCAACTTGAGCCTCAGGGCTACTTTGTGCAAATTTCTGCCTAGCATCCCACTAAACCCTCTCTAAGGCCATCGTCCCATGGAGGTGCCCAGGACCAACCGTGGCCATGTCAATGGAAGCTGTGGCTTCGTCCATGATGAAGATGCTGGTCTTCCTCACGAAGGCCCGAGCCAGGCAGAACAGCTGCCTCTGTCCCTGGCTGAAATTCTCCCCGCCTTCTGTGATGATGGCATCTGAAAACAGCCCAGGGAGAGGAAGTAGGACTGAGTTAATCTTGTGCTGTGAGTGGAGCAGATGGGATGGCTTGGGGGGGCTGTTGGAAAATGTGTGTATGAGGGCAAATAGGTGGGTGTGTGTCCGAGAGCACAGGCGTGTGCAGGGCTGGTGTACCTGACACAACAACGTGGAGGCCATCTGCAGGGACTGCAACGAGGAGGGCACCCCTGGAGATGTGTGCTGCTGTGGCCCTGGGCAGTTCTGGGAGGGGGCGTGGGCACCGAGTGGTGCACTGAGTGTGTATGTAGTGTGGGCCTTGGTAAAGTGATTCACTGAAACCAAGGCTTAGCCACCCCCAATGCTCCAGGAACTGCAGCAAATATACCAAGGCTTTGCCAATCACCAGTGGACTTGATGAGTGACCTGTGTCTACGATTTCCCAGTCCCTCTTCTCCTCCCCTAAGGCAGAACTGGGCAGGCAGGTGGATGGGGCAGGGCAGGGCTGAAGATGCCGCCGTGGCATGGGGAGCTTGCAATCTGTGTCTCACAAGGATCCCTGACTGTACCCACTGTACCCTGCAGGAGGAGCCAGACCCTGAACTGACCAGTTGTGTGACCTGGGGCAAGACACCTGATGTTTCTGGGCCGCTGAATAGTGAGAAATAGGTCTAAATGGTCCTGCTGGGCTTCAGACTCCAAACTTGGGGCAAACCTGAGACACGGGCTTCCGTCTCCCTTCCTTACAGGGTCCTTGGGTGCCCAACCAACCCGGCTGCACAGCCAGGAGTAGTTACCAAGGCCTCCTGGCAGGGCCTTCACCACCAGCTTCAGCTGGGCAATTTCCAGGGCCTCCCACAGCGTGCTGTCTGAGCACTTCCTCTCCGGGTCCAGGTTAAATCTGGAAGTGGCACAGAAAGCCCCAGTAGGGAGGAAGCAGGGTCCTACCTGCATCCCCAGGAGGCAAAGAGGGCAGTGAGTGAGAGTGGACTGAGTTGGAGGTCTGGCTGGGAGAAACACCGAGGTGGTGGCAGTAGGTGGGGGACAGCATCTTAGATCCATGGGTGGGGGATCCCCTTCCAGAGCCTGCCTGGGCCTGATGGGATGGAGAAGGGCATGAGCAGGAAACGCCTCTGGGATCCTGGTCTCCCCCAGCCCCCTCCTCTTTGTGCTCCAGATCTGATGGAACTAAGCTGGCCTGGGCTGGGTGGGCCTGAAGGGTGGTGGGGCTCACCGGATGGTGCCGCTGAAGAGGACCGGGTCCTGCAGGATGATGGAGAGGCGTGAGCGCAGGGTGTGCAGTGGCAGTTTGGCGATGTCAATGCCATCAATGATGATGCGCCCTGTGTGGGTCCCAATGAGGGTGCAGGGGAAGGCGGTGACTGCTGGGCCTCCTGTCATATCTGACCATGTGCCAGGGCTGAGGCCTCATCTGGTGGCTGTGGGTACACATGGGGTGCCCACCTTACAACTCACCTTCGAACGTGTCCACCATGCGGAAGAAGGCAAGAGAGAAGGAGGACTTCCCACTGCCTGTGCGGCCGCAGATCCCAATCTGGAAAGAGAAGCAGGCACCGCCACTGGGGGTCTGGGGCTGCTGGGAGTAGCCTCTAGTGCTAGCTCTGGGTGTGTGTGCAGGTGTGGGAAGTCACAGGGTTTCTTTTTGTCCTGGTTTTCTGACCAGCTTTTCTTTGTACACCACAGTTTTGGGCTTGTTTCCTGCAGTGGGTCCAGAGAGGGCTCACACGGGACCGGCACGCAAGTACGGGCATGGATGTCCATTTGCCTGGGCCTTGGTGTGGGTCTGGGTGTGCCGGGTACTTGGCTGCAGGAGAGCTGGGGGCACTGGTGTGTCTCTATGGGTGTGAGTGTGGCAGGAGGACACAGGGGCAGCTGAGAGTGGTATGCAGGGATGCGTCTGTATGCACCGCCTTACACTGGAGCCACCTCTGATCCCATTGCTTCCTGGCCCTTGGGTACCAACAGAAATTACAATACAGAGACAGAGATAGTGACACAGAAGGATGAGAGAGGCAGGGACAGAGGTACATCCCAAGGTCAGAGAATGACATGGACGGTCACAGCAAAGTGAGACAGAGACAGAGGGGGAAATGAGAGGAGAGCAGGGCCAGGGCCATAGGCAGGGGTTCTCCCCCAGTACAAGGGCGGCCTCGCTGTCTGCCCCCAGGTCTCTGCCCTGAAGGTCAGGGGCAGTGCCCTAGGGAAAGCCCCTGACCAGTCGCAGAGAGGGAGGCCCTGACAAAGACCGTGCGAGCCGGGGGAGTCCAGAGTGTCGTCTCCTTGGTGGATGAGTGAGGAGACAAGGTCTGAGGGTAACACTGGGGGAAGGGAATAGAGGGAGAGGAAAGATGGGCCCCCACAGGCCCAGGGCAGGAGACTGCTATGTCTGAATAGTGAGAGGCCTTGGCCCTGGAAGACCATGAGGTGACTGCGAAGCCGTCCAGCTCCGTGCATGCCCTATCCCCTGTTCACGCCTGTCCTGCAGCATTGGGTTGGGCCTGCGCTCTGACCTTCTGTCCTGGGGAGATGAGGGCGTTGACGTGCTTCAGCACTGGCTTCAGGGAGCTGTCGTAGCGCACACTCAGGTTCTGGATCTGGATCTTCCCTTGGTCTGGCCAGTTCTTTGGGATCAGCGATGGTGCTGGGGGCCAGGCTGGGCTCAGCCACCAGGCATGGGGCACAGCTAGTATCCGAAAGTGCCACCCCATCCCCAGGCTCTCTTGTGGTCCCCAACCCAGATACACTCCTCCTTGGGCTCTTCCCCACCCCTCTCCCTGAGCCCCTCACCCAGGAGCCCCTCGTAGCTCTCTGCCTCAGTTTTCAGGAGCCCGTGGATGCGCTTCACGGCGCCCAGCTGGAGCTCCATGTCTGCGAGGTTCCTCACCATCCAGTTGAGGTAGTTGGAAACCTGTGGGGAGCAAGCCAGTGGCACATACTCTGTGGTCACTTAGTTCTGTCCTCAGCCACCAGGATGGCTCTTCTTAAGGCTGGAGAGGGGCCAGGGCCCCAGATTCCTTTTGCTGCCATCAGCTGCCTGCTCAGAGCAGCACCCCCCCCGGAGGCATGGGGAGAGTCAGTCATGTGGCTCCCCACCCTCCACCTGTCTGGGGCCTGGGGCTGGCCGGTCAGCCTTCCTGCCCACTGTCCCTCGGGCATCAGATGCAAATGAGCTTGGGGTAAGGCCTGGGGGTGTCTCATGTCTCCAGTGGGGAAGATGCTCCAGGAGTGCTGGCGTCTGACCCCTCCTCTGCCCTAGCCCACTGCCGCTCACCATTAGGGCATAGGTGAGGCCCAGGCCCACCAGGCCAGCAGAGAGCTCCCGGTGCAGGGAGTTGGAGATGGAGGTCACGGCCGCGATGAGCACCACACATGCACCGATGTACTCCTGCGGAGGGAGAGGAGCTGGCCTGGGCGTTTGGGGGTTGGAGCCACAGGCCCCTGTTCCACCTCACTCCCTTTTGGAGCAGAGAGCAGCTCAGCAAGACCCCCACCCCAACCCTGCAACTCACGCACACATCATCAGACACACACAAGGGCTGCAAAGACTGGAGCCCCAGGAGCCAACATGTCCCACAAGCTCATGCTCCCCCACCCCCCAGCCCCTGCACACCCTTTAACACACACACCTCAGCAGGCCCACAAACACACACAACGTGGGTGTCATATGACCCATTGCAGATACACATTCACAATTATTCTAGCCACTGGCACACACCTCAGATACACAAGCCTCCAGGCAGTGATATGGGGAAAAGGAGCGCAGGCTAGACACTAGGAGGACCACCAGGGCTGGAGGAAGGAGGAAGGCTTGGTGTCCACACGATCTGGTATCCTATCCTCTCTTTCATCCCTGGGTCCCTGTGTGCTCTTGCTCTGGCCCCACCCTGCTATCAGAAGCCCTCTGCGGGGGCCAGGGTAGGGGGGAATAGCACTTGCCATTCGGACTTCCAGCCATCTGTTGGCAGCCGTGAGGAAGAGGGAAGCAATGTTGTTGGAGTCTGTGTATTCGAGAAGCTTCTGCTGGAACCGGGCCTCGTACCTGGAGGGAGAATGAGAAACTCCTAAGGGAACAGTGTTGGTCCACATAGCTCCTAGGAGTCTCCCTACCTGCAGAGGGAGACACCAGGGCCTCTCCAGTCCCCAGACATGCCACCGTGGCCACTTCATCCCCTCTGGAATGTCCGCCCTGCTCCTTTCTGCTTATTCAAACCTGTCCAGAGTCCCTACCTCCTCCAAACTCTTGTTTTCACCCCAAGACCCATTTTCTCTAGGTCTTTCCCGTTATAATAAGGAGCACCTCCCTTTACCTGGTTTTTCACCCAGGAATCACCTGGATTCACATTCAGCCCCTTGGCAAGTCCTCTTATGTCTATCTCCAAAAGAGTCCTTGCCTCCCTCCCCCTCTATCCTGCTTCCCGCCCACTACAAACTCTTACCTGGACTACTGCATGAGCTTCCTGAATACGTCTACCTGCTGTCTCCCTACAGTTCACGCTCCACACAGTGGCTGGCTTAATCTATGTAAATTGCAAACCGTGTCCTCTCCCCACTGCTTAGAATATTAATGACCTCCGGCCAGACGCGGTGGCTCACCTCTGTAATCCCAGCCCTTTGAGAGGCTGAGGCGGGCGGATCACCTGAGTCAAGAGTTCAAGACCAGCCTGGCCAACATGGTGAAACTCTGTCTCTAGTAATAATACAAAAATTAGCTGAGTATGGTGGTGCACACCTGTAATCCCAGCTACTTGGGAGGCTGAGGCAGGATAATCGCTTGAACCCAGGAGGTGGAGGTTGCAGTGAGCCGAGATCACCCCACTGCACTCCAGCCTAGGTGACAGAGTGAGACTCTGCCTCAAAAAAAAAAAAAAAAAAAAAAAAATTAATGACCTCCCACTGCTTATAGGATGAAGAACCCCCTCCTGCCAACCTAATTCCTGCCACAAACACCCCACACACTATGCTGCACCCAGTCAGCCTTTTAAAAGCTCTGTGACAATACTAAAGTCTTCCCTACCCCAGAGCCTTTGCATACACTATTCCCTTTGCCTGGAAGGCTTTCACCCTTGCTCTTCATAAGGCTGGCTCAACTCAAGCTTCAGGCCTTACCTTAAATGCTGCCTCCTCAGAGAGGCTCTTCCTGGCCACTACCTTACTATAAAGTAGGTTTCCTCTATTATTCTCTGCAACCTGTTTGCTCCACAGTATCTGTTGTACATGCATTTCTCTAGCTGTTTATAATCATCTCCCTCAATAGACTGTAAATTCCATGAAGATGGAGGCCATGTCTGTTTGATTCACCAATGTATCCCAGTGCCTGGCACTATCAATAAATATTTGTTGGATGAATGCATGGCACTCCCCCGACCCTCTGAAATAGATGAAATCTCTCTGTACAGGGAACTCTGGAGGCATCTTTCTCATCCTTGGGTCCTCATCATGTTTTCCCTGAGTTGCTGTGCATGGACCTGCCTCCTCCCTCTGACCAGCCTGGGCTGCGGTCATCACTCTCCTTGGCCACTTCCCTCAGACCTTGCTGACATAGGAGATGCAGGAGCACTTGTTTGATGATGGAGGAAGGAATGAAAGAAAAACTGTCTCATCATCGCTGGTTTGATAGGACCAAACTTAGAGGACACAAAGGCACCCAAGACGTATCTCACTGGGCATTTGCTTTTCACTCCTGGAAGGTGTTTGTTCAGCTTTGATTGTCTCTGGGTGGAGAGAGGGCATGTGTCTGAGGGGAGTGAAGGGAGGCTCTGCGGTGGGAGAGAGCATTGCTCCTGCATACCTCCAGGGTGGAGATGTGTGGGAGGGTGACCTGTCTGAGGCGAGTGTGAAACCATGCCTGAAGGGTTCGAGTAAGTGCGCGTTGAAGATGTGTGTGCATCAGGGCACGTGCAAGTTATAGGAGTGTGAGGCACTCAGCGTATGTGGGTCTCAGGACTGTGTGAGTTGAGGGTCGGCAAGTATGAGATGGGAGCTTCTGCCACAGGCATGCGACAGTGTGTCTGAGGACTGGAAAAGAGCCCCAGCCTCGCAGCCATGTAAACCCAGGTTGGAGCCTGAATGTCACAACTTCCTGGCTGTGTGTCAGGATTGAGACTCAGTTTTCTCATGAATAAAATGGGGAAGTGAAAGTTCCTATATGAACGAAAATAACCGCCGAGCCCACCACTGAGCCCAGTGCTGGGCACTCTTGAAACTCTTTTGGGAAAAAATGAGGTCTCTTAGGAAAGCCCAGAAGGTCAGGCAAACCTGAGTTCCAAGCTCAGCGCCAGCCCCCGCAGTCTGTGTGACCTTGGTTTGATTACCCAGCCTCTCTGGGTCTCGTTTCTGCGTCTGAAGAATGTGGTGACTCGTACCGATGTTATGCAGTTCTTGTGAGGATTAAATGTAATAACGCACATACAACACTTAGCACGGTGCCTGGCACGCAGTAAGTGGGCAATCAATAAATGGTAATAGCTCTCAACAGGCTGCTGGGTTAAAGCCAATGCATTAAACATGTACAGGGTTGATTAAAAAGCCTTTCATTCAAATTTAAAACTCATTCACTGTATCAGTAGGGTGTGAAAGACCTCACTGGGTAGCAGTGGCTCTGGCTGACCACAGGTTTGGCCCGATAGGAGGCTGCTTACTGGAAGCTGGGATCTGCATACAAGGAGATCTGGCCCACTTTAGAAGAGTCACCATCTCTCTACCCCAGGGCCCTCTGAGACACCAATTTAAAGAGGGAAATCATCAAAACTTAGAGCAAAGGCTAGGCTCAGTAATGTGGAGGGACCTGGAAGTGAAGGAATGGGAGAAGTTCACGCTTGAGAAGAGGAGACTGGGAGGAGACTATAGAGTCATAATCCAGTCCCCAGGGAGCTTCTTTGTGGAAGACACAGCACGGTCTTGTCCAGGGGCGAGGGATGTCCAGGGAGCAGCGCCAAGGCCAGGGCAGAGCTTTGTCCTGCTCTTCTTTACCTAGACAAGATCCCTAAGAGGTGGCTTTCCACTGGCCCTAGGTGCTTCAGGGAGTGGGCAGAGGGGCCTGGGTACCTTTCCAGGGCTAAAGCTGGACTTCAGGGGTTGGTGGAGGAGATGTAAGCCTCTCTGGGCCCTTGGCTGGCCCTTGTGCCCTAGGGTTACTCCTGGACACAGGGCTTGATGTCTCATGGTTACTGTCACACTTCGTGCAGCTGTGCCACCCTAAAAATAACCTATTATCACTCTCTGGGTGAAGATGAGAAAAGAGCCCAACTATGTGTGTCAGGGGTCTCTGGCCTGCCTCACTAAAAGAGAGATGCCCCAGGAGATCAGACAGACCCTTGGGGAGTGGGGAACAACAGCTTCCTCCACTTGCCAGGCAGCCTCAGATGCTCCTGTCCACCTCAACATCACCACTCAGGATAGCGAGAGGATGGTAGGGGCACTGAAGTTTTCAGGAATTCCTCCAGCCTGGTGAACTCCTGCCCCTCCTTTGAGTCCTAGTTCTGATGACACCTCCTCTACAAAAACCTTCCCTGACTGTCTCTCTCCTATGCTCCCACAGCCCTTGAATCCGCTTTTTTCAGAGTACGTGTCACATGGGTTTATCCTGGCCTGCCCAAAGTCTGGGCTGTAAATGCCTGCAGGGCAGTGGCTCATTTGACTCATCTTTTTAGTGCCTGGCATGGGGCTTTGCACATGGTCGGGGCTCAGTAAATGTTAGTTGCATGAGCAAATACGTTCAAGTCTGGGCTTTGTGGTACCTTACAAAGAACGGGTATAGAACATCTCTGCACCTCAGTTTCCTTATCTGTGCAGTGGAAATGACCATTCTCAGCACCAAGGGTTGCAGTGCAGAATGAGTGGGATTGGCCTGTACAGTATTGAACATAGTGTTTTGCACACAGGAGCTCCTTAATAAAAGAAGGGCTCACGGTGGCCTGCACCTAAGGCCCTTTCTAGCATTGATACATGAAGACTTGTCCCAGCTTTGTTTCTTTTCATGCTCTGCCTCATAGAGGCCCTGGGCTTGTCTACAGAGCTGGAATTTTCCTCTCTAGAACATTCAGTGGGAGCCCACCTGGCCTGTCCCTGCTGGTGGATATCCCTTGGGCCTTGGGGCCTGAGGTGGCTTGAGAGAGACATGTCCTTGGCCTTCCTAATGGAGCCCTGAGAATCAAATCTCATGGCCTGTGCCCCTGGCCCCACCCCTGTTCCACTCCTACCTTGGGGGAATGTGGACTCGTACCTGAAGGCCCGGATGGTGGTGAGCCCTTCCACGGTTTCAGCAAAGTGCGAGAGCAGTGGAAGCTGGGTGGTGTCATCCAGCTGCTGCAGGTCCCTATGGTGGGGAACAGAGTGGAATAGTTAAGAGGGCAGGCTCAGGGCTCGGCCTGGACTTGAAGCCTAGCTCCACCTGCTCCTGCTGTGTGGATGAATGGCCTCACCTCTCCAGGCCTCAGCTTCTTACCCGTGAAGGGGGAAGACAGTGACTCCAGCCCATCAAGCTGTTGTGAGCACTGAATGAGATCGTTTATGTACAATGCTTACACACAGCCTGAAGTGGGGCATAGTTACTGCTTTCCTGAGTATTGTCCACCCCAGGTGGCCATCTGTCCCTGTACTTCTGTGCACAGCCTTGAGCTGAGCTAAGGCTGGGCAGGCAGTGTTAGTTCCATTTTACAGGTGAACAAGCTGAACCTTGAGACAGCTGGCCAAAGAAACAGAAGACCAAACTCAAAGCATTCAACCCCGTCTTCCACTTACCCCATCAAGGAACTCTTTAGACCCTGGCCAGTGATGTGATGAAATGATAGGTTTCATCTTGGGGTAAGGCCAGAGGTTTCCATGGCAGCAGAATTGCCTCCTGCTCCCCAAAGCTGCACTTTGACAAGCACATCAGTGACAGGGAGGCCAATTTGGGATGCAGGAAGTTGATTTCCCTGAAAAACCATCTCCAGGGTCAGAGTGGGTGCCAGAGAGACAGGGCTATTTCTCTGGCAGAAGAAATGAACTTTGTAGAATAGCTTGTGCAGCACTTTGAAAGCCACTGTAATTTTATGAGTGTCAACAAGCTATGTTGCTCGTGTGGGTGTCGGGCCATTCTGGATCATCCAAGCAAAAAGCTATTTATACAAATGTTGATCCTTTGGGACAGATAATTGTGGCCAAAATGCATCTAAATTTTATTATTTATTATTGCTAATAAGTGTCTCGACTCTAGTTTCTAGCCAACTATATGCCCTTGGGAAAGGTACTTAACCTTTCTGACCACAACCTGCAGTCAGAAATATATTTTATCTCACAAGTCAGTACTCACACACCTACATGACCAAAACAAAGGTTTCATGAGGCAAAGTTTGCTGTTACTCTATGAATACAGTCTGATGTTTTCTGTTCTATTTCATTTTTTTAAAAATGCTGGTTGTGATCCATGATACTGATTTCATGACCCACTGATGGGTTGTAATTGGCACTTTGAGAAACACTGGCCTAGAGGTTCTTTAATTTTTTTTCCACAATTCTTTGAATCTATGACTTTAGCAGAATCACTCTCAGAAAGAACTCCCTAGAGAACATTCTTAGAAAATTTTGATGAGGAAAGACGTGTGAATGGATCCAAAGCTCATGAGGGCAAATGTGATCCATGAGAATGGCTGTGAGAGGCTCCCTCAAGTCAAGGCTTACAGCTACACTCTGGACTCACATGTGCTGGGAGATGTTATCGTAACAGTGCTTCAATCAGGTACCCTCCGATTTCATGCATTGGCAATCAGCCTGACCACTAGAATGATGCAACCCTCCTGGGAAGCAAGTGGCAAAATGAATGAAGGGCATAAAATGTGCATTTATCATGACCTAGCAATTCCAGTCCTGACCATATCTCCCAAGGAAATAATTCAGATGTCAACCTCAGTGTGTGAGTGTGTTGGCAGACTATTATACTAGGCTAGTGGAATAAAATGTGGATATTTCTATTTCCTTCATTTCTGTTTTTTGCTTTTATTTTTTGGAGGGAACATGACCCTACTACTTCTATAACGATGAGTCTAGCAAACTGCACATTGCAAAGCACCTCCCACCCATCACCCCTGAGGCCATCACCTGGACGCCACCCGGAAGTACTTCTGGATGAAGTAGCACACGATGGCCAGGGGCAAGAGGGCCACGAGGAACACAGGTGTGACATAGGAGATGACGGCCAGGGCTGAGACACAGAGCAGGGTGGAGCGGCTCAGGCACTCCAGTGTGGATGGGATGTGCTGAGGGAGACGAGGGGGAGAGAGTGAGGTAAGTTTTGGTATTAACTGTGTTTAGAGTGCTACCGGCCATCATGTTTTGCTCTCACTTTATTTTTTGATCCTTTATTTTTCTGAGACCGAGTCTCACTGTTGCCCAGACTAGATGTAGCAGCGTAATCTCAGCTCACTGCAGCCTCTGCCTCTCGGGTTCAAATGATTCTCCTGCCTCAGCTTCCCAAGTAGTTGGGATTACAGGTGCCTGCCAACACACCTGACTAATATTTTTGTATTTTTAGTAGAGAAGGGATTTCATCATGTTGGCCAGGCTGGTCTTGAACACCTGGCCTCAAGTGATCCGCCTGCCTCCGCCTACCAAAGTGTTGGGGTTACAGGAGTGAGGCACTGAGCCCGGACTTGCTCTCACTTTATTATAGGCACACATCTTATCTCTCCAGCTACAAGGTAGACTCCCTGAGGCAGGAATCAAGATTTTGTTTTCATACCATCTAGTACGATGGTAAATAAAGAACACAGGCTGAATCAAAAATGAATATTCTCCATACAGTCAGCGACCTTGGTTCAGAATATGCTGGAACTTTACTAGAGAGAGCCAGTGGGATCTCTGGTGGAAGATAAAGGGATCTGGTTTCCCTCAGCCTTATTATGAGGCTCCCACCGGGGAGGCCCCAGCCCTGAGGCAGCATTATAATCAGATCAGGGACACTGGCTTCCTCCCGGAGGGCTGTGATCACCTGATCTGGGGAACCCAGCCTCAGACAGGAGAAGCCCCCAGGGGTCCGGGGTGTCTCTGGACAGGGAGAAAGTGTGGCACCGTCCTCTGTACCTGGTCGATGGTGTTACAGTCGGATGAAAATCTGTTCAGGATGCTCCCAAGGGGCGTGGTCTCAAAAAACCTAAGAGGCAGTCAGAGGAAGAGTTACTCATTTGTCCATTGATTTACTTCCTGTTTACTGAATGAGATAGTTACTTATTTCATGTAAGTGTCTTTGGAGTCATTCATGGGTCTGGCGTCCTCTGCCAATTTGTAGATATCTGGCCTGTATCCCCGTGAATTCCTGCAGCTGCCCAAAGGGGCGCTGGCCTTTCATTAGCCTCTCAGGTTCTCAAGCCCATCTGACCACTGCCGCTTTTCTCAGCTGCCGGCTCAGCCTGACTCAGCAGCTGTCCTCCTGGGACACAGAGTCCTCTCCAGAGGGACAACCTGCCAAGGGGAACAGGGTCCTGGGGACAGCCTGCTGGCTGGCTGACCCAGAGTCAGCCCAACCCCAACCAGGGAGTTTCAGAATTACAGAGCTGGGGCAAACAGAGTCAGTAAACTCGGCGGCCATATCTGTGGGCCACGGAAAACTCATGAGGCTGGAAAGTGAAAAGTGCAGTTAGACAGTGAGGTCTAGCCTTGACAAGGGGCCAGAAAACCTGTTGGCCTGTTGTGTTTTTAAACCAAGTTGGCCAACCAATTGGGCAGTGACAACTTTAAACCTCTTTGACATCAAGTGGACTTTGAGATTTTTATCCATCCCATTACAGGAAATTATTAATAGAACAGCTACCTGTTCCCCCAGTGTCAAAACCTGAGGCTGGCTGAGGGAGAGAGAGGGAGGGGAGGGTAGGGAGCTGAACTCATGGGTGGGGATGGGCAAATTACACCTGCTTAGGGAGGAGAAACCAATCTTTACCTGGACGTGCAGACGCTCTCTTTAAAGGGCCATGGTGACAATTAGATGAGCTAACCACACACAATGCCTGTCACAGTATCTGGCTGAGTAAATGCCAGTTTCTCCCTGCTTCTTGCACAAGGAGGGCACTTTTACACACACTGTCTCCTTGAGTCACCTCCACAAACTTGTGACAGAGGTTGTATATACCCATTTTATAGATGGGAAGACTAAGGCTCAGAGAACAGTGACTTGCTCACAGCCTCAGCCTGGCCAGGGGAGAGGGGTACCTCATAGGGGCTAGGATGATCCGGTTCAGCAGGCTGCGGTGCAGCCTCTTGGCCACCTTCAGCCCTGTCCATTCCACAGTGACAGACGTGACGAGGCACAGCACGATGCCCAGGCTGCAGAGCACCGTGAACACCATGGCGTAGACAGTCTGGTCGAGGGAGCACTCCTTCACAGGCAGAGAGTGAGCTGGGGTTCTGGGGTGCCCATGGGCTCAGCCCTTCCCCCACCCCCACTCCCAGTCTCTGCCACAGGCTACCGGTCACACCTGGCTGAGGGAGCAGTTCCTGGCTGCAGGGGTCAGGGTCAGGGCGCTGTCGGTCCACTTGGCCAGCCAGTAGTCAATGGCCACCAGGACCATGTGCTTGAGCAGCTGTGAGAAGACCAGCAGCGACAGGAGCAGGATGCCGGCAGAGGACAGGTACTTTGCGCAGGCTTGCCATGGGATCTCGGCACGCTGGTGCAGCACAGACGACAAGTTGTCGTCCTCATCGCTCTCAGCTGCCTCCTCTGCAGGCCGCAAGAACCCACTCTGTGGCTACACATTTCCATCCCTCTGAGGGTGAATCAGGGGGCGTTTTATCCCCACTTACAGAGGGGACAACAGAGGCACACAGAGGGAAGCCACTTAATCAAAGGCACACTACTGCACCACACCCAGAACCCCAAACCTTAGCCTTTCTGTGGCTGATCAGACCTCAGGCCATAATTTCACTCCCAGTCCCATCGCCTGTACCTTCCTCCTCTTCCTCATCCTGCAGAAGGCCATCCCTCGAGGACATGGTACGAGATAGACCCTGGGGTGGCTCTGTGGCTTTTCTCTCTGTGACAGTCTCCTATAAGACAGATGTGGCCTGACCAATGCCTTCAGGGTATATGGTTGGTGGGGGAAGGGGAAGTTAAGGCATAACTACCCTAGTGATGACCAATGTCAGGTTTCCACATTGTCCCTGCCTGAGGGAGGAGCAGACAGACACACATTCATCTTGCCAGGATTTAGTCCTTCCCCTTCATGAGATAATAGCACCCCCATATCCCTGTGGGGAACCACTCTTCCCCTATTTTTAGTCTCTGTGATTCAGGTGGGTCTGGCTCCCAAAGTGGGCACATGACTCAGGACAGGCCAATC
Organism: Macaca fascicularis; assembly: GCF_037993035.2. Classification (NCBI taxonomy): domain Eukaryota; kingdom Metazoa; phylum Chordata; class Mammalia; order Primates; family Cercopithecidae; genus Macaca; species Macaca fascicularis. Next base: position 48,376,095 of record NC_088388.1, on the reverse strand, counting down.
CTCATATTCCACATCCCTGGCCACAGTGATTTGTTCAGGGGTGGGCACATGAGCAAACTGGACAAATGAGACTCAGCCCTGGAACTTTTGCTGAACTATGGTGAAAGAGGCGCTTTTTTTCTGGCAGAGTTGTTGAGCTGGGAGAATGTAAACCTAAGACTGCTGCTGGCCCTCACTGATACCATGAGAATGGAGCCACTTTGAGGGCAGCAGAGCCAAGAGGTGGGAGAAACAGATTTCTGATGACACTGACGACCTGGCTCCAGCACACTTAAAGCTATGATACACCTGGACTTTTTGGTTTCACGGGTCAAAAAATCCTTAACTCCCTCTTGTTTTCTTTGCTTAGTTTTCTTTGCCAGTTTGAGTTGATTTTCTGAAACTTTGCAACTAAATAGTATCTGACTATCTCAGGATAAGGCAAAGGTGCCCACCTGATTCTGCCCTGGGTACCTGGCACAGGTACTGTCTCTTCTCTGGTAGGAGCAAGTTCATGCCCAGCTCCCACATCTACCCTTTAGGGGGCTTCCTGGGGCAGTAAGGATAGGAAGACCTTTATGAGTTCAGGTTCTAGCAGAACCTTCGCATCCAGGGGTGGCTGCTTGGCCACCCCTGGATATACCCACCTTCTCCAGCTCTTGGTCCTGCCGGTTCATGAGGGTCTTCCAGTGCTCAAAGAGCTGGCACTCAGACCTCTGGAAGTCCTTGAGGGTACCCTCCCTCTGGATGGTGCCATCCTTCATGGCAATGATCTGGAAAGGCAGAAACAAACCTAGTTTGGGGGCTGGCTGGGGAGGAATGGTGGTCACATCCCTCAAATGTGGAGTCTGAGATGGAGGTGGACACATCCCTTTCCTCACTACAAATGGCCTCCAGCTCATCCACTGCAAGTGGGCTGGTATTGATAACCTAGACCCACCAACATATTCCTGGGACCTAGAGTTCGGTACATCTGAGGGGCAATTCTCAATGGCTGGGTTTGCAGAGCAAATTAGTGCATCCTGCTCAGGCAGGCTTGTTACCCACAAGGACTCCACCCATGGCAGCAGCTGTCATACACTATGCAGGCTCATTGTACACTACCCTTAGCTCCTCTTGACGGTGGGTCTGGCAGCCTCCATCAGGGCTTAGCAAAGCACCTGCTGGTCTAAGTGTGTGTGGCCATGCCTCTTTGGAATCAATAAATCTTTTGTTTGTTTGTTTGTTTGTTTTTAGACAGGGTCTCACTCTGTTGCCTAGGCTGGGGTACAGTGACACCATCTCAGCTCACTGCAATCTCTGCTTCCTGGCTCAAGCCATCCTCCTGTCTCAGCTTCCTGAGTAGCTGGGACCACAGGTGCACGCCACCATACCTGGCTAATTTTTTGATTTTTTTTTTTTGTAGGGACGGGGTTTTACCATGTTATGCCAGGCTGATCTCGAACTTCTGGGCTCAAGCAATCCACCCACCTTGGCCTCACAAGGTGCTGGAATTATAGGCATGAGCCACTGCACCCGGCTCAATAAAACTTTTTATTTGGAACACTCGATGACACCACCACGTAGACCTGCCATTAATTCAGACACCCACCCCTGCTGCCCTCACCCCCTCCCACCCTATGCTGGGATTCAAGGGGCTCGAGAGTCCTGGTCACTGGTTCCTCAAGGAACCTAGCACTTCTGTGTTCCTCAGGATTATCCTGAACTACAAGGTATTGCCAGGGTCACTACAGAAACTCAGAAACAAACCTTCTGTATCTGTATATATATTTAAATCTTTGGGTCTTTGGGTCTTTTCTTTGGGTCTTTTTTCTTTGGGTGATTTGGGTTCTTTTTTATACTGGACGGGTCTCATTATACGTGGAAGGAAGATTCGTCTTGGGGAAAATAAGCAGAGCCATTCGGCACGGGCCTGAAGCTCAGAGACGGCCTCAATTTTGGCTATTGTTCAGAGGAAAATTTATATAGGTGTAGGCAGGACCTAGATCTCAAAAGTCACATGATCTCCCTCTTAAAAATTAAATGCTTTCTAACAAATCAAAAAGTAATTATTTTCTACCTACTGATGAGTATGGGAATTTAGTTAATGAGGGGTTTTACAACATTGGACTCTATTGATAATATTAAAGTTTCTTTCTTTCCTTCCTTCCTTCCTTCCTTCCTTCCTTCCTTCCTTCCTTCCTTCCTTCCTTCCTTCCTTCCTTCCTTCTTTCTTTCTCTTTCTTTCTTTCTTTCTTTCTTTCTTTCTTTCTTTCTTTCTTTCTTTCTTTCTTTCTTTCTTTCTTTCTTTCTTTCTTCCTTCCTTCCTTCCTTCCTTCCTTCCTTCCTTTTCTTTTCTTTTTCTTTCTTCTTTCTTTCTTTCTTTTTTTTTCAAGTTTTCAGAGACAAGGTCTCACTCCGTCGCCCAGGCTGGAGTGGAGTGCAGTGGCGTGATCATGGTTCACCGCAGCCTTAAACTCCTGGGCTCAAGTGAACCTCTTGCCTTGGCCTCCCAAAGTGCTGGGATTACAGGTGTGAGCCACTGCACCCAGCCTGAAGTTTCTATTACTACTGCTATTGTTTGGTTCCATATTTCCCATATGATTCCCGGGGTGGTGCATCCATCCACCCCGGGAAGGTCATAGGGTGGGAAGATGGCTTTTCCATCCAAATGGGCACTCCCAGTGGCCAGGGGGATGGGTCATCAAAAGGGCAGGAATCAGAAGGTGAGAAGTGAGCGCGTGATTATTCCTGAGACTTCTTGGTGCCAGCCTTGAGTGTATCACTGGGGCCCAGGCCAGGATGGGGAGTGCCTGTGGGTCTGGGTGACACCAAACCCCTGGCCTGTACAGGGTCTCCCTGAGATGCCCAGCATGCATAAAGTCATCCAGTGCTGGCCTCTTATGCTTTGTGGCCCTCAGCAATTGCTACCAAGACAACTGATTGGTTCCTGCCAAGATGCTTGACAGCCTCCCCAGCCCTGGCCCCTGTAGCCTGACCCCCTTGTTCCCCCTCACCCAGTCTGCATGGGGCAGGTACTGTAGCTTGTGGGTCACTAGGACCACTGTCCTCTTGTCGTCCCGGAGAAGCTCAAGGATGCCAGCCTGCATCAAGTGGTCACTCAGATGGATATCCAGAGCTGAGAAGGGGTCATCCTGGGCAGAAGGGAGAGAAGGAGAGTAGAGGGTAGGGACAGGTATGGTGGGGAGGGGTGACAATGAGTATAAAATCCATTAGAGTTCTATCAACTTTGGTCTAGGGACTGAAGTTAGTTAGCTGTGTGGCTTTGGACAACTCACCCAACTTCCCTGGGCCTTGGTTACCTTATCTTAAAATGGGGCAGTTGTCAGATATCACTCTCAAATGGATCTAATCACTACACTGCCTGATTCCTGGACCTTCAACAGCTCCCCATCATCTCTAAAGTCAAACCCTGTGGGCTGGTGTTCCAAGTGCTTTATAACCTCTCACTTTCCCTTCTAGACTCATGTGCCATCTGTGCTTTCCCAGCACTCTGCATTCCAGGTTCCCAGGAAGCCTGCCGTCTGGGCCCTCTCCTGAGCTGCTCCTCTGCCTGGAGCACTGTTCTGCTTTTTATCTGTCTTGTGAACGCCTACCCATCCTTCGCTCACCTAAGTACCAGCTCCTCCGCGTCCTGTCCTGACCCCCACGCCTACCCTTCCTTCCTCTCTCTTCCCGTGACACTGGCGCAAAGCCAGATCTGATCGTTGTTTGTCCATTGCTGACTATGGCACTCCCAAGAACTGAGACTTCTTGTGCTTGTGGCTGGCACAGAGTAGACGCTTCATCAACATTTGCTGAAATAAAATGTCCGCCTCACTTTTCTCTAGCAGGGTTGTTTAAATCTCACAAGAGATCGCAAATACACCAATGCTTTGTAAAATGCTGTGCATGTGTCGGATGGTAACGGACACTAAGAACCTTCCCACTGTGAAGTGTCTTTAGTAAAGGAGTGCTTGTGCGTGTGGTGTAGGGAGAGGGGAGGGAATAAAGCTGGAATCAGAGACTTGGGCTTCCTTCTTCCAACTCCCTGTGCAAATGGCCTCCCTCTTTCCTTCTGTTTAATCGGCTTTCCCTTTGAGGCTCTCCTCCAGGAAGCCCTCCCTGATTACTCCAGCCCTCACAGTTGATTCCCTGGACAAGTCCTCCTCATAGTTCATGCTGCACAGTTTGGTTTTGAACTGGGCTGGACCTCTTGAACTGGGTGAGCTCTGTCTCTCTTATCAGATTCTAAATCTTCGAGGCCAAGGACTGGGTCTTAGAATTCTTCAGTGTCAGTCAAGAAACCTGACACAACAGAGCTTGACACAAAGTAGCGTAAAGATAGCGAATAAGTTTTATCTCATGTTTGATAGCTAGTGGTTACCTGGAGTGCTGTGTTGAGAAGGATTCTGAGGATGAGTTAAGGTCTATGGGAAATAATGCTGTGAACAATTAGCAATGTCTGTCCTGGGCATAAGATGGGAAGTGGCAGCACACATTCCGTGTATCAGCCATTCTTATAGTTGGGCTGCGTAAGTGTTGAGGGGTTGGGCTGTCCCACAGACAGGCCGCCTGTAACTACAGCTTGCCTCTCCTCATTGGCTACTGCAGAGCTCAATCTGAAGTCTGCAATGGGTCATTCGTGCGCTCCTTGCCTGCCTCAGTTTCCCTATCACTAGGATAATTAGGCAATATATCTGGCAGGAGGGGTTTACTCCTGGAGAGGGAGATTGTTGGATGATGGTGGGTCGGGGGGAGGTGGAGGTTAGGCCTGGGAGGCAGCCAGAGACCAGGACCCCAAGGGAACTGCCAGCTGATGCACTCACCAAGAAGACGACGTTGGCATGCTGGTAGAGGGCTCGGGCCACACTGATTCGCTGGCGCTGACCACCAGACAGGTTGATGCCCTGTCACCAAAGAGGAGGAACAGATCATGCCCTCAGCCATTCAGGGGACACTGTCCTGGCCCCTACTGGACTGTGAGCTCTTTGGGACGAAGGCCTGGCTCTATCCACTTCTTTGCCCGCTTCTCGGCTTGCAGAGAGAAGGAACTTGAGTGTTTACTGAATTCATTTGGAAAAGGGGAGCACGAGCCCCAAGTCTTTAAAGATTCATCCTGTAGGTGCTAGGGACCATCTGACCAATGCAAACAAAGAGAGAGGCAGTAGGGATTTAAATCACACAAAGGGAGGACAGTCACAGGAGAATTCTATTCCTCTAAGCTTGTGGAGGGGACCCCATCCGGAGGATGAACAGGAACAATACCACCCAGGCTGAGCACAGTGCTGCGTGGGCTCTCAGTATATACCTGGGGCACAAATGAAGAAGATCCCAGCCTGGGAGGGCGCTAAGCTGACCTTGCCCTCCAAGCAGGACTGAAAACCTGTCAAAGGACATCATCAAGGACATCATGTTTGACCTCACTGCAGGCAACTCTTCAGCCTTCAACGTCTCCTATTTCCTAGTTACCCACTCTCCTGAGTAGTGTCTCAGGGCGTGATAGGTTGGGGGTCCTGGCTTTGAAAAAACCCCTCAGGGGCTGCTACTAACCCGTTCCCCAATCTGGGTCTGGTCTCCATGGGGCAGGATGTCGATGTCTGGCTGCAGAGAGCAGGCCTCAATGACCATCTTGTACCTGGCATGGGTAGAGGCAGAGGGTGCACCTGGTCAGCCTGGTCAGAGTTGGCCTGAGCACTTGCAGAGGGTCATTAGTCTCTGGGTAGCTGTGCCCGGGGTAAGCAATGGCTTTAATGGGCCTCCCGCTTGGGTGCAAGCAAACACCATGTGAGCTTGAAAAGAGCTGAGATCAGCACTTCACACAGCGTTTGGGCAGGTTAAATACTAGAAGGATGGAATTGGTTGGGAGCAAACATGCAGAGTAAGTGATGAAAAGGCACTCATGGTCTCTATGCAGTGGGAAAAGCTGCAGCCGGAGCCCATGCTTGGGGCACTGCTAGGGAAAATCACTGCTGGTTGGTTTAGGCAGTAATGATGATGGCTGGTCAAATATTTGCCCAGCTTGTTCCTCTCATACTTCCCCAGCCAGCCCTTGGCCTGGGCAGGTGCCAGCCAGAGTTCATGGAGGCATCAGAGTATCTTGGTGAAAAACATGTATTTAGGTGTTAGGCAGCTTTGGATTTGAGACCCATCTTGGTCACCTACTGGCTGGGTGGCCTTGGGTAAGTTACCTAACCTTTCTGAGACTTGGTTCTTCATCTGTAGAGTGGAATAATAATAGTACCTACCTACTGAGGTTGTTGTAAGCATGAGAGGAAATTCCGTGTACAAAGAGCTCGGCACTGGGCCTGGTATGTGATAAGAGCTCAATCGATGCTAGCCCTAACTATTATCATTGGAGGGAAAATAGTGCAGAAGCCAGGCGAATGGAGACTCAGAGAGAGAGCTGGCTAGCCCTCCCACCAGCTAGAGAAAAGGCAGCAGGCCTCTCTCCCTTCCCTCCGCACCTGCCCTCTTCCCTCCGGGAGCTGGATTGCCCCGATGCTCAGGCACACCTGGCCCCTCTCCAGGCGCACCATATGGAGAGGCTGGAGTGCAGATAAGCGCCTGGTGAGTGAGATGGCTGGGTGTGGGTGATCGATGGAGGGGCCCGGAACTGGGGTAGGCTGGCCAGAGACAGTTCCTCCCTTCCCCCATCCTGCCTCCCTCCAGCAGGCTTTTACCGTTGTTTGTTGAAGGGACTCTCAAAGATGATGTTCTCCTCCACAGTGGCATTTAGCAGCCATGGTTTCTGAGAAGCATAGGCCACAGGGCCTCTCTTTCTGGAAGAAGCAGGGTGGGAGCAGGGGTGCGGGAGGCATTCTCAGGGGCTTGTTCTCAGAGGCAGTTGTCAAGCTGATTGCTCAGACGGGGGCAAGGGGATGGGGAGGTGCAGCTGGTAGAAATCTGCTTAGCGTGGCCTCTGGTGGCCTTGCCTTTCCCCAGGCAGGTTTGAGAGGTCTGGGTCTCAGCTGACTGGGGCAGCAGGACCTCATCCCCTCCCTGCCCTACACCCAGCCTGCCCCAGCCCTGCAGTCTGTTGTTCCTTAGTCAGGGAGGAGCCCAAAAGTATGACCAAACCAAGGCAACACTCAACTTTCAGCTTCCTCCCTCTTTGGGTGGCCCTCAAGTCACTGAACTTAGCAGGTAATTCTCCAAATGGAAAAACTTTTTTTTTTTTTTTTTTTTTTTTAAAGCAGAGCCAAGGAAGCCACATTTTGTGTGATGTGGATTTTGAAGACAAAAAGAAAAAAAAAAAAAAGAGATCCCAGATAAAAATGATCTTGTGTGACGGGAGTAAATGAATGCATAGAAACAGCAGCAGCTCCCAAGCCACCTAGTGGAGCACAGGGGCCCTCCTTGGCCTCCCCCAGACGCTGGGGCTGGGGCTAGGGCCTGGGGGCTGCCCTCCAGAGTGATGTGGCTCCCTTGGGCCTGAGAGCGCCTTGGAGGGGGCTGACCCTGGAGGGCAATGTTCCCAGGATGTGGTACCTGATATCCGAGCCGGTCGCTGTCTCCTGCTCTGGGCTGCAGCAGGGGAGGAAAGGCACACTGAGCTCTCATGGGAGTGAACCGTGTCCTCCAGGAAGATGCTGAGCTCCCTCTAACCCAACATGAGCATGCCTTTACAATCCCCGGGACCCAGTCTACAGCTACAAATGCTGCATAGAGAGGTGTGGAGAGTGGGGTATGGCCATCTTGGGGAAGCCTCTGCTGCCTGACCACATGGGTGTGTGAGGAGGGCCCTGGAGGACCCAGTTAAGAGGGAGAATGGGGAGAGGTGCCATTGGTGCAGGCTCTGGGGGGAAAACTTGCCAGGTCAGGGAGTATGTAGCCCACTATGTGGCTCCTCCAGACCCAGCCTCTGTATTCGGGTTGGAATGAACAGGCTGAGGTCTGAGGCTGATACAGCTGCACAAATAGCTGGCGCAGGGAGCACTCTGGACAGAGCCAGGCCAGGCCAGGCCAGGCAGGCTGACACCAGCACCTGCACTCTGGGGGTGGGAACCCATGGCCACGGAGCTGTGAGGGCTTCAGGCATGATCTGCAGTGCATGTGGCCCCATCAGAAGACAACCATGGAATGTGGGGGATCTGCCAGGGAAGATGTCAGGTGCAGTGCCATGTGCCCTGGACTGCCCAAGCTGCTCCCATGTCAAATATTCTGCCACTCTGTTCTCACCCACACACGCACACTTGTCACACGCCATGAGGTCTGATTTTTGGCTCAAGAAATACGGTCACTACCATTACAGAGGCTGAGCCTGTCATCACATACTGATACTTGGGGACAAAGAGGGAGAAAGGGCAGAGAAAATACAGCAAAGTGAAGCCTCTTTGGTGTTGGAAAGCAAAGGCCAGAGGCTTAAACTTATTTATAAAGCTGAGCCCACCTTCCCATCCTGACTTCATACCACCCCTAGGTGTCTCAAATGTTCTCGGGAGAGGTGGGGGGAGGGAAAGTTTTGAGGGACTCAGAGCCTCATTAATCTATTTCACTCGGATTTTTTAGATTTGCACATTGAACACAGAGCAACAAGACTGAATTTCTCAACTTTCTTTTCCATTGTCACTGAGCCTTTTTAGATATATATATTTTTTTCTGTCTTTCCTGTCACTTAAAAAAATATCAGAGGTTTAGAAAACCTCTGAAACTAAAAGTACATTCACAAGGTTGTGCAACTATCACCACTATCTAATTCCAAAACATTTTTATCTTCCCCAAAAGAAATCCCATACACATCGGCAGTCCCTTCCCTCTCTCTCCCACCAGCCCCTCACAACCACTAATCTATTTTCTGACTCCATCCACCATGACATTTTAGCACCACAGATACATTGCTATCTGTTTGGTACTTTGGACAGTCACAAAGCATTGCAATGTCTGAGTGTTTTCCGCCCCCAAGAACCAAATTTTGCCCTCATTGAGAATGCAGGCCTTAGCCCCAGGTCTCTGAAAATATGTAGGCTGCACACCCCTGAATCCACACTCAGCATTCCCCACCCACAAGTCCCCCGCCCCCACTCTGCCCCTTCCCTTTGTTGGGACCCACTTCTGACCCAGTCCCAAGGCTGTACCTGGCGTCCTCTCCTGTCTCGCTGTCAGGAAGGCTGCTGGGACACAAATGGGAAAGACCAACACCAGTTAGTTCCCGCCCCAGTGCTGTTCCATCACGTTGGGTCTTAGGGGTGAAGGAATCCCTACCCCTCTCATCCTCCCACCCATTCCCAGGGTTTCCAAATGGCCTCTGTGGGGTCAGAAAGCACCCTTCTCAGTCTCTGTCCCTCCCACAGCACCTGGATGGGTACCCTCCAAATAACACGTGCTAAATCAGCGTTCCTGGCATTGACTCGGAGCAGCAGTGAGGCTGGCTGGGCATCAGGAGCATTTTATAGTTGGAAAACTAAATCTTAGACAGGGAAAGTGAGAGGACAAAACCATTTCTTATAGTGTTTTCCAAACTGTGGATAGGGACCCAATCACTGGGTCTGGAATAAGTAGGCGGCAAGTGCATTAGAAGAAAAAGAAAACAAAAAAAAGGGATAGATGAAATCAGTGTGTACTGCATGTGGTACTATATTTTTCGTGATTTTTTCTCTTGTTTATAAATGCATAAATATAGTGGACTGTAATGTCAAATGCTTTTCATACTGTGGATTATGATAACTTAAAAAACACTGAGTGAGGTAACTTGAATTGTGATGGCAATTTTGCCAGTGCTGTATCGCCTCCCCTAGGACACCTCTCAACCTTCCAGAAGCAGCCACTTGCCAATGAAATATATACTTCTGACATGAACATTTGGGGGAAAAAATCTTTATTTTCACACAGATCTTACTTTAATAATACTAAAAACAGCTAAAATTTATTGAACTTTTATAAGCACCGTAGTAGTTTTCTCTCTCTCTCTCTCTCTCTCTCTCTCTCTCTTTCCCTCCGTCCCTCCCTCCCTCCCTCTCTTTCTCTTTTAGACAGGGTTTCACTCCTGTTGCCCAGGCTGGAGTACAACAGCGTGATCTCAGCTCACTGCAACCTCCACCTCCTGGGCTCAAGTGATCCTCCTGCCTTGGCCTCCTGGGTAGCTGGGATTACAGGGACGCACCACCATGCCTGACTAATTTTTGTATATTTTTTTGTAGAGACAGGAATCTCCCTATGTTGCCCAAATCCTCCAGCTTTGGCCTCCCAAAGTGCTGGGATTACAGGCAGTGAGCCACCAGGCTCAGTCGCTACTGTCTCTTTATAAAGCTCAAAATAACCATATGAAGGAGGTTTATTTTGTTCGCCCTCACTTTACAGATAAAGAAAGTGAGGCTCAGAGAAAGGCTAAGTAACTTGCCCAAAGTCACACAGCCAGTAAGTAATGGAGAAATAGCTCTGACTCCAAAGTTCATACTCGTAAATGTCGTGGTACATTACTCCCCTGTGATTTCCCGTGCCATAGCTCTGATAAATGCCCCTTGTTAGGAGAACCAGGGTGGACGAAATTAAGGATGGAAATGAGCCTGATGAAATTTCCCTCCCGCTAAGGGTCAGGTGACTGAATGGAGATTCTGATGGGTATGTAGTCCTCAGTCCCCTCTTTTCCTGTTCTCTAATCTTTGTGCTCTCATTTTATTATCTTAACCCAGCCAAACTTCGCATTCCCTAACCATCAGATTGCTGTAATTTACAGTTTACAGACAAGCTGGTAACATGAGACATAAAAACCCAAAGCTTACAAATTCCAGCTCTGTGTCCACAGACTAGATAAGCTTATCTCTGGAGTCTTCCTGATGTGACTACTTCCAGAGTAGCAGAGGTGGTTATTTATGCATCTGTGGCATCCCTGAGGACCCCAGCACACAATAAGCTCTCCCTGCTCTAACTCAGTTTGCAACATTGTCTGCACTGCTCAATTAGCCCTCATAATGGAGTACCTTCCTTTCTAATCAGCTCCTGTGTAATTCGTTCATCCCCAGTGGGATTTTAAGGCAGGAAGAACATCTTTTTCAGCCCTCATGGTGCTTAGCACATGACAGAGCTATATAATGAATGGAAGTTGGTAACAGATATATTAATCATTTGGGAAGAAGAAAGGGAGGGACTGGCTCTCATTGCTGGCCTTCCCTGCGCACTGTGAGAAGTTGTTTGCAAACAACTCATCATCTCATCCTTACAACCCTATAAACCCTATCCCCATTTTACACATGAGGAAACTGAGACTCAGAGTTTGCAAATGTGATGGAGCTGGGAAGAGGAGAAGCCGGGGTGTGAATCCAAGTTCTTCTCTTTCCAGTGTAGCCTCAAGTCTCCTCCAATGAGCCACCCCAAAGCTTTGTATCTGTTTTAAGCTGAAAAGTAAAGAATGGTATGTCTGGCAGGCACCCTCTCACACTGATTGCTGGGGTCCTTACAAGAGTGCTGAGGGCATTCGATTCCTCCTCTGCCTGCACTCTAGGGATGAAGCACACAGCTGAAAGCATGAGTCTCCAAGTTCCCCAACCGCATGTCCTTCCCTCCAGCTCACTAGGAGCCGGCATATGTGTGGCAGCCTGAATCAGGGCACAGAGGCTGCCTTCCAGGGGCTCACACTCTGGTAGGGCAAATCAGACAGGTACCGAAGTCAGGAAGTTATAAGGGCCAAAAGAAAAGTAGGACAAAGTACCAGAGAAATTTTTGGGAAAAGTATACACAAATGCATATGCAAATGCATAAAGAAAAAACTGGAAGCTTCTGGATGAGGGGATATTAGGTGGTTTTTATGTTCTGTATGCTTGTGTATCTTTTCTAATGTAATGTGCATTCTTTTACAGTCAGGGAAAAAACATAATTTTTAAAAGAAATTTGGAGGAGGAAGAAATCTGAGAAAATGAGTAGAGCCTCATAGAAGAAGTCATAACTGAACCGAACCTTAAAGAGTGGGAAGCATTGAGACGCTGGAGGTGAAGGAGGGAACTGTAGGTTAAAGGAAGAAGCAGCATTTGATAACAGGTGCGAGAAGTAGGAAAAATATGGGCTCTGACATTTGAATCCCAGAGGCTTTTTCCACTCACTGGCTGTGAAATCTGAGGCAAGCCCTTTTACTTGGAGGAGCCTCTGTTTCCTGATCTATAAAACGGGGGTGAAGGCACAGACTTCACAGTGACACTGGAGAATGTATTACAGCTCACAGCTGGTTAGCGGGCAGGTTATAGGCTTGAAGAACTAGGAGGAATTGTCTTTTCAGCTCAGTGCTTGGCCACAAAACTACAGGGAGAGGGGGAATCGAATACCCCCAACACTCATTTAAGACCCGGTAATAAATAAAAAGGGAAAAAGTGGAAACTGAGGTTCAAAGAGTGAGCTAGGATATACAGGGCTCCACAGCCCGTTCATCCTGCCCAGACAGGCTTGTCTGTCCTGAAAGGTTACCTTTCACCCACAGGGTCCTTTCCAATTGATGTCATTGGGTCCCAAAGCCAAATCTCTGAGAGAGGAAAGGTAGAATTTTACTCATTGTCCAGACAGTGAGTCTGTCTCAGAGAGGTGGAGTAACCTGCTCAAGGTCACAGAGCTAGCAAGTGGCAGCATCAGGACTACAGCCAGGGGCCATCTGGTTCCCACGCCCGGATGGTCACTTCCACAGAGCATCCCTTCTCCTGTCTGTCAGCTGTCTCACCACACCTGCCTCCTCCAGGAAACCCAGGGGCACTTGAGCCCCTGACTTCAGCTCCCCAAAGGCTCCAGGAATTGTACAGGCAGATGAGACCGGGGTCGTCCTGAGGGAATTCTTTTTCTCTCTTCCTGGGGAATCAGGGCTCTTGGCAGGCAGCATCCACACCAACCACCACAGGCAACAGCATTGCAGCAGCAAGCTCCAGTGAGACTGCATTGCAGCTCCTCACAGGGAAGTGGGAGCCTCTTCCCCACCCTGATCCTTTCCTCACGGCCCTGGTTCCTGCTGATCCCCTGGGGGCATTTAAAGTCACTCTACTGTGGATATTAATGACTCTATTCTTATTTCCAGGGAAAGAATTTCACCCAAGTGTATCTGCTAATATTGACTTTTTACCAAAACATTTTCCTCTTAAGGATAAAAGAGAGAGTTTGCAAATTCCCAGGTTGACAGTTCCTTCAAGCAGAGAGCCAGGGAGGGGAGGGTGATTCTTTCTAAAGCAAATGCTTGGGAACCACACAGTTCTCTCTGAGACCAGGAGCCAGGCTGCTGACACGAGGGACCAGCTCAGGGCTGCATCTGCACGACTTCAGCAGATGGACCCTTCATGCCCACCCTGCGGCTCTGTCTGCACACCTCTGTCCACTCTGGGTGGGTGAGCCCCCAAGGGCAGGTGCCAGGCCTTTTCCTTTGTAGCCTACACAGAACGGTTCACAAAACACACATCTGCATGGGGCACCTGGGGTGCAACATGGAATAATCCCTCAAGGATCTCAGAGTCATGGAGGAGACAGACGCGCTAGCAAATAATTATAATACCATGTGAGGTATGCACTAACGGTATTTGCTCATTCCCAATACTGATGGAGAAGAGGGATAGTGAAATACTGGGTTAGGAAACAGCTCGGACAAAGGCATGTGGAAAGGAGAGAGATGTCAAGATCCATTATAATGGCAGCCTCTTGAAGGTCTTAAGTTGTTCCTGGTTCATTCATTTAGCAAAGGAATTCGTTTAGCAAAAACCACTATGGATATAGTGAGACAAATAAAATATGGTTCCTGTCCCCAGGGAGCTCACAAGAATCTTTCCCAGGAGACAGACTGGAGTACATTTAAAGAGGAATAGGGAAATTTTGTTCCTGGCAAAGAAGTACACTGTTGAATAATAATATTTATAGGATATTTACTACATGCTAGGTTAATCCTCACATCAATCTCACGGGTAATAAGGGAAACTGGTAGAGAAAGTTTATGAAATTTTCCAAAGCACAGAGACCAAATGTGAGCCCAGGCAGCTTGGCTCCAGAGCCTGTGTGTGTAGCCATACTGCTCACGTGGTCACTGGAGGAATAAATGAACAGTCGCACCAACAAAGCACCCATCTCCCCAGAGCATTCTCCATTCTGTGCCTCCTAATCCCCCAACTTCCTTCCTTGTGCCTCCTGGAACTCCTTCTGGCTGCCTGGTCACTAGGTCTTGGCCTGGGTATGGCTGAAAAGCATCTGAGCAGCAGCCTGGCATCACCCTCGTCTCTGGCTGCAGGCATGCAGACTCGGGAGGGCTTGCCAGGTGAAAGGTTGTTTCGCTTTTAGTTCACTTTGCAAGTACGTCTTCTCCCTGCAGACCTGGAGCTCAATGTCTGAGGTGTGGAGTTCCTGCCAGTAATGGAGGGGGACTCTCAACACACAGCCCCCACACTTAACTCAATGCCCAGGATAGATGGGCCAGCCAGAGCGGTGCACATGTCTAGATTTTGAGAGACAAACAGCAGATGAAGCCAGTTGAGTCGTATCTGCCTAGACGACGACTGCCTAGCCACTATAAGGAGCTCCAGACTGGCCTTCCTTCCTACAGTCTGTCTGTCTGTTTCTTCTTCTCTCTCCCCAGTCCATCATCCTTTGTCACAAGCATGATCCTTCTGCAGCATTTGGGCTAAATCTTACTTCCTAAAGGTAAGCACTGTATCCATAGTGCTTTTGCTAAATGAATTCATTTGCGAAATGAGTGAACCAGAAACAACTTAAGACCTTCAAGAGGCTGCCATTTTAATGCATCTTGACATGTCTCTCATTTCCAAATGCATTTGCCTAAGCTGTTTCCTAGCCCACTACCTACCTCTCTTCTCCATCAATACTTGGAATGAACAAATAGTATTAATGCACACCTCACGCTGTGTTATGATTATTTGCTAATGCCTCCCTTCCTACAGTCTGTCTGTCTGCCTTTTTCTCTGTTTCCCCAATTCATCATCCTTTATCACAAGCATGGTTCTTTTGCAAACTTTGGGCTAAATCTTACTTCTCAAACCTAGTACATGGGATCTAAGCCAAGTTCACTTCTTCAGTCCCATCTTTCATAATGCCTCCCACGCATCCAGTACTCGAGGTGCACAGAACTATGTACTTTAATATCAGCAAGCCTTTGCCCACACCATCACCCCTGCCTGGAACACCTCCCTCTCCCACCCCTGCCTTTTCTACCTGATGAAACCACACTCATCCTTCAAGGCTCAAATACCACATCCACAGTGAGCCTCCTCTCCTCAACTGCAGAGTCAATTGTGGTTCCTCTGTGCTCTTCTAAGGCCCAGGTCTCCTCTCCCCTCCCTTAAAAGCGGGGCTGGCCAGCTGCGGTGGCTCACGCCTGTAATCCCAGCACTTTGGGAGGCCTAGGTGGGCAGATCATGAGGTCAGGAGTTCGAGACTAGCCTGGCCAACATAGTGAAACCCCATCTCTACTAAAAATGTGAAAAATTAGCCGGCATGGTGTTACACACCTGTAGTCTCAGCTACTCAGGAGGTTGAAGCACGAGAATCGCTTGAACCTAGGGGGTGGAGCTTGTGGTGAGCTGAGGTCGCGCCACTGCACTCCAGCCTGGGCAATAGAGCGAGACTCCGTCTCAAAAAAAAAAAAAAAGAAAAAAAAAGGCAGGGGCGATGTCTTAGTTACCTTCGCACTCCTGTTGCTGTCACAGGGTCTAGCACACACTAGGCGCTCAACCGGACGAGTGAATATGTCACTGTGGACTCTGGAGCGTCAGTTGACTTGGAAACAAATTCTCATGATTTCCCAGGGCTGGCTGCAAGCTAACAAACGTGCTTCACAATGCTTGAGAGGGAAGCTGGACCGGGACCGGGCAGGAGAGCAAAGAGGATCCTGGAGAAATGAGACCCCTTTCACTACCGCCCCTCTGCGAGCCTCGAATAGAGCCGGGAGCTGAGGCCTAGGCTGCCTGTTAAGGAGAGTAAGTGTTGATAAGGACAGAGCTGTGAGGACCCATGTGGTGGCTCTGGGAGGAGGCAAGTGTGTGTGAGTCAGGGCCACAGTGGCTGCTGGCCTTTGGACTGTCAGGCTAGCTATGTTTTCTTCATGATGCTCTTGTGCCCCTTCTCTTTGAGCACATGGTGGACGACCAATGCACTTGAGCACCTAGGTGCAAATCCCACTTCTGCAATTTAACAGCTGGGTGGCCTTGGGCAACTTGCTTCACCTCAGTTTCCTCATCTGATAAATGAGGATATAATAATATCTACTGCACTGAGTTTTTGTAGACTGACTGAGGTGATGAGGTGCCTGCACAGCACAGTGCCTGGCCTATAAGAAGGGCTTAGGCAGGAACAGAAAACCAAACACCACATGTGCTCACTATAAGTGGGAGTTGAACAATGAGAACACATGGACACAGGGAGGGGAACATCACACACCGAGCCTGTCGGGGGGTGGGAGGCAAGGCGAGGGAGAGCATTAGGACAAATACCTAATGCATGTGGGGCTTAAAACCTAGATGACAGGTTGATAGGTGCAGCAAACCACCATGCACATGTATACCTATGTAACAAACCTGCACACTCTGCACATGTATCCTGGAACCTAAAATAAAATTAAAAAAAAAAAAGAAGTGCTTAAGGTCCTCTGTCTTGGAGAGGCTCCTTGTGTTCCCCAGGCTGGGGCAGAGGTTTCCTAAGAGAGAGGGGCAGCAGTCAGACCCTGAGGGTTGGCACAGCTTGGAGAAGAGGTGGGGGCTGAGGCAGGGCAGAGCTGACCCCTGCCAATCATGCCTGCTGCATCTACAGAGGACAACGAGAGGTGCTGAGGCTGGCACGATGCCACATGAGGGCATGAGGGTGGGGGAGGAGAAGAAAGCAGGGCAAAGGGACCAGGTTCAGAGTGGGTTTTGACATCCATGCTGAGCAGGTCAAGCCTGGGGCAGCTCCAGTGTCTGAGCCCTGCAATCCTTCTGGAAAAGCCCCACCCTGGAGGAGGGCCCAGATCCAGCCTGACTACTACATGGACCACTACCTTGGACAATAACCCTTAGGACTAGGCCCTGGGGGCCCCAGCAGTGACCAGGTTTGAGGGAAAGAACATGGGCAGAGTCTCTGCTCCACACACTGACCAGTAAGTCACCCAACCTCTCCGAGCCTCAGTTTCTGCTTCTGTGAAATGAGGTAACAACACTCCCCTCCTAAACTCAGTAGGAGGCTTGATGAGATCATGTTGACAATACGCTTAGCAAAGGGCATGGCCCATAGGAGGTGCCCAATAAATATTAGTTACTTTCTTCAGCTCACAGTGCACTGGGGACTCTTGTCTTCTTGCTGCAGACATCAGTTGGACATCAGAAAAGGGCTCCTCCCTCCAAAGGCTGCAGAGGCAGTCGGAATAAAGCAATAAGATCTCAAACTGAATACCTGGGCCTTCCCAGTCAGGCTATGTTGAGAAATCTCCCAAGTAAGATGGCGAATGGAGGCAAAGACCCCTCTGCCCCCAAAGACATCGCAGCTCCTGATGGGAGGCGATGGGAGACCCAAGGGGCTCATCTGCTAGCCCACAGCCCCACTGAGGAGGGAAATTTGCCATCTTTTGGACACACCTTTCAGGGACATCTTGGAAATGCAGGAAATGGGGGTGCATGCTGATATTCAGACACTGGGTCCAAAGTCTTTCTCCCTGCTGGGTTCTGTACTCACGCTTATGAATAACCTGACACCTTGAATAATTTTCCCCTAGAAATGATTGGTAGGGAAATCTTGCCCTTCTGCTGATTGACTGCAACTTCTATTCCTAAATGAGTGTTCCAAAGCCCAGAGATCCCTTTTTCCCTTGGCTACCAGAGGGCACAGAGCCAGATTTTATGTTGACGGCTGTAGCCGTCCCCTGCCCAGGTTGCTGAACATCTTTTTACCCTCTTCATTTCTCAGCTCCTATTTTCTTCCCTTTCTAAAAGGTTTTGTTTTATGTGCATCTTTTTTTTTTTTAAATATACTTTAAGTTCTGGGATACATGTGCAGAACGTGCAGGTTTGTTACATAGGTATACACATGCCATGGTGGTTTGTTTCACCCATCAACCTGTCATCTACATTAGGTATTTCTCCTAATGCTATCCCTCCCCTTGCCCCCCACCCCCCTACAGGCCCCAGTGTGTGATGTTCCCCTCCCTGTGTCCATGTGTTCTCATTGTTCAACTCCCACTCATGAGTGAGAACATGCAGTGTTTGGTTTTCTGTTGCTGTGCGAGTTTGCTGAGAATGATGGTTTCCAGCTTCATCCATGTCCCTGCAAAGGACAAGAACTCGACCTTTTTTATGTCTGCATAGTATTTCATGGTATATATGTGCCACATTTTCTTTATCCAGTCTATCATTGATGGGCATTTGTGTTGGTTCCAAGTCTTTGCTATTGTGACTAGTGCTGCAATAAACATACATGGGCATGTGTCTTTATAGTAGAATGATTTATAATCCTTTGGGTATATACCTAGTAATGGGTTTGCTGGGTCAAATGGTATCGCTGGTTCTAGATCCTTGAGGAATTGTCACACTGTCTTCTACAATGGTTGAACTAATTTACGCTTCCACCAACAGTGTAAAAGCGTTCCTATTTCTCCATATCCTCTCCAGCATCTGTTGTGTCCTGACTTTTTAATGATCGCCGTTCTAACTGGTGTGAAATGGTATCTCATTGTGGTTTTGATTTTTAAATGCATCTTTTATCTACTAGTTTTAAGTGCTTCTTGGAAGTACGTGGGTATAAATAATAGATTCATGATTGACTCAGCCTGGGATTCTGGCTCTTTAATTAAGACAGTGATCTTTGCCCAGAAATCAACATCTATTGGTTACATCTGGATCCTCAGAACACCCACCAATGGTGTGTATGTGAGTGCAGCTCATGACCAAGCTGGAAACCAATATTGGTGTTGTAATTTCCCACACTGGGAAATTACTACCGTGCATCTGAGTAACCATGGGATTCTTAGTCTGACAGAACTGAGTTTCAATTCCAGCTCTGCCACGTATTAGCTGTGTGAATTAGGGCAAGAAGTTTAACCTTCCTCTATAAATGAGAATTGAGAACAGTACGGACCTTGCTAGTTATCATAAAAATTAAATGAAATAATGCATGCAAAGGACTTAGCAAAGAACTTGTGCATAGTAAGAGTTGAATACGTACTAGCAATGATGATGAGAATAACAATTAGCAGCATTTATTGAGTCCTCACTGAACACAGAGTGGGCCCTCCAATAAATGTGTGTGCATCCTCAACTAAGGAGGATGGTTGAAAGCAGGTTTCCCCTCCACTAACTGAGCCCTGAGGATACATCTATTACCTGCTCCAGAAGACAGCCCCTGAGACCTTCTGCATCTCCCCCAGTGCGGCTAGAAGGAGCGAGGACTTGCCGCAGCCCACCTGTCCCACAATCATGGTCAGCTGGCCTGCAGGGAGGGAGGGTGGCAGATGGGAGTGGGGCCGGGGGGAGTCTGAACAACCATCACCCAGAAAGATAGACAGACAGATGCACCCAAACCTGGGGCCCCTGTTTTCTTTCTTCCTACCTAGAATCTCCAACAAGTCCTCTTCCTCCTTAAGCCTTTCCTTCTGGAAATCAACATCCTCCTCTGGCTCCCCAGGTCCTTCCCCCTCTCCGAATTCCTGCCCCGCCACCCTTCCTAAGCACCCGCTTCTCCTTTCCCATGCTCCTAGTGTGAGCCCAGGCTCCTTGTGGTCCCAGGAAATGCCATCCTGGGTCCCACCTCCAACCCACCCCCATACTTTGCTCATGGCTGCCTCTGCCAGAAAGTCCTCCTGCCTCATAGCCTCAGAGACTTTGTCCATTCTCAGAAACTCCACTTCTTCCACTTGCGTTCCTTGGCTACCCACATCTGATCTTTTTGTGCATTACCTATACTGTCTGCAATGGATGGTTTGACATTAAGGCTGGCAATTTTACCCTGTCCTTAGTGCTGCACTCCTACCCAGCACACGGAAGCCTCTAGAATGTAGTCTACCCCTTCTCTAGTATACCCAAGGCACCCACCAAGAATGAGCAGAGAGCAGGCACTCAATAAATGCAGCTTTGTCTTTTTATCTCCATGTTATTCAGTGGGACATGGGGAGGGGCGTGCTGGAGGGGTGGACTGGGCCATACCTCGAGGGATACGAATGGTGATGTTGGACAGTGTGGGGATTCCATCTGGGGTCCACGTGAAGTAGCCTCCCGTGATCTTCATTAGGTGCGTCCCACCGCCCAGGAGAGAACAGAAAGGCAGCCATTTCCCTGTGTGAATAGTCTCTGGCCTCCCCTCCTCCAGGAAAGCCAAAAGACACTGATTCCAGTCCCTGGATCACTTCCAGAGCAGGGGAGTGGGAGACTGGCCTTCTCATGCTTTGTTGTCCCTGGTTTCTGGACTCCTATGGACCCTATAGGCAGGCAGGGTGACCTCTGCAGAGGACTAAGCATGCAGCTCTCCGGCTTTTCAGGTGCTGAGCTCCCTCTGGGAGCTGGTGCTGGGTGGCCGGGCATGGGGCAGCAGAATCTAGGACTCACCTGGACACAGGAGTTGTCAGCATCGCCCTCTGCACTGGGTACCAGGCTCTGCAGTGGGCCGGTGAGGCCCCAACAATCCTCCCGGGCTGGACGCTTGCGGTTCACGACCTTGAGGGGCTGGGGGTGGTTTGGAGGTGAGGACCCACTGGGCTGGGAGCTGTGTAGGGAAGGGAGCCCCTCTTCCTGGGAAAAAAGGCAGATGTCCGGCACAGCAGGCCCGAGTTTTGGGCCTTAGAGGACCATGCTGGGAGTAGCAAGGGGAGGCCGGGCACTCACCACCGCCTGGTACTTGCTGGCTGGACCCTGGGCCGTGGGCTCACGGGGGGCACACTGCTCCTCACGGATCTCTGCACTGGACAGGAACTCGCTCAGCTTTTGCACGCTGCTCGGGAAACACAGAGACACCCCTCACCCCTGCCAGGGGCAGAGGGGAGGGGAGAGGGCACAGCCTGAGAGAGAGCTCTGAGAAGGTTCTCAGGCCTGAAGTATAGTCCGACAAAGCCCACACTGAAGGGGGCAGACAAGTGGGCATGGGGGCAGGTAATTGGTGTTACCAGGGTTTGCTAGGGTTGACCAGTCAGCTGGAGTAGGTTGGGGTCTGGATTGGCGGTGGGATTGGTTAGTTTTAGGGTTAGTTTAATGTTGAAGTTGGTTAGTCTGGGTTATTAGACTGAAGGATGGTTGGTGTTGGGTTGGTCAGGGTTAAGGTTAGTTAGGACTAGGATTGGTGAAGAATCAATAGCTAGTATTTTGTGAGCATATACTATATGCCAGACACCATGTTAACTGCTTTGCAGCATTATGTAATCGGATCCCCCTGACAACCTGCTCGGGGAGGTGTCATTACTCATGGGGAGGTGGCTATTCCTACCCTCTCCCCTGTCCAGATTTCCCTGTGGACCTGAGGAGGCACTGGAAGCGTCGCTCTTCCAGTTCATTCTCTCCCATCCTGGAGGTGTGAAAGCTTTCTGGGAAGCTCAGGATTGTTTGTATTCCCCTTTCGTCTCTTTTGCTAAATATCCAACAGGCCTGGGGCAGACAAGCCATCCGCCCTTAAGGCAAGGTTATTCTGGGTCTGTAAGTGAGCCTGTGGCCTGGAGTCACCCTTTCTGTGTGCCACCCCCTAGACGGGAGGGGCAGACGGCCAGATTCTGCCTTCCTCCCCTGTCCAGTCTCCCTCCCCTGCAGGCGGTGACTGGGAAGGATGGAACTGGCCCTCATCTCTTGGGGTGAAGCTTCAGGTAGTGTCCTGAGCCCACCTTCAGCCAGAGCCTGAGCTCCGTCACTGAAAAGGCCTCTGCTACTCTGGTGTTCCATTCCTGGAAACAGTGGGATCCAGAGTGTTTGAAAACGTGAATGCTTTGGGATCAGTGCAACAGTTTTTGGGCAGGTGCAGCGTTCTTAAATCTGTGGTTTCTACATAGAATCATAGGGCTGGAGAGTGGGTGGTGGAGGAGGGGTGACCATCAGACCCCCACAACACCATGGCCAAGAAACTGAGTCAGCACAGCCGACCATGGAAATGGGAGCGAATCCCTGTTTAACTAGCTACTCCCTGGTCAGATACTCCTTAGAGCATAATTTTGCTGAGTTATGCCCCATTCCATCTTTGAACCCATGCTAGAGCCTCCTCCTGCAAGCTATCCTCTCTATCAGCTACTTCATTCCAACAGCTACTCCTTCCTTCCAGCTTCCCAGGACCTGCCAGAGTCCCATGAGACAGGCTTCCCAGGACCTGCCAGGGTCCCATGAGACAGGGGTGTCGCCTTCCTCAAGGCTGAAGACACAGAGGACATTTGTTACTGACTGGTTCTCTGGCCATGGGTAAGGACGAGCCAGCCCTCCACAGAGGCATGACAGGCTCTTGCTTTCAAGGAGCCAGAGCTATTTCAGAGGCTCAAGGATGTCTTCACACTCCAGATATGGCATTTCCCAGCCAGAGCCTCAGCCGTCTACTTTCAGGCTTTCATTCCCAAGAGGGCGACGCCTCTGGGACAGTGGCAGAGGCTCTAGAGCCCAGAAGTGGGAGCCTCCAAGAGCTGTGGGCCAATCAGAGCAGGACCTGGCGCCTGGGGGAAGCTGCTTCACTGGCTGAGGCTGTGGAGGGCTCAGGGGCTGTGGAAAGGGTAGGGGATACTTGGCCTGGGAAAGACAGACACAGTGGATGCCTTCTGATATCGGAGGGGCTGCCACGTGGGGAAGGGATAGCCTCATTCTGGGTGGCTCTTGAGGGCGAAGTTAGGACCAGTGGGTAGAATTTAGGAGGATTTCACGTTTGGCTCAACATTGATTTTTTTTTTTTTAAAGTTGTCGTGGAAGTGACAGTGAGTCCCCTCTCCTGGGAGGTATGTAAGCAAGTCCTTGCTTAGGGATGGTGAGCTGGGAAACCATACAGGCCAATGTCCCTCTGACCAACCAGGACCAGCTACAGCAAGGCCCAGCAATGGGCGTATGTCCCGGGACCAAACAGCTGTGGTTTGGCCATCACTCAAGCAAGCCCTGAGGCTGACACAGGACCTGCCTGCCCAGTGCCCTCGCCCGGACCCTCCCCTCACCTCACTAGAGCTTTGACGGTAGATCGGACCACACTGGACAGCAGGAACAGCGGTGTGACCAAGATATGGAAGAGGGAGAGGGAGGCAAAGGCCACGGAGGGCGAGAAGTCGGCCTCTTTGAAGAAGCTGACATGGCCCACGAAGGTCTGTGGACAGAGGCACAAGTGAGGCCAGGGTGACCCAGGGTGTGGGTCCCTCCCACACTGGAAATGCTCGGCACTGGAAGGGAAACGAGACGACTGGCAGGGAACGGGCTCCTAAGGGGGCCTTTCAGTTGGAGACACCTTCATCATCCCCATAGTCATCTCATGGAAACATCCCCAACAAGCTCAGGACTTCAAGCTGGAGAGTAGGCGCTGCTCCCTCCCTGTCCTGCCCAGGGTTAGGTTAGCACTGCCCCCTCCGCAGACAGCAGGTGGGGTGCTCATCTCCCCAGTCCTCATCGGGATAACATAAACACAGTGATTATGAAACCATCGCCTCATCATGCAGTGCTTTGCCCCTGCCACCTGGCTGGCTCAGTGGCCTCTGTTACCCACACTTCTGCCAAGAGCTAGGCCAGGAACCAGCTCAATAAATCACATTGGAAGTGAATTCCCAAGCGTACCCGACAGGCTGTGAACTCTACACAGCTCAGGGACACCGGCCCCGGGGGAAATAAGTAGATCTTTTTAAGGAACTGCAGCCATCACAGAAGACGGGGATGGGAGGCTGGGTGAGGGCGCTGCAGGCTCATAGGGGCCCAGGCCTTTCTGTAGGAAAGGCCTACACTGCCTGCCCCCCATGGCTGAGCTCCCACACAGCTTTTATGAAACTGCTTTAGAAAGCCACCATTGTAATATTTAATGGCATGGAGAATTGTGTGTGGCATATTCTTAAATTTAAAAGAGCAGGTTACAAAACTGCATGCGCAGCACATTCCTATTTTTGTAGAAAATGACATATCATAGGCCTTAAAAAAAGACTGGAAAGAAACACATTAAAAATGTTACCAGTGGGATTACGGGTGATTTTAATTCTCTTTGCACTTTCTACTCTGGATTTCCCATCATTTCTATAATACACGTTTCACTTTAAAAATGAAAAATTTGTATAGCTATTTTTTAAAAGAAAGTTTAATTTCTCTAAATGCTAAGCCTCTGGTCTTCCAGGCCTGGAGGCATAGGCCCCTGTCCGGCTGCAGTTGAGGAGGGGCCACACCCTCTATAAACTTTCAATCTTATTTTCAGTCTGGCTGCGGAGCCTGTCTTCTGAGGCCCCTGTGCAGAAAGGCCAAACCTGGGCAGCCTGTCACTGCAGATGCCCTCCCCCTCCACCCTACCCCCAAGAGATGGAGAGAGGATCCACTTACTATGAGGACAGCTGCAATGGGGATGGCCGTGTTCATGAAAACTGCAGAGGAAGCACAGGTATGAGTTTAGCAGGAGGAGGGTGACAGCTACACATGGAGATGCCCTGGGTGGCTGGAGGCAGCACAGCCCAGTGGTGCCAGCCTGTGGGGCACAGCTCCGGTAGGCTAGGGGCAGAATTCTAGCCCTGTGGCACCTCCAGTTCCTCACCCTGTTTCCCTCAGGACTCTTGTCCCAGGTACCCCGGCCCCCAAATCTGGGGCTTAAGCTGTTAAGTCACTGTGTGTGAACAGGGTGAAGTTAGCCCCATGGGAAAGTGGTGGGAGAAGGATGGGAGAGTTGGCTGTCTGTGGCCAACTGTGAGGTCAGAAGCATGTGTTTCTGGGGGCACCAAGCTGCCACTTCTTCCTCTGCCTTTGGCTCCTGTGTCCCCCAAGCCAGGCTCTCTATGAAGCTTAGAGGCTTCCTAATCTCCCATGGCTCTTGAGAAAATTTCAAACTCATTCGCTCTAAGGTATTAGTAACTAAGGACAGCTTAAAGCAGGATGTCCCTTAGAGTCTGTGTGCAGGTGGGGCAACTGGTTTGCGGCAACAGAGCCCCCCTCCTTATTCTGTTAAACTTGCGGCCTTTAGATCAGTCACAGGGACTTCAAGAAGCAAAGAGAGTGGGACTTGGTGTGAGAGAAGGGCAGAATCCCTGTTACTTATAAGTTGTGTAACCTAGGGCATGTCATTTACCTTCCCCATGTCTCAGTTTCCTCATCTGATTTTTGTAACTTTATAAATTCTTGTTCATACACCCCAGCTCTTTCCAAGGTCAGAGGAGATAACATGGGTAACAGGCTCTGTGAGGCCCGGGTGCTGCCTACACATCATACCTCATGGGCTACTAGCTGAGCCCTGCTCCACACTCACCCCTCCTCTGGCCTGGGGTGTGAAATGCTCAACAGTGCCCTGAACTCAGGCCTAAATTTCCAGAGAGAGCAGCCCCCCCATGGCATAAGAGGCAAGCATGCCAGCTGCCACCTTCCCAACCTATCCTCCTTCATTCAAGGATCCTCTTCCAGGGCAGCCCAGAAAGGAGTCTGGTTCTGCCATTAGCCAAATTAAAGCAAAGGGACCAGGAGTCAGGAGCCAGAAGCCAGAGGCCAGGGCTCTGCCTGTGCACATGGCCCCTGTCTAGTGAATGGCGAAGTCTTGGACAATCTGATGAAGTCCAGATGGTCAACACCATTCCAAGAAGTTGACTGCCCATTTACTCCAAGAATCCTGCAGCAGTCAGTACATACAAAGCATTGTATATCAGAGATGTGGCCCCCAACTTCAGGGAACCCCAAGTGGGTAGAAGGACATGGCCTCTGCCCTAAGGGGGTTTCCAGCCTGAGGAAGCAGACAGGAGCTATGCTCCCAGGAAGTTCCAGATACAATGGGGAGACAGAGAACATGCCCCTTAGGAGTTCTCAAGCAGATGGGAAGGACATTGTCCCCATCCTTGGATAATTCCTGATCTGATGGGGAAGGCAAGGCTCCTGCAATTGGAGAGGTCCCAGTCTCCTGGAGGATGTATGGCTGGAGCCCTTATATGGCTGAGGCCCTGGCAGATGGCAAATTTATCTGCCCATAAGGCTTTTAATCAATACCAACATCATACATGGCTGTGCTTTAACTGCTCTTCCTCATGAAGGCTGGATGGTTTCCAGGGCCCACTACCATGCCACAGCCCTCCTGCACTGTTTCTGCCAGGAGACAGTGTAAATATTATTGGTGTTCCCATAGCATAAGGGACCCAGATCTGGGACATAGGACATAGTGTAGCCATTACTGGCCGAGGAGGAGAGGGAGAAGGATGCCCATTAGACCTAGGACCTTGACCATCAACAACTATATAACTCTAAATGTGAGGTAGCTTTGCCCCTCCCCTATAGGGCCAGTCACTCCAAGGAGCAACTGGGAGGGCAGGGGCGTCTCTTCTGCTCCTCCTGGCCCATCCCCATAAATAACCAATAAGGAGGGGTCCTGTGCACCCATCCCTCAGCCTCCGCTCCAGGCCAAGACCCCCTCCTTCGCATTCTGGGACTTGACTCTCAGCCAAAAAATAGTCTGAGTGTTGGATTATAAATTGCTACAATGCTCTTGGAAAGCAGTCTGGTGCTTTGTAGCTAGAGCCACACAGAAGTTCAGACCTTCTGATCCTATAATCCGTCTCCAGGGAATTTATCCTGAGTAATCATTCAAGAGCAGCACAAAGCCATCAGCTAGATGGTATTAGCTGCAGCTAACACAAAATTCAATAAAACAAAACCACAACCACAGCAACAGCAACAAACCACCCCAGACGAAATGAACTGGAAATGTCCAACAAGAGGGGCTGTTTTAGTAAATGATGGTGCATCAGCTGCGGAGGAGATTTTGCAGTCAGAAAATGTAATAATTGACACTTCATTCTATTGCACGTTTTCCCTGGTCATGATTTTTTTAATTTAATTTTTTTTCAATTTTATTGTCTTTATTTTTGTAGCTGCCTGAACTCCTTTGAGGAACGAGACAAGCTATAAATAAATTTAAAAATGAACATCCCAAAGCTGATGCAGCAACATGGAGTATGCTTCTGATATAATTAGCTTCCGCCCAGTTCTGGCTGTTGTATGGAGACGCTAAAGAATGAAAATGTGATTTTCCATTTCTTTCACCCTCCCCTTGAAGGACGGCCTTTGTGCAGAGAGTTCTGGGTCCCCTTCAGGGCCGGGGCTGGGAAAATGGAATCATCAGCTGCGTGCGTGTGTGCGTGTGTGTGTGTTTTGTAAGAAAAAGAAATAACCTTTAATATGTTCAATGATAATTTACTGGATCTTCCTCTTGTGTCAAAAGCTATACATTTTCTCCTCAAAGTAGCTGCTCCAAGAACTAACTAGCCCTCTTTATCTCCCTCTAGCTGGGATAGACTAACTCCCCTCCACCTCTGCCTCTCTTCTTTCAATAACACTGCGTAGGTGTTAATGGCCTGGGCTCTCACCAATGAACAGAATTGTCCTTTAAGCCAGCAACCCACAGGCAGTGGCACCCAAAGCCTCACCCCCAGCCCCCACGGCAGAAGCCACAGAGCTGGCATTGTTTCCACTGTCTCAGGAGGAAGGAGCCAAAAGCTGACCCTCAGCACAAATCAAAGCCCAATATGGAGAGAGAATAACTGCTTCTAGGCCCAGAGGAGGCAAGCTGTGGGCAAAAAAGGGGAAATTTTTCAGCCACCCCATCTTTAGAAACAAGGGAAAAACTAGGCCCTTTTCCACTGTTAGCTCTACAAGGTGCTCTACTGCTCCAAGGGGATCTGAAAGTGCAAAAGGATCTAACAAATAAGGAGAACTTTTCCAACGCTGGAGATAAGAGTGACAAACAGAAAGATGGGTGAATATAATAATGTGTAAGAAGATGACGCTCGGAGTCTCTGTTCTTCACGTGGCTGCCAGCCCTACAGCCTTACACAGTAAGAACCAGGACAACCACTCCAGACTGGTATAGCTGGGGAATCTTCAGGCCTTTTCCTAGGTCCCACATCAAGTGTCAGATCCCATTCCAGGGATGATACATGAGAGGGAAGACGAGTGCAAACTTAGCTGTGTGGATCAGTGCTGGCCCCAGACACAGGGACTTCATGCATTCCAAGTAAGACTCAAAGTTCCCAGGGAGTAACAGGGCCGACATGCCAAAAAGAGAGACCCCTGCACTCAAAGCAATACCAGTGCCGTGGTGGCAGATGGACATCGCCATGGGAAGAGACCAACTGTAGATAGTGAGTGGGGAGATATGGGGCAGTTTGAACCTGTGTTCTTATTCCAGAACTGCTCCATCTCTTCTTCGGCCATGGTTCCCAAAGGAACAGGATTTCTGATACAGAGCTGAGGGCTCAAGTGGGCTCGGAGGCAATGACGACCAACATGTCTCAGCGAGACCACAGCCATCTTGGGTTCCGGTCAGGAGGGAAGTGACCAGCTGCTTGTGTTTTAAAGGTCTCTCTGAAGATCATCTTTTGGGGCTCTGGGGTGGATGTGGCTGGACCTGGGAAGTCTGGGGGTGTTACAGGCTCTGGCACCTCTCTGAGCACAGTAGTCGGTCCTGTGCCCTAGCTGGGGGTGAAACAGGAAGGCAGGGAGCTGGGCATACAACTGTCATGGGTTGAAGATCTGAGGCCTTGCTCTCATTTTCCTAAACCACACAAAGTTCTATAAGGTTCCAAGGCGGTGGAGGGGTGGGGAATAAAGCCAAGAATAGATTTCTGTCCAACTTTGGCCCAAGGTGAGGTGACTCACTTCAATTTGATTGAGAAAAAAAACAAAAACAAAAAGAAGAACATGATCGTGCTCAGATCTTGAATGTTAAGGAGGAAGAACTATGTTAAATAACGGCAAGTGAAACAGGGTTATAAAACCTTCTTCTTGTGTAAGTGTGATGCTGTTATGGAAAAGTTTAGTTGCATGTAGGCTGGCCTGAAAGGCTGCCATCAAAACTGAAAGCCCTTCTGCAATAGTGTAGAGACATGGGTATTTTTTAGAAAATCCTTTCCAAAAATATCCCTTAAGATTTATCCATTCAAGGCCAGGAGCGGTGGCTCACGCCTGTAATCCCAGCACTCTGGGAGGCCAAGGCAGGTGGATCACCTGAGGTCAGGAGTTTGAGACCAGCCTGGTCAACATGGTGAAACCCCATCTCTACTAAAAATACCAAAATATTAGCCAGGCATGGTGGTGCATGCCTGTAATCCTAGCTACTTGGGAGGCTGAGGCAGGAGAATCGCTTGAACCCAGGAGGCGGAGGTTGCAGTGAGCTGAGATCACGCCACTGCACTCCAGCCTGGGCAGTAAGAGTGAAACTCTGTCTCAGAAAAAAAAAAGACTTATTTATTAAAAAAGGGTCTCCTTGTTCCAGGCCTTGTGCTGGGTCTGGGGGCTACAGTAGTAAATAATCGTGTAAGTTTTTCATACCCCCAACCCCTGCTCCAAACAAAACAAAACAACAAATCAACAAACTAGACTTGGGATCAGATCACCGATTCCCCCTGGCTTTGCCCAAGGAATGTTGTCTGGCCCTCATGGGCACCAGCCTGGCATTGCAATACTAGGAGCTTTTCATCTCCAAAGCATTGATGCATGTTTCAGAAGCTATGTGTAAGAGAGGCACAGCCAGCCATTTGTACCTCTGATTAACTTCAGCTTTGTTGCCTGTTCAGGGCCAGGGGAGGAGCGTGTAGGCTCATAGCTTGGGCCTAATTGCAAGATGCATCTGCAAGAGGGGAAATGTATTTTGAAGTGCACGGGGCTATTTCCCATTCAGTCCAATAGTCAGTGCAGTCAACAGAGGGGGAAGGAAATCAGGTTAACAGTGTCAGTTGCTGGCAGCTGAGGAAGTGTGGCAGGAGGCATTTCAGTCAGACTGATCCTTACCTCCTTAATTGATGGGCGCCCCGACTCTCCCTCAGCCACGCTCCCCACCAAGCCAGGCCAGGATATGTATAAGCAGCCTACTGTGGCTGCATCAGCTGGCAGAAGGGCGGGTAGATATTGAAGAATTTCAGGCCAGGCGCAGTGGCTTAAGCTTGTAATCCCAGCATTTTGGGAGGCCGAGGCAGGTGGATTACCTGAGGTCAGGAGTTTGAGGCCAGGCTGGCCAATATGGTGAAACCCTATCTCTACTAAAAATACAAAAAAAAAAAAAAAATTAGCTGGGCATGGTAGTGGGTGCCTGTAATCCCAGCTGCTTGGGAGGCTGAGGCAGGGAGAATTGCTTGAACCCAGGAGGCAGAGGTTGCAGTGAGTTGAGATCGCGCCACAGCACTCCAGCCTGACAGCAGAGTGAGACTCTGAAAACAACCACCACCACCACCACCTAAAGAATTTCAGAGATGCTGGGGAAGGAAGGGGAACCAGGTCTCCAGGTCATGTTGTTTCTTCCACTGCCTGTTCTGAGTTAGGGCCTCCACTGAGGAGGACAGAGGCTTCACCCACTGCATCCCCAGGCCTGGCACACAGAAGGTGGGCAGGAAATATTTGTTTAAAAAAAATGAATGGAAGAAACGAAAGACCCAGGGTCAAGTGAGTAACACAAAAGAGAAAGAGGGGTATTTGGAACTGACCCTGTGGCTCTGACCACATGCACAGTCACTATTCATGGACATGATCAGTCTCCCACAAGACTGGGAGGGCCAGGGCTATGCCTGCTTCCTTTTTAACATCCAGGACCTCCATAGAGCCTGGCACAGAGGAAGGGCTCTGGAATGGGTGCCTCACAACGGACAGAACAAACTGGCAGCATATTGAGTGTTCTAGGACCTGGGACCCCTTTGTCACCTCTACAAATCTTGTCCTCAGATACAGAGGAACCACCTAGAGTTATGCTGCTTCTGCAAGGAAAAAAGGATTGAACTGACTTCTAAAGCAAGAGACCATAGTCCTTGTCTCCAGCTTCCTCCCACTTTGTCTTCTACTCATTGAAATCCCACTGTCTTGCAAGGTACAGCCCACATGGCCCCTACATGAATCTCTGGGTGAACCCCCAGCCCACACGGACATCCTTCTCTGTGTTTTGCCTTTTGCTGTGGAAGACCTCACCGAGACATTTCAATTCACTGAGAGTCAATCCTCTCTGCTGTACAATGGGACAATAGAGCTACACACCTCACCAAGTTGTTATGAGGATGAAGTGCAATCACTCTTGCTAGGAGGCCAGCATGGAGCTGGCCACTTGGTTCTGCTCTCGCTGCCACACTGTTCTGTGCATGTTAGCTCTGACTTCTCAGTGGAGCATAAACTCCTTGAGAATGGGGAGCACATCTTAGCGTTTTTCCCTTACCTCCTTCCCAGTGTTAGGCACAGGGTGGGGCACATGAATAGGGCTCACTCAACATCCACTGAGCAACTTACATTTCTATTTTTATTCAAGAGGAAACACCAATTCTGGATGTCACTTTTGATGACAGAGAAACTGTGCCCATTCCCTTTTCAGCCCCCTGTTTTATCCTGTACCAGTTCAGGACTCCATACACAGCTGCTCTCAGTGATATTGATGGCAAGACCATCAGACAGAGTCACAGGTAATCTTGCCTGCCCAGAAGTCTGACGGTGCCACATATGAGCCGCCAGACTGAAAGCTTGGTATCACCAGGATGGGCCCCAATAGGAAATGTGATTCTGGGGCTCCTCTGCAGCGCCAGGACTCCAAGACTGGCGCCAGGGGTCAGAACAAGAGATGCCCCATTATCTCACGCCTAATGACCTGTGTCTTGATCCTTGGTAACAGAAGACAGGAAGTCCAGAGGAGGTAAATGAACACACACTCAAAGCATATGCCTGCAGCCAGGAGGTACCCTGCACCCTACCACCCGTCTCTCTCCCCGTCCAACTGCTGACTAATGGAGGGGGGAAAAAAACACATCCTGAGAAAGGCAAACACACTGAGCAAATAGCACTTGACTTTCAAAGCTCTCCCCAAGGGCTCTCCCCTTTCCCCTCCTCTGCTGCTCTCTTCCAGGGACCAACCTGGGCTGCTCTGTTTCTCTAGGTGACTTGGACAGGTGAGGAGTCCTGGGCGGGCTCCTGCTTGACTCCAGAGCCCCTTACTTTTTTCCAGAGTCATCTCAGCTCTTGACAACATGTCCCTAGGTCCTCCTGGCCCCAGGCCCATCACAAAGCCATGGCTTGTCTTCTGGGGGCCCTGGGGGACAATGAGCACCCACGAGGTTGGCTTCGGTGGGCTGGCCTGGGAACTCAAGCATCTTTTGATGCTATTTATATAAGAAAACATGTCCCAGGCTGCAGTTTGGAATGCAGGAAATGAATACATATCTCTTAGGAACAGTCAAAGCAGATGTCACCTGCCCCCACTACATGACCTGAGGCTGCCCCAACTTCATTGCTTGCTGTGCCAGGAGCCTTGGGGACCCTTGCCCCCACTTTCCTTGATGCTTCTCTCCCCTCTCTCCATCTCAGCAATGGAAAGTCTGCTGTACCCCACCCTGTTGTTGCTGGGAGAGGAAGTCCCCCGGCTATCAGGAGAAGCCCTCTCCCACCTCGGCAGCTGTTCCTACTGCTGGGAACTGTCTCTAAACCTGTACAAAACTAGGAGGCTGTACACAAGCAGGGGGTTACTCTTCACATAACCAGTCGCCAGGGGCAGGCAGAACTGACAGAGAGAATGTTGAAGTGGGCCTGGGGCTGGAGACATTGGCTTTTCTGAGCTCCCCAGATGTTCCTTCCAAATTTCCCCTGTCTATGGAGTGCTTAGCCTGAGTGTGTTTGGAGGCTCTGAGCACCACAGGGTCAGGGATGAGGATATCAGGGAGAGACCAGGAACCTGGGGTGTCTTGGTGAGGAATCTGGGAAACAGTGACTGGCTGCTATGCTCACAGCTCCATTCTCAGAAAATCAAATGCTAGCAGGACTTTCTGCATAAAACGCCATGGCTTGTGCCATGTATGGTAGAGGGTCTAGCCACTGATGACTGGACCACGTTCCCTGCCTGAGGCATAGGACACCATGGTCTGGCTGGACACAGGGAGGCTGGACACCTGGGGTATTCACGGCAAGCTCCATCCTGTGAGAACACTGCTGTGGGATGTTTCCTCAGTCCCCTAGAAAGGGACATGCCTTGGTGCCCATGTTTCCAAATGGTCTTGGGGACTGGGACAGCTTGGTGGCCATCTAGCTCCATCAGACCCTCTCTCTAGGCAGCAAGAATGCCAAGAATACACAGACGACCTGAGTGACCGTCTCATTCTCCATGAGGCTTGCTCTACGGGACTATCTGGGAGACACTACCAGCACCCCCTCCATTACCACCTTCCCCCACCAGGTGTATCTCTTCCTGGCACCAAAAGAACCAATTTTAGTTGGAGGAGATGGTCAGTAGCCCCTCTTAATTTCCTTCCCTAATTCTACTCCTTTCAGAGCCCAGAGATTTTTTTCTCCTAAGAGAGAAAATGGTATCCCAAGTCTTCTTCACCCCACAGAGGTCCCCAGCATTTTGTGGAAAATAGCCTGAGGCCAGAAGTTAAGAGACTTTGGAGGATCTAGTCCGAGCCATGCTACTAACCTCAGGAGGGATCTCAGGAACACACTCCCCTCTGGCCTTAATTTCCCACCTGTAAAATGGTTCTACCAACTTACTCTCCTTGCCACATTCTGTGTAATCCCCACCCATCTGTCTTCTAATTCAAAAATTCTCTCTTCAGCCATTCTCATTCATATAACCTGTGCACTGAGTAGGTTTTGGTTTCTTTTTTGTTTTCTTCTCTCCAGGGGCTTCCACTTGGCCAAAATGACTCTTACGACTGGACAGGTCAGGGAACTAGTGTGAAGTCAGCTGGTTGCTAAATACCTACATCCCAATTATGCACTTGGGAAGTAACCACCATGGGATGGGTCCACGGAGCCATGAGATCAACTGTGAGATAAACTTGGGCCAAGACTCCATGGATCACCTCATCTCCATAAGCCCTCACTCTGGCCAGGGGACCATTGTTCTCTGAATTAATTTCAATAACTAAAATTTCAATTTCTAAAAAGTCTTTTGGGCTGGGCACAGTGGCTCATGCATGTAATCCCAGCACTTTAGGAGGCTGAGGCGGGTGGATCACGAGGTCAGGAGTTCAAGACCAGCCTGGCCAATATAGTGAAGCCCCATCTCTACTAAAATACAAAAATTAGCCAGATGTGGTGGCATGTGCCTGTAGTCCCAGCTTCTTGGGAGGCTGAGGCAGGAGAATCACTTGAACCTGGGATGTGAAGGTTGCAGTGAGCTGAGATTGTGCCAGTGCAGTCCAGCCTGGGTGATGGAGTGAGACTCCGTCTCAAAAAAAGAAAAAAATGTTTTATATTCTTAGTAAAATGGTTTCAAGTATATGGGACTCTAGGACTTTTACCAGTTTTGGTCTTTTTCTTATTCCTTGGCTTGGGGTTCCCAAACCACTTAGTTAATATGAATTCAGTCCCTTCACCTATGAGTACCTTCAGCTTGGGCTTCTGATACTTAAGGATAACTAGTCTTTTTCTTTTGTATGGCCCCAAGGGGATTGAAGCTTCCTTATAGCTTCCCCAGGGCCATGATAGCTCAGTCTGACTTACTAAAAAGTCTTCATTCTTAGGAGAGTTCGAAAGTGTGGTCATTTACTCACTTGCTGCTGTCTGTCAATAACATATCAGTTCCATAAGGAATGAGACCTCATCTCTCTTTCTCATCACGGTATCCTAAGGGCCAGCACAGTGTCCAGCACATAGCAGACTTTTCATGCATATTTGTTGGATAAATGAATGAAGAGTACTTTGATTTCTGGGAGCTCAGCTATCAGAGCCAGTTTGAGGCTCCCCCACTGAGTCGGATAATCTCAAAGCCTCCTGCTTCTGTCCCTGCACAGCCTCTCACCCGAGCTCTGACGCCCTCTCCTTGCATGTAGGCAGCAGCACCCAGGGCTGACTGCACGGGGTGAACTCACTGGAGATGGAGGTATAGATGGCAAAGGCCCTGAGGCTGGTCATCTCCTTCCTGCGGGTCGTCTCCACCCGCGTGCGGAAGATGTTCTCCCAGGCGTACAGCTTCAGCAGCTTGATGCCGCGGAGCATCTCGTTGGTCTGCTTCAGCCGCTCATTGGAATACTCCTGCAGGGGTCCCCGAGTCAGAGGGGAGAGGCTTCTGCTCCGTTCCCCACCCAAGAGGAAGGCCTGAGTGTCAACACTGTCACCACCGTGCCCGGCTCCTGTCCCCACCGGGAGGCAGCCTCCGTCCCCATTAACTCCATTTCCCAGACAAAGAAGCTGAGGCTTGGACAGGTGAAGTGGCCTACTCAAAATCAGAGTCAGTGACTGTGGGTGTGTGGGAGGAGACCTGCTGCTGTAGGGGAAAGGAGGGGAAGAGGGACACAGCACACACACCTTTGGGCACTCACCAGTGTGCTCCGCTGGGCCTGAGACAGCTTGGTGGCCACGAAGTACTGGACAGGAGCCAGTAGAATGATGACAGCTGCTCCAATTAAGGCACTGACTCCGAGGATGTAGTAGAGGAGAATCACACCCACAATGATCTGAGGAAGGGGTCATGGGATGAGTTTCCTTTGACCTGATGGTTGCCCTGCCAGGGGGTGCTGGCAAAATCCCTGTTTCTCCAGTCCCCTAGAGTGGGACAAGCCTTGGTGCCCAGGTTTCCAAATTGTCTTGGGGAGTGGGGTGCAGGGAAGGAGGAGAAACAAAGCAATTTCAAAAGGAGATTAGCATAATGGGCTCTCACACAAGCAGAAGGTTGCTGGGCTGGTAACTAACTGCATTTATCTGCAAGGTTGGTTGAAGCCTTAACTCTCTCCAGTCTATTTTCCAGATGGAAATCTCTGAGCTGAGATTGCACAATGTTTGTGACAGCATCTTTTGTTCTGTTTGCTGGCTCTCATGGCTTATGGTTCACTGTTACTGGACGAAAGTGATACCTGAGCAAAGAGGCAAAGTTGCTGCACCTATGCCAGACAAAACCAGCCTGGGGTCCCAGAATTTGCTTTTCATTCTTATGCTCTTGGTTTCTTTAAATTTTTTTAATGAATCTGCCAGGTATTCTCTGAAAAGAGAATTCCTTCTGTGTCTAGCTTTATATAAATGACTGCCTACTTCTGAATATTTATGAGAAGTGTAAATTGCCAGTCCCCAAAGTGCCAAGATGACAGTTTTTCAGGTTGCCTTCAAAGGCAAACACCTCTAAATACAGGGCTTTTTCTTGAAGAACAGATGTGTTGGCTTCCTTAGCTAAAAAAAGAGAAAGAGAGAGAAAGGACTGCTTGCCTTGGTCCTGTAGTCCCAGAGCCCTACACTAGATTGGCATTAAGGTCCCAGCACCGCCTCAAGGATAAAGGAGTAGTGGGAGGCCCTGTAATTTAATCACAGAATGCCTCCTGGCTTAGCAGGTATCTTAGAGGCTGGGAAGTGGCCCCTTTACCACCAGCCTCCCAGTGTTTGACAGGTGTTAGATGCTGGCACAGATGGGCAGAGGACCATGTTAGGAGATGAAGTACCCTCTTCCCCGGCCTGCCCTGCAGCATCACCCTCCTGGACTTATCTCTGGCATCCGGTCCTTCATTAGCTGTGCTCAAAGGGAGGCCATCAGGGTGTTCTTCAGCCAGTGTGGGTTAGGCAAGACAACAAGAAGGCTCCCGTGGCACCCCAAGCTCACTAACAGGGCACCTTATGAGCTGGTGTCTGCACCCACACCACCTCCAAGGGACTGGCAGCGACTGGGGTGGGAGCTGGGGCTGCAGCTGCTGCTATTCCCTGGCTCCTCCTCATGCTCCCCCATCCCCTCCTCTTTGGTGCTCCCAAGACTCCTTGGTCCATTCCTCTCTTCTGGACAGGTCTGAATGGCCCTCATGGGGAAGAAATCATGGAGTCTGAGTGTGCAAAGCAACTGTGAGAAATAAAAGGATTATTTTGTCTCCTATTTACAGGTTAGGAAAACAACCTAGTGTAGCGGGGAAGACATAGTCTTTAGAGTCTGTAGCCCTGAGTTTGAAGACCCCAGCCCTTTGCTGTGCAGTCTTGGGTGAGTTACTTAATCTCTCTGATTTTCAGTTTCTTCATTTTTAAAATGGTGATTATAATGCCCACTCTGAAGGACTCTGTTCGTTCTGCAGGACTATTGTGAAGATTAAATGAACCTCTATGATAAGCACCTAGAATTGTGGCGGGCATATAGTTGGAGATCAATACAAGGTGGCTTACCCTCCTCTCAGAAAATAAACGAAAAAGCTTCATAGGAACTCTGTCACAGGGGAACCACAGAAGAGAGATATGTGAGTATGGCGCCACGCAGCTTACACTGGTTCACTGTGTGGCCCACATACCCAGGAGGGCCTCTGGGTATGTGATACCCAGAGGTATCACATACCTCTGGTATCTCTGGGCCTCTGATACCCAGGAGATTGGGAAACACAGAGACCTCCCGTATAGCTAAATTCCTTAACCTGGAGTTCTTGATAAATGTCAGGGGGCACCCATGAAGCCCCTGAAATTATAGCCAAAATGAGCAAGCATTTATTCTTCTGAGAAAGTTTCACTAGCCTTTCAAAGGTATGTGGAGATTAACGGTGGCCAAGGGCTGGGGGCGAAGATGAGGAGTGACTGCCAATGGGTATGGGTTTCTTTTGGGGGAAATGAAAACTTCCACATTTGTGATGATGGCTGCACGACTCTGTGAATATAGTATACTAAAACCCACTGAGTTGTATGCTTTAAATGAGCGAGTTATATCTCAATAAAGCTGTGTGCATGTGACCAAAAAAAGATTATGAAGCAACAAGAGCCCTCAGGGCTTACATGGAAACGGGGTTTCGGCACTATTGTCAATATTATAAAAAGCCGTGTGTGCCCTGTGGCTAACCAGGCTGCACACAGAATCCTAACCACATGAGTTTCTTTGCCATGGGGCTGGGATTGTATCAACTCCCAGGAGTAACACTGGTTCTTGAGTGCTGGTCAAATCCATAAGTGGTAAAGGTATATAGAAAAACAGAAAACCAAAGGACACTTCATGATAAATGAACAAAGGTAAGAAATCAGTAGAGATAAAAATCCCTACCCCCAGTGCAAGGATTAAATTACATAAGGGAGAGGGGCTGGGACAGGGCCAGGCATGGGGCAAGGGCTGTTAATATTAGTTAGCACTCTTAGCAATGATGCATGCGCAACACTGTAAATACTAGTAATGGTAACCATGTGGCAGGTTTAGTAGACAAAATCTGATTTTTTTTTTTTTTAGACGGAGTCTCGCTCTGTCACCCAGGTTGGAACGCAGTGATGCGATCTCAGCTCACTGCAACCTCCGCCTCCCGGGCTCAAGCAATTCTCCCGTCTCAGCCTCCGGAGTAGCTGGGACTACAGGTGCACGCCGTCATGCCCGGCTAATTTTTGTATGTTTAGTAGAGATGAGGTTTCACCATATTGGTCAGGCTGGTCTTGAACTCCTGACCTCAGGTGAATCACCCGCCTCGGCCTCCCAAAGTGCTGGGATTACAGGAGTGACCCACCGCGCCCAGCCAACAAAATCTTACAAACTGCTTGTTCAGGGGGACACAACAGAAAGTGTTGTGTAGCCTTTTGAGTGCCGTGTACATGTTAGGATCCTCCCAGGCTGTGTCTTTCTGTACCAGGCCCTCACCGCCCAAAGTGTTAACTAATGAGAGAACCATGGTCAGAAATCTTCATTTTTCATGTTTCAAAAAAAAAAATTGTATTAGAGGTGAGGTCTCTCTATGTTGCCCAGGCTGGACTTGAACTCTTGGGCTCAAGCCATCCTCCTACCTCAGCCTTTTGAGTGACTGAGACTGCAGGCATGAGCCACCCCACGCAGCTTAGAGTCTTGTGCATAAAAGGTTGGTTGGTAACTGAACTAGATGAGATCTCCAGGCCCTTTTGTAGCTTTTATAGTCATTGATCTGTCTTGGCAGAATGCAGCGGGGGCAGTCTGGGCGTGGGTAGGTGGTGATGGGGGATGGCGTATATGACTGTTCCCATAAAAAAGAACATCAGATTCCCTGAATCCCATCTTGTCTAGCTGTGTCCCTGTGGGAGCCTCTCCCCTTTTTTTCTTTTAATATTTTTTAACTCTAAGCTTTGCAAGTGAGGAGGACCAATACAAATCACTGGAGATGAAGGTTTACGGAATCTTTATCCCAAGAAGCAATGGATTCTGGATTGGTAACGTCTCACTCACACCAAACGTGCAAGTTAGAGGGATCTGATATTTACCAAGTGAAGACTCTGCGGGGCACTCTGCGTGGTGTGTTACTTACATTATCTAACTGAATTGCCATAGCAACTCCAGAGGGTAGGCATCTTTCCCATTTCATAGATGAAGAAACCAAGGCTCAGAGAGGTTAAGTATTTGAATCAGCCTGTCTCACCCAAGTCAGATACTTTCTGCCACATCAAGCTCTCCTGGTGAACCTGCCCCTCTCTGGGAATGGGTCTGGGATTTTGGTTTCTGGTCTGAGCACCAGTGTGTAGATTTACTCCCAGGTATAGGACAGGATCAGACACTGGGGGAAGAGCTCCAGATGGGAGACAGGGCACATGAAGCCCGAGGTCAGATCAACCACGCTGACGATTCTCCTCTGATTATTGGGGGGTAATGTATCTCTTCCTGAGCCAGCACCAAAGGTTGTCTTGCTTTAAAAAATATCACGTTTTAAAGTTTTTATTATTTTTTTAAGAGACAGGAGTCTTTCTCTGTTGTCCAGCCTGAAGTGCAGGGGCGTGATCACTGCTCACTGCAGCCTTGAACTCCTGGGGTCAAGCAGTCCTCCCATCTCGGACTCCCAGGTAGCTGGGACTAAAGGGGCACACCACCACATCTGGTTAAAAAACGCCAGGTTTTGTTTGTTTGTTTTTGAGACAAGGTGTCACTCTGTCACCCAGGCTGGAGTGCAGTGGTGTGGTTGTAGCTCACTGCAACCTCCGCCTCCCGGACTTTAGGTAATCTTCCCACCTCAGCTGGGGCTATAGTTGTGAGCCACCACCCCCAGCTAATTTTTTGTACAGACAGGGTCTCACTTTGTTGCCTAGGCTAAAAATATCACGTTGTTGATTTCCAAAACCAATACATGCTTATTAGAGAATTTAGAAACACATAAAGAAAATAAAAATCACTTATAATCCCACCATGTGGTTTTCCAATTCTTTTTCATGTGTGAATATGTACAAATGTATACATAACAGTTTAGTAGTAAGCAT
Organism: Macaca fascicularis; assembly: GCF_037993035.2. Classification (NCBI taxonomy): domain Eukaryota; kingdom Metazoa; phylum Chordata; class Mammalia; order Primates; family Cercopithecidae; genus Macaca; species Macaca fascicularis. The sequence continues at coordinate 48,336,019 of NC_088388.1, read as the reverse complement.
ATAACATATACTATTCGTAACTTACTTTTTTTGCTTAAAAATACATGATTAACACTTTTCAATGTAATTAAGTATTTTGCTACAACATAGCTTTTAAGATCTGTGAGCACTCCACATATGATTTTTATTTTCTTTCTTCTTTTTTGTCTGTATAGATGGGGGTCTCACTGCATTGCCTGGGCCGGTCTTGAACTCCTGTGCTCATGTGATCCTCCTGCCTCAGCCTCCCAAAGTGCTAGGATTACAGGTGTGAGCCACCGCACCCGGCTTGATTTTTCTATCGTTTATAAAGTTGGCTCCATTTTTAAAGTCTTAATGATACTGCCGTCTCTGGTCATTAATAGAGATGGTCAGTGCTTGCAGAGTATGGGGCATGAGGGACCCAGAGGTACAGCCTGTGGTACAGCCAGGTGTGTGAAAGGTATAGGCAAGCATGGAGTGGAAGACAGTGCACTCCTAGTCACTGGCCATGAACTAGCAGATTCTGGTTGTGTGTCCTGCTGTCCCCCTCCCTTCCCCTCAGCCCATCCGGTACCTGTACTGGCATAGCCCAGAGGTTTGGGCACAAGAAGAAAAACCACATGAGCTGATTGGTGTCGATGGCAACCAGATTACAGATCTGCCCAGCAGTCATTTCTCCCATGGACAGGTTGGAGGTGGACAGGTGCATAATTTTATTGTAAATCTTGGTCTAGAAATAAGAGCAGAGTGTTTCACATTCATCATCATTCTTGTCATCATCACCACCCCAGATGCCATCTGTTAGTGTGCCAGGGCCTTCTCAGACAGTCCCTATGGTGCCCTAGAGCAGCTCTGTAAGGTGGTACTGTATCACCATTCCAACTTACAAGTCTACTCCAGCACAGCCGGCGACTTCCCCAGCAAGTAAGGCCTTTTCCTGTGGACAGGACTTACTTGGCTCTTTATTTTAATTTTATTTAATTAATTAATTTATTTAGAGACAAAGTCTTGCTCTGTCGCCCAGGCTGGAGTACAGTGGCATGATCTCAGCTCACTACAGCCTCCACCTTCCGGGTTCAAACAATTCTCGTGCCTCAGCCTCCAGAGTAGCTGGAATTACAGGCACGCGCCTACCATGCCCAGCTAATTTTTGTATTTTTAGTAGAGACAGGGTTTTGCCACGTTTGCCAGTCTGGTCTTGAACTCCTGACCTCAGGCGATCCACCTACCTCGGCCTCCCAAGTGCTGAGATTACAGGCATGAGCCACCGCACCCGGTCTGTTCTTTATTTTTAAAAGCAGATATTCAAGTCCAGTTGTATTCTTGATTCACCAGAGGCCAGTGGAGAACACAGATCAGAGCCATAAAAATGATGAAGTGGGGCAGGCCATCTGTTTTAAAGTGGCCATCTCCAGCCTGGGGAGGAGATGTGCTCTGAGACCAAGTCCTGTCATAATTCAGCCTTGAAACAAAGTAAGGGTTCGACTTTGGAAGGTCTGATGTGTTACACGACTGTGTGAGTCAGTCAGCCCCAGCACCATCCCCAGAGCGCAGCCGCCCCAAGGACCCTCCCAGGGCAGATGGAGAGCAGCCGTGGTAATGGCCTCCCCGAGCTCTGAACCTAAAAGCTTTACGTGCAGAGTGATCATGCCTCCCAGAAAGACTGCAATTTTTGGATATGTGCTCTTAAACAAGGAAAAATGCATCTGGGTCTTAAATGTCCTCAGGATGCCTGCTCCCAGATAAAATTCTATTATACATTCTGTTGTAAGGTCGGCTCCCTGCCCTTAATTCCTCTTGTGCAAACCCAGGCTTTTTTGTGGGTCAGGTTTTCTTAAGGCAGGAACCTACTCTATGTCTTTCTGTGAGCTAATACACACCATGGGCAAGATTTAAAATAATGAACCTATTCTATGTCTTTCTGTGAGATATATACTGTGGGTAAGGTTTAAAATAATGGCAATGACATTTTTAAATAAATCTATATACCTCCTAGGTTATGTGAAATGAGACTTTAAAAGATAATCACCTAGTTTCAGTGAAGTAGGGACACCAAGTGATCTGTGAAATAAAGCCTTATTAAGTGAAGACCAGCATACACAGAAATGCACAACTGACTCATAGCTAGTAATTATGTATAATTCAGGAATTGTGCTTAATAACTTTTTATGCACAAAGTGTGGTTATTCTCTAACCCATGAAGACACAGACTCTCATCTGTAAGGGTACATTTTCTGGAAATCTCCAAAAGAAAGAAAGAAAGGTTTTTTTTTCTCCTTAATTTCTTTCTTTCTTTTCTTTCTTTCTCTTTCTTTCTCTCTCTCTCTCTTTCTTTCTTTCTTTTCTTTCTTTCTTTCTCAGAGTCTTGCTCTGTCGCCCAGGCTTGAGTGCAGTGGCGCTATCTTGGCTCACTGCAAGCTCCTCCTCCCAGGTTCAGGCCATTCCCCTGCCTCAGCCTCCCAAGCAGCTGGGACTACAGGCACCCGCCACCACGCCCAGATAATTTTTTTGTATTTTTAGTAGAGACGGGGTTTCACCGTGTTAGCCAGGATGGTCTCGATCTCCTGAACTCATGATCTGCCCACCTCGGCCTCCCAAAGTGCTGGGATTACAGGCAAGAGCCACTTTTTTTTTTTTTTTGAGATGAAGTCTCACTGTGTTGCCCAAGCTGGAGTACAGTGGCATGATCTCGGCTCACTGCAACCTCCACCTGCCGGGTTCAAGAGATTCTCCTGCCTCAGCCTCCCGAGTAGCTGGGACTACAGGTGCATGCCAACATGCCTGGCTAATTTTTGTATTTTTAGTAGAGATGGGGTTTCACTATGTTGGTCAGGCTGGTCTCAAACTCCTGACCTTGTGATCCACCCGCCTCGGCCTCCCAAAGTGCTGGGATTACAGTCATGAGCCATTGCACCCCGCTCCCCTAATTTGTTTCTATAATTAAAACCAGTCTTTCCTTTCTGTGGCATAGTAATGAATCTCTCTTATTAACACGAAAGATTCAAACAATTTGATGAAAACGATTATATGCTAACACATTAAAAAACCATTTTTGGATCTTTTGGTGTAATTGGAAAATGTAATTTATGACATACACACAGTAAGTATATTTAATTACAAAACTGTCCAACCACAAAAGTGGCTGTGTTTTGTGGTGGTGCAAATCTGCCTGTCACTGGAGGGGTCTGAGGAGAGGCTGGGATTTCTGGTGAGGTTTTCTGAACTGAGCAACAGTTTGGTTTCTCCCAGCTCTGGGACCCCATGAGTCTTAGAAGGTCTTAGATTTTCCTGGGCTCTTTCCACTATTGTCACATAATGATATCCCTGAGGAAATACTCTGCTTTCCCAATGAGAAACCACTGGGGATGGGCAGTGTTGCCACATACAGCTGCATAGGTTGTGCACTGCACAACTTGGGAGGGCACCGTTCACACAGACTATTCTAAGATAGCCAGAGTTTGGACTCTGACATTGTCCCCAGCCCAAGCTATATCTTTGTCCTCTCGGTCCCTTTTCTGCAGAGCTTCTTATCCTGGCTTCCACATGACCAATGTTAATGATTCTGAGGAACATTTCTGAAGAATGAGGTAGCTTCAGGATTTTACCACAACTTCATGGACATCACTAGGCATAGCTGAATCTAGTTATTCCCAATGCCCATTCTCCTCTTTGCACAGAGAATTTCTAGCAGTGCATATATAGCTGTCAAGAATAAAGATCAAGCTCTTTCTAGCCTCTCTAGATATGGTCATTTGGCCAATTTCTCACCAATGGGATGCAAGAGAGTATGTGCAAATTAAGCATTATGATTTTAAAAGGAAGATGCGTTCCCTCCTCTTGTCCCTTCTTCTGGCTGGTTTAAATGTAAATATAGTGGCAGTTTCAATAGCCACCATGGCTATTGAGATGAAAGTCACAAAAGAAGGCTGGCAGAGCAACATGACACAAGAAGCCAGGTCTCTGATCATTGAGTAGCTCCTGTGTCAGCCCTGACTCTATCTGAAGAATAAACAAACTTCTCTCCCATTTAAACTATTCTCAAACAGGATGTCTCTCTAGTTTGATAGCTGAACCAAAATCCTAGTGAAGACTCTGGGACTTGGACAACTCTCATCATCACCTTCTTCAAAGGGGCCCTGAATACTCCCTGGCTTTGATCATCTTTCCAAGAATCTCTAACAGGGAAGCCACAGAAGGCAGGACCAAGAGCCTAGACTTAAGTGACCCAACAGACCAAATAGGTCACTCTCAGTGGGCAAGATTTCAGAGTTCAAATAGACCTTAGAGCAGTTGTCCTCAACCTTTTTGGCACCAGTGACTGGTTTTGTGGAAGACAATTTTTCCATGGACCTGGGGGAGAGGGATGGTTTCAGGATGAAACTGTTCCACTTCAGATCATCAGGCATTAGATTCTCATAAGGAACACACAACCTAGACCCTTGCCTGCACAGTTCACAATAGGGTTCGTACTCCTATGAGAGTCTAATGTAGCCGCTGATCTGACAGGAGGCAGAGCTCAGGTAGTAATGCTTGCTTCCACTGCTTACCTCCTGCTGTGTGGCTCAGTTCCTAACAGGCCATGGACCAATATCCCATCTTAGAGGGCACCCTGTCTTAGAGGCTATCTAGACATAGTATGTCAAGCACATTCCTTTTTTCACACCCAAAGAAGACGGTCTGGTAGCAGAACTCTGGAATAGCCATGTAGAGAGGATTCCAAGGTTGCATTTACCCTTGGTCAGAAAGAGTGCTGTGATCAATTGGTGATGTCTGCCACTTTCAAGCCAAGGGCTGAGCAGTTGGCTTTTCAGACCTAGTCCAAGGCAGAACCAGAGCCAGAGCTACTCTGCCTCCCAAGTTCAGCCCAAGACATTTTCCACTATCCCACACTGCCTTGTCAATGGTTACTGTTTTAAAACATTGTTAATGGGCAACAAAAAATAAATTCACAGCAGAATTATTCTTGAGTGTTCATGAGGATGAATAACACTCGTGGACATTATTCCTAATAATAGTTCTTATGGTGAAGTGAAAAAATAATCATCCAAGTACCTGTATTGCTCCTCTCAAGTTAATTCCAGTTTCAATGGCCACATAGTAGGATGCTTGCAGAAATGTCCTTTGCAGTAGGAGGGCAAGGAACAGAAGCACGGCTAAGACGTAGGCATTGGCAAGGAACTCTTGGGATGAGACAAAGTAAACTCCGAGAAATTGTGTCTGTTGGAAAGAGAAGTTCAGAGGTGACTGTCACTGCCAGCAAAATGACCACTGTAGAACACATCACTGTGCCATAATGGACCATTGCCATGATTATTACAAGACCCTCCGTGCCTGCAAAGTCTTATGCAATTGTTTCTGAGTGAAAAATCAGACTGATAAATCCAAATAAACGTTCTTCTAACTACAGGGAAGGTTGCTTACACCCTGTTCATCTTTCCACTTGAGGGAACAGAATGGGGCCCAATTACAACCGCAGGCCCACAAATATGACTCTCAACATTGTGGCCACAGGCCCAGGGGAGAGCATTCTGAATGGGGCAAGAATAAATAGAGCAGCTAAAACCTGAACTGGTATAGCAAGTCTCATGGTGCATGTTCTCTGCTACAGAAATGGAATCAGCAGCTCCCTTGTTCCAAACTCACCAACAGCTTGTACTGTAGCAATTACGGAGCAGAAAAGGCCACTGGAAAACATGGCACCGTAGAGCTCTTGGGAGAGAATGGGAACTCATCACTTATAAGAGACTGAAAAGATTTCAGACGCAAGCCCGCCAGCCTGATGGGCTCCCAGGGCCTCCTGTTAAATTTAAGGTTCTCTTGTGTACTTCCAGCAAGATCTCAGATGGCAACCAGTGAAGAAAAACAAACATTTTAACTTTGTTGCTAAAGATACCAGGGAACAACAGTGTGTCTATTTCCAAATTAAGCATCAATAACTCCCAGGAAAACTTTGATCTTGATAAATCCATTGCTCCCCAGCAGAGCCACATCAATATTTCCATGAAGACAGAACTCTGCTCTTTCTCAGACACTGCCCTGGACTGTGCGTGCTGTTTGGCAGGGTGTGGGAGCTGCTGCAGGGTAAAGAGGGATGGGAACAAAGTGATGAAAAGGAGTTTGAGGGCACATCCACAACCAGGATCAGGCAGAGAGGGCCCAGGCTCTCAGGAGGCCTTTCCCTAGAGTCAGCAATTCCTGGATCTTGGATCAGAGCTTCCTGATGGTGGCCTCTCAGTTTAACAGAGGTTCTCTAAGTCAGCCCTCACTGCTCCCTGGAGTTGTCTGGTCCTGCTCACCACTGTCTCTCCCGTGCTGTGTGCGACAGGGGTCTACATCTGTTGGGGGCAGCAGGAAGCAGCCACAGGGAGACCACTGAGGGATGCATGCAAAACTCTAAGAGGAAGGCCCTACCCAGGGTCTCTGTCCCATTTGCCAGTGTACCAGAGGGAGACGTAGAGGGAGGAAGTTGAAGGTAGAAGGGCGGGGGTGGGCTGGAAGCAGAAAAATGGGCCTTAAAATTAGGCTGCAGGGAGAAACCTGACCTTCCGGGGAGGAAGGGGCAGGAGACAACATTTATCAGTTGCAAAACTCTATCCTCACAATACCCTACTGAGGAGGGTACCATTATTAGCCCCATTTCATACATGAAAAAAGGAGTTTCAGTAGGGTTAGTGGCTGGCCCAAGGTCACACGCTGGTAAGGGGACAACATATGAACATGAACCTGGATGATGTCCAAAACACTACCCCAGACCCAGTGTCTAGGCCTCGTCCAGGCCTTTGACCTTAAGTGTCCTAGTGTCAGTTACAGGCTTGTGACTTGTCAGGGATGGAAACATGCACCCCTGGCTGGTACTGGGTCAGAAATATAGGCATGTGGGGGTTAGGAAGACTCGGTCCTGTTTAACATGGCCTGGGATTCTTCTGTCTCACTGTCCTCTGCAGGGACGCAGCTCTGGAGACTGGAGTCCATGATTTTAAAGCAACAATACATCATGAGAATTTATCCCAAAGAAAATAATTTCACATAAGGTAATGGCTGTATGAACACAGACATTTATTTTGGGGCCACAGCAAGAGGAGAATGCAAAAACCCACATAAATGTCCAACCACAGGGAATGATTATGTAATTATGATACTCCTGGGAACACTATGCACCCAAGACCACTGATTCTCATGAAAGTTCTGGAGAAACATGGACTGCCACACACATGCTGTGTTACGATGAGCAGAAAACACACAGGCTGGAGAATGATGGCTGGAAAAGCCAACTGATCATGTTTGTTCATTAGACTGTGGGTGTTACTTAAATATACTAGTCAGTATTTGTGCATTTTTAACAAAACAACAAATTCTAGTTTTGCAGCTCTAAAGGCAAAACTTTAACTCCCTCCCTGCCCCCAACAAACATACCCTAGGGTCAGAAAATGATTTTTGTAGATTGAGAATTTTGTGACCTGTTAAAATAAAAATCTCACTGCAGCTATAAGTCATTGGGTCATTATTAGATCGCTCTTCAAAGAGTTGGTTTAAAAGGGATGGAACCTGGAATAGCTAAGTTTCAGTTAAGAAGTGGGTACCTGGCTAGGCCTGGTGGGTCATGCCTGTAATCCCAGTACTTTGGGAGGCTGAGGTAGGCGGATCACCTGAGGTTAGGAGTTTGAGACCAGCCTGGCCAACATGCTGAAGCAGTGTTTCTACTAAAAATACAAAAAAATAGCCGGGAATGGTGATGCATGCCTGTAATCCCAACTACTCAGGAGGCTGGGCCAGGAGAATCGCTTGAACCTAGGAGGCAGAGGTTGCAGTGAGCTGAGATTGCGCCAATGCACTCCAGCCTGGGAGACAGAGTGAGACTCCGCCCTCCACCAAACAAACAAACAAAAAAAATTATTGGGTACTAGACTAGCCAAGAGGCCTGCCATGCTGCCCAAGGAAGGCAGGCCCTGGTGGAGTCTACCTAGAAGAGGGTCCTGGGTATGATGGCACTGGCCAGCACCCTGCAGGTACCAAGGCAAGAGAGAAAAGACTAAGGACCTACAACCTGACACTCGGTGGAAGAAAATGCTTTGGAAAATCATAGGCCCTAGTCTTGCACTTTCACAAGCTCTCAGGGAAGAATTGTGTTTGTTTCCAGGGATTTCCCCGGTAGTCCTCAATATACATTTTTTAAAAGTAATCAAGCCAATGATCTTCATGCCCCCATGTACTTTCTACAGAAGTTATTACACATTTTGTAGTTGAGGCTTGCAAAATGTGACTGCTGAGGAGGATAAAGAGAGTTAACTGCAGAGGTAGGACTAGAACCCAGCATTCCCAACTCTACAGTTTGGACCCCCATTGTCTCTGCCAGGCCGGAGGTGTGATTGGAAAGGTCCCCTTCACATGTTCTCTGGTGCTTAAAGGAGAGAGGATCACTTGGGCTCTTGCTTCTTATTTTGGCAGGTGCCAAAAGGTGAGTTGTCCATAGGTCCCAGCCCTGGGAGGCCCTGGGTAAAGAATAAAACTATCTTTGGCCACCCAGAGACCAACACACCTACCCATTCATCCAAGACTGTTTGACATGGTGGTTAAGAGCCTGGACTTAGAGGTCCTGACTCATAATATATTAGCCACTGTGTCCTTAGGTAAGTTCCTCAACCTCTCTTAGCTTCAGTTTCCTCATCTGTAAGATGAGGCTACAAAGGGACTTCAGAGAGTTGTTATGAGAAGTCAATGTAACAGTGCACAGGAAAAACAGTAAGCGTAAGCACTCAATATATAGTAACTGCTGCATTATTCCTTCATTGCAGAACCATTTCCTATGCAGCTCCTGGGTGTCAGGCAGGGAGGGGGCTGAGTGCTGGGCACACAGAGGTCGGACGATGGGGGACAGAGGATCAAGTCGGGGAAAGAGACAGAGCACTTTGATAGGATGCTATGTGAGCACAGAGGAGGGGCATCTAATTCAACCAGGTGAAGTTTTCCTGGAGCAGATGACATTTGAGCAGAGTCTTGGTGGCTAAGAAGGAGCTAGTGAATTGAAGGCAGGTACTCCAGGCCAGACCAGCTGCATGGACATGGTTATGAAGAGAGGCCAGCCCACATACTAAAACCACAAAGTCACAGAAACACCAAGGCATACACACTCATTAAGTCACTCATAATGATAGCCACAAATATGGCCATCCAAACAGGGGCACACACACACACACACACACACGCAGAAAGACACACCAAAAGACATAGGGACAAACAGAATACACATACAGAACCATAAGCAGTTCTTAGGGGAACTCATTCAGAAACACATACACACTACCAAACCTACACGTTTTCCTACTGAGATTTAAAGGCTGTTTGAAGCTTTAGCCCTTCGATCAAACCCAGACTGTTCCTTCTTCCTTTGGCTCAGCTGATAGCCCAGGGCAGTGCTGGCAGGTTTCAGACACCAGCAGCTCATTATGAATCCAATTCTTTTGCCCTCCAGACAGATCTGTGGCATCCATGGCAGGTGACAGATTGGGAGTAGAGGTTGGGCTGGAGAGGAGGAGGCGGGAAAGAGTTATGGATCATAGGCAGAGCCCAAACTGGGTCCCAGCTTTCCCTGGGGAGTGGCAGTGGGGTGACAGGAGCATCAAAGATCTGGCAAGTCACAGACACTTTCAGTAACTAAAGAGGACATCAGAAATGTTTGTCCTTGTGGATACCAAGGATGATATGTTTCTTGCCAACTCTGAGAATCTTAGGAAGGAAGAGTAATGATGAATAAACCATAGGTGCCCCGCTGTGCCGACTGCTGCAGGATGGATCAAGGCTGGGCAGAAAAAAGGGCTTCCTCTCCCAGATTGTGAAACATTGCAACATGTAGCTAAGGAGCTTCCTTCTTTGTCATTCATAAAGACCAGAATAGCACTCAGTTCTCTCGGGATTAGAATGGCTTGGGGGCTGGGAGATGAACCAAATGATCTCAGTAAATGATCCCTTTCCCCCATTTTCTCCGAGCTCAGAAGCCCAAATGAGAATTAAGCCACATCCCAGGCAACCACATGATGGAGAGTTCTTTGTTGCGGACACTGGAGACTATATTTACTTTCAACTCTCGTTTCTGTGTCGGAAATTTGCTGATTGTGTTTGGGCTGCAGGGAACAAATATTAAATCTGATAAGGCTCACTGCCACTGAGGCAGGGCCATCTGTCTCCGGGATTTGTGTGCTCAGTAACTGGGACAAGAGCATTCCAATGAGAGGGTAATAAACCCCAGGGTTTGTGTATAAACAAAGAGAAAAAAAAGGGCAATGATAAAGTTCAGATGAACTAAAGTTCTAAGTGTTCTCACCATCTCTTTGGCACATCCTGCCTCCGAGTTCTCTCCTTAGCAGAATCCCAGAAGGGTTTTGGGAAACACAGGAAGAAGAGAGTGGTGTGGACACTCTGATAAGGGCTCTGGCTTGTGTCATTTCCCCCTAATATTAACAACTGGCTCCATGCTGCTTCAGGATTGCCAATGGAGGGTATTCTGGGGTAGCCTATGGTCAGGCTAGCGTTGAAGGTGACACTCCTGTAGACAAGAGAAGCAGCCACTTCCCCTCTCTTTTATGGGCCAGATAAAGTAGAGAGGCTCAAAAAGCCAGAGATGGCTTCAAAAACTATCAAAGTTTAAGTAAGCAAAAGTGGTCCTTGCATTCTTGATTGAGCAAGAAATCTTCCCATGGCAGCCTGGCAAATTGCTACTCGTCCGTCAAGACCCCATTCAAACATCCCCTCCTCTATGAAGCTGTTCATGACCACTGGCTAAGTTAATCACTCTCTTTTCCCACAATTCCCTGAATATACCTCCTAAGAGTCATATGTAACATGTAGCATAGAAGTAATTTATTTCGATTTCTCTCCTCACCATTGGGTTTCATAATCCTTGGAGCCTGAGGTGATGGCTTGATAATAATAGTAAATTTAGCTTCCTGGTTGTAAATGTCCAGACTGTGGAGTGAAAGAGTCTTATATTCAAATTCTGCCTCTGTTACTAACTAGCTGAGAGATCCTGGGGAAAGTTACTTAACCTTTCTGAGCCTCAACTTTCTCATCTGTAAAATGTGGATAAGAATACCTATCATCTCATAAACTGTACAATATTTGAGGTATATCACAGTAAAGCTGTTGCAAAATATAGTCATACCAAAGGGTAGTTTTAGGGATTAAATCACATATGGATAACTTGTGCACCTAGCCAGGTATGTATTATGTGGTCAATAAGTGGCTGTTAATATTGTTAATCATCCTTGTCATAACTATTGCTTCCATATTCCCACAGCCCAACCCAGGCCTGGCACACAGCACAGTGTTCAATAAATGTTTGCTGCGTAAATCAGATTCGACGTAGCTCATATCTGTGGCCAACACTGTTCAGCTGACTAATTATATTTCCAGAAAAATGAACATAAACCTCCTGAGGATTAACTGCTAGCTGCGATTTTAGAGCTCATGAGATGAAAAAATGTTACGCAGAGTGTCATAAATTATTAAAAACCCTAATTCCCAATTCTCCGTATTATTTTCAGATTGTGGTTAAAATGTTATAATGACATCCTCACTTGGCAACTAAAACTCTGAAACTTATTAGGGGTAAAAAGTTTTTCATTTTGTGGCCATTTAAACCTAAACGGCTGCAAAGAAACAGACTATAGAACACAGTCTCCCCAGCCCCCGAAGTGGATGCTATGGCCCCACGCAGGGAAAATAACCCCCAGGAAGGGTTTTCTAGCTCCAACAAATTTCAGTTTGTAGAATCTTTACAACTGCAAAGGCCATTGGATATAATCAAGTCTAACAAGTTTCCAGTGTTTTTAAGCCATGGAAACTTTCATTAAAAAAGAAATTTTAATAGAAAAGTCCAACATATTAATAAAACTCGGGCAACTTTGAATGAAATTTGGAGTGGGGAGAGACAAAACTCCACTCATGAGGGTTTCCCACTTCTCTCTGCTCTGACAGCAGCTCCCAAGATGCCCCTGCAGAAGCTCAAGTGCCAGCATTTACAGGACTGAAGAAGACAGATGTTCAAAATTTTTAAAGTTTACTAAGATGACATAAACTGAAAGCCAACAAATCCAAGCCACAGAAGCTCTAGACGTTGGACAAACAAAAGCACCTCCTGCAGTTTTTGGACTGACCTGACTACCGGAAGAGGTATTATGGTAGCGATGGTGAGAGGAGAGTAGGACACCCTTGGGGCACAGGCTTGCCCCCTGGCATTTCTGTTGACCAGATGCAGAGTATTCTGTGGTGGGGATACTGCTATAGGCTTTGTGCATGTGTGAGGAGCCACTCCAGGTGTGGCCATGGCTCACATGCTCTGGCCTGTTGCACTCTCAGAAACAACTGAAAACCATCTAGAGGGTGCCTTACCCTACTGCTGGGGCTGCCTACCTTGGGCTGGAAGACGTCGTTTTCCTTCCCAAGGTGGTCCACGATCCCAAAGATGCACAGTGGCCCGGCGAAGCCCAGCAGGTCGGCCAAGATGCGGAAAGTGCTGCTGAGGACCAGGCGCCTCCCGAAGGCATGGCTGAGTGCCTGCCAGATGGCCCGGGCACCTTGAGTGCCCTGCACGTCCTTCCTCTGCCCAGAGAGACCATGGCCAGGTCAGGGTGGCTGAGGGCTCATTCAGGGCTGGGCCTAGCCTCCCAGGATGCCCCTTGCTCCTGTTGCCTGGGGAAACCCAGTGGCCACATCCTCTGCAAGCAGGTGAACTCCAGGAAGAGATCATGGAATCAGCAAGTGCACAATTGGGAGGGCCCTATCAACGCCAACATGGTCTAGATGGGCAAACTGAGGCCAGATGATTGCTCGAGGTCACACAGCTGGTCAGGGACTATGTGATGAACACAGCACTGGAATGAGGAAGTGGCCATGTGGCACACTCACTCATTACCACCTGCCACTGTGTCTGCCTCAGCAACTGCCCCGGTGCGAGGACAGAGGCAGTGAAGGAGCACTGGACTGGGAGTCAGGAGACTGGCTCTGCTGCCTGCCAGCTGTGGGCCAGCTCTGGGCAGGTCACGGCCTTTCTCAGGGCCTCAATTTGCTCCTCAGTGACATGGGGAGATTCCTGCCTGGCTCTATTCATAGAGTTACCACAAGGATCAGACCACTAATACCCCTGCTCTCCAAATCAAGTGAACATTCCAACCTTTATAGTCAGTAAGCTCCAGAGGAAAGAGTACAGGGGCGTGAGAGTCCAGTGGGGTCACTTCCCTTCTCAGAGCCTCAGTTTCCCCATCTGGATGAGGACATTGGACTAGATGACCTAAACGGTAAGGGCCATTCCAACTGTGCCTGTCCTATGACTCTTCAGCCCTGCACCTGTCCCTGGTTCACTGTGTGACTTAAGGCAAGCTTCTTCCCCTCACCAGCCTCAGTTTCCCCACTTGTCCCACCAGGATTTTGACCTAATGCCCTTTGAGGTCCCTCTCTGTGACCCTAAACCAGAAGGCAAGGAATAGATGGTGTGGCTGTGCCCCCACTGACCACCTGGGCGTCAAAGGCCTCGCGGAGCCGCTGGTAGTTGGTGAGGGCCCTCATGGCGATGGGCAGCTTCCCAATGGCTCGCAAGTCGATGGGCTTCTTGTGGGCAGTCTTGATGAAGGTGTTCATCCACCAGTAGGTACCTTTGGACAGCAGATTCACGAAGGGCTGCAGGAAGCGCACCCCTAGGTCCTGCAGGTCCTCCGGTGGCTTCACCTCCCTCGGTGTCTTGAAGAAGATGTATCTCTGTGGGGCACATGGGCCATGGGGGACGGGTAAGTGCAACTTCTCACCACTCCCTACCTTGCCCCAGCAAGGATTTGGGTTTGTGATATTCCACACTTGATCTCTAACAGATGGGGCCATCTTTCACCTGTAATTATTACCAGGAAAAGGATTCCCCAACACTTCCTGGCCACCAATGTGAGAGCCTCCTGACTTTGTAACTGCTCATTGAGGTTGACTTTGAATCCCCCATGGCTAGGCTGGGTTGGGTTTAGGTTGGGCTGGGGAGGAGCAGGAATCTCTCATGTACTATCTTCTCCACAGATCTAAGGATACCACCATGTTTCATATACAGTTCACAGAACTCCAAGTCATGTAGACCTGGTTTCGAATCCTGGCTTCTCCACTTACCAGCAAGGTGTTTTTGGACAAGCCTCATCTAAAAGGTTTCCTCATCTATAAAGGGGACGGTGCTTGCATCACAGGGTTCCTGTGAGGGTCACTGGAGGGTGGGGGGACACATAAGGAGCCTTGTGCCCTTCAGATCACCAACTAAAAGCAGAAGAGTCAGAGAAATGCAAGCAGTCCAAATTTGAAAGGGCTAAAGCCCTCACTGCTGGCTGGAAGGCAGGGAAAGGGTTTTCTCACTTATCGCTGGCAGATTACAATCTTTCTGGAGGGCAATATGTAACACTGATCAAAATTTAAAATACACAGACCCTTTGATCCCGCAACGCCATTCCTTGGACTCTCTCCCACAGAAATAAAAGCAGCAATACATAAATGTGAGTATGCTCGATACACCATTATTCATGAAGGCAAGAACTTGGCAACAAAGTCAATGCCCATCCATAGAGAAATAGCTGAATACATTATGGCTCATCCATACGATGGAAAATTATGCAGCCATTAAGAAAACAGAATTAGCTATATCAGATGGCTTGGAGGGAGTCCCAAGAGATATTTGTTGGGTGAGAAAAGCACAGTGCAGAAAACAGTGCATAATATGATCCCATTCTTACAAGATAAATACTGAGGGGGAAACCTACATATTCACTTGTGTTGAGAGGAAAAAACCTGAATAGATATTTATTTAGATAGACACATATGGTTTTATACTAATAAAAACAAAGCATGGGAAAGACAAATGAGTTCATTAGTCTGGGCTACCTGGGGAGGTAGGGGCAGGGGAAGGGGAAGGTTGGAGTCTGGGGTGGGAAAGAGAGAGGGAGGCGGGAGCAAACAGAAGGGAAAACAAAACACTCATTCATGTATGCATGTGACGATATGAATACATTAAAGCAAAGACAAGTCCCCCACCACCGAAGAAAGAAAGGAGAGGCCAGTGTCTGATGCTTATCTTCCCTCTCTATGGAAAGTCATTCGCCAACCTCAGCAAACACACCTGTCACCCCCCTCCCTCTGGGAGCCTGGGGTAGAGCACACCTGGGCCAGATGCAGTGTTTCTCCTGAAACTTCCCCCGCCATGGCCCCACTCCCCTTTACGGGGGCAGGTAAAACAAGTTGACCCCCTCTCAGCTTGGCTGAGAAGCAGGGTGGGGGGCCGAACCCAGGGCAGGACAGAGGCCACAGCCTCTGCTCCCCACCCTGCCCTGGCCCAGGTGCATCCTCAGTGGCCTGCTTACCCTCACCCTGATGACATTGACCTCCACGAGGAGCAGCATCCCATAGAGGATCACCAGCAGCCCCGTGAGGCAGAAGCGTAGCTGCGAGAAGCCAATGGCGTGGTCCAAGAACTTGACAAACTTGATGGTCTTGGTGATGAAGGCCAGGGTCCAATACACCAGAAGGGCTGCCGAGGAGAGATGGAAGATCATGGAGACGTGTGTGCATCATGTGTGTACACTCACGTAATATGTGCAAGTATGTGGCAGAGAAGGAGACAGAATGAGCATGCCCGGGTGTGTACACTTCCGAGTAAAGGGATGTGCACGTGTGAATATATCAGAGTGTGCGACTCTAAGATGACGCACATTCGTCTTAACATTTATGAAAAACACCAATAATCTCATAAATCAAACTGGTCAGACAAATGTCCCTTAACAAGAAGTGATCATGGGAAGAATAAGAAATTTATTTCTTGAATTTAACTAAGTTACAGGCACTGTGCCAAATAAGCACTTTAAATACATGAGCTCATTTATTCCTCACCATCACTTTTCAAAGAAAGTGCACTGCCGTCACCCCCAATTGCTCAGACAAAGGAAATGAGGCTCAGAAAGACGAGATAACTGATCCAAGGCCACACACCCATTAACTGGCAGAGCTGGGCTGGCCTGACGCTGGAGCCCATGCATGCAAGCTCCATGCTATAATGACTTCCTTGTGGAATTTCCAAGTGAGAGAAATCTTAAAGGTCATTCAATCCAGCCTTTCATTTTACAGATGAGGAAACTGAGGCCCAGAGACAGGATGCAACCTTGCCCAAGTGCACTGGCAGCCAGGGACAGAGAGAGGGTGAAAGCCTGGGTCCCTGTCCTCACAGTCCAGAGCCCACCACAGTCTGATGATGGAGCAGGGCCAAGGGAGACATGGAAAAAGCCAGCCATTGTTCCGTGAGGCAGTGTTATACAGGGGTTAGTGGTGGTGGTCCCGCAGCCAGATACACCTGGGCTCAGAGCCGGTGAGATAATAGCTGTGTGACCTTGGATTAGTCACTTAGCCCTCTAGAGCTTAGTTTCCTCATCCATTAAGTGGGAATCATAGTAGTGCTACCTAGAAGGTTCTTGTGAGAAATGTATGGAAAGCATTTAGTGCAGTGAGCCTCACATGCAGCCGGTGCTCTTTGGACATTAGCTGTTATTTTTTTATTATCTCTAGATTTAAGACCTGGGGCAGGTAAACCTCAGAAGCTATCAGTAGATTCTATCCTAAATTCTCACACATATGCCCACTTCAATCCGCCAGTAAATCACTGTCAGCGTCCAACAACCAAAACCAGCAATAACCTGTGAAGTCCCCCTTTGAGGGTGGGGGAGATTTTAGCACGGGCAGTTCTTTCCTCCTCCCTCTTAGACCAAATGCGGATAAGGTCAGCCTCATGCCACAGAGCCCCTCTCCAGAGGACTTGAGTGAGGGAGAAAGACTTTCACCCTGCCCTCTATCCCTATGTGGGCCTGGGCATGGAAGCCAGAGCATCACTTGGGGACAAATCTGGGATCTGTCCTGCCTGGCTCAGGGTTAGGAAACAGGTTGAGATGTTGGGCCCCACCCTGTGCCCAGGGCTGAGCTCACCCAGGGGATCAATGCCATCCACCTTGGGTCCCTGCATGAGGACATTAGGATGGGGGCAGAAGCATCTGCCTTCTGGTCCCATGCCTCAGGACTGGAATAACGTCCCCCAGCTCAGGCTGGTCTCTAGGTCTCGAGGAATTCCACAGCTGAGGGCTGTCCCCCTGCCTCCACTCCACTCTTGGACAGATTCTATCCCAGGCCTCAGAAGCCCTTTAGCCCTTAGTGAGAGCTGCCTACTGGAGCTGACTTGAAAATATGCCTCATGCCTGTCTTGTCCCTAACACTTAACAGATATGGTCTGATTTGCTCTTCATTACAACCGTATGACTTAGGCAGGGACTTATTCTTCTTCCTGCCCAGGTGGGGAATTGGAGGCTCAGAGAACTTGGATGTCTTGTGCAAGGTCACACAGGGAATTAGCAGTGGACCCAGGACTAGGCCCAGAGGTTTTTTTGCACAGTCCTGTCCTGAGTGCTGAGTGCTCAGCCTGTTGCCAGACACAGCAGCACTCAGCAAAAGCTGAATGCCTGATGAGAGAAGAGGGAAAAGGAAGGAAAGAGGCATAACATGGGGACTGCTGGTGAGCTCCCATTACTCCTCCTTCTCCCTCCACTCTTCTCCCTTACCCCATGCCTCTCCCATTAACAAATGCTGTCTATTTCACCTCCTAAATATCTTGAATCTATCTACTTCTCTCCATCCCTGTGGTATACCACCTAAGTCCAGGCATCATCATGTCTCCTCTGGATTCCCGCTGCACCCTGAGAGCCTTCTCATTGGTTTCCCCACTTCCTCCCCATCTTGTTCTCCTCCAAGCTGGTCTCCATAAAGCAATTATTATGATTATGTTGAAAACCCCTCAATGCACCCATGTTCATAGCAGTGCTATTTACAAGAGTCAAGAGGTGAAAGCAACCCGACAGATGAATAGATAAACAAAATGTGGCATATCCATACAGTGGAATATTAGTGGCATATCCATACAGTGGAATATTAGTGGCATATCCATACAGTGGAATATTAGTGGCATATCCATACAGTGGAATATTAGCCTTAAAAAGGAAGGAAAAAAATTTCAATACATGCTACAACATGGATGAACCTTGAGGACATTATGCTCAGTGAAATAAGTCATAAAAAGACAAATAGGCCGGGCATGGTGGCTCACACCTGTAATCCCAGCATTTTGGGAGGCTGAGGTGGGTGGATCACAAGATCAGGAGTTCAAGACCAGCCTGGCCAACATGGTGAAACCCCATCTCTACTAAAAATACAAAAATTAGCCAGGCATGGTGGCGAGCGCCTGTAATCCCAGCTACTCAGGAGGCTGAGGCAGGAGAATCGCTTGAACCAGGGAAGCAGAGGTTGCAGTGAGTCGAGATCACACTACTGCACTCCAATCTGGGCAACAGAGCAAGACTCTGTCTCAAAAAAAAAAAAAAAAAGACAAATAGTGTATGATGCCACTTAGATGAGGTACCTAGAGTACCCTAATTCATAGAAAGTAGAATGGTGGTTGCCAGGGGCTGTAAGGAGGGAGAAGTGGGAAGTTATCGTTTAATAGGTACAGAGTTTCAACTTGGGAAGATGAAAAAGTTCTGAAGATGGATAGTGGTGATGGCTACACAGCAATGTGAATATACTTTTTTTTTCTTTTTTTGAGACAGGGTCTCACTCTGTTGTCTAGGCTGGAGTGCAGTGGCACAATCCTTTTTTTTTTTCTTTTTTTTCTAATTTTTATTGGTGCATATATATATATTTTTTCTTTTTTTATTATACTTGATGTTCTAGGGTACATGTGCACAATGTGCAGGTTTGTTACATATGTATACATGTGCCATGTTGGTGTGCTGCAGTGGCACAATCTTGGCTGGAGTGCAATGGCACAATCTTGGCTCATTGTAGCCTCCACTTCCCAGTCTCAAGTGATCCTCCCTCCTCAGCCTCCCACGATCCTCCCACCTCAGCCTCCCAAGTAGTTGGGACTACAGGTGTACATTGCCATGCCCAGCTAATTTTTATGTTTTTTGTAGAGATGGGGTTTTGCCACGTTGGCCAGGCTGGTCTTGAACTTCTGAGCTCAAGCAATCGACCTGCCTTGGCCTCCCAAGGTGCTGGGATTACAGGCATGAGGCACCATGCCCGGCTGTGAATATACTTAATGTCACAGAACACTATACTTAAAAATGGTTAAGATGATAAATTTTATGTTAAACCACACAGACACACACACACACAAACTTCCCATTGCTGTTGGGATAAAGGCCAACATCTGTGGTACGACCTTCCAGCTGGGTGCGGTGGCTCACGGCAGTAATCTCAACACTTTGGAAAGTTCAGACTTAATCATTTAAGGCCAGGAGTTCAAGACCAGCCTGGTCAACAGGGTGAAATCCCAACTCTTCTAAAAACACAAAAAATTATCCGAGTGTAGTGGTGCATGCCTGTATTCCCAGCTACTCAGCAGGCTGAGGCACGAGAATCTGCTTGAACCTAGGAGGTGGAGGTTGTAGTGACCCAAGGTGGTGCCACTATACTTCAGCCTGGGCACAAGCAAACAAAACCCAAAGTCCAGCTCCCCTCCACTTTGCACCCCTGCCACTCTTTTTCTTCTGAATTTTCTTTTTCTTTTTTCTTTTTTTTTTTTTTTTTGAGACGGAGTCTCGCTCTATCGCCCAGGCTGGAGTGCAGTGGCCGGATCTCAGCTCACTGCAAGCTCTGCATCCTGGGTTCACACCATTCTCCTGCCTCAGCCTCCTGAGTAGCTGGGACTACAGGTGCCTGCCACCTCGCCCGGCTAGTTTTTTGTATTTTTTTTAGTAGAGATGGGGTTTTACCATGTTAGCTAGGATGGTCTCGATCTCCTGACCTCGTGATCCGCCTATCTCGGCCTCCCAAAGTGCTGGGATTACAGGCTTGAGCCACCGCGCCCGGCCTCTTCTGAATTTTCTAATGTGTTTTGTTCCTTCTGCCTTGGGGCCTTCGCACATGCTGTTCCCTCTACCTGAAGCACTCTTTCCTCCCTTCTTCCAGTTTGTGTCTTCAGTTCTCAGCTCAAATATGACTTTCAGAGAACACTTCCTTGGCTTCATCTGGGTTCCAGGATCATGGTTCCTTCATGGAAAAATGTAAGCTGCACCACAGGTCCCCTTTCTGTGGGACTCCATACCCAGGTCAGACATCAGCCTCCTCAGAGGGCCAGCCATTCTCCCAATATGCATTGCCCTCTGTCCCTGCAGCTCACAGGCACGTCCCTTCCACTTTTCCCTGTTCTAGAATTCCTGGCTCTGTGGAGCCTCCTTTCAAGGGAAGATAACTCCAACAAGGGGAATGGAGGGAGTTAGTCTTTGTTCCTTAGAAAAGGACAAATCCATCCATGGGTGATAGCTTGTGCTTTAAAGAGAGAACATTATGTTTTTACTGGAGAATGAGAAAATGAACTCCTCGGATGTCCACACAGGGTGTTTCCAGAGGGCACTGGTCAGCCAGGCCCTGGTGGTTAGTGAAGGGTTCTCTACAGATGAGGAGCTGCTTCAGAAATGGAAGCAGGGTGGCTCTCTGAAGCCTGTATTTAACATCTCCCCTCTCAACCTGCTTCCCCCAGCTTCCATTCATACTCACGTGGGGGGCCCTGGGTTAGGGGTAGGGAGATCACCTGGATAATCCTGATGGAGCTCAGATCCCACCTTCTACAGAAAGGCAGACCTGTGATTAGTGCAAGAAACACCCTGTACTCCCTGAACACAACAGTGTCACTGGCTTAGCACAGAGCGTGCCAGACTCCAAATGTCAATTCAATGCTGTGATTCCTAAAAATCAGTCTGACTTAATGACACAGTGTAAACACAGTCTAACTGCCAGATGTACAGCCCCAGCCTTAGACACACAGGCTGAACCCCAATACAGAGGCCGACCTGCAGATTGATACCTTTGCCCCAAGGACAGAGTCTGAGGGCCCTTAGACACACAGTGTCAGAAATGATTAAGAGATTGCACAGATGCTAGATTCCCGGCTGTGCCCCTTGACGAACTAGATTAGTGCTAGTTATTTAACCGCTGAGCCTCAGTTTTCTGATATGTAAAGGGAAAATAATAAAGGTACCTACCTCATAGAGTTGTTGAAAGGATTAAATGAGTTAATATATATCACATAGGTAGGATGGGGCCTGGCATACAGTAAGTACAAAGTGAGTATTTGCCGTTATTATTTTTAACCTCTCAGTTTCAGGGTCCACATTGGAAAATGGGGATATTAACAATACCAATAAGGAGGCTGGGGGAATTAGCCTGTGGGACAATGAATATAAGGAACATGGCACGGAGCCTGCCCCACAGCACATACTCAGTAAACGTCAACCATCATCCTGTTGCTTCTGCCTGGGACCCCAGTCCTGCAGTATTTAACATTTCAGAAGCTCTAAGTGGGCACTCCTTCCTGAGTCTCTCTAAATGTTAGCAAACCTGAAGTTCTGGTCCCAGAGCCTTTCTCTTCTCTCCCCAGGTGACCTCTTCCAGTCTCAAGCTTTCTTTCTCCCTTTCTTTTTTCTTTTCTTTTCTCTTCTCTTCTCTTTTCTTCTTTTCTTTCTTTTCTTTCTTTCTTTCTTGACGAGTCTTGCTCTGTCACCCAGGCTGGACTGCAGTGGCGCGATCTCCGCTCACTACAACTTCTGCCTCCTAGATTCAAGTGATTCACCTGCCTCAGTCTCCTGAGTAGCTGGGACCACCAGTGTGTGCCACCACGCCAAGCTAATTTTTGTATTTTTAGTAGGGGTGGGGGTTTCTCATGTTGGCCAGGCTGGTCTCAAACTGCTGACCTCAGGTGATCCGTCCACCTTGGCCTCCCAAAGTGCTGGGATTACAGGTGTGAGCCAAGGCACCCGGCCCCAGGCTCAGCCTTTAGATGCCATCTACAAGGCCCACCTCCTGAAAGTGTAGCTCTTACCCTGCCTGACCTCCCCATGAAAGCCCAACTTGACACTTGAGTTGGCTGTCTCTGTGACATCTCAAGCTCGATATGCCCCCAATAGAAAACTTGATCCCACCACAGCCCACCTTCCCCTCCTCTGCCACATCAGTTATTGATGCCACAGTTCACCCAGGTGCTCAGGCCCAGAGCCTGTGACTCTTCCTTGCTCCTCTCCTGGCGCCAGCCCTCACCTCCCACTCTTCCCCTTGCTCATTTGGCTTTGCCCACAGTGACATCTTTGCCAAATCTATCCCTATCAGAGGACTTTGCACTTGTCACTCCCCTTGCAGGGAACACTTTCCCCCAAATACCTGCACACCCACATTTACCAAAGCCCTTCCCTGACCATCCTGTGTAGATAGCAACATGGCCATTGCCCCTACCCCTTACTCAGCTTGATTTTCTTCATAGCATCACCACTACCTATTTGTTTGTTTGTTTATTCACTGTATTTGCCCGTCTGTCCTCCTTCACCAGACTGTAAGCTCCATGAAGACAGAGATTTTTTTTCTTCTTCGATTCCGAATCTCTACTGTCTAGAGCAGTACCTGGCACATAGTGAGTCCTCAGTAAACATTATCTGAAGAAATGAATGAAACATTATCTGAAGAAATGCCCCTCCCTCCTATACCTCACTTACCAATTAGCAGCTTGGGGAAGTTGGAAGTCTCGATGTTGTGATAGTAGACCACAGAGGTGACAGCAGCCATGAATGCCATCCCGGCTGGCATGTACAGGTGGAGGTGGCGGGATTCGGTCACCCTGAGATGGGAGAGAGAAATAGACAGGATGGGGACGTTCTAAGTACTGCAACAGAGCAGCCCAGGCCTTGAATTCCGAAGGCCGAACACTTAACCTTTATAGCATCACTGTATAGGCTGCAGGGCCCTTTAGTTAGTGGGCATATTTGGAGTATAGGCTGGGCAGAGATGCCAGTACGTGGAGTAGAGCTGGACATTTGATCTGGAGGTCTTACTGTGTGCTGAGCCCTAAGCACAAGGGTCGCTGGGATCTCTTGAGCAGTGCAGGGGCCTGTATGCCACAACTCACCCAGTGACAGTCCCATTTAACATGAACAGCATAAGTCAGCATTGGCACCCTCCCCAGGGGCTGTGATAACAAACTGATGAGAGTCAATATTTATGGAACATTTACCCTGTGCCAGGCACTGTTCTAAGCATGCGATATATATTAACCCACTTAAACTTCATTAAACCCCATCAAGTGGGTACTCTTAGTCTCCCATTTTATGGTTGAGGAAACTGAGGCACGAAGAGGCATTTCCAAGGTCCTGACTTTGCCTTCTCCCTCAGGATGGGGAATGCGGCAGTCAATATCAGCTCATATTCTTTTCACTTTAACTCACAGAGGCCTCTAGGTGGGTGGACCCTGGTCTGGGGGTGAGACCCAGAAGCAGCCAGAGCCTCCTCCCAGGCCTCAGTCTTCCCTGTGCCTGGTGAAGAGGGTCACTTTACTTAGTCAAGATCATGCCCTTCCACAGCTCTCTCCTGCAGACAGCAAAACCCACTCTGCTCAGCCTGGAACGAAAGGCCCAGGCTATGTGGCCTCCAGCCACTTTACCAGAGCTGCCCAGCCTGCCCTTTCTGCTCCAGCCCTGTGGGACTCACTCCATTCCCAGATGGCCTGCTACAGCCTGATGCCTCAGTGCTGCTGTTGCCCACCAGGCTACTTCTATCCAGTGTGCCAAGGGTCCCTGCCCTTGAGACGCTGATGGTAGGGAGGGGGCTGCCATGCTCAGAGCTAACTCTTAGAGTCAGCAGGCTAGGGAAATGATACCGCCAATGGACAGAGGCTGAGAGAGGACAAAGGAGGGGGTGGGCAACCAAGGACAGCTTCCTAGAGGAGGTGGCACCAGGTTGGACTTTGAAGGATACATAAGAGTTCAACAGAGAAGGAGGAAGGACATGAGGAGAGCCATCCTGTGACCTCAGTGGGTCTGGTGGGACTGAGGTGCAAGTGTAAAGGCAATGTGGGCTCTCCACCAAAGAGCATCTTCCCCTTATTCTGTGCCAGGAGGACCACAGGTTTGCTCCAGCAGCAATGTACCCAGCCCCAGGGGGAATGGATGGCGATTGGTTTAAGCAGTCATACAATTCCATACACCTTTGCCGGTGTTGGTCCACATATTCTGGCCAGCGAGATGTCAAGGAAAGAATAATCTCCCTCATAAAGGAGAGGCATGTCGGGAGAATGCCCTGTCTGCTCATGCTAAGCAATTCCCGGAGCTAGGCAGCCACCTTGTGACCATGGGGAAGATAGGCTGACACACAGAGGATGGTGTGGAAAGACGGGAAGAGGCTGTGTCCCTGAAAACATCAATGAGCACCAAACCAACTTGAAAAGGCAAACTCCACATTTCTTGTTTAATGAAATGGTAAATATTGATATTCTTTAGTGGATATTCTCCACAAAAGGTCTTCAAAGTAATATAGAGAGTACAAGAGAGACAAGGCTAGAGAGCAGTCATGAATGGCAACACTGGGCACAGCCAACGCCCTTCCTGGGGATCTTCAAAACTCTTGCCTCTTTACTCCTTGAAATAATTTTGAAACACCCTCTACTCTCTCACACATTTTTAAGCTGACATCTAAACATGTTTTATCATATGTTGATATAAGTGCTTTTTTTTTTTTTTTTGCAATAGGAGGGAGAAATGCTAAAATTTTATAAGACGAAATAAGATGAGAATTAACCATAATTGAACTAAATATTTCATGGCACGGCTTCATAGAATAGTTTTTAGCTGCTTTGTTAAATAATACAAACTGAATTAGTTAAGAAATTAGGTAAAGTTTTATATACGGGCTTTATCCAGTGTATGGTGGTCTGGGAAAATATTGTAGTTATTTTAAAAAATCTTCTTCACTAACTTATGCTGCTTTGATTGTTCTGAATTCAGAGCATCACGCACAGAAATAATACCCAAAGGAAGAGGAGAAGTGCTACAGGTTTAAGATGGCTTAATTATTCACTAAATGAGGCTCACTCTAAATCAAATCAGGGCAGCCTTAATCAGCCTCCACTCCCACCTGCCCCCTAAATTTCCAGACAGCTCTGAAAACCCAGGCTGGATTAGACTAGGGGTATCACAAGGGTCTGTGACTTCTCCTGTCTGCTCTTTTCCTGCCCTCACTCAAGCTTGCCATCCCTAGGGGTAGGAGCTCACAAAGACCAAATGACAATTACTCAGCTCAAGCTGATCTGTGCCCTGGGGGGAGATGGCCCTTTGCACTGAGCTAAAGCAGAGCAGCCACACACAGGAGGGGCTGCTGACAGCCAGCAGGAAGGCGTCCCTGGACTCATTCATTCCAGTTTCCCACATCCTGGGAATACACAGTCTGCCCAGTGCTCTGTCACTCCCGGCTTTGCACCCTGTCCGTGCTCAAAGTTCATCCTCCACAGCCCCATGAAGCAGCCAAGCCAGGGACCATGATGCATGTTTCACAAGGCCAGAGAGCAGTCATGAATGGTCACACTGGGAACAGCCACCACTCTGCCCACGGGTCTTCAAAACTCTTGCCTCTTTACTCCTTGAAATAATTTTGAAACACCTTATACTTTCTCACACATTTTTAAGTTGGCATCTAAAATGTTTTATCGTATATTTACAAATGCTTATGAGGCCCAGAAAGCCTGAACGACTTGTTCAAAGTCCCATAACTGGTACACAGCAGAAGTGCTTTCTAAAGACCCAGGTCTTCCTTCTCCAAGGGCGGGGTGTCTTCCTCTGTCACCATCTGGTGAGTATTTAACATCTGAGGGCTCGCTGTGGCATTTGTGCTACTTTGGAAGGGGTGTAGGGGTAGGGGTGGAGGCGGACTTGTCACCTGCTTGTGTAGCAGTATGCCTTCTGGTCTTCTTGCTGGTCTGGGGACTTTGATAAGCAGGGAGAGCTGCTGCCTCCAAGGCAAGCAGGTATTACAGAGATCACTGCTGAAGCCAGGATGCAGGGATACTGGGGGAGGGAAGGTGGGGAACGGGAGGGAGGATGAGGGAGCCTATCCCCTGCCATCCAACTACAGGAGCCAGGCAGTGCTGTAGGAGTGCAGTGTGGATAGTCTGATTCCAGCTCAGGGGGCGCTGGACCTCAGATACTCAAGCCAAATATCCCTCTCCTCCATCACTCCCTCTCCTGGCAGTCTCTCATTCTTGCTGCTTACTGGATTCTTCCTTAGTGAGATGGCTGCTCCAGCTCCTCTTCTGTCCTCGACTGCGGACACACCATTTCTGTCTGCAGTTATCGCTCACCTAGACTACTGCAATCAATGCTAAGTGCCACTTCTATTATACCTCTAGCTTCTCCCTGCCTCCAGCCTGCGCTGAACACCTCCTCAGGTTCTCACCTAAAAGTGTTATGCTGATGACATCCCTCTTCTTTTCCAAACTGCTGACCAAATCCAACCCAAACATGCAGTCTGGGATTCACAGTCCTCCTGAGATGCCCCAACCTGGGTTCCCAGCTTCAGCCTCCATCGCTCCCTAGCCTGTGTTTAATGCTCCAGCCCCTGCGCTGCTCCCTAGCCCTACCTGCTTTTCTCTTTGGTGCCTTTTCTGTTCCCTCAGGCACCACAAGCTCTCTCTCTCCTTCCTCCTCTGTGTGTCAGAAACCTAGTCACCCTTCCAGACTCCGCTCCAAAGCCCTCTCAACCACGGAACTTGCCCAACTCTGCCTTCCTCTTGCCTCCCAGAGTATTTATTTGTAACACAGTTTCATTTATTCTCCTAAGGACCCAATAAATGTTTATGGACTGAATAATGTTTATGTTTATCACATGCCTTGCACTGTGAATACAAAGATGAACAAGACTCAGATTCTAACTCTTAGGCCTTTCTGACTCAGAAGACAGTTTTGCAAATAGACATAAACTTTAACATACAGTATGATCCGTGCTGTACCAGAGGTGGGAGGAGTGTGCTGTGAGACCCAAAGGGAAGGTAGGCATAGGGAATGAGGCCAGAGATAGGTGGGGCTGACTGTGAAGACCTTGGATGGTGGGCTGAGGATCTGAGACCACATCTTCGAAACAGCTGAGAATCAAGGAAAGGTCTTATGCAAGAGTGGGTGGCATGCTTAGATTTTTTATTTTTTTCTTCCAAGAAGGTAACTCCGGCAGCTTGTAGAAGAGACCTGGCATTTTCCACTGGAATTGTGGCATTCTAATAGGCTCTAGCATTATTACACTGGGACTTAGCATGCAGATCCATGTTCCCTCCACTCTCCTGGGACACTCACTTGTGTCCAATGCCCAGCTCAGAGAAGTTGGCACATAGGAGACATTGAGTTGCTGGATGTAGTAACAAAAGATATGGGCTTGTGGAATGCAGGTGAGCTAGCGTCTCCTTCGGCCTTTCAGGAAGTACCCTGTAGCAGATTCACTTTCCTGAGTCCTCAGACAGTCACTCACCCATCAGACAGGATGCCCTCTGCAATCTCACACACCAGGACGAAGAGCAGCATGAAAGTCAGGATCCACCGCAGGTTGTGCCCAGGGAAATGAAGCCACGTGCTGTGATGGATGTGCACCTTGGAGCTCTGACTGCCCCATCCTGCAGGGAAAGACAGTCAGAGGCAGGATGCCTGCCCACTTGGAGGAGGAGGAGGGTGCATGAACCCCAGAAGGTTGCTTGGGCATTGGGACCATGGTGGGGGTGACACCTACACATGAGAATCCCCAAGGCTGGTGCACACAAACTAAACGTCCAACTCATTCAGCCTGGTCCTATGCTGGTACCTCCCCCCACCACACCTTTTTTTCTTTTCGAGAGAGGGTCTTGCTCTGTTGCCTCTGCTGGAGTGCAGTGCCACGACCCCTGTTCACTGCAGCCTTGATCTCCTAGGCTAAAGTGATCCTCCAGCCTCCTGAGTAGCTGGGACTACAGGTGCACATCACCATGTTCAGCTAATTTTTAATTTTTTGTAGAAAGAGGGGGGTCTCATTATGTTGCCTAAGCTGGTCTCAAACTCCTGGACTCAAGCAATCTTCCTGTCACAGCCCACCAAAGTGCTGGAATTACAGCCGTGAGCCACTGTGCCCTGCCAAGGTACCCCATTATACACGCTAACTTCTTGTGTGACAAGTCATCAGGTTAATAAACCATTTGGTTGAGAACAGAAGTGAAAATGCTGTTCTTTTTTTTATTTTTGATGCACATACGAGCACATATTTTGTATGTTTTCTTTCTATTTCTGTCTAACTGTGTTTGTTAATAACTAGCAACTCTGCTTCTGCAGCAACCTCTTGTAAATCTAATTTTGTGACAATCTTTCCTTTCTTCCCCAAAGCTGTACATGAATTTTAAGATTTGCTTTTTTTCTTAAAGTGAATGAACACGTTTTGGGGAGGCAGGGGACACCCTATGAGTTGATAGACTTGACTGGTCTGGAAGAGCCAAGGTCTTGGAGAGAGATGGGGGCGGGGGGACCTCAGTGGAGAGGCACGCACGATTGTCCCAGCCGTGGCCCCCAACTTTGCAAGCAAGGGCGCCGGGGTCGCTGGGTCGGCAAGTCTGAGCTACTTTGCACAGAGCCTGAGAAGTTGCGCTCTGGAGACACATGCCTGGGTGGGGTGGCGGGGGAAGGGAATCCAAGTCCCTAGCTCTCGCTTCTCCTCGCCCAGAGCGCGGGCCCGGGACTGTCAAAGATCACGGACTACTGCGCGGCTCAGCCCGGTGAAAGCATAGTGGTTAGCGGGGCCTCCATCCCAGGCTCCGAAGCACAGGCTTCCCTCCTCCCTAGGCCCAGCTGCGGCTGAGTGGGAGGGTGCCTTGCGGGAGGGGTGACCCGGCTCCCTAAGCTGCGCCACGGAGGATGAGGCCCGACCCCTCTCCACTTCCCCACCGCGTGCAGAGACCTCCTCTTTCCCTTTCCCCCATCCCAGCTCTTGGCCCTGCAGAAGCAAAACTTGGCGATCCCGTGGGTCACAAACGTCAGCTGTGTTTGGCGCGGGATCGGAGGCACCGGGGGAGTGAAGGGATGAGCTGGTGTGCGAATGCAGGGACCGGCGGGCAGGACACAGGACAGGGGACCCCGGGAACGAAGCTGTCATGGGCCGGAAGGGGACGCCGAGCGGTGCGGCGCGCAGCGCCTCCCCCTCCTCCCTCCCTGCTCTCCCGTCCCCTCCTCCGCTGCTCGCCGCGCGCACTCACCGATGAAGAGGATGGGGAAGGTGATGAAGAGTAGGAAAACGTGCGGCACCACGTTGAGCGCGTCCACAAAGCAGCCGTTGTTGAGGACGCCCTGGTCCACCCGGTAGGCGGCCGAGTGGTTCTCGCTGCCGCAGAAGGCCAGGGGCATGGCGGCGCGGGCTCGGGCTCCGCTGGCTCCGCTGGCTCCGCGCGCCTCCCCAGCCTCTGTCCCTCGCAGCTCCGCCGCCCTCCCGGCCCTCAGGCCCCCGCCCTCCCGGGCCCCGCCCCGCCCCGCCGGCCTCCCTCTCCCGCACCCCGCCCTGCACCACCACCTGCGGGACCGTGGGGACCGCAAGGAACCCGACCCGCCCTGCCACGCCTGCGCCCGCCTTGCAGATATGGAGGCGCGTGCTCCCAGATGTTGCCGGGGTCGCTTCGTGAGTGCCCCGATGCGCGCGTGCGCTGGGGGCGAGGGGAAGGGCAGGCGAGATGGGGAGTGGGGTGTGGGCACACTGGAGTCTGGGTAGGAAAGGAGGGTGGGGCGTGCAGAAGAGGAGAGAAGGGTCCACATGGCCTGGAGTGGGCGGGTTCAGGGTCCCGAGCGTGAGTTCACCTGAGCGTGGTGCGGTGGATGTAGAGAGCCGAGGGACGGGGGCAGAGTGGCGCAAGTCTCGCCCCACATGGATGAGAAAAGTGGGGCAGAATGTTACCTTGTGTTGGTGGTGGTGGGGGGTGGGGCTTGGGCGTTTTCAAAAGTGGTCCCAGGTGGGGCAATCCTAGGTACTACTTTACAGCTTATCTGGCACTTTCACACGAGGATCTCCCAGCACTCTTGCTAAGTACAGGTTCTAATCACTTCCATTTTTCTGATGAGGAAAACCAAGCTGCGAGGGAGCTGAAGAGAGAACAGTAACATGACTTCCCCAAGGTCTCAGTTCCAGCAAGCAGGGAAGCATAGCTTGACCCCAGCTGCTCAGGTCCCCCGTCCCCACCCCCATCATTTGTACTCATGCCTCTGGTACATGACAACCCTACAGCGACTGGCAGACCAGTGGGTAGAATGGGTGACGGCCCCAGGCTGAAAAAGAGGAGCTTTAGAAACGCATCTGGCCAGACGGATGCGAGGTAGTGGAGGGAGACTGAAATTCTTAACCTGACCTGAAACAGGCTTAACATTTGGAGGACACCATGAAATTGTACAGACAACGTTATGCCTTCCTATACGTTCTGGAGAGATTCTCATGAGACTGTGCCCCAAAGAAGTTTATATCGTATGTAGAAAGAACAGAAAATGGGATTTGGGGGTTAGATTTAAGAAGAACTTTCCTAGATAGGGTATGAAGCATAAATGAGCATGTTCTCAGGAAGGGTCAGGGGAAACCAAAGGAAGACCCCTTCAGCTCCTTTGCCTACAAGCTTCACTGAGACTGCCCTGAGGCTGCTGAACCTGGTGAGCCCCTCCAGCACGCTTCAGCAAGGCCGAGGCTCTGCCCAGGCCCTGAGGCAGAGGGCAGAAGGGGTTAGGTGAACAGCCTTGGGAGAGCAGGGTCCAGGGTCTGAAAGCCTCAGTCTCTGACTTCAGAGAAATGCAGGAGAATTTCTCTGAAGCCAAAAGATGTTTCTTGCAGCATCAGCCAAAATAGTGAAAACTTGGTGGCAGTAAATATCCTGCACCAGGGACAGGGGTTAATTAACCTGGGAAAATGCAGCCGCTGGAACGGTGCTAGCTGAGTCTGTGTAGTCAATAGAAAAAGTTTACGAGATAGTGTCAGGTGAAAAACGGCAAACAAAATTGTGCTTCCCATGATTATAGCCGTATGAAATATGTATGGTTGCGTGAAGCCTGCAGGGAAAGGTCAGACTTGGAAATATGGTAAGGCAGTGCTCGGTATGTATTAGCTGCCGTCGCTGTGCTTATCATCATTCCTTTTCTTTAAAAATGAGACAGCTGAGGTTCAGAGAGATGAGATGACCGGCCCATGGTCACCCAGCAAGATTTTTTCTTTTAGTTTATTTTTCTTGCTTTCAAGTTTTTTTAAAAATATATTTTCTGCAATGTTGTTATTTTGTTTTGTAGTTACAATATCAGTTTTTCACACTTTCAGCAATGCTATCTTTCTTTTTAGCAGTAATAATATATTCACTTTCAAAGAACGGGGTTCCTAGTCCTGGCTCTACCACTATTAGTTGTGTGATTTGGGGGCAAGTTACCATTCTGCACTTCAGTTTCCTTATTTCTAAGTGGAAAAGATAATAATATGGACCCCAGAGGATTAAGATGAGATCATGGGTGTGAATGTTGCTTTGCAAGTTGGGGAGATGGTCCCAGCTGCTTCATCCCCTGGGTGACCACACACGACAGCCCGTCGATCAATCAGGGTTATTTAATGGCCTCTCCCTCACCTCACATTGCCTGGTGCAACCCTCACACTTGCTTATTCCGGGTCATTTAAAATAAACAACAAGTCTGGTATTAAGGGAGCATCACCTGGGACTAAGAAAGTGTTAAGTCTGGAGTCTTGGGGACCCGTGTTTGCCATCTCCAGCACAAACTTACTTGTGACTGTGGACAAATTCCATCTTTCCCTGCACCTAGCTCTACACTGAGGACATGCACCACACTGCCCACCGTGTGGGTGGGAGAATTACTCTGAAAAGTGTGGAGTCAGGTGTGCACGGGGGCATGAAAGGACTTCCTTTGTAATATATGGGTTGTAATCCTGGAATCAGCCCAAATGCTCATCAATATGGGGCTGGTTCAAACAGACAAAACCCAAACAGACAAAAACCAGATATTGTCTGTACTATGGGATACTATGGAGCAAGCGCAGAGAATAGAGTTATGCTTACTGGCAGGGGAAGATGTCCAAGACACAGACGCAGAGCAGTGTGTCGCATACAAAATCATTTATGTCTGTAACAGGGTTATGCTTGCCTCTGTGGGGGAGGTGCTGGGTCTCTGGTGCTTCCCCACCTCCAGCGATGCCTCCTGCTTCTCTTGCTAGGGGCTGGAAGAAGGTCAGACTCTGGGAGCTTGCTTTGAGCAAGGGTAACCCCCCTCTGAGAATTCTCAGCCATTCTCCTGGCAAAATGAAAACTAGGGCTGGATTTCCGGGATTGGATTCTCACACTCACCAGCTACTGGGTGGGTGTGGCCTCAGACAGGGTGTAGCAAAGGGACTGGCGCAGAGCTTCAGAAAAGTCCTTTCCAGATCCCTTGAGCCAGCGGGGTTAAGGCTGCAATGAGACATGATCAGGCCACTGCCCTCCAGCCTGGGCAACAGAGCGAGACCCTGTCTCAAAAAAAAAAAAAAAAAAAAATGTCCCTTCCAGCTCTGATGTTGTTCTGGCCTTAGTGCCTTTGTTTCTATCTGGCTGACTAGGTGTGCCAGTGTTCCAGTGACCTTGGCAGAGAGGGTCATTACAATGACAATGGTGACATAATGGAGTGGGGTGATAGTTTAAGAAATGAACTCTTTCAAAAATCACAATCAACAGTGGGCTGGTTAAAAACAGACAAAAGCAAAACTCATGGTGTGATCTATACTATGGAATAGTGGGGAACAAGTACAGAGCCTAAGTTCAGGCGACCATCACTGACTGAGAAAGATGGGTCCTTTTCCATCTCCTTCAGGTGCTCAAAGCCTGTGTCCACAGGGGAACATGGAAAACTGTAGAACCGGTAAAAGAGAGGACTGATGTAGAGACAAAATGTCTTAACTGAAACCTGGGAGGGAGAAGTGATCTCCTGTCTCATCTCCATCCTGCCCCATGTCAGGAGGAGGGAAGTAGAGAAGTTCTTTTGAGAGGGAGCTTGTGCCCAGCCTCCCTGCCTGTCTGTTGTAGGGGTGGCTGGGGGACAGCCACCAGAAAGGACAGGCTGTGTGTAGACTGTGTCAGAAAATCCATACAGGGGCTTTTTAGGTTTTTAAGAATTACTTTTCTGTAGAGATGGGGGTCTTACTGTGTTGCCCAGGCTGGTCTCGAGCTCCTGGCCTCAAGGGATCCCCTCCCCTGCACCTTGGCCTCTCAGAGTGTTGGGATTACAAGTGAGAGCCACTGTGCCTGGCTCACATACAAGGGTTGTTTTGAAGAAAAGTCTTCTTGTCCCAGGGCAGGGCCTCTAGATGACAGAGGCAGGGGACCCTCAGCCATATTTGAATGGGAAGGGTAAGGCAGGAACAAGATGAACCCGCCCCAGTCTCTTGGCACCACATAATTGGGGAGGTGGGGAAGGAAATCCAAGAAGGCCCAAGGTTAATGTTTTCTGCCAGCCTAGTGGGATGGAGACTTGACATAGAAATTAAATAACATTCTTGTTCTTGCCCACTTAAGTTTTGGTCCAAGATCACCCTCACCACAGTAACATAACTCAGAAGGATAACTCCCACGGATGTCCTGGTTGCTCTATACCCTTGAGGCCACTTAAGGTCAAACTCAGCATCTCCTTGCATCCTCTAAAAGAGCCAACTCCCAGTCCATTGATTTTAAAAAATGAAATCTTTACTGAGCTCTTTACAGAGAGCTGGAAGAGGTGTAATTCACACAACTCACAGCAGAAACTTTGTAAAATCCCCCATTTCTCCTGTACCCCCAGTGGTCTTCTCCTTTGTGTGTATCTCATATCTCCTCTTCCTTTCTTCCACACAGTATCTTTTTTAAAAAAACATGCCCCTTGTGACCCAGAGCAAGTCAGTATTTGCCTTCAGCTTGCTTACCCACTTAGGGCTTCTCAAGCAAGCCTCGCTCCCTTCCCAAGCTGCTGGTCATCCCCAAACCTGCTCTCTTTCTGGGAAGATTATTGAGGGGGCAAGGGGGATAAGATTTTCTCCTTTTTGTTTCACCAACAGTTGTTGAGTGCTTAGTACATGCCAACCACTTTACGTGTTTTAAATCTCACAGTAACCCTGCCTAGTAGTTACAACTATTGGGAGAACTGAGGCTCAGAGAGGTTAAGTCCCATTCCCTAGTCACACAGCTGGGGGAGTTGGTGGAGAAAACAGACAAACTCAGCGAGGCCTGGCTTCAAAGCCTGTGCTGTTAACCAC
Organism: Macaca fascicularis; assembly: GCF_037993035.2. Taxonomy (NCBI): domain Eukaryota; kingdom Metazoa; phylum Chordata; class Mammalia; order Primates; family Cercopithecidae; genus Macaca; species Macaca fascicularis. The sequence goes on along the minus strand of NC_088388.1, from coordinate 48,301,918 downwards.
TTCCCAAAGGGATCCTGGGGGTACCAAGGATTTTTCTGCCTCTGAGACTTTGACTCCTGAGGAGGGAGTGCAAGGCCCAAAGAACAGACCTTTGGGGAAACCTGTGTATCTGTGCCTTTTGCCTATTCTCTGTGTTAGAACCCGAAAGAAAGGCCCTAGTTCTGTCACTGGCATCCACCCGGAGTCAGATGAGAAGATTCGAGGGTGAGGGGGCCCTGCTTCCTGGGGCCTTACCCCCGTGGGTGAAGCAGGCACACAAATGACCCTGCAGTGATTTGCTCTGGAGACAGCTGCCACTGCTGACGGAAGGAAATGTGTGTGAACAGCATGGGGACAGCTCTGGGTCTGACCCAATGCTGTGGAATCCCATAAGGTGTGCTGACTGAACCCGCTCCCTGCCCAGGGCCACACTGCTGCAGACTGTCCCTCAGGGTTCAGCCAAAGAGGACTCTGCTCTCTGGCCCAGCCAGGACCTTGACAGATGCCTCTGGCTGGCACAGCACGGCCTCAGCGGTCTGGGCCTGGAGGGTCCTGCTAGAGCTGGGGCTGAGGCCAGGTGATGCGAGGGCACTGCTCAGTAACTTCCCATTTCCTGTATGTTCCTCCCCTCTCCACAGAGGGACTTCAGCTCCTGTCCCCTGAGCAGAGCCTGCCTAAACCCAAACTCTGTAGTGGGGAGGTTTAGGTCCTGGCGTTATCCCTGACCAGCTGTGTGACCTTGGGCCAGTCAGCCTCCCTGAGCCTCAGCTGTCAAATAGGAAGAATAATCTCTTTCTTATGGAGAGTGTGTGTGAGAAAACCTAGCACACAGGAGACACTCGAGTCAAGCTTTTCCACTTTCAGGTCAGCCGAGGGCTTCTTGTCTGAAATCCCAAGATACTCACGGATTTTTTTTTTTTAAATAATTGATTGAGTTCCTGCCTAGTGCCAAGTCATTTATTACATTGTCTGGTTTAGTCACCATCTCTCTTTAAAGCAGGTAGTATGCTTGCTATTACCAAGTTGAGAATAAGGCAGAGAGAAAACCTTGGTTGCCCAAGGTCATCCAGCAAAGAAGGTGGCAGAGTCCAGGCTCCTATAGGGGCAGCCTTCTGAGATACAGGGATGGGCTTAGGCAGGGGTGGGATAAATGAAGAAGACAAAAGCAGGAGTGGAAGCTATCCATTTGGAAGGGGGTGTGATGTGGTGGGAGGCGGGACTTGTCTGGATGCAGTGTCTGCAGAGCAAGCCCCCTGTTCTTATTTATTTATTAATTATTATTACTTTTTTAATCTTTGTGGATACAGAGTAGGTGGATATATTTATGAGGTACATGAGATCTTTTGATAATGTATAATAATCACATCAGAATAAAGGGGGTATCCATCACCTCAAGCATTTATCTTTTCTTTGTGTTATAAATAATCCAGTTATACTCTTTGAATTATTTTATTTTATTTTTTGAGACGGAGTCTCACTCTGTCACCCAGGCTGGAGTGCAGTGGCACGATCTCAGCTCATTGCAACTTTTGCCTCCTGGATTCAAGTGATTCTCCTGTCTCAGCCTTCCGAGTAGCTGGGATTACAGGCCCACACCACCACATCCGGCTAATTTTTTTGTATTTTTAGTAGAGATGGGGTTTCACCATGTTGGCCAGGCTCGTCTTGAACTCTGACCTCAGGTGATCCACCTCCCTCGGCCTCCCAAATTGCTGGGATTACAGGTGTGAACCACTGTGCCTGGGCCCTCTTTGAGTTATTTTAAAATGTACCAATAAATTATTGCTGATTGTAGTCACCCTGTTGTGCTATCTAAATACTAGATCCTATTCATTCTATCTAACTATAATTTTGTACCCATTAACCATTCCTCCCTTACCCCCCTCCTCCACCCTTCCTAGCTTCTGGTACTTCTACTCTCTATCTTGATGACTTCAATTGTTTTCATTTTTAGCTCTCACAAATAAGTGAGAGCAAGTGAAATTTGTTTTTCTGTGCCTGGCTTATTTTGCTTAACATAATGATCTCCAGTTCCACCCATGTTGTTGCAAATGACAGGATCTCATTTTTTATGGCTGTATAGTACTCCACTGTGTATAAGTACCACATTTTCTTTATCCATTCATCTGTGGATGGACACTTAGGTTGCTTCCATATCTTGGCTACTGTGAACAGTGTTGCAACAAACATGGTAGTGCAGATATCTCTTCAATATACTGATGTCCTTTCTTTTGGGTATATACACAGCAGTGAAATTGCTGGACCACAGGGTAGCTCTAGTTTTAGTTTTTTGAGGAACCTTCTAACTGTTCTCCGTAGTGGTTGTACGAATGTACATTCCCACCAACAGTGTCCGAGGGTTCCTTTTTCTCCATGTCCTCTCCAGCATTTGTTATTGCCTGTCTTTTGGATATAAGCCATTTTAACTGGGGTAAGATAATATCTCATTGTAGTTTTGATTTGCATTTCTCTGATGATCAATCCCCTGTTCTTAGACTTGGCTGGTTGAGTGCATGTCCATACATAATGTATATAGTTGACTTCCTTGTTGCAATGGACTGAGTGTTTATGTACCCCCCACTCCCAAATCCTAATCCCTAAGGTGATGATGTTAGGGGGTGGGGCCATCCAGAGATGATTACATCATGAGGGCAGAGTCCTCATGAGTGGGATTAGTACCCTTATGAAAGAGGCCCCAGAGACCTCATTTGCCCCTTCCACCACATGAGTTTGCAGTGAGAAGATGGCCACCTATGAGGAGGCGAGTCCTTACCAGACACCAATTCTGTTAGTGCCTTGATCTTGAACTTCCCAGCATCCAGAACTAGGAGGAATAAATGTCTGTTGTTTATAAGTCACCCAATCTATGGTATTTTGTTAGAGCAGCACAAACAAACTAAACCACTTGTTCACTGATGAAAACTTGCTGTATAAATGGAGGCAAGTGTGGCTACATGTGAGACTGTGATTCTGTAGAAGACCCTTCTCTGGTACTTGGCCAGAGAAGAACCTCTCACTCAGGGCAATCAGAAACCTGAAATGGAGAGAGAGTGTGAGAGAGAGAGTTAGGAGTGAGAGAAACATAGAGACAGACTCACAGCCAGTACCTAGCATTTACCTGCTGTAAGACGACATTGCCAAAGTGTCTCCTCATGCCCCATGTTGAGCCAAAAGCTATTTTTTAGCTAAAATTTGTACACTAAAATTTCAAATTGGTGAATATATTAAATTTGCAGATTGTTTTTATCCAGTGTGTCATTGAGGAGGTAATTATTTAATGATGCGAGTGCTCTGAGGCTTGGGCAGAGGACAGAGACTACAGAAGTTCTGTTTAGAAGAGCAACCCCAGTGGTTTGGAGAGAAGCATCACCTTTTCCACTGAAGCCAGAGAAATCATGTAAAATTCCTCTGCTGCCCCAGAGACTGGTTCCCTGGTGGGATGGAGTAGGGGAGGAGGGTGTTGAGGTGTTGCTCATTCCCCTAACTGGGGAAATTCCCTGGCTCAGTCCGTGGGTGCACCAATGTGTAACTGAGACAGTCAGTACTAGGCATTTATTAAGCACCTGCCATGCCAGCTGGGTTCCTCTGTAAGTCTGTGAAATCAGCATTATTGTGTCCTTAGGAAACTGAGGCCCAGACAGGCTAAGGGACTTGTCCTAGCTCACACAGTGCAGTAAGATTTGGAGCCTAGATTGGAACCCAGGTTAAGCTGGGTCTGGAACCCATGTGCTTTCTGTACTGATGGTTCTCAAAAAGTGTGGTCCCTGGGACCAGCAGATGGGAATTACATGGGAATTTGTTAGAAATGCAAATTCTCAGGCCAGCCCCTAACCTACTGAATCTGAAACTCTAGTCCAAACGTCTGCTTTAACAAGTCCTCCAGGTGACTCTGATGCATGCTAAAGTTTGAGAACCATTTCTCTCCACCACATTGTCTCCAGTTAAGGAATAATAACTGATGGTCCCTGCCCTCAGGGGTTTACCACATGGCCGGGAAAACAAAAGAAATATATATTTATTTAAAAACAAAAAGTTGGCTGGGCTTGGAAAGGGTGCTTCCTAGAAGCTTTAGGGGAAATGATGGCCTTGAGGGTTGGCCCAGTCTGCACAGGTGAAGAAGTCAGCCTGGTTGAGAAGGGTATGCCAGTGTGTGCAAAGGAGGGGCCACTGAGCTACAGTTTTCCAGATGCAATGAATGAACTAATGAGTCTTTCTAGGATGGGGTGCAGGCTGAGGGGAGTCATGGAAAATAACGGGGTGAAGGGGGACTGGATTGTTAGTGCTTCAGAACTTTCAGCCAAGGAGTTCCTCACATAGCTTCTGCTCCTATAGGCAGCCATCATTCATTTGACAATCTTTATTTATGAAGCATCTGCTGTGTGTGCCCAGAACAGGGCAATGGAAGCTAAAAGCAGGTCTTCCCAGAGGCTGTGCTGTTCCCTCTTGGGGACGGCACCTCCAAATCCCCCAGCTATCTGACAACCTGCTTCTCAGCTTTCAGCACTGGGCTCCATAGTCACTTCCTGGTCACTTTCCATAGTCACTTTCCTGGTCCTTCCCTGAGGTGGGCTGGCTTAAAGTCCTCTCCCCTGCGTCCCCCTTCCTAAATCCACTTATGGACTCAGAGTCAGGAGCTGCAGGCCTGAGGTAGCTGCCAGCTGGATGGCTGTTGGACTGTGTCGAGGCTCTGGAATCATACAAGACAAGATTTTGCTCCTTGGTACCTGTCAGGTAAGTGATGGGGCTTGCACAGTAGTCTGAGCTGGCTCACTGGTCTCAGGATCACCCTTGACCAATGAAAAGTCTGTGGCCAGAGTGGTCAACTGTGCCACATACAGGCAGAGAGGGAGAGACTCTGCTTCCTTGGAGGTGGCTGCCTTCTGTGCTTGCCGAGAACCTGCTATCATCGGCCAGCCTGCAACCGTCATACTGTTTGTACACGTGGACTGTGGGGAAATAACATTTCCTTGAATTTCTCAGTGCTCCTGTAAAAAGCCCTGGCCTCCTGAGTCTTGAAAATGTATATGACATAAAGGAAAAGAATTTGTGCTTTCACCTTCCTTAGAAGCATTCTGCCCTTCATATAAGCATGAGAATCAGATCTGTAGCTATGTGTCTAGTTAACGTGTCTGTTCTAAAAGGATAATAAAATGTGTCTACTCATATGAGGTTCCTGGAATAGTCAGATTCATAGAGATGGAAAGTAGAATGATGATTACCAGGGGCGACGGGGAGGGGAGAATGGGAGTTATTATTTAATGGGTACAGAGTTCAGTTTTGCAAGATGAAAAGAGTTCTGGAGATGGGTGGTGGTGATGGTTGCACAACAGTGTGAATGTACTTAATATAACTCAACTGTACTTAAAAATGGTTATGATGCTAAGTTTTATGTTATGTGTGTGTATTGTACCACAATTTTTTTAAAGGATAAAAAAATTCTTATCTCCCCAAGGGGGCCAAAAGGTTACAGCAAGGGCTAGGTCCCCAGGCTAAGGTCCCAAGGTGACAGGAAGACTAGAATGCTCTCTCCCTACCTAAATCCCGAGGCATTTCTTTATTTTAATTTTTGTGGGTACATAGTAGGTGTATATATTTATGGGGTATGGGAGATGGTTTGATACTGAAATGCAATGTGAAATAATCGCATCATGTAAAATGGGGTATCCATGGCTCTCAAGCATTTATCCTTTGAGTTACAATCCATTATACTCTTTTAATGTACAATTAAATTATTGACTATAGTCACCCTGTTGTGCTGTCAAATACCTGGTCTTATTCATTCTTTCTAACTACTTTTTTGTGTGTGTGTACCTATTAACCACCTCCATCTCCCTCCACAGCCTCCCATTACTCTTCCCAGTCTCTGGTAACCATCCGTCTACTCTCTTATCTCCATGAGTTCAATTGTTTTGATTTTTAGATCCCACCAACAAGTGAGAACCTGTGATGTTTGTCTTTCTGTGCCTGGCTTATTTCCCTTAACATAATGGCCTCCAGTTCCATTCATGTTGCAAATGACAGGATCTCATTCTTTTTTATTGCTGAATAGTACTCCATTGTGTATATGAACCACCTTTTTTTCTTCATCTGTGGATGGACACTTAGGTTGCTTCCAAATCTTGACTATTGTGAGAGTGCTGCAGCAAACACCGGAGTGTAGATATATCTGATATATCTTACAGATACTAATTTCTTGGGTTTTTTTTTTTTTTTGAGACGGAATCTCACTCTGTCGCCAGGCTGGAGTGCAGTGGCGCGATCTCGGCTCACTGCAACCTCCGCCTCCCGGGTTCAAGTGATTCTTCTGCCTCAGTCTCCCGTGTAGCTGGGAATACAGACATGCGCCATCACACTCAGCTAATTTTGTGTGTGTGTGTGTGTGTGTGTTTTTAGTAGAGAAGGGTGGTGGCCAGGATGGTCTCGATCTCCTTTTTTCTTTTTTTTTTTTTGAGACGGAGTCTCGCTCTGTCGCCCAGGCTGGTGTGCAGTGGCGCGATCTCCGCTCACGGCAAGCTCCGCCTCCCGGGTTTACGCCCTTCTTCTGCCTCAGCCTCCGGAGTAGCTGGGACTACAGGCGCCGGCCACCTGGCTAATTTTTTGTAATTTTTGGTAGAGACGGGGTTTCACTGTGTTAGCCAGGATGGTCTGGATCTCCTGACCTCGTGATCCGCCCGCCTTGGCCTCCCAGAGTGCTGGGATTACAGGCGTGAGCCACGGCGCCTGGCCACAAATTTCCTTTCTTTTGGATATATACCCAGCAGTGGGATTGCTGGATCATATGCTAGCTGTATTTTTAGTTTTTTGAGGAAACCTCCAAACTGTTCTCCATAGAGGCTGTACTAATTGATATTCCCACCAACAGTGTATGAGGGTTCTCTTTTCTTCACATCCTCGCCAGCATTTTTTTCCCTAAGTATTTACATTCAAAAAAGTTAGAGTGAAGATCCAAGATTTTTTCTATTCCTTCTCAAAGAAGCAAAGGTTTTTATATTTTTTCCCTTCACCTTTCAGGAGAGGAGGCAGGGAGGGCTGTCTAACTTCTGTACATAAATGGAGAAAACCATTGTTTTTGGTCTCTCACCAAGTATCCTGCCACTGAGGGAGGAGATTTTTTCCTGTAGGGTTTCAACACATCATGCAGGGATAAGGTCTGGGTCAAGAGAAGCTGACACACTTATTTACTGTAAGATAACTGACAAGAAATCTGTCTGTTCTACCTCCTGTATGCACTGAGGATAAAATTACTAAAGATGAATACTAAAACCCCAACATGTACTTATGTACGTGCCCACACGCATGCTTTCAGCTGGTGGTCTATTGGGGGTCCCTACAGAAAGGAAAAGAGATTAGAGGACTTCCAGCAGAGAGGAGAAATTGCTACAGGTATAAGTGCTACAGGAGTAAGTGCTGGGGCACAGTAAGGAACAACCCTATGCCTCAGAGCCTCCCCTTAGGAAGCTCCATCCTCAGGAGTGAGATGTGCCCCAAGCTGCTCTTTCTATAGCATTCATCCCAGATTTTAAGTTAATATTAATTTCAGGGCCAAGAACTATTTCTAAGCAGTTTATCTGTATTTCCTTTGATCCTCACAATTCCATGAAATAAGTTCTATTTATACCTCCTTTATAGTTGAAGAAACCAAAATGAGATTTAACAAATGTGACTAAGGTCAGATTTCAGTTCTCACCCCTGGACATTTGGGGAACAAGTACTGGAACCCTCATATCTTAGCCTTGGGGGTCCTGTGGTCATACAAGATCACATACCATTTTTCACTCCCAACTGTTGGCCAACTACCCAGCCCTGACAGCTGGGAGTTGGTGAGGGTTCCACATACCAAGGGAATGAACCCCTGGTGTCTTGGCCACAGGCCCCTTTCCGTGTAGGTCACAGGGAGAGGAAAGGGGAAGAACAGGTGAAAAGGAGGAGAAAGGGCACTTCTGGGGACAAGGGTTCTCAGGGAACACCCCTCTGTGTCTGTCTTAGATCTGTTTCTCCTTCTTTGGCAACAGCCCCCAATTTTCCTTTTGGAACCCACCCTTCCCCTTTACCTAGTCCATGTGGTACTGGATGGGCTTACTCTAAACCCTGGCTACATGGGTGGGTGTGTGACCCAGGTCTGGCTAATCAGGGATGGCTACACCCCCATGTTGAACTAATCAGAGTAAATCCTCAGGATTTAGCTGGAACTATTAGGAAAAAGCGTGCTTTTCTCCCTGGGGTTGCACTACTTGGTAGAATACGTTTAGAATAGCAGAGGCCATCTTGGCATCATGTGAAAAGAGCCCATCTGGGAATGAAGCCAAACAGAGGAGTCCAGAGACAGCACACTGGTTAATCTTATGTGTCAATTTGGCTGGGCCGCAGTACCCAGATATTTGGTCAAACACATCTAGATGTTGCTGTGAAGGCATTTTCTAGATAAGATTAACATTTAAATCAGTAGACTTATCCTCCATCATGTGGGTGGGCCTCATCCAATCAGCTGACAGCTTTAAAAGAAAAAAGGCTGATGTCCTCCTAGGAAGAGAGCATTCTGCCAATGCACTGGCTTTGGCCCGGAGCTGCAATATCAGCTCTTCCCTTGCCTCCAGCTTGCTGGCCTGCCTTGCAGGGTTTGGCCCTGCTGGCCTCCACGATTGTGTGAGCCAATTCCTTAAAATAAAAATCTCTCTCTTGCTTCAATTTCTCTGGAGACCCCTGACTAACACAGATGGCCAGAATAGATACATCATTTTAATATCTTGATCCAGCCAAACCTGACATCATATACTCCTGGGTTTTTCATTTAACTGGTCCTCTTCAATTGGGTTTCTGTCACTTGGAACCCAAAGGGTCCATTTCAAGAGGGTGTGCTCACATTGACTGAAATCTCGTCTATGCGGGGCTCAGTGCCCTCCTTGGACAGGTGACCTAGGCCTTAAAGCGTGCATAGGAGTTCACATAGGCATGAGGAGGACAGGGTAGAGTGAACACGTGCAAAGACACAGAGAAGCGATGGAGCATGGCAGGCCAAGGAAACCAGAGAGATTGATGTGGCAGAAGCAGAGGAAGTTATTTGGCAAGAACCGGGGCTGGAGAAATGCTCTGGGGGCCAGAGGATATAGAACTTTGAATGCCAGGCTGAGGGGCACACGAAATCAGATTCTGTACATCCTTCCTTTCTCATCTACTTGAAGCAGTATAGCACTGTGGTTAATGACATGGATTCTGGAGCAGCCCTGCCTGGTCTATACTACTTACTATTTAACCTCAGGTATGTTACTTAACGCCTTGGGGCCTCAGTTTCCCCAATGAAGATAACAGCATTGTCTACCTCAAAGGATTCCATGTAATGACTAAATGAGTCACCACACATTTAGAGTTCAGCATAGTGCTTAACAAGCAGTAAGCACCTAGTAGTTAGTAACAATCTTATTCCTACGAAGGCCAGTGGCAGGTTCCTGGGCTGCAAACCCCAGGCCCCAGAAAGACAATTGCAGCCCTCTACCCTCTCCCTGCATCAGGCAGCCCCACCTGCCTTCCCCAGGTGGCTGCTCTTGCCCGCTGTAGTTCTCACAGAGCCATGGCCAGCCTGGCCTCCAGAGAGCTGGAATTGTCATTGCAGCGACTGGAAAGAACAGGGCTCTCAGCTCTGGAAAGAGATTCTTATCCACATCTTGGTCTTGGGAATTAGGCTGGAACTGGGTGAGAACAAGCTTCCCAGCCACACAGGCCCAAAGAGAGTCACAGAAGCACAGAGGCCATAAACTCAGCCCTTTCCCCTCTGACTCCCAGATACGGAGGCGAGAGGCTCAAAGCCAGCTCGGCAAACCCTGGGGACTAGCTGTGGAAAGCAACTTCAGTGAGATGCGTAGAATGCCAAAAGTTCAGAGTTAAAGGGCATCCTCGGATTCCCAGGCTTTTTAGGTTTGTGTTTCCACTGGGTGGTGCAGAGAAAGGGCACCTCTGCCACCAACTTAGGGGGATCCTAACAAATCATTCCCTCCTTGGGTTCAATTTTCCTGAGCATCCAGTGATGGGGGGTTGCGGGTCTAGGGTGGCAAACAAGGCTCATCTTGTAGGTCAGATTTGATGAGTGGTAAGTGGCTGCCTCGCTGGCTGGTTAGACAGTGCTGGCCCATGGGCTGTTCTTGCCCTAGTTTTAGCCCTAAAATGCTCAGTCTTGGTCACTGAAGTGAATCCTGATGTCTGGTCTAGTCCTCCCACGGACTCCGGCCCCAGCAGTTTTCCTGCAGCTCCCAAAGCGAGTCAGGAGCTGATTTAGATTCTCTATACAAATTCTTTGGCTCTTTCCCTTCTTACCTGGTAAATGTGAGTGTCTGCTGGAGAGAACTATGCACTCTGGGTTCAATGTGGGACAACTTTCTAATGAGAGTTCATTTCCTTGATGACAATGAAGAAAGCGTCATAAAAAAGGAAGCTGAAGCCCATCATAGTCTACACATTTTGCCAGCCCTGGGTGACCTCCTGGCTCAGGGCTATGCCATCTACCTTCCCCACCTCCTCTCAGTCCCCCTTTCTGCCCTGCCCAGTGCTTATCCTCCCTGCCCTTCTCCTCTAATCAGGAGCTCAAAGCCTCTTTATCGTCTCACTCACCATGTCCCAATAAGCGCTGATAAACTCATTCACTCCAGCAGCAGGTGAGTTTCTAATGGTAAGATTCCAGGCACTGACCAGCTGAAGGCCTCAGTAGAAGTTTTTGCAGGTCACAAGAGGAGGTGGCCACCACCTAACAGCAGAACATTCACTGTTCTTCAGTGGTGGGGAGAAGTGTTCTGCCAACAGTCTGGAATTTGAGACATTCCGATGGGAGCTGCCTTGCCCTCTAGAGCATATGGTGGAAATGGGAGCGCATAGTCTTTGGGACCAGAGTGCCTGGCTGGAATCACAGCTCTACTACTTCCTCACCGTGTGACCTGGGGCAAGTGACCTCACCTCTTTGTATATCAACTGTCTCTTAATAAAATGAGGTTGTTGATAATAAGAGTATCTGACTTATGGAGTTGTTGATGAGATGTATGAGCTGAGTGCTTAGAATAATACCTGGCACTTAGTCAATGCCATCTGAGTGTGGGCTGCTATCACCAGGCCCCTGAGAGGGCCAGGCATGAAGCCCAGGTGTTGCAGTTTGAAAGGGCAAACAAGGGTCTAGCCTACGCCAGGCACATGGGTGTCAGCAAAGAGGAGCTCCCTCCTCTTACCTGGGTTTCAGAATTTTCTCCAGAGCCAGGTTAGGTGCTAGACAGGAAAACACAGGGAACTCGTCTGTGTGGCTGCTGTCTCTGAGTGCCAGCAATTTGAAGGTCACTGTGGCTTTGTCTTCATCAAGCACATCAGAAAGCCTGGCAGTTTCTCTGCTCCCTCTCTCTGTCCCTACCCACTGATTTCTTTCAGTCCCACATGGTAGTCACTGCATTTTGGTCTGAGCCACTCTCCCCTGCCATGATTCTGGGAGGTGTTGGAAGTCTGTCTGTTTTATCACCAAGTCCTCGGGATCCAGCTTGGTTTGCATCCACTGTGGGATGAGGTGGGGGATTCAGCTGAACATAGTGCTGAACCTGGGGGATGGGCAGTGGGTGTGTCCCCGAGGGGCTCTCTGCAGTGTCCTACCTCAGGAAGGGGTTTCCTGTGGTCCCCTTACACAGAGGCACTCTCCCTCAGACTGCCTTCTCTTGGGACCCCAGTCCACCTCCTTTCCATACCCAGGGTTTGGTGGGGGACGAGGGACGTCGTAGTCATCCTCTGGTAGGGGTGGTGATCATGACTTGCTGCCCACAGTCCTTGCTGCCTCAGCAGCCATGTTGGGTGGGATGTGACCCCACCCCCGGCCACAGTTGATTGGACCTGTGACTGGTCCCTAACTTAAGGGTCGCCCACTCAGGTGATTTGGCCTGATCAGATTCTACTACAGGAATGTGGAATGGGGAAACAGAGATGGGGTCAGGCGACACTTGCTGACACAGCCCCACTCCCTTCCTCAGAGTTAGCAGCCCTGGTTCCTGTCACCAGAAGAATTTTGATGTTCCGCCTGCTGGGCCCTCGAAGCCTTCCTGCCTCAAGCCCTTGCATCTCCTACGAGCTTCTGTGGGATGCACTTTCACGGAGGGAGTGGACCCCGCCATCTCCCTCCCTCACATGTTGTCGTGGTGACCTCAGGAGAAGCATTGGTGGCCGTGATGTTCTTGAAAGAAGCTGGGGCGCCCCATATCTTGAGGTGACCCTTCGGGGCTCCTGCCTTCAGCTCTGCTTTCTGGAATTGAGCAAAATCCCTGCCACACAGACTTCATCTCCTACCATCTCTGCTGAGAAGACACTGAAGCCCAGTCCAGCCCATCTCCTGCTTTCTCAACCCTCTGCTCCGAGCCAGCCCTGGCCATCTGATCACATCCTTCATGTCAGACCCAGATCACAGCACTGGGATCTGTCTATCACCCTTGAATAGGGGCCACAAACTTTATGGTTTTTTGATTTGCAGCCTTGAATCTGCTGCCCAAATCCATACTCACTCCTATAAGCTGGAAAAGAAATGTTTATTTTATTAATGAGCTCAGAGTAAGGTATGCAGTGACAATCCTATCAGCAATTAGAGCAGAGGCCAGAGGAGAGGGATGGAGAGAGAGAGACTCCAGTGGGGTCTTATTAGGGTTCAAGGAAGGAGTCCCCCAGGGCTGGGAGAGACCGAATTCACTGGGCCAGAGGAAAGGAATGAGAGTCTGGATCCCTGAGATCTTCTCCCAAACGGCTGGCTGCTCCCTCTCCTCCATGTTGGCCTTCATTAGAGTGGCCCAAGCTGTTCCTTATCTGGCTCTGGTTCAGGGCCAAAGAGAGTTTGAGATTCCTGGGTGCTAGGGTCAGGTCCCAGGGATGCCGTCTGGTGTGTGCAGTATGGCCTCTCTCAAGGCTGGTCTCAAGGCTTTGTGTTTAGGAGGTGGGGCCGGAGCTCACTGTTTTCTAGGGTTGAACTTGGTTTCCCCTTTTGGACTTCAGAAGAAGGTCCTGTAGGGAAGAAGAAACATCCCAGGTGGGTGCAGGCCTTTTGGGTGCACATTCAGCCCAGCCAGAGCAAGGCTCCACAACGGGGAGCACCCACCCTGGCAGTATGAGGCTCTGCCAACCTTTGGAGACCCCTCTGGGTGCAGGCCCCAAGTGGCTATACACCAGCCACAGCCACAGCACACAGGAGGCCAGGGAGAAAGCGGGAGGGACACCTGGGATGGGGGGAGGAGGAGACTAGGAGGAACAGGGACAACAGTCCCTTGCAAAAGGCAAGTGACAGAAAACATAGGGCCACGCGGGCCACCCCAGAAGCCATGGTCTAGCTGGCCATCTGTCTTGGGAGCATGAGGCCCTAATGTTTTAGGAAAGTTGTAACAGAAAAGTCAAGTCCAGGCTTGGGTCTGCCCCAGATGCTGCCATCTGTGGCTTCAGGCCACACCAAACACCAGTTTCACAGCCACCTGCCAGCTCTGTCCACGGGCACATCCCTATCACAGGGTGAGAAACACATCCCACAGCTGGGCTCCGCGGTATATCCCACAGATAGAGCCCACAGCCAAGTAAGGGAAAAGGCAGAGAAGACAGTTTGTTCTGAGCACGGCTCAGGCCATGACAGGGCACAACAGGACATGAGCAACTCTAATCCACCAACCCGGGTTCTTTGGACCAGCCTTCAAAACCTCTTAATAGCCCTGGTTCTGGCCAAGTGTGGGGGCCAGGGTGGAGCAGGAGCTCCCAGCCGGTTGGCATTCACAAGAAGGGGAATTTTCACATTCTGTTGAGGACATCTCTTGGGGGCAATTCCAGCCAAGCTTCCTGTGGGTTCCTTCAGCCCCACATGCCTGGTTCGAGGCATTGTCTGTGTCCCACAGAGAATGGTGCCCAGGGCTTCATCCTGCTCATTTGGGTGCTGCTTGGGACCCAAAGCAGGTCCCAGGGCCGTGATGAGTCAGGACACCTGCGTCCCAAGCAAGCACTACAGACTGGGCTCTGTAGAGGGAGGGGAGGGCTTTGAGTCTGAGGAATTCCACTGTGGCCAATAGCAGACCCTGGGCAGCACTTCAGGGATGGCGCCTTGTGTACTCTCCAGACACCAGTCCAAAGAACCTGCTGACAGCGTGGGCAGCAGATGGCCACTGCACACAGCAGGGACAGACAGGGCCCTCTGGCCTGCCTGCCTATTCACCGTGGGCTCCAGCTGCAGGAGGAACCCGTGTCTGTGCACGGCAGCACGGTCTTCAAGGAGCTTTCGGACTGGCTGGGGGCTTTCTGCTGCGGAGGAGGGAAGAGAAGCACTATACACACAGAGCAGAGCAAGAAACACAAAACAGGCTTGGTTACTCCCAGGCAGAGCTCCCTGGGGCCTCTCCTTTCACTGGGCTCCTGCCTCGGGTTCTGCCTAGCCCTTGGGTTCCAGAATTAGGAGCTGCCGGACCCTGGTTTCTCCAAGACACGTGTAGAGCTCAGACTCGGCTGGCCACGGGGAGCAAGCAGGCCCAGCCATGACAGCGAAGCAGGGCATGGTCAGTGAGTGGGTGAGTGGTGGGTGGGTGAGGGCTGGGGAGGTGATGGGATGAGGTGAGGATGGAGTTGAGACACCACACAGAGGCAGAGAAACAGAGAAAGGCAGACAGATAAGAATGGATGCAGAACGACAAGGACAGAGGAGCAGGGACTCAGAGACAGGGATGGAGAGAAACAGGAAGAAAGAATAGGAGACAGTAAGAGAGAAAGGGGACTGGGATGAAGGGGAAAGAGGGGGGCCGATAAGAGGTTGACAGGAAGGAAGGAGAGGGCAAAAGACAGAAGGACAGAGAGGGAGGAGAAGAGAAGACAGAGAGATCCACAGGACAGAGACAGACACACAGGGAATCACAGAGAGACAGACTAGGCGAAAGCTCCCTGGAGATCCCACAAGGTGGGGACAAAAGCCTGTGGCCCTGGCTGCCTAGAGGCACAGTATGAGTGAATGCAGTTAGACATCAGGAAGACCTTCCAGAGAGTGAAGGATGAACACAGACACCTTCTAACCATCTACTAATGGGGTAGGGGATAGAGTTCTGAGTGGGGAATAACAATCCTGAGTCTTTGTCCCAACATCACTGCTTACTCGGTCTAAGACCTCATGCCTCAGTTCCCCAGAGTAGAGAAGAATTTGGACAAGACTGCCCGGGAGGCAGCTCAGACACTGCTTAAGGACAATGACTAAGCTCTAGTCCAGGAGTTTTCTAGGAGCTCTGGCTATGAGAAGCTGTGTGCTTGGGCCATTCCTTCAGGCTGGGAGAAGGCTGGGGGTGGGCTGGAGAAAGGTGGCTGAGATTCTGGAAAAGGAAGAGGAGGTTTCAGGCTAGGTGGCTGCACATACTTACAGCTCATCATCATACTCCTTTGGGGGGCAGACGGCAACCACAAGGTCGATCCAGTCCTGTGGGGAGAAGCCGTGTGACTCTGGGGCATACTCAGTTGGATGGTGTGTCTGCTCTGGCACTCCGTCCCCATTTCTGGGCCCCATGGTCCAGGATCAGCCAGCCTGCACCTTCTTCCCATGGGCACACGTGGGCCCCACTGTGGACTGCCATGGTCTGAGGATGTTTCTAGTCTCTGAGGCTTCGGGACTATAGAGGCCAGGGCTGCAAGGTGCTCGAATGACACTCAGCTCCCAAATGTCGATCTATGGACCGGGGACAGGCAGCAACCTCAGAATCACTTGGGGGAACTTCTTAAAAGTGTAGACTTACAGACTTGGCCCCTAGAAGTCAGGGGTGAGTCCTGGGAAATAGTACTTTTAACAACCTCTCTAGGTAATTCCGACGCACTTTCTGATGCACAACCAAGTGGGGGACTTCTGGCCCAGCTTTTTGATTCTAACACCTGAATCCCTTTTACTGCCATCCTTGCCCCTCATTCCCTCCTTGGCTTGGATGTATCCCCTGAAAAGTATCAGAAATATTACTGGGCCCCTCTACCATGAGCTAGTTCCTAATATTGAGCTGAAATCTCTCTCTCTCCCCCTCAGGACTTCCCTCCATCCAATCCAGGTCTTCCCTCAAGAATCAGAGAGAACACTTCTGCTCCCTCTGCCCTAATGCAGACCTTCAGATAATCAAAGATAGTCATCATGTTACCCGTGAGTCTTCTCTTCTCCACATCCCTTCCTGTGGGTCCCAGGACCATCTGGTTAGCTTCCTCAGCACTGAACTTAATACCTCAGGCTCGGCTGCCTGCATACAGTTGCACAGGTTTTGCATTGCACAACGTGAGCAGGCACCATTCACACTACAGTCTGTAAAAGGGCACCCCCTCAGGCTGTGCAGGCTGTGCAGTGCACAGCCTGGGCAACCTTATGCAGTGGCTCTGACCCAGGTGGGTGTCTAATGATCGCAGAGCAGATTCCCACCAGCCCCTCCTTCATCCTGGGTTCTCTGCTTTTGTTAATGCTTTCTGGTAGCCCCCAGAATTCTCTTGATTCTTGTTCAGTGTGCACTTAGAAAATACCTTAAGTGTTTTTCTTGGGTGACCTGTCATGCCCTGGCTTCTGGAGTCTGTTTGAGCCACTGGCTTTTTGGTTCCAAGGTCAGGAATTGACATTTATTTTTCTGAATCCCATCTTGTCAGATTTAAACCACTGGCTGGATGGGGTATGTGGGTGTCACCAAAGTGTTGCCTGGACCCCAGATGCCTGCCCTGGGATGCGGCACCTGATTGTGAGGCCTGGCTGCAGAGCCCAGGGTTTGAGGCAGGCAGGTGAGGGAGGAAAGGACGGAGGGGGCTTATTCTTACCCCACCCTGATTCCAGGCCTTCTGCAGGGCAGCCTCAGCCTCCGCCAGGGTGTAGTCTGTCACAGTCTTGCCGTTGACTGCCATGATCTCGTCCCCTTTCACAATGCCACCTGCAGGCAGATGAGGCTGATTGGCCAACAGGGCTGTATGTGACGCATGCCTGGCCCAGGGCTAGGCAAAGAGGGGTCATTGCCGGACCGCAGAAGAGACCTGAACCTGGGTTCTGAAAGGTCATGTGGACTCAGAAAGCATGAGGGGAAACTAGCTACCTGCTTAGTGGCTAGTCAAAGTGCATTTCATCCCTATCCCATCTACATCCCCTTACCCAAGCTCTGGAGAACCGGGACATCATTGATGATGAGCCTCTGTTACCACAGAGGGAGACAGACCTGCATTTCCAGCACAGTAAGAGGCCTGAGTCAATTCTGCCAGCCGGCCCTCCCCGTTGCCCAGTCACGCTGGCCTCTTCAGGTCCCTGAGCTGCCACTGCTGTCTCCTGCGGCAGAGACTTCATGTCGCTGTTCCCCACCTTGCTTTCTCTTCTTCTAGGTCTGAGAGGAAATGTCAGAAGGGGCTTCTCTGACCCCCACTCAGTCAAATGTAGATCTTGCCTGTTCTCTCATAGCATCCCAGTCTTTTCTTATTTGGCATTTTCCACAATTTGTAATCATTAATCTGTTTGTTTACTTGTTTACTGATGGTCTCTCCCACCATGCTGTCAGCTCCATGTGGGCAGGGATTGTCTTTCTGGTTCACCATAGTATCCCCAGCACTTAACATAATGCCCGACACAAAATAGGACCTCAGTAGATACTTGCTGAATGAATGAATGCTGTAATAAGGTGCTCCTGGAAGAGATGCCTGGGATCTAATACTTTTGGGGAAAGCTGAGTTATAAGCTGAACAGAGCTACCCACTGCAGGATTTGTCAGTCTTTAATGTGCTAACATGCACTGCGGCTTTCCAACAGGTAGACAGATTGTGTGTCGTTTTCCACACCTCTTCGACATCAGAGCCCTTTTTGGAGGAATTTCTCCCGGTCCTGATGTCCACAGAACATTCTCCAGGTCACATTGAAATAGATCATCCAGGAGACTTGTGGGCATGAAGGCCCACAGGAATGTGGTGTATGATACTGACAATGGCGGCCATGGAGGCTTAAAACACATGCTCCTAGGAAAGTCATCAGTGACTGGTTATGTTCAAAGCGGTGCAAGACCAAACCATAGAAAGCAGTTGCCTCTGTGCAGGGCAAGTGGGGATGGGTGACTTTCACCTTTTCATTTTGTACAAATCCAAGACAGAGTCTCAGGGGTAATGAGGCAGTGGTTGGGTTGGGGCTTTGTAAGTGGGAAGGACCCAGGAGAGTCACCCATCCATCCTGGTCTCCTCTCTCTGCTAGACACAGCAGGCAGGTATCACAGAAATGTCACCAGGTGACAAAGAGATGAAGACAGAAGAAGAAGGGGGGGCCTGGGTGAGCACTGATGGGTTGGGGCAGCTGCCCAGCTGGGCAGGACCCCCTTCTATGACTGAAATGAAAGCTTAGAGTGTGAAGTCACTGAGGGCATAGGTGTTGAGTTGGACTTGTACCCAGGGCTCCCAATGCCCATACTTCACCTTAGTAACCCACAGAGGCCTGGTTGCCAGCCCCCAAGGGCCTTTTCCCCTGTTTCCTGCCCCTTACCTCTTACCACCTCCATTCTACCTCCTACAGCTTGTGGTACAGCCTGGCTCCAGCCTAGGACTGCCTGGAAGGGATCTGCTCATAGGATCCCCCACTCTGGCCTGGGAAGGTAAGAGGCCTGGGGCTCCTCCTCCAAGGGCACCTACATCTCCACAAATGGCCACAAAGGACTCAGGAGCTTCCTTGACACAGAAGAAGAAATCACCAATGGAGGGGTTTCAGACACTGACAGGTGAAGGGGTGATGGTTTGAAGCAAGAGACTGTGCCTGGGGTCTACAAAGGTTTCACTCATCAGCAGAGGGTGTTTTTGTAGATAAGGGAAAAAGAACAAAACAAAGTGAGAAGAAAGACACAGGGTATGGGGGCCTCTGGCCCTCTGGGAAGGGACAAGGCTGCAGAAGACCTCCGACAGAGGTGGCACTTGTGCTGGACGGTAAA
Organism: Macaca fascicularis; assembly: GCF_037993035.2. Classification (NCBI taxonomy): domain Eukaryota; kingdom Metazoa; phylum Chordata; class Mammalia; order Primates; family Cercopithecidae; genus Macaca; species Macaca fascicularis. The sequence continues at coordinate 48,283,034 of NC_088388.1, read as the reverse complement.
GCAAAATGACCAAACTGCCCGAATTAAATCCTGCCTCCACCTTCTCCTGGCTGTGGGTCCATGAACAAATACTTTAACCTCTCTGAGCCTCAGTTTCCTCAGCTGTAAAATAAGAATAATAACAGAACCTGCTTTCAGGGTTGTTGTGAGGATTAAGTGAGTTAATATCCATGAAACGCTCAGACACAGGGCTGTGAGCCAGATGAATATTTTCTGGCACAAATAGCTTCTGGCTAGTTCTGGCCAAATGTTTGGCTTTTACCACCACTGAAAGGACAGGTAAGGTTTTAGGGGTTTCCACGTACTGCTCCTCTTCCTCAAAAGCCCTTTCTCTCCTTCGTGAGGCTGACATTGACTAACGCTCAGCTCACAGTTCACCCTTCTGAGGAGTGCTCCTGGCCTCCCACTTCCTCTTGGTGGGTTAGGGGCCCCTCAGAGTCCCCACAGCTTCCCTCCGCTCTGAGTTCCCCATCAGCCCTTAGCAGACCATGCTGTGACTTTCAGTATGTGGCAATTCTGAGCCTGTCTCCAACCCTGGCTGGGGACTGCTGAGGGCATGGTAGCATCTGGCTTGGCTGTGTACTCACAGGTCCCGGCACCATCCCATATCCCCAGGGATTGGACAGGCAGTCGGATGAATGGACCTGAGTGGGAGGGCGTCCCACTCCAAGTGGTCACCTGTTTGCTTTCCTGGAGGGCCCCGTCTAATCTCTGTTCCAGGAACAGAAAGCTATTCCTGGAAATCAGTCACAAGATGGTGGAGGGAGGCCGCGGACACCAAGAGGAAAGTATCATCCCCACACCTGGGTGTGGCTGGTCCCCACTCACCGTGCCGCTCCGCAGCTCCCCCCTCGTACACAGCAGAAACGACCACCTTCCCAATGGGGGAGTCCACACCACCTTCCAGGGCCAGGTCTAAGGATCCCTCCTGGTTAGAGGAAAACAGACCTTAGGGAGCCAAGCAGACAGCAGCCTGTGGACCCCTGGGCACCAAGGAGTCTCTTGACAGAGCCACAGTAAGAGCGGGAGAAGCCATGGGGCCACCGGCAGTGCCATCAGGAGTGGCCAAATGGGGCCTGGGTATGTGGCCCTACAACAGAGGGGCATCTCCATAAGAGAGGGGAGGACAGTGGGGACCTGAGAGGCCACCCGGGAGTGACCTTGAGAGTAGAAGCAGGGAACCAAGGCAGGAGGGGCAGGCGCAGAGAGGGATGGTGGCCCACCGGCCTCCACATGCCCAGGTACCTTCTTAATGCGTAGGAGCCGGACGTCCTTCCCCATGATCTGCTCTGGGGTGAACTACAGGGAAAAAGACAGTGGGAAGCTTTGAGCTGGCCTGAAGGATGGTGCCGGGGGTAGGGCTGGAAGAGGAATCCAGGCACCTATGGGACACTGGGCCCCACAGAGCACATGGGCAAGGGGACCGTGCCCAGACCCACCCATACTGGTCTTCAACTGGGGGTTCCAGGCCCCATGGGGACAGTGGACACACACACGTGTGTGTGCACCATACAGTTCACACTGGAATGCCCTTTGGAAGGAACCTTAGTGGGAAGAGCAGCTGGGGCATCACTGGGCTCCTCTGTGCCCCACCTCATCCCAGGACCCCAGGGCCCGGAATGCACCACTATCAAACACTCTAACCCCACCCTGCCCTGTTCCTGGGGTTTCTCCCCTAGGAGAGAAGAGTCATCTCTTACCATGGAGTAGGGGTCGAAGCCTTCCTCATATTTCCGGAAATCCTGGAAGCAAAGGGAGGGCCTTAGGGCAACAGAGCAGAGGCCCTTGAGGGTCAGGGCCAAGGAGGAGGAGGGTGAATGGTCAGAATCCAAGGGTCAGAAGTGAGGGGCAGGGCCGGGGAAGGCGGGGCCAGGGTGGGGGATGCAGACAGGAGGCTGGCAGCCCCAGCAGCCAGGGCACTCCTGTGCAGGGACAAGCAGGAGGCTGAGGAAGACTTTAGAGGATCTTGACCCTCCCCTGCTTCAGCAGCACAAGTGTCAGGGGCTGCAGGGGCACCAGTGACCTCTAGATGGTCTGGAGAGGCAGCGTCTGCCTTGCTGAAAGTCTCAGCCCAGCCTCAAGTCCTTTAGGCCCCACCTCATCTCTTCCAAGTCTCCACTGGAGCAGGCCCAGATCCTGGGGGATGAAGCCCAGGATGTCTCCACCCAGTGCTCTGACCCCACAGGAGGGGACCATGCAGCTCAAGAGAAGGCTGTTCCTGGAAATCAGCCATAAGATGGTGGAGGGAGGCCATGGACACCAAGAGGAAAGCAGGTGGTGTCAAGAAGCTGTGCTTGCCTGGGGCTTGGCAGTGTTCTCATGTAATGCTCACCTAGAAGGCAAGAGGCCTCCCCAGATTCTGGGGAGCGCAGGTTGGCCCTTTAGCTAGGGGAGAAGGGAGGACACACAGCTCAGGGGACCTGGCTTGATGGGGGAATGCTGTGGGGACAATGGCTCCAGGCTGTAGAAACAAGACAGTGAGGTGGCACCTGAACACATAGTGAGGTAGTGCCTGAACTAGGTGGCCTTCCTTGGGAGTCATACACAGTGAATGGGAGCCAGGGGCACCCCCAGGCTGAGGGGCCAGGATGCTAAGCACAAGGGCAGCAGAGCCACAGCTGGTTCCCATGGAAGGTGGGAGCGGAGGAGAGCCCCATGGCAGGCCTCGCTGTCTGAGTGGAGGCACCCGCAGCATGCAGGTCCCTAGACCACACCAAGTGTCCCCTGGGGCCCATGGTCTGCGTGGCGGGGAGGCCACAGACTCCTCCATCCTCAGAATGCACCAACTAAGTTCCAGGCACAAGATGAGCACCAAATATCAGCAGACAGATCCCTAAGCATCTGCCTGGCATCCCTCCTCACTTGCCTTAATCACCCAGGCTCAACCCCAAGAGGCCATGAGCTTAGCTCAGCTTGGAGGCTACATCCAGGTCAGTGTGTGGGCAGCAGACAGAGGAGGGGGCACAGCGAATGCACGGGCAAGAGGGATCATTGGGCAGGGTGTGGAGTCGATGCTCTGTGACTTTGAGGGCCCTACTTGCTCTGGCTGTTTCTCCTGGAAGGCTGAGCACTGCTGGCTCTGGCCTCCTTGCTCCATGATCCTGAGAACAAGCTCTCAGGGATGAGCCAGATGGCAGGTACTTGTGTTTTGTGTGAATTTAGATCAGAGACTCATAAGTCACAGCAGCTGGTCAGCCCTTAAAGAGGCAGCCCAGCCCCGCATTCAACAGAGGAAGAAACTGAGGCCCAGAGAGGTGATATTCATGCCCAAGGTCACCCAGTCAGTGGGCAGGGGAGCAAGGGTTTGACTCCAACTCTGGAGCCTAGACTCTGCACTTCCCTGCCTCTCTCCCTGGGAGGGCTGTTTGTGCCCTAAACCGCCAGGTCCTGGAAGGCCTCTTTTGTGACGACAGTGCTTTAAGGCAGGATGGCGCAGTGTTTAAGAGCACAGGCTGCAGAGACCAACCTCCTGGATTCAAATCCAGGGATTGACATTAGCTGTGCCATTGTGGGCACATTTTCAAATCTCTCTTCAGTTTCTCATAGAGAAAATGGGTATGAGAATAGCACTTACCACCCAGGGTTGCTGGAAAGATTAAATCGACACATCCCTGGGCTGGGAGCAGCCTCTTTTGCTGACACCTGTGTCTCACTGCACAGTTGATACCGTCCCTCTGCTCCCTGCCTGTAGTCAAATCAGCCTGTGTTCTGATGGTGGGTTATCAGTGAGGAGGCTGGAGAAGCCTGGGCTGGCTGCAAGATCTCCCTCTGTCCTGGGGTTTCTTTCATTGGTGATGAAACAGCCAATCCAATGGTTGGCTCTGTGGAGGTACCCCGGGAGGCAGGTGGGTAGGTGGCTGCCTGCCTAATGCCGCTCAGAGGACCAGCAAGGACTTCCATGCCCCTGTGCATAGGAGTACCCTAGGCACAGGGAGGACCTCAGCTACCATCTCTTCCCTGACGCTGGTTCAGTGTCAGGCAGGGTTGGTGAAGCTGTGATCTGCCCGGAGGAGAAGAGGGGAAGGTACAGGGAGACACCTAAGCAGCCCCTTCCCTCTCTCCTAGGGCTGGAGCGAGGGCCCATCTTAGCCTCTGTGGGCCTCTGAGGGTTCCTCCTGCCCTGCTCCTCTCTGGACAAACAGCAGCAGAAGAGGTGGGTGCCCAGGGATCCTGCTGCTTTTTCTCAGCTCATGCATGGGGTCTAACAAGCCCTGGGTCCCCATCTGATATGAAATCCTCCCCAACCCCTGCACAGGAAATGGAGGACACAGCTCTGGCCTGACGCTTGGTGGCAGATGGGGCCACTGTGGACCTGACCAGGTACTCCCAGAGACAAAGAAGTGGCACAGAGTGGGAGGGATGCGGGGTGGTGGGGAGACCCCCAGACACACAGTGAGTATCAGTTTACTTGTCTGAATGCTGTCTGATAAACCACCATCCTCTTCAACATCTCCTGTGGCTGCCAGAGGAAAAAAAAAAAGTTCCACACTGGATGTTACCAATAGGTCTTGTCTGCCCCCTGGTGCCAGGCCTCGGGCCTGCCAGCCTGGGGCTGCCCTGCCAATGTCCTCCCCGAGCAGACAGTCTGGCTTATGTTAAGGGCCTGCTCAATGCCCAAAGATGCTACCCAGTTGTCGTCAAGCAGACACCACCCCTTGACATTAGCCAGAGACCATGACATGGATGCATCCGCAGGCTGTCCCAGGAGCAAAAACTTAGCTCTCTGGGGAGCTGATGGGACAGCTAAGGCCCAAAATAAATATCTCAGCTGTCCTGCCTTGACATTTGGATAGAGTTTCCTTGAAAGGGAAGTTAAAATTTTGACATGACTATCTTCTCACTGTGCATGGGAGGCCAGCCAGTGGTCGGCACCTCTGGGAGGTGCACACGAATCCCAGCTCCCTTAGCTGTCAGTAACTGAGGCTGGTGGACATTTCCCACTTCCCCAGGACCACACCTCAGACTCCCAGTCCCAGTGAGAGGTAAGAAGTAAGTTGGAGAAGGGGAGTGAACCTGCTCTGGCCAGTTCTCCATCCAAGGGTGTTTCTTGCCAGGCCACAACAGGCCTTAGGGCAGGGGCCAGGGCACCTGGAATCTCTGTAGGTTTTGGCAAGATGGCAATGAGGGTAAGAGTGTGGGCTTTGGAGCATGAAAGGCATGAGGGTAAGTATTAAGTCCAGGCTCTGCCTGGGGCACCTGGTCCCCCTCTGGTAACCTCTCTAAATCTCCCTTTCCTCGAGTGTTAAACAGGATGACCACAGGAACCATCCCACAGTTCTGCTGTGAGAATTAATTGAGGCCATGCAGAGCCTGGCACATAGTAGGCTCTTCACAGGTCTTAGTGAATATTATTACTTTTAGACAGAGCTCCAGGCTGTTCCATCAAGTGGGAAACAGAAATTCCATTGGTCATGCCAACATCCACTTACACCCATGTGGCCTCATCTCTTGGCCAATAAGAAGGTTAAGAGATGGCATCTGCGATCTGCATTTTTGTCCCACCTCACTTGCCCTCCACTCCAGAGACAGCAGAGCCCAGGGGAGGTAGCCCTGGTCTGCTCCTCTAGAGACAACCTGGAGGGGACCCAAGGGGCTTACCAGAACTTCAGATTTCACAGCTGGCCTGTAGATGAAATTGGGCTCCTGGTGGACCATGACAGGTTTGGAGATGGTGGACACGCCAGGGCCTCGTGGAGGCTGTGGGCTTGGGCAAAATGTCTACAGGAGTTAGTTTAACAGGGACCCAGGTGAGGTCATGGTGGGGTGGCCAAGGCCAGCCATACTACTTCTACACACATGCAAATCTACACCCATGCACATGCGAAGCCAGCCTGGTTCATTCAACCTGCTGGAGGTCCTGGGGCTGTGATCTTCGCAGAGAGATGAGAAGTCCATTGGCCACAGTGTGGGCTGAGACCACAGAAACTACTGAGTGGCTCTAAGAAATCAGATGCTTGAGCTAGAGCCTGGCTTGGGGTTGCCTGCAGCCAGTGTCACCCAGGAGACACACTTTCAGACCCCTCTCTCAGTGGTCATGGGTGCTATCCAGTGTCCCTTGTCTTTAAGGGCTGTCTCTTTGGCCACAGCTCCAGTCCCTGGACCACAGTGTGAAGCATCTGCTGTTCCTAGTGGGTAGGCACATAGTCTCTAGAGGCCATGGAGTAAGGACCAGTAAGAGTAGCATCCAGGGGAGCTGATGCAACCTGTCTGCTTGGCTCTAACCCACTTGATCTCCTTGGGCAATATGTATCAAATCAGTTCACAACCCTGCCCCAAGCCCTCCCAAGAGTCCCCATCCACTACTGAGCTCATTGGCCTGACCCCCAAGGCCTTTCATGAGCTTCTCTATCTTCCTTTTCAGCCTCATCTCTCACTCCTCACCACCCTCCTCACACTGCCTAGCTTTAACCTCAAAAAAATGCCAGGCTTTCTTGCCTTGAGGCCTTTACATGTGCTCTTTCCTTCTTCCGCTTTACCTCCCAGGTCTTAGGTTGGGCATCACTGCCTTCTGGAAGCCTCCCTTGAGCTTTCCTCTCCTCCACCCCTCTTCCTTATTATAGCACCTGTGCTTCCTCCATCTCCACCCTGATGGTGTGGCGGGTGCCTACTTTTCTTTGTTTCCCACCAGACTGTCTTGAGAAGGGAGACTGCAGCTGTCTATCTAGCAGGGGCTCCCAGTGCCCTGCATAGTGCCTTGGCATATAGTAGGTGCTCAATAAGCATGTGTTGAATGAATAAATGAATGATTAAATAGTATGGTGAGCACATGGGACAGTGCCTGTGGACAGATCTGGCCCTGAAAACCCCCCTATGGCAGGTGCTGATGTGGCAGGCACAAGTGTCAAGCCAACACAGGCGTTTGTTTCCATGACTTGGGGCCTGCTGGTGGCTGGGCCGACTGTGTGGGCGTGTGGTCACTCACACTTCCTGCTGCAGCACTGATGACACTTTGCCAGGGGCATGCAGGGAGGAAGAGGGTGGGTGGTACAAGGGTGAGAGGTGGGCCAGATGAAGCCAACCAAACAACCACCACCTGGCCTTTGAGGCTGGGACAACCCTGGCTTTGATGTCGCTTACGACATTTACGGTCCAGTTTGAAGAACTGGAGGCTCCTTATGTTGGGGGCTTTTTGCCTTCCCTGGGCTCTGATCAGGCACTAACAGTGGGAACTTCGTGATGCCTTGAAGAATCTGAGAAATCTGAACTCCGTCTTGAATCTTGACCCTGACTCAAAGTTTTGCTGAGACTAACTGAGATTGCTAAGATCCCAGGTTTGTAGCTTCACCCAAATTTTCTTGTACTCTGGACTATCAATAACCATAGTTAATGTCTACTGAACATGCACGATGTGCCTGCCTCTCTTGCCATTCTTAACTTAGAATGTGTTCATATATTAACTTATTTGATTCGAATAGGTAGCTGCCGTTAACATTCCTATTTTTGGACAGGGATGCCCAGGCTCAGATAGATGAAGTAGCATGTGTTCAAAGTCATCTAGCTAGTAAGTGGCAGAGCCAGGATTCAAACCCAGGCAGTCCGACTCCCTGCTACTCCAACTTGCCATATTTATGTTCCCTATACTTACAATGCCCTTGCTCCCATCCTCCACGTGTTGCCACCCCTCAAGGCTCAGCTCATAAGCCCTCTACTCCACAGAGGTGTCTTCAACCTTCAGTTAGAATGAATCCCTCCCATAGCGCATGGCTTATGCATATTTTATAGCAGAAGCTTGCCTGGGCAGCAGCTCATCGTTCAGATGGCAAAGTCCTGGAAAGCACAGGCATGTCAATCTCCTCCATATCCTCTTCAGCACTGCTCCCCTTTTCCCCTCACAGAGAGAGGCCCCAGGCAGGTACTTAATCAATGTGGAATCAAATTTGTTGAGGAAAAGCCTGCTCATCTTGATGGAGGCCACTTACAGAGAAAAATGTGCAAGGCTAACTCAGCCCTAGAAACCAGCTCCTGGCTGGGCTCTGGGGGAAGATGTCCCCAGAACAGGCAGATTTCTTCCTATCGAAGCTGCAGGGCTCACAATCCCAACCAGAGGTCCGGAAAGGGTCCCTCTGAGAGTCTCCCGCTGGAAGCTGCAGCCTTGCTGGCATCTGGCACTTTCTTCACTCCCACCTTCCTTGTAAGCTCTCCTGAGTGCTCTGAGATACTTGTCCCATTCTCCATGCAGGAACTCAAATCCATGCAGGGACGGTTAATAAAAACCACTGGTCAGGTGCTATTGACTATGCCCTCCCTCAGCAACCCTGCTACCGTCAGCTGACATGAGATGCTTTTGCACTGACTTAAGCCTGGCCTCATGGCTACGGGAGCGGAATAATATTTTGCTTTTCCCTTCATGGGATCCAAGCTCCGTGTCTTCCTCAGAGATTGCATGTTTCAAAATAGTCTTTGGATTATGAATAATTAATAAGAAATATGTCTTTTTCAGAAAGACACTGTTCATCTTCCTAACATCCAAGAAAAACATTCCTATTCTTTTAATAGTAAATTATTTCTAGGAACTCTCTCTTCATTTTTTTCTATAGCGGGAAATTGGCCAGAAATTTCTGGGTGTTACACTTCAAGCAGTGCAGTTGGCCAGTACCGTAGAAAACGGCACTGGAGTGTCCTAACACTGCATTTGATGGTACAGCGTTACCCGTGCCCTGCTTCCTCCTCCCCTCCCTTTTCTCCTGCTAGATCAGGAGTCATTTCCCATATTCAAGGCTTTCTGGGATACTATCAGGAAATGACTGGATGTGACAGAGTGCTGGCTATTCATTAACATAGCCTTCCAAGTCCTGCATTGAAAGTTACCAGCCTACACTAGCAAAGAAGAGCCAAGAGAGAGCAATGAATATCAAATGGACACACTGTTGCTTACCCCAAAGGTCCCAGGCCATTCATCATACAATACAGCACTTCAAAATCAGTGGGAACCATATACATGCAGGATGTCCACACATGCACACGGAGGGGACATTCCTGGAAAATGGGGTGAGATGATGTTTCTTTCTGTCTCCACTCCCAGGAGCAGTGGAGGACATGGGAAACAGCAGTTCTCCCCACTCTTCCTACTTCCAAACATAGCATGCAGAACAGGGAGAGTACCTTTGGGGTGGGTGGGAAGCTCCGTTCAGGGACAGGGGAGTTGGTGGGCTTCCCACTGTGGTTCTTTGCCTCCCAGTCCTCCACTGGATTGCCTGTGTCCCCAGTGCGGAAGGGGTGGTTGCCCAGTGCTTCTTCCAGTGCCGAGGGCAGTGGGCGGGTGGGAGTGAGGTCTTGGGTGGGAATGGATGGAGGGGGAGGGATGGGAATGGGGGGTGGAGTGCGCTGCACCCATGGGGAAGACGAGGCACTCACATGGCCAGATGAGGGAAGGACAGGGGGCGCTGGGACCTTGTGGGGTGGGTTGGAGGGTGGAGGGTGGGGCATCACAGGCAAGGCAGAGGAAGTCTTGGGGTGATAGTAGAACATGTCCAAAGGGATGTCGTCCAGGTCAGTGGTGTGCAGGTGCAGTCCGCCTGCGAAGCGTCTCAAGGGTGGGGCCAGGGGAGACACAGAAGGCAGAGGAGGTGGGGGCCCTGTGGTCATCTGGGGGGATTGCAAGGAAGTTCTGTAATTGTGACTCTGATTAGCGCTCCACTTCGCAATACATCGAGCACTATGCTCTTCTACTCTGTTTCTCTTGCTACTGGAGACCCACTACCCTTAAACCAGAACAATGGGGTGCCAGTCCTCTGCCACCTGGATGCCCAGCCGAGCCCATACTAGGCTGCTGGTAGAGTACCCAAATGCAGGAGAGCCCCAAGTTATGCCATCTGTGGGTGGTAAGGTGTTCACATAGTTCATCCTCTAAACTGGACTGCCCTTGAGAGTGTAAGGGGGACTCTTAGTAATGATGCCAGGACAACAGGCCTAACTGGGGCTATCTCAGATGAGCTGGGACTTAGTGTCACTCTGGGAGTATACCCAGAAATACAGACATATCTCTCCTCCCCAAGAGGGGAGTGGGCTGGTAGGGGTGGGCCTGGACAATGGATGGGCACCTGTGAGGCTAGTGGCATTTGCTAGTTGCCATCTCACCTCCCACTGTCCCCCAGTGAATCATTCTGAAGGCAGCAGGAGGGTCTGTGTGGAAAGAAGGGCTCTGTTACCTCTGAAATCTCATTATCAGCAGAGGAAATCTGCTCGAGGCGCGTTTGACAGAGCCTCTCCACCCAATATTGAATCTTTTCCGATTCTTCAAGGTCTTCCCGCTCTGTCTCAGACACCTGGGACCCAGGATCGGCGCAGAAAGGAGAGGACAAAGGGCACATTTGAATAACATGTGGACAGAAATAGCATGAAAGCACTCCTTTAAAAACTCCAGAGTACTGTGAGGTGCATCAGCTATCTAGAAAGAGACCTGGGCTTGTTCCAACTGGCCCTCAAGGAGGTGGCAAGGGAGAAGAAAGTGGCGGGGTGTCAAGTTCACTAAGCAGAACTTGTAGGCAAAATCAGAAAAGGGGCTTATGTATTGTGAGGGATTAGCTGGATCCCAGATCCCCATGAACCCTGAGGCTCTTATGATTTTCCCAGAATGGTGTTTTTTAGCCTCCCCCAGCACATTCCAAGAGTTTAACTTGACTCTTTTTTTTCCTGCTCCATTCTGCCTTGCCCTCAGAAGCACAATCTTATTTTTAATTTTGTAGCTAATTTGTTCATAATGTCAGACCTAATGAATTTCACATTTTCCAGGACTTCTCTGGTTTTATAATCTAATCAAATTGGCATTCTGATTCATGGATGCGTTAAAGAGAAGCAGAAACAATGATACCTCCTACAGCCGGGGAGTTAAGGTTACCCATCTCACCTAGCATAGGAATTATTCATGGTGGAAGGTTGCTTTGGACATGTCTTCAGGGGAACAGCCTCAGATATATTCCCAGGATGATGAGGTCGAGCCTCAGACACACCCTATGTTGATGGGAGCAGCCTTAGACTCATAGCCTGATTAATTGGGAGATAGCCTCAGACCTACCACCTGCACAAAGGGGTTAGTCTCAGACCCATATTCTCAGAGCCAAGCTAAGTTGGGTGGGGGGGTCTGGTCTTACAATAACCTGGGAAGGGAGGCCAGAATGATTCAGATTTGTAGACAGGTCAGTGGAAGCATAACTTCAAAGCTATAAGCAAGGCAGAAGGGTTAGCCTCAGACCATACTCTGAGTAGCCTCAGAGCCATACCTAAGATGGAGAGGCCTAGCCTTAGACTCTGGTGGGGTAAAGTGAAGAGGACAGACTCAAGCCTCTAAGCCAGGTGTATCAAGGGCTAACCTGAGACCTACCATCTGGTCAGAAAGGCTAGCCTCAGACTCACACCTCCCGAGCAAGGAGGCTGATTTCAATTCCTAAGCCAGGAGCTAACCTCAGATGGCCCTGAGCAGGTGGCACGATCTCTCTCTCCAGGCTGGGGAGCAGGGAAGGGCTCACTCCACCCTGGTATGCCATTTGGGGAGAACAACTCCAGCTGGTCCTCTGGGAGCACATGGGAAACGACCACATTGTGTCCTAGGGATGCTTGCCTGGCCTGCAGGCAGGACACGTACCTCCTGGGCCAGCCGGTTGATCTTTAGCTGCTTTTCCTTCTCCAGCATTTCCTCTTTCTCTTTGTAAAGCTTTTGCTCAAACTCCAGTTCTTTCTTATTCTTTCTCAAGTCCTGCAGGCTGTCATACTTGGCTTTCTTCTTATCTTTTCCTTTCTGAGTAGATGTGGCATTGTTTATATGACAAGGATTACAAATAGTGTCGACAGCACGGCACACAGGGCATCCAGTCCTCAGATAACACAGCCATCCCATGGTGAGCCCCTCCCCCAGCTCTGTCTCACCATACTGGACATCAGACCTCAGGTTTAGGACAGGAAGGCCACTGTTACCTACTGCAGAGTGGGAGACACATTCTCTTTACCAGCCAGAAAGACTGGCTTATTAGTTCACTAACTAACTGTGTGGCCTTGGCTAAGTTCCTTAACCTCTCTGGGCCTGATTTGCCTCATCTCCAAAATGGTAAAAATACCTCCCCCACAAGCTTGCCACCCAGTGCCAATGAAATAGCATCTATGAAAGAACTTTGTAAAAATTTTATATAAATAAAAATATAAAATAAAAATAAATAAGTGCTATATAAATAAAGGACATTGTGTTGATTTTCCAGTATCTGGCACATGCCTTCTGCATCATCTCATGTTCAGATTCACAGATGCATCCTGGGAGATTCCAGAGAAAATCTGGGAGGGCTGGCAAGCCTCATCTGTAGAGGTCCTGTCCTAAGCTAGAGGTGGTGGGAGTCACACTCAGACCTGGAGGCTCAGAGCCAGGGACATCAGATTTTACTCGCATGCTTGAACTCTGAACTGTTTCACCCTGGAAAGTCTAGACCCACAGTGTCCTCTGAACTGGGCCCCTTTACTGAGGGCTAGCTGGAAACTGCAGGACTGGGAGGCAGAGGACGGAGAGAATGGCTTAACTGCTTTATACTCACCATCAGGGTTCTAGAGGATTTGGGGAGGGACATGAAAGGCAAATAGACTCCTTATTTTTCCTGTAGGAATTAGACCCACCGAGCCTGCATTCCTGGCTGCTTCTCTCATGGGGTTGCAGGGAAGCCAGGGACTAAGGCAGTAAGAGAATGATCAATTATGAACTGCCTATGTGCCAAGGGATTTACACCAATGATCTCCTATGTAGGTTTATCCTCATTCTTTGGTGAAGGAGCTGAGGCTCAGAGAGGTAAAGTCCCTTGTTCAATGTCAGACATCTTGTAAGTGATGGTGCCAGGATTTGGACCCGAGTCTTCGAGGCCCCAGTTTTTCTATGGTGCCCTGATGAGCTGGGGGCAAGGGAAACATGGCAGGAGGGAGGGTCAGCCCCCATCATGCATAGCGTGGAGGACACAGCGAACACTCAGGAGAGGGGCAGCAGAGACGGCCCACACCCTGGGCAATTTCTGGGGCAAAGAGGAAACCCCCTGTTCACTGAGCTCACTCATGCCCCCAACGAGCCTTCTGGGGATCTGCTCTTGAATTTCCTGAATCATCGTAGCCTCCAAGGCCAGGAATGAGGAACTGAGCTCCCTAGCAATGGACACACAACATTCATCCACAGCTGGAGGGACTTGGTGGGCCATTATGGACCTCTGAGGACTCTTCCTAGCTCCTCTTCTAAAGACACACACCTCCGTGCACTGCTAATGTGCTCTGGAAATGGTCACCTCTGGGACCCACCTCCAGAGCAGTGTATGAGCCTCTCGAGAAAATGGTTCTCACTGCTTCAGAGTGCTGTTTGGTTCCTTGCCTACCTTGTTCACTAGACTCAGTTGACAGATGAACCCTGCCATCGTAGTAGAGATTCAGACAGCAATTTCCCGAGAGAAGACAGAAACATGGCCTAATGGTAGCTTGCTAGAGTAAGAGCCTGGCCTCCTCCAGGACCACCATGAGGAGAATGGCCATTCTGTTGCTTTTAAAAAGGAAAACTACCAGTGCTAAGATTATAGAGTCAGGGCTTCTGGGCGGGGTAGTAGTCAGTTTCTGTCTCATGCCCAAGAAAGTCACATCTGTACAGATGCAGAGGGCAGGTTGCCCCATGGCATTTCCCACTGATCTCAGACTAACCCCCCACAGGTTACTTAGCTGTGTGTGAATCTGCCTTCCCTGCCAGACGGTGGGCTCCTGCAAGTAGGGCTGGTCTGTATGAGTGACTTAAGCAATTCTGATGAAAGGGCTTAGTCAGAATCATGAATCCTTCAGGCCCCGGCATAAATTCTGTGGGACCAAAGGCCTGGGAATCTTGAGCCCTAGAGGGATTTACTGTCAAGGTGGAAATAGAAGACACTGAATTTTTATATTATTATTATTATTTTCTTGAAACAGGGTCCTGCTCTGTCACCCAGGCTGGAGTGCAGTGGTGCAACCTTGGCTCACTGCAGCCTCCACCTCCAGGGTTCAAGTGATTCTCCTGCCTCAGCCTCCCGAGTAGCTGGGATTACAGGCATGTGCCACCACACCCGGCTAATTTTTGAATTTTTAACAGAGACAGGGTTTCACCCTGTTGGCCAGGCTGGTCTTGAACTTCCAACCTCAGGTGATTCACCTGTCTCAGCCTCCCACAGTGCTGGGATTATAGGCATGAGCTGAATCTTTCTATTTTTTTAATAAGGGGAATTTATGCACAGATGATCATGGCCATAGATGCCCACTTGCATTTCCTGGGGACTTGGCGTTCCAGCTGCTGGGAGACAAAGAGTCTGTCACGGCTCTAGAAAAAATGATGATGGGTTTTCAGAGCCAGGACGAGGGGCATGGTTCTGTTGTCCTTTCAGCTGTCAGTTACATCCATGGCCTGTCAGTTACATCCATGGCCTGTCAGTTACAACATTCCTTTTGGTCCAGACTGAGAGGGGAGGCAGATGGGGCGACTGTGCTATTGATTTTACCCAGAAGCAATTTTTCTTTTTTTTTGGAAGTGAAAATGAAAACCAAAATGCCAGCTGTTTCTGGAATAAGTAGATTAAGGAATAGGGGAAAGGCAGCCCTAATTCTTTATCAACAGCACTTTCAAGGACATGATTTCTGATGGGAGGTGGTATATGGGGAAGATTCTGGTTCTTTTATGTTTACATGTTATTAGTGTCTGAAAAAGATTTGACATATCTGTCTCCTTTATTTTTTTGGGGGGGGGTAAAATTCTACGTGTGCGTGTGTGTGTGTGTGTGTGTGTGTGTGTTTTGTCCTCTCTAGCTGAGTTCTAGTAGAGGCAGTATATAGAGAAGAATTAGAAATCTAACCCAATGAGGCATCCTAAGCCACCGAAGTCAGCCTGTCAAGTGAAACAGATAGTCTTATGAGACCAAGGCCTTTCTGAGACCAGGACAATGTGGGAAGGAATTCCCTGAGGAACTCTGTTCCAAGTTTATTCAGTGCTGTACAAATCATGATCTATTTTCCTAGATAGAGGCATTTACCTCTGTCAGGAAAAATATTACTGTTTGTTATTTTAATAGCAATGTGCTGGAGGAAGGGGGTAGATTTTCCTGGCACAGTTAATATTCCCATTTTACAGGCAGGGAGAAGTTATTTATCCTCAAGGTCACTCAGCTGCCAGAGCTCTGGTTTCTGGGGGACTGACATCTTGCCAGAAAGCGCTGGTCAAGTGATAACATCCAATTTAGCTCACCCAGATTTATGCTGTTGCCTGACTTCCAAATACCAAGTCATCTCGAATGTCCAATTACAGACGTTAACAGCAATGTTTTCACAATCAAATGTCAATGTGATTTAGAAAGACAAGGACAAGAGAGTTTTACAAGGCCTGGAGATATTGTAATAAGATTTAGAGAGAAAATTAAAGGTCCTAGAGATTGGAAAAATGCATTATCCTGGGCACATGCAGAGATATTCCTAGGAGAGGGCTGTGCTTGGAGTGGGTCTCTATCCCGACCTGAGGCAGCAAATCTCCACCTCGTCAGGCAGGCTGCATCTGGCACAGCCGGTCTCATAACATGCACTAGGTACACCCACCCTGATAATTCGCTCTGTCTGACCCCAAGCTTCTGGTCTTGGTCTCTAGTTCTACTTGACAGAGAAACAAGGAGAAGCATCCTGCCCCTTTCCTGTGCCCATCAGGGCCGGCGCTGATGCACACAGTGCCAGATGGTACTTGGGTAGGTCTCACACCATGGATCCTTCCCCCGATGTTGCCTTTGCAATGGCACCCTGCCATTTGATGTCAGCCTGACACAGAGATGCAGATGGGGTTAGCCTTCCAAGTGAACAGGCCAAGTCACACCATTTAGTGTTGACAGGACAAGGAATGTTTGGGAAAAGCCAAAACCCACAGCAAACTCAGCAGCACACCAGCATAGCACCCAACCCTGTCCTACCTTCCGGATGGTTGGGAATTTGCCATCGTAACGATAAAACCACCCAAAAGCTATAAGAACACAGATAACAAAATGATGAGACACAGTTCCGCTCAGCCAGAGCATCCATGGGCAGCAGATGGGAGCTGGGTTCCCAAGCAATGCATGGCTTTGTGAGATGAACAGCACTGGCCGATCCAACAGCAAAACTGCACGCTTTGTCCAACTCTGCTTACCTGGCCTCGCGTTGGTTGCAGAACAGGCCTAAGACCACCTGAGAAAAGCCCCAGTTCCCAGGCCCTGGGTCACTCTCAAATGCCTCTCCCCAGGACACTGGCTTCAGAAGTCAGGGCCAGAACATCAAAGAGAAAACCCCTTGTGGAAGGACGAGCTTTTCCAAATCACAGTCTTCACATACCAAGCCTTGTTGAAAGAGAACAAGGCCTTTTCTAACCCATGTCTGGTCCCTCCATACAAGAAATGGCTCAAGACAAAAGGGAGCCTGGGTGTCTGCCTAGAACTGTTGTTCGACACAACAAAACTGGCTTGTCTCATAGTGCAGGCCAAGTCCTCCACTTTCAACATTGAAAGAGAAGGCAGTGGCTGGGACAGCTCTGGGAAGGACAGTTCCAGCAGGAGTGAGCAGGAGATGTGCCCCCAGAAAACATATCCTCATCCAGGCCAGATAACCAGTGCACCAGCCCCCTTCCTTCCCTAGGCCACAGCTCCACAGAGTAATAACCCTAATCTGAAGCTCCCTGGGGCCAAGAGCGATGGCTGAATTACCCACCCCGGACCAGCCTGAGTGCTGGAACAGGATGCTGAAGACCCCCTGCTGGACCAGACACTACCTCCTTAGTTGCTGGATTTGGGAGTGGTCTAGGGGGTCCTGGGGGAGGGGCCAGAGCAGCAGAGGAGGAATTTGGCAATATCTAAATATTCGAGCCAGCAGTTCAGTGGTACCGGTGTGCGACAGCTGATCTACCACCCTCGGGGTTGAGTCCTGTCCTCTACGCTTTGTGTACAGTGCTTGGGCCAAGCTAGGGCTTGGAGGAGCTTTACAGACTCTAGTGGCCCCCATACATGCTGGTCCCCTGAAGCTGGGTGTCTGCACTGTGGTCAGGAGGAGGCGGGCAGGGCAAGCAGAGCAGCCAGGCCAGGGAGCAAAGCGGGGGCGCGAACCTGCTCTCCCTGCTCCTCCGTGCCTCCATCCGGGTCATCTGTGGGCTCGAGCTCAGGCTCCACTCCCTGATCTACCGGGGAAAAGAGGAGGAAGCTGGTGAACCAAAAGGGACTTGGGAGACCAAGAGGCTGGAGAAGCTTCTCAGGAGTGTGGAGACCTGTGATCAGCTTCCTCCAGGGGAGTTGTGAGGTCAGGGGCAGGGACAGAGTTCAGGAGCGCAAAGCAAAGGTTTTTTGCTCTGAGCTGGTGTATACAGTGCTTTCAACCTTAGTAGCTTTAGTTTATCTGTCTGTACAAAGGGCTAGCAACAGGAAACTCAGATCTGAGGGCAGCGTGAGAACCATTTTGTAGGATGTTGGGCTGAAGGCTGGGAAGTGCAGCGAGGAGGATGGGAATATCTGAGAATCGCACACATTTGAGGGCAAGGGGCTGCAATGGGAGAAAGACCCTCCTGCCTTCTGCTTATCACCCTTGCCTTGGAGCTCTGGGTCCCCAGGGGATGTCTGAACAGTGTGGGCAGCAGATGGAGGCTGAAGGTCCTGAGGAGGTGGGGACATCCCAAAAGGTAAAAGGGGCACCTGCAGTTAGGAAGACCTGAATTTTGACATAATGTGGAGAGAAGAGCAGACCCTCCATTCCAGTGTTTCCAGCTTGGACTCTGGCCTCCCTAGGACTCTGGAAGGTAGTGTACCAGTTTGCTTGTGAGCTGCTTTTTAATATTTTAAAAGCTTAACAGAACTTGCCCATTGGCCTATGCAAAGGCTGTTAAGTTCTTTGGCTCTTGGCTCAAATTACATTTACCCAACAGTGGAATCCTGATGCTCCCTTACTAACAAGGGCTACTTAATAAAACAATGGAACACAAATGATTATTTAATAGCTTGTTAGGAAAATAACCTCAACTTCCAAATCATGGGGTCTCTTGTGGTGGAGGTGAGGGAGATAGTTGATGGGGCCTTGGGTAGGGAGAGAAGGTTGGAGATCTCTTAAACATCTCCCTCTTTCAAGAATCCCTCAGCTACTGGATCCTTAGCCAAGGCTGCCCCCTCAAGTCCCATGTAACCACCTATTGCCTAAGCTAAGGGAAGGTCTGTTAGGAGCCTCCGTGGTGGTGTCCCAGCCTTCAGGGCTTGGCAAAATGTTGGGGGTCTGCTGGATCAGCCATGGGTAGGTGGGCTGCAGCAATTTTAAGAGCCCCCTGGGGCAGGTTGGGGGGCAGTCAGTCCCAGGCACATCATTAGGATGAGTGACTTCATTTTCTAGGTAAGGGATGCCCCATGTTCTTTTATTTTAAAAAACTGTAGGGCCCGGGGTCAGGCGCGGTGGCTCTTGCCTGTAATTCCAGCACTTTGGGAGGCAGAGATGGGCAGATCACCTGAGGTCGGGAGTTCAAGACCAGCCTGACCAACATGGTGAAACCCCCTCTCTACTAAAAATACAAAATTAGCCGGACATGGTGGCGCATGCCTGTAGTCCCAGCTACTTGGGAGGCTGAGGCAGGAGAATTGCTTGAACCTGGGAAGCAGAGGTTGCGGTGAGCTGAGATCATGCCATTGTACTCCAGCCTGGGCAACAAGAGCGAAACTCCGTCTCAAGAAAAAAAAAAAAAAAAAAAAAAAAGCAGGGCCCACCCCTTGCAGGCATGGAAACCTGAGGCAGGTATAACCCATTGCAAACTGGGTCCCTGAGTTGAAGGGTGGTTGGGTAGGAGCTGGCTGGGGCCCAGGCCTGCTAGACCATGCTAGCCCCTGGGGAACAGGGAGTGAGGCAGCAGGTGAGCTGGTTCAGGGACCTCACTGCATTTCCTGCCTTAGGTCCAAATGAGAATTAAATTGCTGGCACATACGGAGACAGATAGAGGCAGCAGCTGTCCCAGCTCAGCAGGCCGGCGGGGGTCATCCATCCTGTGCTTTGTGGAGCTGCCTAGGATTACATTTACCTTGAGCAAATGCAAAATTCTTCGTCTTTTTATTCAAGGAGCTTGATTTGGTTAAAAAGCACTAAATAAAAAACCAGCTAGTGAAAGGGTTTTTATTTTCTTTTGTTCCTAAGAGGGTGTGTTTGCTGTGAAGCTGAGGCCCAGTTTCTTGGAAGGTACCAAATTGACTAGGATTACTTCCATGAGAAGCAATTAAAATCGATTTCTCTCCTGAAGCTCCTGTTTCACTCATAAGAGCAAATTAGCTGCCCGACTAAAACAGGGATCGTTCATTGGGAGCTTAGCTCTGGCTACATCCTCAACCGATACTGAATGTCATGGGGGAGGCCGATGAGAGGGTGCTTTGTCCTTCGGAGAGGACCAGGAGATGACACTGCCCTGCTGCCAGGAAGAAATGTGTTGGGAGCTGCTTGCCTGTACCAGGGAGGGGTGAAATGGAACCATCCAGATACCCTGCACCTCTTCCTTGGTGCAAATGGCCTGTGTTGGCAGGTTGACATTCCCATAGGTCTCAGATGTGACCCAAAGTTGGGGACAGAGCTGTTGAGACCCCATCACAGCATGCCAAATGACTGCCCCACAGCAGAGATGGGGAACCTGGGCTCTTGAGTCCAGATTCGCCCCTAGCTGGAGGTTCCCAGGTCAGCTGAGCACAATCAGCTGGAGTAAGACCTGTCCTGTGTCAACTATAAGTCAAAACAGCTGGAAGGCAGGAGTAAGGACCCAACCAGCAATCCTGGACTTGTGGTTGTCATGACCTCCGTTTTCCTCTGGCAGTGTGGGCTGCCTCTTAAAGAGGCATCTGGAAACGGGGGTTGAGAAGGTGGTCAGGGAGCAGGTGGTAGAGGCCTAGACTGAAACTGGAGGTGAGGATGTGGGACAGATGAAGAGAGGAGATGGTAAGGTGAATATGAGCTGAGGCTCCAGAATAGCACAGCCGCAGCCCACAGCTGGGTGTCTGGAAGAAGCTTCCTAGTCCTGTTTCTGCCTCCATCCTTGGAGTGGCGTGACAGTGGTCCACGTACAGGGATATAGGGGCTGGAGATACTTAGTAAGCTTCTCCCACAGTTATGAATCAACCTTGGACCATCAGAGCCCTTCTCTGATGTGAGCTCCTTCCTCTCTTTTTTGCTGCTGGCTTCACCCCAGTCCCTGTTCAGAACAAAGTAGGAGGAGGACCCGACACCCAAAACACTAGGACGGTAATCCCATGAGCTAGCCCACTTTTGCCATGGCCCTTATTCCCTCTTCAGCAGCCTGACAGCCTGCCCGCATCAGTGTTGTGTGGGACCTGGGAGCTGGGTATGTGGAGCTGGCCTGTGAACAAGCGGAGCAGACAGATCCCTCCTACCTTGATGCTGGGGCAGATGGTCTCTGACCCACAGCTGCCCCTCCATAAAGGAACCGCAGCCCAGAGCACCAAGGGCTATCCACCTGGGGGTGGTGGTGAGGGGAGGGAGGGCCAGCATTTCTGTCTAGTCCCCTTAGCCTCTCCCCCGGCTCATGAAACTTACACTTTGGCTTGCGAAGGGGTACTGGGTGCACCTCAGCAGTGATGGTTTTAGGCAAGAGTAGCTGTTCCTTTGAGCCCCAGTCTTCTTCCCATTGCTTCTTAAACTTCTCTTCCTCCTCCACAATCCTGAAATGAGACCCCCATGCCTGTTACTGGAGTCAGAACCTTCATAGGCCCATCTCTTGCATTTCGGAGAGCCCCAACGAGCCCAGGGGAAGCCCTTGGTTCTAGCTGTGGTGAATCAAGCAAAGTCCCGGAGCTTGTATTCTAAATTGAGTGTGAACCCCACCTTGGCAATTATATGAGACTATGTTCCAGTTACTATAATATGACAGGCTTTACTACAAATACAGGAGGACCCACCAGGGGATAGAGAACCAGGTAAACTGGTTCTCGAGGCAGCCTCTGGCTGACCACACTCCCCCGAGCATACTAATGTTCATGCACAGACACGCATGGGGCCGAGGTACTCACTGTTCCATCTCCTTCCGGTATCTCTCATTTTCCTCTGCTGCCTTCTGGGCAATTTCTTTTCTCCTTCTGAAACACAAATGCAGACTGGCATGTTTGGCCCTATGCAAGAGAAATGAACTCTTCTTTACTGTGAATTCTTGCTTTGAGAAAACTTCGAAATGATTTTTCTCCAGGCTTCCTTCCTAGGAGGCCTGGACAAGCTTTGGTTTTGGGAGACGTTATCTAACAAAGTCTAGGCCCCGTGCTCTTGTATGGTTTTGTCTGGCATGGCTGAGCAGAGATGCTGGGCTGTGGGAGCAGGGAAGCAGATCCACGTGAAGGCCACACTTCATGCTCCCTCCTCCAAATACTTAGGTAAGGTGACCGATGACAGGCGGGGCCTGGACTGACCCCAGGAGCAAAGCAGGGGCTCCTAGCCAGGCGGAATACTCCCAGCTAACTCTGTGACGGGGGAGATGGGGACAGCCTTTCCTCTTTCCTTTTCAAAATACATTGATTGATTGAGACAAAGTCTCACTTTGCACCCAGGAGTTCAGTGGTGCGATCTCGGCTCACTGCAACCTCTGCCTCCCAGGTTCAAGTGATGCTCGTGCCTCAGCCTCCTGAGAAGCTGGGATTACAGTCGCATGCCACCATGTCCAGCTAATTTTTTTGTATTTTTAGTAGAGACACGATTTCACCATGTTGGCCAGGCTGGTCTCGAACTCCTGACCTCGAATGATCTGCCGGCCTTGACCTCCCAAAGTGCTGGGATTACAGGGTGTGAGCCACCACGTCTAGCCATGAAATACTTTTAAATGCCTAGAATGTATTTGGGTTTGGATCTTGACAGTAGTTTTTGATTTATGAATTGCTCACCCCATTTATTCTCTTAGGTCATCATTTCAATCGTCCTGGACAGGGACGAGCTTTATCACTATAGGCAGGGCAGCCCTGTGGGGACTTGCCAATTGCCTGGGGGTGATCCCAGCTTGGCCACGTGTGACTTTGGACACAAGTGGCTTCACCTCTCTGAGTGTCAGTCTCCACACCTGTAAAATGGGGTTAATACTCTCTACCTCTACCTCCCAGGGCTATTGTAGGAATTAAGAAACATAAACAAGGCCCTAATACAACGCCAGCCTTATAGAGGTACTTGACAAATGTTAGCTAGTAGCTAATCCTAGCTAGCTAGAGCCTACTGCTAGTAGGATGCTTATTTTCCACATTCTTGGAATCTTGGAAGTCAGGGGTCTCTGCTCAGCAAGGAGGAAGGGGCCAAGGATGGATACACTGACCCACCACCAAACTCATCTGGTCTGAGGACTGGCCTCCAGGGAGGAGGAGGAAATTAGCTGGGGACACAGCAGGCAGGACACAAGCTAGGTGGGGTTGTATGGTGGGGCAGGGCACCCAGGGCTGGCTGCACTCACTGCCGCTCCATCTCCTGCTGCTCCTGGAGGATCTTGTTGGACTCCATCGCCAGCCGCTTCTGCATGAGGAGCTCTTGCCGCTGCAGCTCACGCTGCCGCGCCTCTGCCAGCCGCTCCCGGTCTGTCATGAACAGCTCCCGGCCCTCGTGGGAGAAAAGAGGCCCCTTGCTCAGCCCCTGGGGATCCCCTGCCACACCCTTGGGGGCCGAGATGCAGGTGGTCTTCTCAGCACCATCAGGCACAGTGGCTCCTGCAATCCCTGACCCAAACTTGTTGCTGGGCAGAAGTCCTCTCCCTCCGTCTGCTCTGTCAGAGCTTCAGGGAAGGAGACCTGCCACCCTGGGAGTGTGTGGCAGAGATCAAAGGTCAGAGGGGCTGGGGATGAGGGTCAAGGGGCTCCCACCAGCTCGTTCTGGACTTACAGCTCCAGCTACGATGGAGATGGTCAGGCTGCGGCTACTCTTCAGCACGTTCACAGCCTGTGGGGACAGAAGGACAGTGGATCGAGGCCTGACAGACCAGAGCAGTCCAGGCAGAGAGCACAGAAGGCCCCAGGCTTCAGGGTGGTGGGGGTGAGAAGTGGGGTGTGGAGATGACAAAGGCCAGCAGGTGAAGACCCCTACATCTCACCTCCTTGTGGTCCAGGTTAGAGAAGTCGATGCCATTCACTTCGACAATCTGGTCCCCTGTCTGGTGGGGAAGTGGAAAAAGATTAGTGTGTTTACGCTATCTGTACACTCGTTCATCTGCAGGACGGGCGCCCCCAGGGGTTCTGGGTCAGATGCTGGGTCTTCAAGTGGCTGTACCTCAGTTCCTCCTGATGAATGGAGCAGTTGGAAAGCTCTGGTGGAGCTCTGGGAGGGCTTAAAGCTGACCCTGGCACTCCCCTACTTCATAACTACCTTATCAACTATCAAATATTATACCATTACATGTTCTTTTTTTGGCTAAATTTGATGACACTTGCTTTAGAAATCACAGTTTGTAGATGCGGAAACTTTTGAGCTTCTCATTTAGCAGAGGCTGTGTTGAATCATCATAACAGAATAGCTAACATTCACTGATCACTTACAGTGTGCTTGGCACAGTTCTAGTATACATATTAACTACTTTAACCCACACAACAACCTTGGAAGAAAGGCTTTATTATCCCCATCTTATAGGTAAGGAAACTGAAGCACAGAGACATGAAGTAACTTGTCCAAAGAAGAGGTTAAGGGTTCCTGCTTTGGGATGAGACCACCTAGGTTTGAATTCCAGTCCTACCATGCTAGGTACATGATTTCAGAAAAATCATATACTTTCTCTGGGTCTCAGTTTCCTCATATGTAAAGTGGGGATAATGGTGGCACTTAATCCTCAGCGTTCTTGTGAAGTGTAAAGGGCGTGGAACAATGTCCGATGCAAGTGGACCCTGAAGGTCCGCTCTTTGATTATCATTATGACATTCCCAAGCTCACGACCAACAACCATCAGAGCTATGGAAGGCTGCAGAAGGGTCAAATGTCCCCACTCTGTGAAGCCTTCTCTGAAGGGTGGGTAGGGCTCCTCCTGATCAGTGACCGCCGAAAGAGGGCCATGTGGAAAGGCACCTGCCCCTGTCACCGCGGGATCACAGTCTGACCCAGTTTCCAGTGGGCCCCCACTGGGGCCGGCCCAGCGTCACTCACCTCCAATCCCACCTCAGCAGACAGGGAGCCAGGTTTCACGTGGCTGATGAAGATGCCAGGCTTCTGGATGGGGCCGCTGGAAATGCTGTGGGAGGTGGGAAATGTGTGCTTAGGATACAGGTCACTCATGAACTCAGGACTGAAGGCCCTCGGCTGCCTACCTCTTCAGCCTCTGTCTCCCCGTCCAGCCTGATTTCTACTGCTACCCTGGGCAACAGCCACAGAAAACTCCTTGTAATTCTTCCTACCCAATCTCTCACCTAATATACCTCATATGTTGTTTCTTTTTCCTTTCTAACGCTTTCCTGTCCATTCCTTAAGAACCAAATGCTATCCCTTCTATAAGGTTTTCAGCAGATCCTCTTTTTTAAAAAATTTATTTTTTAGAGACAGGGTCTTGCTCTGTCACCCAGGTTGGAGTGCAGTGGTGTGATCATAGCTCTCCACAGCCTCCAACTCCTGGGCTCAAGCAATCCTCCCACCTCAACCTCTTGACTAGCTACGACTACAGGTGCACACCACCATGCCTGGCTCAGATCCCTTATTCTATCCCAAGACCAAGCTATTTGCTCGGTTCTCAGTGCTCCTATGACATTTACGACAGGAATGGCACATGTACTGTTATTATTCCTTCCTAGATTGGTGGCAGAAATCACTCACTGATCACAGCACTCTTTCCCTCAAGCCTGGATATAGCTTTAGAATCCTTTTCAAAGCAGCACTCCAGGGAGCTCCTACTAATTGATTAGAGATGGCACCTATTTGCCATCCCGGACACAGAATGTAGTTCCATTTGAGTCCCTATCACCCTATATTATAACTGTTTATGTGG
Organism: Macaca fascicularis; assembly: GCF_037993035.2. Taxonomy (NCBI): domain Eukaryota; kingdom Metazoa; phylum Chordata; class Mammalia; order Primates; family Cercopithecidae; genus Macaca; species Macaca fascicularis. The sequence continues at coordinate 48,258,118 of NC_088388.1, read as the reverse complement.
TTGGCTTCTAGATTAGGCTCTTGTCTCCCAGAAGGGAGGGACTCTTTATCACTTATGCTTGGCACAAAACATGGAATAAATGTGAATGAAGGGAAAGAAGAGGAATAACTCAAATCATAACAGCTAGTATTTACCAACTGCTTACTGTTTAGCAGGTACTAAGCTTGGTACTTTACTTTCTCCACAATCACCCTGTGATGTGGGAATTATTATCATCAATTTATAGAGGGAGAAACTGAGGCTCCAAGTGGTTAAGTAACTGGCCCAAGGTTCCAGAGCTCTTAAGTAGGAAAGCAGGGCTGGAACTGGGATCTGAGTAACGGTGGAACCTGCACGCTTGAGCCCCGTGTGGCCCAGTATCTGTTTGGATTCCCCGTCTGCCTCTTAACGAAGCCGACAAGGTAATAAGTGATAAGAGAACTGTGACAGAGATGACCAGCTGAACAGGCTCCTTTTGCAGTGACTCAAGGACCTACAAGGTAACATGGTTCTGCCTCTAGGCCTCAATTTCTTTATCCGTAAACTGGGATCTATTAGAGATGCCCCTCGGGCCCTACAGGCCTGTCGTGAAATTCAGAGGGGAAATCAGGCACCAGGAAGTGTCATCACCAAGGCTGGGCGCGGTGCTTCATGCCTCTAATCCCAGCACTCCGGGAGGCTGAGGTGGGAGGATCATTTGAGCCCAGGAATTTGAGACCAGCCTTGGCAACATAACAAAACTCCTTCTCTACAAAAAAATTAAAAGTTAGCTGGGTGTCATGGTGTGTTTCTGTAGACCCAGCTACTCAGGAGGCTGAGGTGGGAGGATTGCTTGAGCTGGGGAGGTCGAGGCTACAGTGAGCTATGATCACGCCATTGCACTCCAGCCCAGGTGACAGAGCCAGACCCTGTCTCTAACAAAAAAATACCATCACCCATGGACAAGTCACACCCCTGGTGGGCAAGGTTTCCTCAGAAGCAGCAGTGAGGAAGGGGAGGGTAATAGGGGCCTGCTGGGGTGCACTGGCCACGAATGACCCCGGGGCATGCCCACCACCCACCTGCAGCCAAGGCCCCGGGAGCCCACCAGGCTGATGAAGACCTTCTTCTCCTTGTTTTCCCGATTTCCAGGGGAGCCCAGGCTGCCTCGCCCCCCCTGAAAGGGAGATAGAAGCAGAATCTCTGAGTGTCCACATGCGTGCAAGCGGCCTCTTGAGCTCGTGGGACCTGCAGGGCGAGCACTGCTGAACTCACACCAGCCAGATCATCATTCTGTCCCTGGGGATGTGTCTGCACCAGCCTGGCCTGGCTGAGGGCCACTGCCCCACAGCAGTGTGCTGGCTGCCCTGGGGGCCTGTGTGAAGTCCCTGAGAGTGCATCTCTAGAGCAAGCCCTCCCTTTAGGACTGGCCGCCCATCCTTGAAGATGACCCCACCCAAACCCCATCACAGGAGGTCTGGCCCTTACCCCAGATTCTGACACAAACTGATCCACATACTGCCACTTGAGGGGCTCATCAGGAGAGCTGATGGGAAGGGAAAATAGATGGAAGGGTGGTTAGCGAGAGACGTTTGAGGAACCAGGCCCCAAATCCAGATCCACCATGTCTACAACCTCCAGCCTCCACTGGCCCAGGAGCAGGGCTGGCATGGTGAGTGCTGGACCCCAGGGCTGTACCAGGACCCCGGGCCCACAGGGAAGAGTCGGCCTGCAGAGGAGGGGCCTCTCACCTCTTCACGGGGATCAGGCCAATGTCTGTGGGAGAAAGGCACAGGGGTTAGGACAGCTCCTCCACCCTCCCTCCCTCCCACCATCATGGAGCCCTGTCCTGCTCTAGTCTCACTCACGTCTCACTTTGATGGACACAGTTTTCTTGGTTCGGATGAGGTTGATGACCTCCTCATGGGTACAGGAGGAGATGGAATATCCATTGATCCGGACGATCTCGTCCCCTACCTTGACCACAGAGAGAGGCAGGGAGCACTGGCTGGAGGGAGCATCAGGCAGTGGGGCAGACTCACCACCAGATGCTCCCAGACTGCTATCCGGAAAAGGGAAGGGTGGCCATGCCATCCCCTGGAATAAGCCTTGATCTCAACCAACCCACCCTCCATCAGCCTGGGGGATCCCAGGTTCAGGTGGCATGTCCAAGCAGTCTTGCCGCCCCATTTTGCAGATGGAGAGACTAAGACAGAGGTGAGGGGCACAGCAGGTGTGCAGCAGAGCTGGGAGAAGATCTCAGAACTCTCTGCACCCTCACCCTGGTGCCCCTTTCACTCCACTGGGGCACCATCAGATTCTGGATTCTATGCAAAGGGTGACCTTTCACTCAGCTTTAAGCTGTTCTTACCGGGACTTTGTCCCAACCCGCCCCTAGGAAGTTGGCTCCCTTTTTCTGCTAATTGCTACAACACTGTAAGTGAGTCAGGGTGGGGACCTTCTGTGACTCCTGACCCAAGCTCACATCACCGACACACACACACACACACACGATTTTTTTTTCCCCACCATATGGAAACTTGATGAACATTTTAACTCTGCCGTGGCCCTGACCTCTCAATTCCTATTTTGGGAGCAAGCAAAGAACAGTGGATGAGCACAGGGCTTTGGCATCAGATGTGCTGGGTTCAAATCCCTTCTTTTATTATTATTAGCTATGTGACCTTGAGCAAGTCTCTTGAACTCTCTGAACCTGTTTTCCTCGTCTGTAAAATGAGGAATACCAAGGTTGCTGTGAGAATTAAGTGAACTTGTGCATGTAAAGCCAGCTAGTGCCTGGCACACAGTAAGCACTCAATACATGAGTGTTATTGTTATCATGAGTTAGTCCTGATCCCTGAATACTCAGCTCAGATCTCTCTTCTCAGGGCTTAGGCCACAGCGGATTGTGAGATAGGGACTCGGCCCTGGGCAGCCAGCCCTGGATACAGCGCTGTGGTGAGGTTGCCCCCTGCTGGACACTGCCGGCTCCTCCAGGCACCCTGGCCCTGGGGATCAATTCTGGAGCTCCTCATTTAATAACCACAGAGCAGGAGGGACTCTCAGATGTCAGCTGAAACTGAGGCCCAAGGAAGTGAGGTTTTGTCCAAGGTCACACAGCCAGTAGCTGCAAAACAGAGACTGGCTCCTGGAGAGGTTCCTGTCTGAGGCCAGTGCAGGTCAGCTGGGGGCTTAACTCAAAACACACATGCTCACCCTTTGGAGACTTGCTGGCATACGTGAGGGACGAAAGCTGGACTCCCTGTGGACCGAGATAGGTAGGGGCTGGGTGGACATACAGCCTCCGAGGGGTCCTCTAGGGTAACTCCTGCCTTCTACAGCACTCCCACAGAGTCACTTTCTCACTGTTCCAAGGAACGCTTCCTTCCCACTCTGGGACACAGACCCCAGTCTTCTCAGGGACCTGACAGGAGTGGCCAAGGGCTCAAAATGGCACCAGAGTGGGGGCACACTAAAGAACCCTCTAGGTTTCTGGGAACATCTAATTCAAGGACAGTGGCCAGACTAACTCCTTCCACCTATTTTTCACGATAACCCTGCAGGTCAGGAATTTGTATCTCTGTTAATCAGATGAGAAAACGGAGACTCAGAGAGGTAAAGTGACTTGCTCAAGGTTACCCCACTAGTAAACAGTGTCGTGGGGTTTGAAGTCAGGTCTCCCTGATAGACAAGTGGTGTTTCCTAGGTGTCTGGAAGCAGAAAAGACGGGCACCCGGCCAAGCCTGGCTGCAATTCCCTGCATCCTGCCCTCTCTGGATCCTTGCCACCTGTCAGAGCCCTCAAGTCCCACACAAAGGCAGGCATTACACTGTCCATGTTATGACAGGGACAACCAAGGCACACAGAATAATTTTCTAGGCCTGGAATATACAGCAAATAGTATGGTACACGCTGCCCTGTGCAAGGCAGAGGACGTAGGTCAAGTTAGGATATTCTTGAAAAAACAAAAAACAAAAAACAAAAAAAACCTTCAAGTATCTCCAGCAGGGGATAAGGGCAGAGGGGTGGATCCCCAGGACTAGGTCCTGTGGGAGGGTCCAAGTCCACCACTGGGGACCCAGCCTCACGGGTCAAATCAGCACAGGTCTTTAGCCCAGCCAGGCTGTATCTGAACCTGCCCTCCCCTGCCTTCCAGCATCTTCTCCCAGCTGCCCTCAGGCATGAGATCTCCTCAGAAACATGAACCCCAGACAGGTCAATGGATGCAGCCATTTTTCCCCAAGCTCCTCTGAGTGAAGTTCCCTGTCTTATTCCTAAAGGGAATTTGCCCAGAACCTCAGTCGGAATGATTCCCACACAGCCCCTGGCTCAGGTTGCAGGATCAACTTTCCTTCCCCTCTTGCCGTGTGTGAAACCCTGTAAAGGGCCCTTTGTGCAAGGGCCACGATGATATAACGATCTGAGGGACAGCAGCACAAAGGAGAGATGAACCCGTCAGCTAGAGAAAGGGCCGATAATTCATAAGCCTGAGAAAGATCCAGGAAGGTAAAACTCTAGGTCTCATTAAAATACCCCAACGCCCCCAGTCATCGAGGCAGCATTGAGAACTGCTTGTCCTAGGAGAGCTCGCCCTGGAAAAAAGGCGGCCTCAGCTGACGCCAAGAGAGGAGCTCATTATGTGTTTTCTCTGGCTGGGTTTCTGAGCTGGAAAATGTGCCGCAGAGGAAAGAAATAATGAAGGGGCTGAAATTTCAGACACCACCAGCGAGCCGTGAGACAGGGATTTAGAACAAAGCAGTGTCTGTCAGCTCCCTGTTTCCACCCCCTACGCCCCAGTGTCTTGTACCATTAGCCTTTGAGCCCCTTGAAGCCCCAGCTTGGCAGCCCGGATTGGGGTGTTGATAACAAACCCGCTGGAAGCTCTTGGTGACAGTGGGAGGGCCTCCTTTATCTCAACACACAAAAACACGGCCCTGGGCTCAGGTAGGAGTGAGACCTGGAGGTCTGCCCATCTCTGCTCAGGCCCTGAGGTGTGGGGACCCCAAAGGAGAGGCACCTGGGTTGCTGAAGAGAGATTTCTGGGCTTGGCCGTCAGGAGACCCAGTTTCTAATCCTGGCTTTGCCACTTACTGGTCTCTCAGCCTCTATCGGTAATTCTGTAACATGGGAAAGATCCATTCAATGCATATAGCAAGGACTGCTTGTGAGAATGTGACCTGGCACATTCCAGGCATTTCTTAAATCTCCCTCTGTCTGTTCACTTACCAGACTCACAGCATTTGTGTGCCAGGCCCTGCTATAAGCACTTTCTACTATTAATTCATTTACTCATACAACCTGACGAAGTAGACAGTACTATCAGCAACTCATTTTATAGATGAGGAAATTGAGGTACAGGGTTAAGTCATTCCACCAAGTCACACAGCCTAATGAAGAGAAAAGCCAGAATTGAACCCGGCTAGCCCTGCTTCAGAGTCTGTGCTCTTTGGCATCACACTGCACCAGGCTTTCTTTCCCCCTGCTGGTAAAAGGCAACATGTCCAAAACTTCATGTGCCGGTGTCACCATGTTCCTCTCTTGGGGAATAGGGGAGGTGGGGGGAAGTGCAGCGGCAGCAGTTGGAAGGAGGCAGCAGCTGCAAGGAGGCAGCAGCCAGGTTTCCAGCTTCACTCAAGAAAACAGGCAATTGCCTGCGGCCTGATTTCTATGAGTCTAAGAACACCCGTCAGGATGCGCCAGCGTCTTCCTCACCCAAAGGCTCGGAAAAGTGGGTGACCACATTGTGCCACACAGCCTAGTGGATGAGTGAGGGGGAGGCAGGAGGTCTGAGGCCCTCGCTTCCCCTCCCTCTGGACTCTGCTTGCTCACCTGGAGCCCGACACTGTCTGCCTGACCGCCTTTGATGAGGTGGGAGATGAAGAGCCCACAGCCAAACTCCAGGCCACCACGCACGCTCAAGCCGAGGCCTTCGGGGTGCAGACGGTCCAGACGCACCTCCTTCAGCTTCCTGCCACACAGGAGAGGTCGGTGATGGTGCAGCCTGGCTGCCAGCACTGCCCCGCCCACTAGCAAGGAACTCTGTCCATCCCAGGGTGACCTCTCCACCCCCTGCCTCCAGCCTGGTGGCTTCCACTGCACCTGGAGCGCCGGGGGGTCAGCTGATCATATTCCACCTGGTGCTTCAGTGGGATCAGGGGCCGAATGGCATCAAACAGAGGCAGGCGGCTGGGTTCATTGATGACCAGCTTCAGGTCTCCCACGAGCACGGCCACGTCCATGGTCCTGTGGAGATGCCGGGAATGCCTGGAGCCTCACCCCTGGCCATGACCTCAGGGACCCAGGGATTCCAAGAGGAAGCCATTTCAGCCACTGGGCCCAGGCTTAGGAATGGAGGAGACCACTCCTGAAAAGCCCAGAGCCCTTCACACTGGGCCAGTGCCTGAGAAGGCTTTGTTCTCTCATAAAAATGCCCCCAGGAAACCAGCCCGCTAGGGATTGTTGACCCATTTTGCAGATGAAATGAAGCCAGGATTTCAAACTATCTCTGATGTTGGGATCTTTCCAGAGGGGAAAGCTCTATGTGAGATGCTAAGGACCCCTCACATACTCATCATCTCCACTTGTATCTACTGCTAAGCTCTATCAGTTTCACCTCACCACAGTTCACGTGCCTCCTCCCTCACGCTGTTCAGACCTTCGACTCCAGCTGCCTGCCCACATACTCACTGTCATTTCATCTTTTCTCAGTGTAAGGCACTCCCTGGCTTAAAACCCTTTGATGGCTCCTTACTGCCCAGAGGACAAAGTCCACTCTTTTCAGCACGCTCAGGGCCCTCCATGACCTGTCCCGTGGAGCTTCTCCAGCCTTGTGGCTATTTACGATCTCTGTGTCCTCCCAAGTCCTACTCCCCCAGGTTACTTATCCCCATTCACACCCTTGCTTTCATGCCTCCACACTTCGGCTAATGCTGATCCCTCATTCTGGAATGCCCTTCTCTGATATTCCACCTACCCAAATCTTTTTCTTTTATTATTTTTTTGAGACAGGGTCTTGCTGTCTTGCCCAGGCTGGAGTGCAGTGATGCGATCATGGCTCACTGCAGCCTTGACCTCCTGGGTTCAGGTGATCTTCCCACCTCAGCCTCCTAAGTAGCTGGGACTACAGGCACGCACCACCATACCCAGCTAATTTTTTGTATTTTTTTGTAGAGATGGGATTTTACCATGTTGCCCAGGCTGGTCTCTAATTCCTGGGCTCAAGTAATCCTCCTGCCTCAGCTTCCCAAAGTTCTGGGATTACAAGCATGAGCCACCGTGCCTGGCCCCAAATCTTTCTTATCCTTCAAAGCCTTGCTCAAGCCTTCCTGGTCCTTTCTCTTCCCTCTCAGTTGGAAAGGAAAACTCCTTTCTTCACATTTCTGCTTTTACCTCTACTTAGCAGTTATTTGATATAACTTACATTAGAGTTCTTTGCATTTGTAGTGTATATTCATCTCCCCTCACCAGACCACAAGTTACTCAAGGAAAGAAAGAGGATCTAATTCATTTCCAGATTTTGCATAGTGCCCAGCAGTGGCAGGAGCTTATAAAGTATACAAAATGAATCAAAAAGCAAGTGGGTGATCAGAGACATCTGATGCAAGGGCTGTGACCAGTTGGCATTTCTTGTTCTGTTCCAACAATCACTCTCTATTGAATCTATCTGGCTACTAGACAGCCTACTCCATCAGACTGTAAGCAACCTGAGAACAGAGACCAATCTGTCTTGCTCACAAGTATACCCCAGCCCCTAGTACAAAGCCAAGTACAAAGTACTTGTATAAATAGTTGCTGAAATGAGTGAATGCTATGTCCATTTGATTTCCAGGAGCAGTCAGCATCCACCCTCTGAGCTCCTCTGTCTCAGAACAACCCATCCCAGGACTCCCTGAAGACAGAGGAACCCGAGTGGTCCACAGGAGCTGGACCCAGCACACTTACTGGTGGTACATTCGCAGCACATCATAGAGATAGTCCTTCTCTGCATCATTTTCAATCAGAAAATCCACCTGAAAAATCCAACAGGAGAATCACAGTTCCAGGCTCAGCACCCTCCATAGCAGACCCCAGGGAGGAGAGGTCACCCCCAGCGGCCTCCCCAGCATCTTTTCAGGGCTGGAGTTGTGAGGAGAGGAGAGAAGCCACAGGCCAGACTGCCCCTCTGACCCCAATGCATCAGACCTATGCAGACCACCCCAACGTGGCCACAGGAGTACTGCTGCCCCTCCAGATGTGGCCAGGCACCCCTCGTCCCCAGGTGGGGCAATATGTGCACACACGGGGATGCACACACATATGTACATATGTGAATCCCCATGTGACACGACACGCTGCCATGGCAATGCTGCTGCTCACCCCCATGGCTGTGTCATCCGTGGCCAGAAGAAGCCCACTGTCTTACCTGATGGTGGCTGTAGTGCCGGATAAATGCTTTCAGGAAGGATTTGGGCCACTCGCTCAGATAGCACATGCCACCCGCCAGAAGCCCCTTACCACCGAATTCTTCTGTAACATCAATGCCAGGAGACCTTCACTCTGTCTTGTCCTGACCTTAGTTGGGTTGCCCTGAGTTCTGTCCACTAGTCAGTTTCCTGGCCACTCCTTCCCCCTTCCCAGGCCCCTGCACAAGCCCTGCAGGGGGAGTCAGGTTACATCATTTCAACTTTGTTGACGTCAATGGCTGGGACTCTAAGGTCAGGTTCAGGAGTTGTGTCATTAGTACTTCCATCCCAGTAGGAGGCCCTGAATTCCACTCCCTGAGTTACCTCAGTGTGAATCTCTACCCTGTATCTTTGGGTCTCTCTTCAGCCCCAGAATGGGTAACAGAGCAAGATGGAAGCTTGAGGGGTCACTGGGTCCCTCTCTCCTCCAGCCTCCGGGCCCAGGGCCTCAGCCCTTCATAGAGAGGCTGCTGCTGGAAGTTGCATGCTCTCCACTGACTGGTCCTCAGAAGAGGGCCAGAGCAGCTTTACCTCTTTCTGTGGGTATCCCAAGGGTTCTGGAAGACCAGGGCAGTCTGTCTGTCCCACCACAGAGGGGACATGCTGGGCCTAGCCCTTGGGATTTCTGGCCTGAACAGGCGCTACAGAATGCAAATTTCTGGCCTGGATCTGGCAGTACTTCCTTCCCTATAAAATCAGGCTGAGCATTTCATTAAAGGTGAGAATAACTTAGGAGGCTTGACTCACAGCTTGGGTTTCAGTTGCTACAGAAGTTCAGCCCACCTGCTCCAAAAGGGCACCCTTGCTTTCTCCCTACCTCAGTGCAAGGAGTTCCCAGCTAGGGCTAGGCGCGGTGGCTCACGCCTATAATCCCAGCACTTTGGAAGGCCGAAGTGGGTGGATCACCTGAGGTCAAGAGTTTGAGACCAGCCTGGCTAACATGGTGAAACCCTGTCTCTATTAAAATACAAAAATTAGCTGGGCGTGGTGGTGTGCCCCTGTAATCCCAGCTACTTGGGAGGCCAAGGCAGGAGAATCACTTGAACTCGGGAGGCAGAGATTGCAGTGAGCCAAGATAGTGCCACTGCACTCCAGCCTGGGTGACAGAGCGAAACTCTGTCTCAAAAAAAAAAAAAAAAAAAAAAAAAAATGGAGCTACCAGCTAGATGACAGGAGATGGAAGCATCTGCTTGAGTGGGTGGTACTAAATCTTAGGGTGGGAGGCTGGCCTCTTGCATGCACCACCTCTGAAAGCCCATCTCTCTACATAGCATGGATTCTCTCACCCACTCTGCTTAGGCCTGTGGGGTGGGGGTGGCTCCCTGAGACAGGCCTGGGCTGCCCACACTGGGCTGTGAAGGAGGAGTCTGAACACTCCTAGCAGCAGGGGCCAGAAATATCTTTATAAATTAAATCATGTCGCTTGCTTGTTCAATAGTTTCTTGTACCCCAAACCAAACCTAAATCCAAACTCCTTACCTTGACTTATCAAAGCCAAATCTCCTTTCCTACCAGTATTCCTGGCTACAAAGGCCTCCTTTCAGTTCTTTCCACAAGCCGAACGCTCTCCAGCCTCAGGGTCTTGGCGTGTGCTGTTCCCTCTGCCTGGATTGCTTCCCCCACTTCCCTGCCTGGCTGCCTCCTTTCCAGAGAGGTCTTCCCTGCTCACCTACCTGGACAGAACCCACTCCTGCACCCTGGAGATGTTTCAATTCCGTCAAAGATCGATGACGATTTGTAATTTAAGGTTTATTTTCTCTGTGAATTGTTTCCTCTGTCTCCTTTGCTGGACAGAAAAATCCCATGAGGAGAAAGATGAGGTCTATTTTGTTATAAATTCCTCGTGCCTACCACATAGTAAGCACTCAATAAAGAAGTATTGAATGAATTTCTCTGCCTGCCTCCTGGTGTGCTCACATGGTTCAGGTGGGAGGGAGGTAACCATGGGAACAGCAGAAGAAGGGAAACGATGTTGCCCCCATAACCCCCATGCGGTGGCACCAGGAACTTTTCATGGGCTTTATTCCATTTGTTTATCACATTGGGGCCAATATTCTCACATCATGTTGCAGTTGAGGGAACTGAGGATCAGAGACGTTAAGTCAACTCACCCAGTGTCCCACAGCTAATAAGCAGAGCCGGGATGGGAACCCAAGTCTGACTCCAAAGCCCATGTTCTTTCTGCTATGCCACGACCATTGATTGTGACTCAGGCCTGGTAGGGGAAAATAACTCCCAAGGTCCCTTTAGGCCAACATTTCACACCCTTTGCTTTCAAGAACTCCTTTCCTATCTCTAAGCCCCATCTCTCTCCTCTGCACTGTTAAGAAAATACCTTTGGGTTGGTCTATAATGAGTGAGAAAATGAGGCATCTTTTGAAGGACTCTTTGAACCCAAGTGTTCTACTTTCTAAGGGGAGCATAAAAATCCCATCTGCTTTGGCTGGAGTGAGGACACCTTGACCAAAGACTTCTAGCGCAATTCTAACCCCGGGTAGTGACACAAGAAAGAAGATGGGAGAGGGAATCTCTTACTGACTGAGGCCTTAGGACTGAAGTTCTCTCTTATCCCTCTGCAGAAATGTATCCTACTGTAGCATTAGATTTCAGTAGTGAGGAACTGTCCTCCTTAGACCATGTTTATTGTGCATTAGGTGGAAAATTGAGGTAGAAGAGTAAGGTAACTTGCAATGTTAGGGTCTAGGGTTCTGTTTTTCTCCCTTCCCTGGGGCAAGTACAGATCATTTGGAGACGGTCTTGGTGGAAAGGAGCCTGTGTCTGCAGGTCCCAGGCTCCTGGCCCTTGTCAGCAGCCCTCCAGCACTGACCACTGCTCCCAGAGGTCTCATCCTACCTGTCTCCCGAGACAGCTGCAGAGCTCAGCTCTTCAGCCTCATGTCTACCCACTGTCACTGGTTAGGTCAGTCAAACCCTGTCCTCAGTTCTGCCCTTGCTCACTTCTCCAGGGTCACCTCCACCACATCCCAAGTGGGACTCAGCTGCAGTGGAACAGATCCTTCCCCTGATACACTGAAATCTCCTTGTCCTCACTCAGAACATTCCATCTACCACCATGTCTGACTTGTCCATTTGAACAATTCTCTATAGACCATAATAGCTAACAGGGAAAATAGATCTGGTTTATGCAGAATACTCTTTACATATGAATCTAAGTGATAAATCATCAAAAACTTGAAAACTAGTTACACAGGAGATCCTGCAAAGGGAGGGATCATTCTCCACCCAGAAATATTTTAGAGAGACTCAGAGAGAACAGCACTGCTTTGTTCTCTGACCACACCTGAATGAAAACACACACTCGCACCTCACTCTTCAGGCAAAAGGCACCAAGAAAGAAAACTGAGAAAGATGGAAGTTTCTCTAAAGCCTGAACGTGCAGTAACAATACCACCATTACTTAAATTCCTTTTTCTTTGTAATCTTCCCTGTGGTCCAAATCAAATTACTTTTCCAATATTAAAAAATTATATAGTGTCCTCTCTTCTGGAATGCTGCCAGCACCAACCCGGGGGTCAGCTTTGGGGAGCCCCTGCTCTAGGGTGCTTTGTACCATTCTCCCAGTACCCTGCGCTCAGGTACATACAAAGCGCCAGGCACGCAGTAGGTCAGTCTCCCACACTCCTTTCTCCCTTCCTTCCAAACATGTTCTTCATTTCCCTGTGGAACCCAGAACCATGTCATGCACACAGGCGCACGGTGCCCAGTGGCGTCTGTTGATGAAATGTGAACTCTATTTGCTCTAGTCTAGAGCCTTTTTTCTGACCTGTTGGCCCAGGCCTGGGTCACCACCTTTCCATTGGTCCTCAGCACATATATTCTGGGTCTGCCTCCCCTTAGTTCACTTCCAATTCATCACAAAAATGTATGTCCCAGCGATTCCATCTATCCACAATGGATGGCTTCCCTCCTCTCATGTGAACCCTGCCTTCATTTCAGATGAGGCCCAAGTCCCCTCTTCTAGAGTCCAGAGCTTCCTCACCTGCCTCCCAGCCTAAGGCTCTTCCTGTCTGGCTCACTTATCCCAGCCAGCCTCTCCCTACTGACTGTCCACTGCCTGAGGAACTTTACGTGTATTATCTTTAATCTCCTAACAACCCTCTGAGGTGAACATTATCATCCCCATTTTACAGATGAGGAAATAGAGGCTCAGAGAAGTGACAGAACTGAGACTCCAACCTACGCCTGCTGGCTCCAAAACCTCTGCTGTTTTTCAAACTACCACATGGTATCCATTTACCAAATATAACTCCTTTGTTTTGCACTTGTCCATTACACATTTATTGAACACCTACTATGGGAAAGACACCAGTCTTCTTTCTCCGACTAGATTTAGAAAGCCTTTCCTTTTCTCGGATCTCTCTTGATATTGAGCACAGAAGCCCTAAAGGAGCTCACCGTCTACAAATAGCTGTTGGGGATCTCTATTATCATCCCTGCTCCCCTGACCCCCGCCGCAGGCCCTGCCTAGATGAGCGTTCGAAGACTGATGTTCCTCTGGCACTGTGCTATCGGTCTGTATGGGAGGAGGGGACAGGGAGCTTCTCCACCCTCACAATCTTCAGGCCGCTTGTCTAGGATATTGGAGGCAAAAGCTCGGTTTGGCCATGTGGTGCCCTCCAGTCTCATCCCCCAGTATTCCCCCATATGGACTGACGCTTCAGGATAGCTGCAGAGGGGAACCATGGGACATTTAACTCAGGCAAATTCAACTTTAGGTATGCACCCAGCCAAACAGGGAGAAAGAGAGTCAGAACAAATTAAATAATGCATGTTGTTCCACTTGATGAAGTCTCCTTGGGCTGTAGTGGGGATTAAATGAGTGAGTAAATGTAAAGTATGTATAACAATGCCTGGGACATTTCAAGGTCTCCAAAATGTGTGCTAGATCTTTTCCTTTCATGCCTCCAGCCATCTCTATCTTGCCCTTTGTCCAGGGGGCTCTGTCTGGGCTCCCCTCCCCTCTGGTTTCCTGCTTTGTTCAGCCATCAGGAGGTACAAGCAGGAGATGAAAGGAATGGGGAGACAGGAACTGAGGCTCTTAGTCCCTGGGGGCTGGCTGCTGGGCCACAGTTAGGCAGGTTCCTCCGCCCAAGGCTGCAGCTCCTGTCTGGGCCTCTCTGGCAGTCCTGGTTCTCACCTGTTCTGGTAACCTTCCCTCTCCTGGCCCCTTCAGGGGTGCTGGCCTCCTGGATCTGGCCCCAGGGTGCAGCCTGTTGGGTCATTTAATCCTGCCCTTTTCTGCAGAAACTCTTCATAAAGATTTCTTGGCTTCCCCCTTGGACGAGCCACCTGCTCCCTGCTGCCACCCTGGTTAACCATTAACAGTGGTGGTACTAGCAGTATTTCTTTTCTGTGGACTCCTCCTCTACCTTTAAGATTCACTTCAAATGTCACCTCTTCTTGGTCAAGTCTTTCTTTAGGCTCCCCCACAAAGCTGGCCACATCTTTCTCTGTGCACACAAACAACTCTTTGTCCCCATGGGACTCTCTAAGCTGTGCTGAACTTTCTCCTTTTACCCCCCTGTCTCCCCACAAGCCTGTGTGTGGCCCAGACGCAGGCCTGGGTTGTGAGTGTGGTGGTGGAGCCAAAGAACCCCTTCCCCAACTGGGTCTGCACCGCTCTGTGCCTTAGTTTCCTTATCTGTAAAATGGGTACAAACATCTCTTTTTAAAATGGGATTTAATCACTAAGAGAGACTAATAATTGTTTTTTAGTATTAATTTAATGAGTTAATAATTATGAAGAGTTTAGAACAGTGCCTGGCAAGTAGTAAGTCCTGTGTTTGTTACATAAAACTAAGTGAGAATAAGTGGATATAAATTCCATATCCACAGCAGTGGGTAGCTAGTGGCCCTCTGTAGATGTTAGTGGGATGAATAGATCCAGCCACACTTCTTCCCAGGCCTTCAGAGTGTGCATCCCAGTGGTACCAGGCTTTATTTAACTCTTGTTTTCTTATTATCCATCTTCTCTTCTCTTCTCTTCTCTTCTCTTCTCTTCTCTTCTCTTCTCTTTCTTTCTCTCTCTTTTCTTTTTCTTTCTTTCTTTCTTTTTCTTTTTTTTTGAGACCAGGTCTCACTCTGTCATCCAAGCTGGAGTGCAGTGGTGTGACCACAGCTCACTGCAATCTCAGCCTCTAGACTCAATTGATTCTCCTGCTTCAGCCCCTCAAGTAGCTGGGACTACAGGTGCACAACACCACACTTAGTCAATTTTTGTATTTTTTGTAGAGATGGGGTATGGCTATGTTACCCAGGCTGGTCTCAGACTCCTGGGTTCAAGTAATCCTCCCACCTCAGCCTCCCAAAATGCTGGGATTATAGGTGTGAGCCACTGCACCTGACTTCTTTTCTTTTTCTGGAACCACTTTATTGAGGTATGCCTGACATGTAAAATGCCGTATATATTTAGTGTATACAACCTGATGAGTTTGGGGATAGACGTGCACGTGTGAAAGCATCACCACCATCAAGGCCATAAACGGTGCCCTTCATCTTTTCAGAGGCTCTTGACCTGTCAGCTAGTTTGTAGTATTTTGCCCAGTGCCTGGCACAGCAATCATGCCCTGCTTCTTCTTGTTCTCCCTCACTTGCTGCTCCTTCTCCTCCAAAAGTTGTGGTGCCCCAGGCTCTGTCCTGGGTCTCCTCTCCATCTGCACCATCTCTCTAAGTGAACTCATCCGTCTCAGGGGTTTAAATACCACTTACACCCCCAAGGACCTACTGATGTTTATCTCCAGGCCAGACCTACAGCCTTCTCAGTCACCTCTAGTAGGTGTCTCAAACTTACAGCATTCAAAGTGGAATGTTAGGTTTCCACCACCTCCTGCTCTGTCTCCACCAACCTGCTGCTTCTCCCCCAAATGTGAATTCACCCTTGATGCCTCTCTTTCTACACTCACAGCCAGTCCATCAGCAAAAACATGTATCCTGAATCTGACCCATTCTCACCCGAGTCTGACCCCCTGCCTCTGGCCTGGGGTCCTGCAGGAGCCTCCTGACTGAGGTCCCCCTTCTACTCTTGGGCCCCTCAGTGGATTCTCTACAGGGCAGCCAGAAAATTCCTTTTAAATGTAAATCATTCACACTATAAGAAAATCCCAACCTAACCATGGCCTATCAGGCCCCTATCACCCCTCTGACCCATTTCTCACCATTATCTACAAATGATTCCTCTGGGACACGCTGTCCTACTTGCTGTTCCATACAGGCAGGCATCTGCTGGCCTCAGCGCCTTCGCACTTGCTGCTTCCACTTTGGGGAACGCTCTTCTACATGTATCCCCGTGGCTCCTCTCCTCACTTATTCCAGGTCTCTGCTCAGACGTCACCTCTTCAGAGAGGCCTTCCTGACTGCCCACCTTGTTACTTATTATCTCTCTCCCCATCTTAGTTTATTTCTTCATATAATTTATCACTACCTGGCATTACACGATACTTTTGTCGATTTCCTTTTAACTGTCTGTCCTCCCCACTAGAATGTACTGTCTAAGAGAGCAAGGGCATTATTTTGTTTTTCAGTGCTTAGAGTACTGCCTGGCATATATTGAGAACTCAGTCAATATTTATTGCCTATGTGAATGAATGAATGATTAGCAAATTCCTAGAGAGTGGTGGCTGTTTCTGATCTTCTTATTCATCCCACCAGGTCGTCCAATGCCTGGCCTCAGGCAGAGTACACAGCTATGCTCATAAATGTGTGACTGCTGAAGAGGCAATAAATACTTTTAAGCAAATGAGTAACCAAGTTCCTGCCATGTGCTGGTGCTGCGAACAGAGGAGCAGTCTCCTTTTGAAAGCTGCTTCTCTGAGGGAGAAAACAGTCTCTGACCAAGCCCTGCTCCCCCAAATCCTGGCCCAAGGTTGCTACTAGTTATTGGAAGGGCATGCAAGTGCTCCTGGCAACCTTGGGGTAACTTCACAAATCAAAAGGAGTTGATGCCTGGAGTCTGTTGGCTCACACTGGACACTCTGCAGGTATCAGTTGGAAAAAGTGTGGTTACTGTGGGCCCAGAGCAGCCAGTACTTTAATTGCTAGTCAGTCTTGTCTGTCTTGTGAGGTAAGTACCACAAACTCCATCTCACAGCTGAAGAAACTAAAACTCAGGGAGAGTGGGTGGCTTGGCCAAGGTCTTCCTGACAGTAACAGGGCTAAGATATGGTCCCAGTTCTGCTAACTCCAGATAATAAATAACAGTGGACATTTATTGAGGGCTCCCTAAGTGCTAGGGTCTGTTTAAGCTCCCCACACACATGTAGATCTCATTCAACATTCATGATAACCTTATTAGTTAAATATTGTTATCTCTTTTCACAAATAAGAGCACTGAGGCACAGAGAGATTAATTGAGTTGCTCAAGGTCACACAGCATTTTCCATTATAACACACTACCTTAAATATTACCTCCAACAACCAAGGATTTAGATCATAAACCATTTCCTCCAAAACACTAAGGAAGGTACCCCTACAAAGCAAACAACAGCAAGTTGTAAATTTCTCCCAGCATATCTGAGTGCCTCCTCTCTATCCCCTGCTGCTTCATCCTCTCTCCCAGTTCCTGGATGATCCCCAGCCTGGGAGGGGAAGGCTGTGGCTGTCTCCAAGGCAGCAAGGCACAAAGTCCAGCCTGGGCCTTGCCTAGCACATGGCGCCTGCCCTGCCAGCACACAGGGATATTAATAAGTAATGACTCTTGTGATGAGGAAGAGTAGGGCAGAGGAAACATGGAGGTCGGAGGCCCTTTGAAGCCTGTGGGACCTGGGGAAGAGGAACAGGGCAAACCCAGGGTCTGCATCAGACACCAGGGACCCAGGAGACGATTCTTGCAAAAGAGACAGAGTAGGTACCCCACAGAGTGAAGGCAGAAGACCTGACATTATTTCAGGCCAGGGGCAGGAAAGTGAAATTCAACCCTGAGTCTTGGGTTGGGGGACGGAAGGTTGAGCTCCTTCAAACTGGGTTGCCTGAAATCTACACTCACAAAATGTCCTTAGCGGCTGAAATTTCTTCCGACATGTCTCTTTGCAACAGGATGTACCGGTGAATGCTGTCTCAAGCTCCCCTTGGCATTCGCCAGCCCCTAAATTCCTACTGAACTTCCAGCTATCGCCCACCCGTGGGAGCAGGACCAGGGATGCCCAAGACCATGTTTTCAGGAGCCTTCTGCCAGTTTGAGCTGTCCCTTTGTGCCCCTACAAAAGCTTGGCCCCAACAGGCAGCACCCAGACATGGGTAATTACCAGAGTAGAGTCTGCTTCCCACCTACACCACCAGCAATTTGAGGGCACAGACTGGGTATCGCTGGGAGGATGCTCAAAACATGATTATTAAATGAATAATTGACCCTGGGCCCTTGGCCCCAAGCCCCTGCGGCCCCTACTCTGGCTGGCTCCTTGGGCTCCTATGGGCCTCTCTATGGGAAGGAAGGGGTTAAGGACCCTGACCTTCCCTACCTGAGCTCAGTCCTCAGACCAGGAAGAGGTTTGGCTTGGTCTAAAGACACTGCCCCCCTGGGGTCTTTGGGAGAGCCTTGGGTCACACAGTTGTTAATAGTTACCTGCCCCTCAGGCAGGGCCTGTGGGGAGATCCAGATTCCACCCCCACTCCCCCAACCCTCCGTGGCTTCATCCCCAGACTCAGAGGCATCCTAAGGCCTGGTGAAGAGGTCGGCTGGATATCTTTGATGACCCTCTCTGGTCTCAGGGCCTCAGCAGATTCTGCATAGCTTTGTGAATTGTTCTGGAAATGCCCTGTGTAAAATCCAGCCGCTTCCAGTGATGGTCCTTTCGGATCCCAGACCACCAGTGAGGCCCCTCACTGGGACACGCCAGGGTGGACCCGGCTCTGCCTGAAGGATCTGGCTGGCCAGAGCCCAGCTCCCACGCCCTCAATACCTCCTCCCTTCCTCCCCACCGCACCCGGGTCAGCACCAGCTCCTCAGCTACTTCTCAGGCCCTAAGAAACGCCCTTAGGCAGGCAGGGCTGAAATGCTTCTAACTCATGTTCTGAGGTCAAAAGGCAGAGAGAGAGACGTCTAGTTTCCCTTCTCCCAACACTCACCTCTCAGATACTGCCCCAGACTCTCTCCACAAGCCTCATCAACCCTGAGCTGGGGGCACTAGGAAGGAGAGGGACTTGCCCACAAAGGGGGCACCTCAGAGAAGCGGCCAAGACTGGAAGGAATTCAAACCCCCGAGACGTCCCCGCCCCTGGAAGGCAGAGGGAGAAAGCTTGGCAGAAGATCGATCTGTTTAGCAGTACCTGAGCCCGGAGTCCCCGTGTTCCCTCCCTCACTTTACTGGGGATCCCTGCTGCCAGTCAAACGACCTTCGGGTGTCCCAGCCCACCCAGAGCCATCAGGTGGGGCCGGAAAAGGGAGGGGCAGTGCCGGGGTGTCCACCCCTTACCCACCGCGCCCAGGACTCCGGAGTCCCAGAAGCCTGGGGCGCCCCACAGCTCTGACCTTATGCCGGAATTCTCGGGCCACTTTTCGGTCCATGGCTGGGCCAGGTCCAGCTGTGTCGTTGAACGACCGGTTCCTTCGGGTGCCCGGCTGCCAGGAGCTGGAAGGAACCGCGACCGCGACCCGGCCAGCCGCCCTCCGAGCTGGGGACGCGGCCTGAGCGCGGAGGGGCGGGGCCGGGCCGCTGTGGGGCGGGGCCGCTGCGAGGCTAGAGTTGCAGGTGCTCAATCGTCGCCTCCCCCTGAGGCCTGGGAGCAAATGGACCCAGTGTGCCTATGGGCCTGTGGTGGCAGTAGCTGGGCTTCAAGCTGGTATTTCTCTTGACGTGGTACCTGATCACATGCGTTTGAGGAAGAAGATCGTGGAGATGTAGGGAGGAGGTTTGGGAATTTTTGTGATGACTGGAATAGAGAGATCCGGAAACTATTCACACGGGTGGGCAGGGGGCGGGGCAATCTAGTCCATCTTCTCTGGATACTCCGGAGGGCTCATGGCCCTCCTGGACTGTCAGCCCTTGCTACGCCTTCACCTTCAACGTACCTTCTGTCCTAGCTTCCTCCTGCACTTTTCCACCAGGGAGAAATCAATCCTTGCTCTGTGAATTCCTTGGGGGCAGGGCCGGGTTTTACTGTGGGCCGCAGGGGTCTGAACCAGTGGGTATGGGAATGGCCCTCTCAAGTGATTTCCCCTCCCACCTTCCCTAACACCTCCACTCCCAACAAAACAAGACAAAACAAAACCCAAACCCAACACGCTCCCATATCCATCGAAGCCTGGCGGAGCCTGGCAGTGACATTTTGATCTATGGCTGACCTTCACCCAGGGCCCAGACCCTCTGGTTCATTTAATTCAATTTGGTCAACATTTGCTTAACTCCTAGGTCTGGTGCTGGGTGCAAAGACAAGGATGAACCAGGCCTGGAAAGGAATGAAAGGAAAGAGGGGCTAGGAGAGGGGTGATAAAAACGTGTAAATCAGGGGCTGTTAAGTATGGGGCTTGTGCCTGAACTTAACCCAGGGAGGCACCTGCGCCCTTTGCACCCTGTCAAGCGCAGGGGCAGGGAGATGGACAGCAGCTTACATCAGGTAACCACTTAAGATTGTAACTTTGGGGCACCTAAACACCCCTCTGCATCCCTTTCCCCAATAGCTGAAGTTTTACAAGCACACTATTTTTGTTTGGGCTAAATTATTGCCTAGTTTAAGATGTAAATCCCTCTTGAAGAAGAGCCTTAAAATATGATGTTTTCTCACCTTAGTATTAACTATTAAGTCAGTGATAAAAGGGAAAGACTTGTGGGATTTTTGAATGGTCCAGAAAAGGCCACACAAAATGCATTGCCCTCTGACTTACTTCATTGATTCTCTACATTGAAAAAGAATGTCATATGGCTGTTTATTTTGTATTTAGAATCCTGGCAGAGGTGAGTGAATGTTCTTACCCAGGAGAATGCTGTTCACCTGCCACCCCAATCCTTATTTTACATTGGTCATCACCCCCACAGACTCCCTCCACCTTAAAATGCCCCCTGCTTTGTTTTGAGAATAGCATTGAGACCTAGTTCTCCTTTCCATGAATTTTTTTTTTCAAGCTTCCTTGGAGACAATCAGCTTTTGCCTATTTCTTAACCAGTGTTCCTTAAGGCTGCATCCTTAGCTCTTTCCTCTTCATCTTCCTATCTGTGCCCCTAGCTTCCTCCTGTGTGAAGATAGCTATGTGTGCTTTCTTTACCACTATATGCCTAGAACAATGCATGACATGGAATCAATGCCAAACAAATTTGTTGAGTGAATGAATGAATGAATGAATGAATGAATGCATCTCAAATCTATGCCCTTGCCTAGGAGTCTACTGGGGCCAATACCACCACCACCACCACCAACATCATCATCCTATGTAAGACCTGGCATTTAGTTGGTGTTCCCTAAGTGCTGATGAAGTGAACGATGTACAGGTTCCCCAGGTGCTCAGTCCCATGTTTTCACCATTTTAAAATTCCTCCTGGGCAGACAGTGGACCTTGTTCACACATATAAAGTTGTTTTGTCAAAGTTTGGCCTTGATGGTGGCAACAACATAGGAGTATGAAACACATTTATTATTCAGTCGTCATTTCCTGAGCTAGGGCAGGAGATTGTGCTGGGCATTCAGAGGACTAAGGCATGATTCATTCCTTAGAGGTGCTCAAAACTGGTCATAGGATAGGGATGTGGAGACCCAGGTGGAAGTTGAGGTGGGGCGTGGTGGGACATAGGCTAGGACTCCACAGGCTCTGCTATTGACCACTGACCCCTGAGTGGCATGTCCCAGGGCCGCAGCATGGCCCTCTGTAAAAGGAGAGGATAGGGTCAGACTCATACCCGCATCTTGGGTCTCTGGTATTGGGCTTCCAGGACCCAGGTAAGGGGAGCTGGAGTTTGCACAGGCTACCTCTTTGCTCCCCTAGAGAATTTAGGGCTGAATAATTTGAATCCAACCTCCCCTGGGGAGGCGTAGCCACAGGCCAAGAAGAGCAGAGGCTGGGTTATGGACAGGAGCCTAAATTATGGTAATAAGCTGGGCACTCCTGTCACTCTATAGTTCGGGGAGGAGCTGAGAGCCTGGGAGGAGGGGCTGAGGGAGCTCTGGGGCATGAGAGCAAGAGGGACCTCAGCTGCAGAGTGGAGGTGTGACCCTGCCTTGGCCCGGGGAGGCACCTCGGGAGGCTGGCCCTGCGCTCAAGTCCCCTGATCCCCTCACGTCCCTATGGGAGTCCTGGCGTCTGTGCTCTGCTGGCTGCTTTGTGTCTGGCTGCCCTGGGGTGAGCTGGCAGCCGAGTCCCTGCGGGTGCAGCGTCTCGGTGAGAGGGTTGTGGACTCAGGGAGGTTGGGGGCTCGAGGAATGAGAAATGTTAAAGGAATGAGGAATGGGCCGGGGCAGGTTGGAGAGAGGGAGGAAAGAGAGGTTTGAGGGACAGCAGAGGGACCCCCAGGAGGAGCGGTCAGGGTAGGAGGGACCCCGAAGCCAACAGAGGCAGGCATATGACCTTGAGGGGAGATTCTCAAGCGAGGCTGGGTGGAAGAGACCTGAGATGGGGAACTAGAGAGTGCTAGGGGCCAAAGAGTGAGAGGAAAGGGGGAGATCCTGGCTGGAGAAGGGTCATCAGGAAGGGAGAGGAAGGATTTGAGAAGGCTGCAGGGAGGGAGAGTGGGGGAATGCCCAGTAGTGTGGGAGAGGCTTTCTAGCAGTGCAGCCAGATGATGGGAGGCCCCAACAAAGAGAAGCACAATTTGAGTGGAGAATAATCCCCCTACCCAGCCGCAGCACCCGCTCCATGGGGCAGTGCAGAGCCGCAGCCAGAGCCAGCCGGGGAACCCAGGTGAGTAGGTTGAGCTGTGGCGGCCCCACCCACAGCTCCCATCTGTATTTCTGGCATCAGCCACCCCAGGGCTTTAGCACTTAAGGTGGGATAGGCCTGGGGACTGCAGGGGGGCATAATCCATCCTAGCTCGTGATCCATGCCAGACTTGTTTTGCCTCCAGCAGCAGCCACCAGGAGGTGACCCTTGCCATGGGAGACCAGGTAAGGGGGGTCTGGGGAGGGGGCTTCATTGGGCAGGAGCTCACGTCTGTCTGGATTTGAGGCTGGCAGGGAGCTCTGCAGATTACAGGAGGGGTCTCTGGAGTTGTTCAGAAGGGAACAAACAGGTTCCTGGTATGTGTCTGAGGTGTGCAAGTTCATAAATCCCTTCTATTCTTTTTAATCTCTTGGGGGTCTGTGGCCCACTCTTTTTTTTTTTTATTTTTTTATTTTGGGAGAGGTGGGCACCAGGGCTCTTTCAGGAGAGAGCTGAGCTCTCCCTTCTGGCAGGTAAAACTAGAAAGATGAACGTTTAGAAGTATAGAGTTCTCTTTTCCCTGACTGACCTGCGAAGGCCCTCAACCGTGTCAGAGGCCCCTCTCCATACCCTGAGCAGAGCCTCAGGAATGCAGGCAAGACGAAAACTAGGCCACCTGGTGGAAGGTGCAAGGAAGGTTTGGTTGAGAAGCAGAGCCCTGAACTCTTATCCTTTGAGCCTTTTTATTTCCTTTTTTTTTTTTTTTTCTTGAGTCGGGGTCTTGCTCTGTGACACAGGCTGGAGTGCAGTGGCATAATCATAGCTCGCTGCAGCTTCGACTTCCTGGGTTCAAGTGATCCTCTTGCCTCAGTTACTTGAGTAGCCAGGACTATAGGTGTGTGCCACCAGGCCTGGTTGACTTTCAGTATTTTGGGTAGAGACAGAGTCTCACTATGTTGCCCAGGCTGGTCTTGAACTCCTGGCCTCAAATGATCCTTCTGTGTCAGCCTCCCAAAGTGCTGGGATTAGGCATGAGCCACTGAGCCCGGCCTCTATGCTTTGAGTCTTGACCATTCCATTGCCCATCTTCCCAGGGTCCTCTGTGTTTGTGGAAGAGGCGGCAGTTTTGTTTTCTCCCTTTGGCAAACTTCTTTGGTCTCTGGATCAGGTGACTCAGGTCTACTTTCTAATCCTGGCCCACATTTGTCTCCCTCTTTCTATAACTACAGATGGACTATAAATTCCACCCACCGGCAGTTAGGTCTCCCAAAGCAACTGAGCCTCTGCTCAAGTGCCCCAGCCCCAGTGGTCAGCTCTGGGGAGCCCCTTGAGCCAGCAGTTTGGGGAGAATCGTTTATAACAGCAATGAGTCCCAACTCCTGCCCTTTGGAAGTAGACATGAAGGCCCCAAGATGGAGTGAGGGGGGATGGTTTGGGCGTGCTTCTTCTCTGATGTGGATTTCCTGGGTCTTTTACTTCTTCTTTGCCCTCTCTTCAGGCCCTAAGATTTAGAATCACAGTCAAATACCATTTGAGTTGGAAGGTAATGGAGTCATTTTTTTGTAGGTAGGGAAACTGAGGTGGGTGGATGACTTGCGGGGGCCTCACAATGAGCTGGTGGAGCAGTCTCCTGGCAGAGCCAGGCCGCACACACAGGACTTCAGGAATCCCTGTGTTTTAGTGGGGGAGATGACCCTTCTCCAACACTTCAGTTCCCGGCAGGCATCCTCCCGTGCTGGTTTCCAGGGTAGGCATCCCCCCTTTTCCTTGGGGAAGGGTCATAAGTGAGTGGATGAGGCAACCTGGGGAGGTTTCTCACACTGCTCCTTAGAGCAACAAGGAATTAAAATGGCCTCCCTCTAAGGTGACAGGAGTTGGGGGGTGGGGGACTGAGGCCCATGTACCAGGGATACTTCAACGGCTCCTGTTTGGAATGCCCTCTTCAAGAAGTGGGGGTGGGCCGCAGACCAGTAGGCAGCCAATCTTCACTTCAGTGCTGTCCTGCTTCTACAGAGCTCAACCATTTTCTAGAGAATTCTTGTAGACAGGGTCCATGAACTTGGGTGGGGGAAAATAAAAACCCATTGTTACTTACAGAAACCTCAATCCAACTGAAATTCAGCATCCCTTTCAGTTATTATTATAGTCTACAAACCACAAGAGTATTTGCAGTGTTTTTGACTGTCACCAATAGACATCATAGATATTTTCCAACCACTTATAGTTGTTGCTATCTCAAGATATCATTTATGTTCATTATTACTTCAAAATTTTGGCAGGGATAAGGCCCACTGCTAGATCTTTTATTTAATGAGTTATTAAAGAAGCACGAATATCACTAAATTACACATTTTATAAAATATTTTCATAAAATGACATGCGATATAAGTGATTTCCTTTGTAACCTTATCCTTTATTTTGTGTTTTTAAAAGCATTATCCTGAGAAGGTGTCCACATAGGTTCACTGGATTATCAAAGGGGTTCATGGCATGAAAATGATTAAGAGTACCTGATTGATTAGCCCCTGAAGGCTAATCATTTGGACAGGATTTAAGGAATCCTTTAGAAAATGGCTTTGACTCTTTGCATCTGGGGTTGTCTCATCCTCATAACTCATTTATCTGAGAGGCCACATCTGAAGTGGGAGTGCAGACTGAAGACACGAAGACTGAGTTTAATTACAGCTCTCTGGTGGCTACAGGATGTGGGTTATTTCCTGTGACCCTGCCCTCTCCTATTTCCTGTCGTCTCTGAGGGCCCCGTAAGATAGGTTAGTACCCGGGTGGGAAGCCTGACTCCTGGGGCTGGGCCTGGGTCGGCTGGGTAAGGATTGCTAGGGAGAATCCAGGAACCAGTGACCAATGTAGGTGAAGACACCAAAATCTGGCTAAGATGTCAGAAAGATCTTGAAGATGAAGGGTGTGAGCGTCAGGGACGAGGTGGCCAGGCTGTGCCTGCCAGGGTAAGGTCAAGAGCTGAGGTTAGCTCTAGGCAACAAGGGTCTGAATATTTCCTACGTTCAAGTCCTTTGCCGGATGACAACGAGGGAGGATGACATGTGAGGTAAGTACCTACAGTGAGATTTGTGGCTTGTTGGCCCTGTGAACAAGCACATGAGCTCCACGAGGGCAGGGACTCTGCCCTGTTCACTGCACCTAACACGATGCTTGGCACATGGTTCTGGGGATGTCGTACAAATGAGGCTGAGCCTCTGAGGGAGGAGGAGCCAACTGTGCCCAGGATGCCTGTACCAGGTGACATCAGACACCTTGGACTGGAGTTCCCAAGGGCCAGTGTCTAAGTCATCTAGCCATGTGGTGACTGAACACCCATGTTGTTAGACAGTCCTGATTTCAGGCGGTTTATGTCTGGAGGACCATGCTCTGGGAGTTCTGTCTGGAAAATAGGGCTTCTTAGCCACACTTGGCCTGTCTCCTCCTTAGACCTGAGGTGTCAGGGCAGGAGTCCTGACTGGGAGCTGAGTTGTGAGGACAGGGGGTGTTAGTCTGTGGGAACTGAGTTGTGAGGACAGAGGGTGTTGGTCTGTGGGAACTGAGTTGTGAGGACAGCGGGTGTTGGTCTGTGGGAACTGAGTTGTGAGGACAGCGGGTGTTGGTCTGTGGGAACTGAGTTGTGAGGACAGGGGATGTTGGTCTGTGGGAGCTGAGTTGTGAGGACAGCGGGTGTTGGTCTGTGGGAGCTGAGTTGTGAGGACAGGGGGTGTTGGTCTGTGGGAGCTGAGTTGTGAGGACAGCGGCTGTTGGTCTGTGGGAGCTGAGGTGTGAGGACAGTAGGTGTTGGTCTGTGGGAACTGAGGTATGGGGACAGTGGGTGTTGGTCTGTGGGAGCTGAGTTGTGAGGACAGGGGGTGTTGGTCTGTGGGAGCTGAGTTGTGAGGACAGCGGGTGTTGGTCTGTGGGAACTGAGGTGTGAGGACAGGGGGTGTTGGTCTGTGGGAACTGAGTTGTGAGGACAGGGGGTGTTGGTCTGTGGGAACTGAGTTGTGAGGACAGCGGGTGTTGGTCTGTGGGAACTGAGGTGTGAGGACAGGGGGTGTTGGTCTGTGGGAACTGAGTTGTGGGGACAGCGGGTGTTGGTCTGTGGGAACTGAGGTGTGGGGACAGCGGGTGTTGGTCTGTGGGAACTGAGTTGTGAGGACAGCGGGTGTTGGTCTGTGGGAGCTGAGGTGTGGGGACAGCGGGTGTTGGTCTGTGGGAACTGAGTTGTGAGGACAGGGGGTGTTGGTCTGTGGGAACTGAGTTGTGGGGACAGCGGGTGTTGGTCTGTGGGAGCCGAGTTGTGAGGAAAGCGGGTGTTGGTCTGTGGGAGCTGAGTTGTGAGGACAGCGGGTGTTGGTCTGTGGGAACTGAGTTGTGGGGACAGCGGGTGTTGGTCTGTGGGAGCCGAGTTGTGAGGACAGCGGGTGCTGGTCTGTGGGAGCTGAGTTGTGAGGACAGTGGGTGCTGGTCTGTGGGAACTGAGTTGTGAGTACACTGGGTGTTGATATGTGGGAACTGAGTTGTGAGGACAGCGGGTGTTGGTCTGTGGGAGCTGAGTTGTGAGGACAGGGGGTGTTGGTCTGTAGGCTGCTGGTTTTGCTGTTCTTGGAAGAGCCCCAAAGGAAGTTTGGGGTGGGGGTGGCTGTGAGAGTGAGATGTTCACCTGACCTGGGGTGAGGGGCTGCCTTTGTTCCTTAGCTCTGCCTCATGCTCCTTATCCAGACAAGGGGATGGTGTGTGAGGCTGTGGAGGACACGAGGGTTTACTGGGAGAAAGGGAAGAAGAGGAGGCTGGCAGGTATTGGGGCACGGAGGGGAGGGGATGTATTCTAGCTACGGGCCTCATGGTCTATCACAGAGATGCCACTTGGGAAGGTAAGAGCTGAGCCTTTGTTCCTCTGAGCCCAGGGCAGGCCTAAACCTTCTCCTCTGCCCCTCGGGCCAGGCGAGGAGTGGCTGGGGCACTGAGGGGCAGGGGCTCCTCCCTCTAGAAGATGAACAAGGAGGGCTGTGGTCACCAGGAACCCTGCCCGGGAACCCGACCTGAGGTCAGCCCTCAATGTGTTCTCTTCCTCCTGTCTTCACAAGCAGGCTGAAGCCCCAGACTCTGTGGCCATGTCTTCCTGGGAAAGGCGGCTCCATCGGGCCAAGTGTGCACCATCCTGTAAGTGGCACCTTCATTGTGGCCCATGGGTGGGCCCTGGCAGAGGCCTGAAAGGGCAGAGGGCAGTGGGGCTTCCCTCAGGCCTCCATGACCCCTTTTTCCTGCTTGGCGTCTCCTTCCACCCACCCCGGCCCCGGCCACCATGCCATTCTGCACTCTCCTCCCTGCCTGAGGAGAGCTTCCTCTCTATAGTCCGGTTCCTATGACCATGGCCCAGGACTTCCCTCTCACAGGCTGACTCCAGTGAGACTGTGCTTCATTATTTAGTGGTCGTTTCCCCCTCCATCTCACCCTGGTTCTGTGGCTTCTTTCTACTTCCTGTAGCATTGCCCTTCATCTTGTGTTTTCTGTAGACCCTACTCCCTGTCATGTGTCCATGGCCCACCTCACCTGTCCTAGGTCTGTGGCCTCTCCTCCCACCTGTCCTGTGTCTGTTCCTACCTCCTTCACCTGTCCTGTGTCCCTCACCTGTCCTATGTCCCCCACCTGTCCTGTGTCCCCCACCTGTCCTCTCACATCATGGCTCCTTCCCTCGCCGCCCTCTGCTCTGCTTTTGTCTTCTCTTCATCTATGGTTGTTCTTACTACAGGCCTCTCCTCTGTTGCCTGGTTATCCCCGTGGCCTCTTCCCTGAGTGTGTGGAGTGAGGAGGAGCAGCAGCTGCAGATCTCTGGGCAGTCCCCCTGCTCACCCCACATGCTCCCCATTCTCAGTTCCGCCTGCCTGGCTTGCTAACCAGGAACAGCTCTAGGAACTGAAGGCCCAGGTGCAGCTGGCCTGGGGCCCACTTGATGCACATCGAAGGCAGATGCCCTGCAACCCCACCCCGCCTGCCTGCCAGGGAGCGGGCAGGGCTGTGGTCTGAGGCACCAGCTTGTGCTAGCTGCTGAGGAATGTTGGGGCTGGGGCTGCCTATCATGGGGGTCTGGATCCTGTGAAGCCTGAGAGGGCTGCCTCCCCGGGTTCTGGCAATCTCAGCTTGATGGGGCAATGCCTCTGTGTCCCCTGTGCAGACTTGTTCTCCTGCTTCAATGGAGGCGAGTGTGTGCACCCGGCCTTCTGTGACTGCAGACGCTTCAATGCCACTGGACCACGCTGCCAGATGGGTGGGTCTGGCCTCCACCCCACCCCTGGGAAGGGACCACGGGTGCAAGGAAAGCTAGGGGGAAAAGGGGCAGCACTTCCAGGGCTGGATCCCACTGGCCTCTGGCTTGGTGCCCACTGTAGCTACACAGAGAGGTTCTCTTTTCTCTCCCTCAGTGTACAATGCCGGCCCTGAGAGGGACAGCATTTGCCGGGCGTGGGGGCAGCACCACGTGGAGACATTTGATGGGCTCTACTACTACCTGTCTGGGAAGGGCAGCTACACGCTGGTGGGGCGCCATGAGCCTGAGGGACAGAGCTTCTCCATCCAGGTGAGGCTTCCCCTGCCATGTCTGTTCAGGAAGGTTTCCCTAGGCTCTGAAGGCTGCGCTGGCCTGGGCTCTACTTGTCATAGTTAGAGAGACTGGCACCTTCCTCCTTGCATCGCCCCCCAGCTCCCACCTAGACAGTCTGCACCTGGAAGGACCTAGGGGCTCCACAGCTCTTCCTCACCCACTCACTCTGGCCATTCATTCATTGAGCCACTCATTCATCAAGCATTTACTAAGTGCATACTGTACTCTCTTCTGGCATAAGGTTTGGTGGTGGGAGGCCCTGTAGACAACAACACAGATATAGTCTTTGTCCTCACAGAACTTATAGTCTAATGAAGAAAGACATCAAATCAGATGACTCATTTCAAGTGCAACTGAATGCTACCGAGGAGAAATGCCAAATGCTAAATGAACAAGTCCTGAAAACCCAATCTTGTTTATTGGGAAGGATGGTGACCTGGGAAAGCTTCCTGGAGAAAGTGACTTTTTTTTTTTTTTTTTTTTTTTGGAGATGGAGTCTCGCTCTGTCACCCAGGCTGGAGTGCAGTGGCGCGATCTCGGCTCACTGCACGCTCCACCTCCCGGGTTCACACCATTCTCCTGCCTCAGCCTCCTGAGTAGCTGGGACTACAGGCGCCCATCACCACGCCCCGCTAATTTCTTTTTGTATTTTTAGTAGAGACGGGGTTTCACTGTGTTAGCCAGGATGGTCTTGATCTCCTGACCTCGTGATCCACCCTACTCAGCCTCCCAAAGTGCTGGGATTACAGGCGTGAGCCACCGTGCCTGGCAAAAGTGACATTTAAGTGGAATCTAAGGAATGAATTGGAGTTAGCCAAGTGAAGAGTAGGAGAGTGTGGGCAGACTTGAGAACATTCTGGGGAAAAACATCATTGGGTGCTAAGAAAGAAGAGTGCCTCAGAAAAATGAGGGAGGTCCTGGATGACTCAGTTTAGAGTCACCTCCTCTAAGAAGCCCTCCTGGATCTCCTGACCTTCCAAGCTGGCTGAGGAGCTCCTCACTGGGTAACTCAAAGTTCCACATTATGACCCTGTCATTGTATTTCTCTTACAAAGGTCTGGTTTTGGGTTGGTTTTCTCTACCAGCTTTGAGCTTTCTAGGCCAGGGGCCATGTCTTTCTGTGCCTGGATTGGTGCTCAGTAAAGGTTTGTGAAGTAAGGGAACACATGTGTGAAAGCCACTGTCAGGCAGGCCTGATTTTCATGCCTAGTCCGTGTGCTAAACCGGGAGCCACCTTCAGCCACAGCTCAATACCCCTCCACCTGGAGGAAAGTCTCTTTGGAGAACCAGCTCTGTTGGAGGGCACCTTGGTCAGTACTGAGTTAGGGTCAAGGGGTTGGGGGTATGGGGAGACCCCAGTGTTCAGTGTCTCCCCTCTGCTAGCCATTTGTGAGCCTTCTGTCTCAGGCATGGACCTATGAGCCTGCCCTAGGGACCATGCCCTGGATGGGTGGGGAACTGCCACCAATTTTCCTTTCTCTGCCTCGGCCTATCACATAGCAGGGATTTTCATGATCCATCATGTGACAATTACTTAGACCAATGGATTGCCATACATTCATGGGTTACAAAATCAACTTAAAGAATCACAACCATCATTAAAAAAATGAGGCAAATAAAATAGAAAATATTGTAAGAATGCATTATGCATGATAGGGATTAGTATTATTTTGTAAAACTTTTAGTTATATGTGTATTTCTTATTGTGGGTCGTGGTCACAAAAGCTTGAAAACCCTTTAGTTAGACCATGGGGTAGCTTTCGCAGTTCCCACTTGTAGTTGAAGTGGCTCCAGCCTGCTTAATCACATTGAACAGTAATCTGGTGGAAGATGCGTTCCTGGGAAGGGTTTCCACACTTGGCAGGGATAAGCCCTGGGAAACTCTTCCCTCTACCCCACCCTGTCCTTTAGGTCTATGGCCTTTGAAGTCTGGGTTCTGTCTGAACGGGGGCAGAGGAGATGTGTGTGTGTGTGTGTGTGTGTGTGTGTGACAGAAGCTCAGGAGTGAGATGTGTGCCTATAGGTGTAGGGGAAAGCTACAATCTGTACCTGCCAGGGGCATGGGGAAAGGGGAGTGTGTGTATAGTGTGCACACTGAGAGTGTCATGTGAGAAATTTATGGAGTGTGTATAGATGTGTGTGTTTGTGTTCTGTATGAGTGTGAGATGGTGGAGTACCTCTGTTGGGCTTCAATCTGATGGGATATCCTGGGTAGAATAAACAAAAAAGTTCAGAAATAGGCATAGAGAGATGGAATGATTGACTGGGAAGAGCCCTGGGATCTGAGCCATCCAGATCTGGGCTAGAATCCCGGCTCTGCGATTTCCTAGTTCTCTGTGTGTGTGGCCCTAGTCACTTCACCTCTGTGTGAATCCATTGCCTCCCCTCTGTGATATATAGGGACTGAGCAAAATCACAGAGGAAAGGTGGTTGATATGCAGGGGACAGGCCATCAGCATTAATGGAAACTCAACAAGGTGTGAATCTCAGGGTCAGGCCGGTAGCAGAAGCCTGCAAACCAGCCTCTGAACTCCCTACTCAGGTGCACAATGACCCGCAGTGCGGCTCTTCCCCCTACACCTGCTCCAAGGCTGTCAGCCTCTTCTTTGCGGGTGAGCAGGAGATCCATCTGGCCAAGGAAGTCACCCATGGAGGCGCAAGGTAACTCTAACACCTTCCACATCAAGTTGTCCTATCTCTGACACTGGTGGTGGTGGATGGGTGAGCATCCGCTCTTCTCAAGCCCAAAGGAAATTGCTTTCTGGGGACAAACAGCAATTTCCACCATCAGGGCGGAAGCATATGGGCAGGTCACTGGGTTTCTTGCCAGTGGGGTCTGCAGAATGATTTTTTTTTCCCTGGAACTCTCAGATCTTGTGGATTTCCAGACAGCAGGCTTTCAGGAAAATAGAGTTTTCCAGCGAGTTGAGAGTTTGTCATGATAAGCATGCTTACTTTTCCCTCCCCAAATCTTCCCAAATGGATCATGCAATTTCTACCTTCTATCAGCAGATTCTGAGCACACTTTTACCCATTTCTGATGACACAGGGTCATTGTGAATGTCAGTTATCTTGCTGGGCCATCAGGGATGACTGGGGGACCACCAGAGGAGTGGGAACCCCTTGCTCCCACACTAAATTGCCACAACTGTGGTCCTTTGTGAAATCTTTCTTGCATCTCTTCCTCACTGTTCTTTCCTTTCCTTGATGTCCACTGTCACTTCTTGTTGCTGTCATGGGGTCTTCCTGTAATGACACTTCTCCCTGTCCTCATCTCCTGCTTCAGATCTGGAAACTGGATAACCAACCAATTGTTCTGGGGCTGAGTGTAAAATTGATGGCCTATAGGTTTATCCTGTGAATGAAGAGTTGGTAAATGGGTCTTGTGGCTAGTTAGACACTACTTTTGTTTCCCTTTCCTGATATTTTGCTGAGTTGAAGGTTGCCAAATTCCAGATTGGCTAGCGGTCCCTGTACCAGAAAAACTGGGAAAGTGGTCAAGCCTGCTGGAGCCCACCATCTTTTCTTGCACTCCTAGTTTTCCTCCTCTCTTGGCTTCTGTTTCCGCTTGGTTCCTGCTCCCCACCAAAAAAATAAAGCAGATGTTTGCTTATATTCTGTCCTGTCTGGGAGAAAGGAACTTGGAGTCACTCACTCTAAGATTTATTCCTGCCTGGGAAATTGCCATTTTAAAAAACGTCTAAAGACAAAGGAATCCATGTCTACTGGTATACTTCCAGGCACCTGGGAATTCTGGGAATTCATGGGGAGGGGAAGTGGGAGCATTGGAGCAAGGGTTAGGGACTGGGTGTTCCTTTGGTGAAGAGACTGGGTTAGTGGAGGTGTTGTGGATACCCTGAAGCTCTGGGATGTGCCCTGCAGGGTCCAACTGCCTCATGTAATGGGGAGCGTGCGTCTGCAGCGGCTTGCTGGCTACGTCATCGTGCGGCATCAGTCAGCCTTCACGCTGGCCTGGGACGGTGCCTCAGCTGTCTACATCAAGATGAGTCCAGAGTTCCTGGGCTGGACCCATGGGCTGTGTGGGAACAACAATGCTGACCCCCAGGATGATCTGGTGACCAGCTATGGTGAGGCGCAGACAGGTGGCCTCTGAGAGGTGTTGGTGGGGATTGGGGGACAGGTCAGGCTGGGAGGAGTTGGAGGGGACTTGGAACAGAGCCCTGGGGTCATGGTCATGGTATTAAAGACCCCGTGGAAGCCCAAGGGCCCCTTCCTAACAAATGTGTGTCCTTGGGCATGTTCTTAAACTACTGTCAACCTCAGGTTCCTCATCTGCAAAAATAGTCATAATAAGAATTCCCACTAGGGTTGTGTAGGTATCTAATGGACACTTTGCAGGTGGGATTGACCCTGCAATGTGGGGGATGGGGTGGGTAGGCAGGGAGCAGAGGGCTAGAGACAGCCAGGGAGAGAATTGGCCCAGCTAAAGACACCTATGGAGGAGTGGTAGGAAGTGAGTGAAGCGTTCAGGGCCAAATCATGGTGGCTCTGGCCAGAAGGGTCGTGACCCCTTTTGAACACCTACACCATACTAAACACTTTACATGCATCATCTCAAGTAGTCCTTGCATCAATCTCACTGGGGGATTATGTTCCCTATGGCAAATATGAGGCTCAGAGACACACAGGAACTTGTTCAGGCTAACACACCAGTTCTCTTTCCAGTGCGTGGTGCTGCATCCCCTGAGTTTGGAGCCATAGGGAGCTACTACAGGTTCCTGAGCATTCTTGGCTATTACTACCAAATAGCTTTTTCAGGAGAATGGCTCAGTTGGGAAAGCCTGATTGGGATGGGAGCTCAGGAGACCGGATTCTTCAAAACTCCTTACCCATCCCTTGGGATCTGCTTTCCCTTAGAGCCTTCTGTCCCTCCTGTACACCCAACCCCATCGCTGCCCCACCATGATGTCAGTTCCCTCCTCCAGGGAAGCTGACTGACGACGTGGTTGAGTTTGTGCACAGCTGGCAGGAGCAGGCCCCTAACCAGCCTCCAGGGCCCACAACCTCCTCCCTGCCTCGCCCACCGTGCCTGCAGCAGAACCCAGGAACCATGCAGGTCTGGAGCTTGGGGAAAGACTCCGCCACCCTAGAGCCTGACGTGCTCTCCAATTCTTCAAAAGCCACTGGCTGTGGGACCTGACTGGCTGGTGCCCTTGGCCCTATCCCTCTCTTCGCTGCCCTCCTCTCCCTTTTTCTCCAGTTTGAGTTGGGGTTCTCTGTGGGGCTGTGTGTGGCTTTGCCAGCCCCCAGCCCTGGCTCCTGGTCCCTTGCTCTAGGGCGTGTATGAGCAGTGTGAGGCTCTACTGCGGCCCCCGTTTGATGCCTGCCATGCCTATGTCAGCCCTCTGCCCTTCACAGCCAGTTGTACCAGTGATCTCTGCCAGTGAGTAGGGGTGGTGTGGGCTATGGGGAACCCTCTTGTATTGGGGTGAGTGCTCAGCACATGGGCCACCAAGCTGGGTGATCCCAGACACTGCCAGATCTGCTTCCCAAGGCTCTGAAATTCTTATCTGCCTAAGTGGGACAGAGTCATCCCATTCAACTGAAGCCTGGAAATGGGGCCAGACCCCATTAGGATCACACAACAAGTTAGTGGCAATGCTGGGACTAGAATCCAGGATTTGTGGCTCAAGTCTAGGCATCTGTTCACCTAGATGCCTTCCTGGGCAGCCTTTCCCAGTTGGGTGGAGAGGAGAGGTGCCCTGAAGCCCTGGCAGTCTCTATGGGATGGTGGTGGGCTGGTGGCACTTTGGGTTTTGTTCCAGTGAGACCCTTGGTTTCTCTGCACAGATCAATGGGCGATGAAGCCACCTGGTGCCGGGCACTTGCAGAGTATGCCCGGGCGTGTGCCCAGGCAGGGCGGCCCCTGCAGGGCTGGAGGACCCAGCTCCGGCAATGCAGTAGGTGCAGCCCAGTAGTGGGGCAGGGAGGGCTTCAGGCTGTGGGTGGCATTCTCAGGCCTCAGCTCAATGTCTTGTCCTGCTCAGAATCACAGTTGTCAGAACTCTCAGCCCCAAGGTTTTATTACCATGTGACAGATGAAAAAACTGAGGCTCAGAGTGGGAGGGACTAGCCTGGGTGATTCCCAGAGCCTCCCCTTGTAATTCCTTCTCTTTGTCAACTTCCTGGGTACCCAGTGCTCCCTCTGGTACTAGGGAGTCATGAAAATCAAAGCCCTGCATCCCATCCCCACCACACAGCCTTGGGTAGGAGCTGGGTCCTGGCAGAGCCGGGGCCAGTAACTGACAAACCATGGACTCCCTCCTTCCCAAGCTGTGCACTGCAAGGAGAAGGCCTTTACCTATAATGAGTGCATCGCCTGCTGCCCTGCCTCCTGCCAGCCCCGGGCATCCTGCGTGGACAGTGAGATCGCCTGTGTGGATGGCTGCTATTGCCCCAATGGTATGCTAGGGGCAGACGTAGGTGCCTGGCACCATCTTTCTGGCCTGGCACAGATGGTCATCAAACAGGAGTTCAGAAGATGCCTGTTTGTGGAAGGAAGGAAGGAAAGGAGGGAGGGAGGAAGGGAGGAAGGAAGAAAGGGAAGAAGGAAGGAAGGAAGGAAGGAAGGAAGGAAGGAAGGAAGGAAGGAAGGAAGGAAGGAAGGAAGGGAGAGAGGGAGGGAGGGAGGAAGGAAGGAAGGGAGAGAGGGAGGGAGGGAGGAAGGAAGGAAGGGAGAGAGGGAGGGAGGGAGGAAGGAAGGAAGAAAAAGAAGGAAGGAAGGAAAGGAAAGGGAAGGGAAGGGAAGGGAAGGGAAGGGGGGAGCAAACAACAAATGAATAAATGATTTAAGGGAAGTGAGGGTGGGGACAGAACTGCAGCCTCTTGAGAGATTCGTCAAGACATTTGATTTCATAGGGATATTTAAATTAATCAGAACTGCGCTTCTTAAGGTGTGTATGAGAACAGGTCATTGGTTTATATATACATATACATTGGTTTAAGCATTGGTCTATGTATGGGGACTGTATCTGTTTTTCAGTATATAAATTTGCAGCACATCTACAGTGTGCAACTCACTTGGCTAGGAGGATGGTTGAGATAAAAAATATAAAGATAAAAGCATTGACTTTGGGAACCAGAATCTGGTTTCAGAGATATGACACTCATATGACCAGTCTAGGGTATGATGTGGTGAAGGCCAGCTCAGGGGTTCAGACAAGAAGAATTACAGGAATTCAGAATGGGGAGAGGTTGTCAGGGAAGTCATTCCTGGAGGAGGTGGTGCCTGGTACCTAAGCTGTTTTCGATGTGGTGACAGGCTTTTGAGAGGTGGTAAAGAGAAGCTCGTGTGCAGGTTGGGAATGGGGTTGTGGGCAGTTCTCTGAGCAAAGGTCTAGAGGTGGGATTCTTTCATCAGGTGCTCACTTCTGGCCTGAGCCAAGGATTTATGGAGGAGAAAGTTTGGAAGTGGGTTCGGAGATGAAAGAAGTTAGACAAGGGGATCTTTATCGCAGGCCCTGGGGAGCCACAAATGGTTTGTGAACAGGGGCAGAGGTGAGTTAATTGGCCCTTTGCTGTCACTCTAGGGCTCATCTTCGAGGATGGGGGCTGCGTGGCACCAGCTGAGTGTCCCTGTGAGTTTCATGGGACTCTGTACCCACCTGGCTCTGTGGTGAAGGAAGACTGCAATGCTTGGTCTGTGTCTGCTGCTGGGAAGTGGGGTGTGGGGCATGGCCACTGACGCTTTCCACGAGGGCTGCCCATCTGGGGTCTAGGAGTGCTAATGGCTGGCGTCAGGGCACTCACTCAGTACCTTTGAGTCCCAGGGGAATCTCGTGAGATCCAATCCATGGGGGAAATCTCTACCACCCATTTTAGAGATGGGAAGACTGAGGGCTGTGGGCCCTGCAGTTTCCCAGCATCTAGCCCAGGCCTCGAGGGGTGACCTTTTGCCTCCACGGTCTCTGTGTTTTAGCACATGCACCGCAGGCAAGTGGGAGTGCAGCACAGCTGTCTGCCCAGGTATGTCTGACCCCCACCTTGTACTAGACTCCCTTCCACCAGTCTGGTGTTTGGGCAAGGAATCTCTGGGGGCCAGGCTTGCTGTGGGTGGGGGTGTCACTCAGTTCCATTGGCTAAGCCCGGGCCCCTGTTTCCTCAGAATCACTTTGCCGGATTAAGGTCTGGCTCCAGCCCCTGCCAGGAAGGGTTTTCCAAAAGGAGAAGGCTTTTCCATGGGTTCCGTATATCTAAGGACCTTCCTGAGCTAGGAGGACTTGGTCTAAGGCTGGTCCTCAAGGCCAAGCCCTGGTCTCCCCTCCGAGGGAGATCCCCAGGGCAGGGCTGTGCCTGTCTTCAGAGAGTTCTCTGGGAACAGACCTGCGTCTCCCACTGCCCAGGGCTCTCAGAGGCCAGGCCTCATTCCTTACACTGCTCTTATTCTGGAGGGCGGGGTGCTGTGTCCTCCTCATGCTTGGAGCTTGCAGGGCAGAGTTCCCCTGGGGCAGCTCCCGTGGCTCAATGGTCTTTCTTTACCTCTCAGCTGAGTGCTCAGTGACTGGTGACATTCACTTCACAACCTTTGACGGCCGCCGGTACACGTTCCCCGCCACGTGTCAGTACATCCTGGCCAAGAGCCGCTCTTCGGGCACCTTCACCGTGACATTGCAGAACGCCCCATGTGGCCTGGTAAGAGCTTGGGTTCCCCAGGCCCGATCCACCCAGCTACTCCTGCCTACTGCCCCCGAGAGAGACTGGGACTTAGGACAGGGCTCAGGTCTTCCCACGGCCCCCACCTTCTGCCTCTTCTCTCTGGGGAGAAGACTGGGTTCCAGCCCAAGCACCTCTGCTGACTGAGTCACTTCCCTTTCCCGGGCCTCAGTGGGTTTTTGGCTTTTGTTTTAGGATTTTACTACCTAAATATATATATTATATTCATGTGTATATATATGTACATATGAAAGTGTAACACTGGCACTACTTTTAAATCAATTAATTTATGAAACAAATCCCTTTAGAATACCTGCTGGCATTGAAACAGTAAGTGGAGCTTGGAGTGAGCCGAGATCACACCACTGCACTCCAGCCTGGGCAACAGAGTGAGACTCCGTCTCAAACAACAACAACAACAACAAAACACACACACACACACACACACACAAAGAAATGTAATGGTTATCTACAAAAAGTTAGTTTTGATGGTTGGTTTCCTTCCATACTTTACGTGTCTTCACACACAAAGAAAATTAATTTTCAAACATTTTACATTCCACAATTTTTTTACAAGTACACCATTTTGCACTGCTATGGTCTTTATAAAGGACTTGACTTAAAATTTCAAATAAAAAAGAACGAAGTTTCTAGGATAACTCTGTGTCTTTAAAGAGCACCCTTATACCGAACAATTTGAACTGGCATGCAGGCAACTTCTTTTGTTGTTGCACACTTGTATTAGGAAAATTACACTCATTTTACAAAAAAAAAAATCCCAAAATATTTACTGAAATAAGCTCAAAACAATGTTAGAAAGACCAGTGTGAATGGCACACAAAAATCTCTTCCTTATAAATTATTAACTGGAATTTCTGATCATGGAGTGGACCTCAGTGTTTTTTTTAAAAAAAATCTCTAAAATTGGTTTAATTCAACTTTTATCTTCTCTGCTTCGTTGGATTGCATCTTCAACATTCGTCCCTCTCTTCCTTCCTTCCTTGCTTCTTTCCTTCCATTCTTTTGTCCTTCCTTCTGCAAACATTGAATACCTATTTGCGCCAGAAGCTGAGCTGGGTCTTGGAGACTGGGATGAATTAGACATGGCTCCACCTCCCTGGGCCCTATAGTTTGGTGAGCAAGGCAGGCAAGTGAACTGTTGTAACTGGGCTATAGCCAGCTGTGAGAACATGGAGGGCACAGGGTGGATCTCCACGGGGGAACTCCTTGTTGTTGTTGTTTTACTTGGGCACTGGGTGACAGAGGTGTGAAGTGGATCCAGAAGGGCTTCCTGGAGGACGTGACTCATGAGCTGTGTCAGTCACCTGTGAACATAACTGAGAAAATGGCCAACGTGCAAGTCTGGGGTAGATGGGGGTTTGTTTGTTTCTCAGCAGAGACTCCGTTGTCCCTGGGCTGATCATGCTCAGCCAACCCTGGAAGCCCCAGTCTGGGCTGTGCCCAAGCTCCTCCCTGTGCATCACAGCAGGAGCTCACACCCACAGCCAGGGCAGCTGCCCCACAGTCCTGCCTCCCTGCTGGCCTTGCTCCAGCCCCTAGCACTGAGGACCCTGAATGTGAGCAGGCATCAGCTGAAGGTGTCACTCCATGGCCCTGGGGACACAGACTGAACTGGATGAGGCAGAGGACTGGGCTTTCTTCTCCTTTTGGCCTGAGTGTCCCCCTACCTTCTTTCTGCTAGAGAATGGCCCGGCCCTGGCTTGGCTGCTCTCTGAGTCAGGAGGCTGCTCTTCCTCAAAAGTGGGGTCATTCCCATCACATCCTGAGGGTGGCATAAGACAAGACAGGACACACAGGCACAGCCCAGCGGCACCTTCCCACTCACAGAATCCTGGGGGCTATTGGGCCTCAGGGTCCCTTACTCAGTATCCCCTTCTTTTTTTTTTTGAAGACAGGATCTCACTCTGTTACCCAGGCTGGAATGCAGTGGCGCAGTCTCAGCTCACTGCAGCCTCAACCTCCCAGACTCAGTGTCCCTTCCCACCTCAGCCTCCCAAGTAGTTGGTACCACAGGCACATACCACCACGCCTGGCTAGTTTTTGTTTTTTTTTTTTTTTTTTTGGTAGAGTTGGAGCTTCATCATGTGGCCCAGACTCGTCTCAAACTCCTGGGCTCATGGGATTCACTTGCTTCAGCCTCCCAGTGTTGGGGTTATAGATGTGAGCCACCACGCCTGGCCATCAGCCCTTCTCTCTACCAGGTCTCTGATAGGTGGTGGGCCAGCCTTGGCCTGAGGCAACCCTCTTCTTTGCGGGACAGTGCCTCTTGATAGCAGGTTCTTTTTACCTTGGGCCAACTCTCGTCCTTGTGACTTCACCCATGTGATGGGCCCATGGAGGGCCAGCCCTGTGCCAGCTCTGTGCTGGGCATGATGAGGTTACGCAGAGTAATCAGACCCTGATCCTATCTCCAGGCTCTTGTGGTCTGTAGGGAGTCTTTAGACAGCTTCCATATAATCTACAACACGATCAGTGCCGTCACAGGGGAGCTTTATGGAAGGAACAGTCCTGCAGGTCAGAAAAAAGGATCAGAAAAAACCTCACGATAGAAGTGGCATTTGGTCTGAGGGACCTAAAAAGTGAGCCTAAAAATATTCATAGAAATCAGTTTGCCTGGGTAAGGAGAGGGAGGGCACTCCAAGGGTTGATTAGATTATATGAGAAAAACAACAAGGTTGGAATATTCCAGGATCCATTAAAGCAGATGCAGAAGGACTTGGCAACTGACTGACTGTGTCTGGTGAAGTGGGGAGTGTGTGGGAGAGAAGTTAAAGATGAAGCTATGACTGCAGTCTTGGGTGACCAGCATGGAGTGGCGCGGGGACATTCACAGAGAGGATGATAATGACAATGATAAAGTATTTACACAGTGCCTTGAACTTTGACTAATTACTTTGCAAACAACATGTGATTTAAGTCTTAACATACCCCATGTTGTAGTTATCATTCTCCCCATTTTAAATATAATGAGACAGGTTGACAGAGGCTTGGGGCATTTCCGAGAATCCACAGCCAGCAGGAGGCAGAGCTGAGCCTGACCTAGGGTTGGAAGTTATCACAGCGTCTTAACACATCCACCCCAGAATCTATGCAGTGTTTGCAGTCCTCAAAGGGTTTTTTAAAGTAGACTTTATGTTTTAAAACATCTTTAGCTTTACAGAAATATTGCCAAGGTAGTACCTAGAGTTCCTGTCTATCCTACAACCAGTTTCCCTTGACATCCTACATTAGTAGGGTACATTTGTTAAAAATAATGAAACGATGTTAATAGATTACCATTAGCCAAACTGCATACCTTATTTAGATTTCTATAGTTTTTTACCTAATGTCGTTTTTCTGATCCAGGGTACCAGGTTACATATAGTCATCATGTCTCCTTAGGCCCTTCATAGATGTTACAGTTCCTCAGATTTCCCTTGCTTATGATCATCTTGAAAGCTTGAAGAATGCTGGTCAGGTGTTTTGGAGAATGGCCCTCTATTGGAATTTGTCTGATTTTTTTTTTCTCATGGTTAGACTGGGGTTATGGTTTTTTGGGAGGAAGATCACAGAGGTAAAGTGCCATGTTCATCACATCTTATCCATGGTATGTACGATCAACACGGTTTATCACTATTGATTATGACCTTGATCATCTGGTGTAGGTAGTATTTTTCAGGTTTCTCCACTGTAAACTTATTCCTTTTCCCCGCTTTCCATACTGTTCTCTTTGGAAGGAAGTCACTATGGGCAGCCCACACTTACAGAGTGGGAAGTTATGCTCCCCCTCCTTGAAGGCAGAGAATCTACATACATTGTTTAGAACTTTTCTGCCAGGGAGATTTGTCTCTTTTCTCCCATTTACTTATTTATATCAGCATAGACTTATGGCTATTTATTTTATACTTTGAGTTATAATCCACTACACCTTTATGCTCTTACTTGAATTGTTCCAGCTTTGGGCACTGGGAGATCATTCAGTTGACTCCTGTGTCCCTTTGACATACCTTCATCATTGTGTGTGTATATGCTGGTGGTGGTGGAGCTTGAGTGTCTGTGTGTGCATTCACATCTTTACTTTCTGGGCCTATTAGATGCACCAGGCCTATCATGTATAGTTCCCGTCCCAGTCCTAGTATCATCCATTTC
This sequence comes from Macaca fascicularis, assembly GCF_037993035.2. Taxonomy (NCBI): domain Eukaryota; kingdom Metazoa; phylum Chordata; class Mammalia; order Primates; family Cercopithecidae; genus Macaca; species Macaca fascicularis. The sequence goes on along the minus strand of NC_088388.1, from coordinate 48,216,499 downwards.
TCCAAAAATATTACTAGGCTCTCCTGGTTCCTTTTATTGGACAATGGTATTAGAATCAAGATCTGGGTATGAGATGTGCTCATTGTTACTGGGGTATGACTTCTTTTAAGCCTTCTTAGCTGACAGAGAAAGGAAATATCCTCATTATCTGTGGGGGACTGGTTCTAGCACCCCACTCCCCACAGATACCAAAATCCACAGATGCTCAAATCCCTTATGTAACATGGTATATAGTATTTGCATATAACCTCTGCTAATCCTCCTGTATACTTTAAATCATCTCTAGATTACTTATAATACCTAATACAATGTAAATGCTAATATAAATAGTTGTTATGCTATATTTTTCGGGAATAATGGTAAGAAAAGTCTGTACATGTTCAGTACAGACGTCAACATCCATATTTTTTTCCAAATATTTTCAATCCGTGGTTGGTTGAATCCATGGATGCAGAACCCCTGGATATGGACAGCTGACTGTATATGCATAACCATGTTTATCTTTGTATATACCCATAACTATAAATATTTCTCTATATAACCATCTGTCTCTATATGTGCTAAACATGACTTCATACTGATCATCCAATTCTAATCCATTCCACATGGATCATTCTAGCTTCCTCCTCTTGCTTATCTGTAAATACTCACACTAACAGTAAGAAACCTGGCCTTCACCATACACCATCCATTTACCTAATTGTTCAATTCCAGTATACATGTATATTCCTATTATTAATGTATATCTCTATAGGAAATAACTGTATCAACTAAAGTACAGTTTTCGTGCACAGTTTCTTTTGCCTTTAGTCTTATAAATTCCACTTATTTACAAAGTTACTTATGTCAACACCTTTCCTCCCACTCTTTTCACTGAGTTTTGTTTCATACATTTGTAATGCAGTTAGATTATTTTGTTGTCATCTACATTTCATGCTGGGATCCCCTCCTACATGGTTGTGAGAATTTGCCTACAGCAAGTTTCACTCTTAGTAAAGTTCTGTGGGCTTTTGCAGGTAAATGCAACCTCCAAAATATTTTATGCACATTTAAAAATCTGTACCCAACTGGGTAGGATTGGGTACAACCAAGTGTTGTTGTATCTCTATTTTGCAGAGGAGAGAACTGAGATCTGGAGAATTTAAGTGACTTCTTTAAGGTCTCACAGCTTTCAGTTACATTAGGATTTGAACCTGAAACTTTTGACTAAAGGGTGTGGGCTTTATTCCCACACAGGTGACATGTCCAGAGGGGACTAGAGGATGAGTGGGTTGAACAAAGAAGATGATGTTTTAGACACAATGATTTTGAACTGTTTCAGGGATTTCCTGTCCTCCTGGGCAGGAACTCAGAAGGATGCTTGTGGCTTGTTGCACAATGTCTTTCTTTAAAGTTTCAAGCCCTGATCGTTCTGTCACTTCACTGTGTCACTCTCCTGGTTCACTTTCTCTGGTTGGCTGTTGGACTTAAGATAAAGTCTAAAAATATTTCAAGGCTCTGCCTAAGCTGGCCTTTACCTACCTCTTGAACCTTTTTAAAAATTATTTTTATTTTTTATTTTTGTAGAGACAGGGTCTCTCTATGTTGAGCACGCTGGTCTTGAACTCCTGGGCTCGAGCCATCCTCCCGCCTCAGCCTCCCAAAGGGCTGGAGTTATAGGGGTGAACCACTGTGCCCAGCCTTTAGCCTTATCTTAAACCACTTTGCCTGATGGGTTCTGGTCCCTTTGGTCTTCTTTATGCCCTTGAATGCATTAAACGACTTCCCATAACAGAGCTTTTGTATAAGTTGTTCCTTTTGCCTGGATGTCTCCTTCCTCCTCTTCTCTCTTTGCCCAGCTAGCTTCCATGCATCCTTCAGATTTCAACTCAAATGTCACCGTTTTATGAGCCTTGGTATTCTAATCTGCAAAATGGGGATGTTAGTAATACTTTCTTAATCAGATTGTTATGAGAGTTCAGCAAGTGAATATATATAAACAGATTTGAACAGCACCTGCACATACTAATTCCATATGAAAGTTAATTGTTGGTTGTAATATCCTAATAATATTGTGGTATTATTATGGCTTTTATTATTATGATAATTTTATGTTATTATCATTCCCTAGGAAGGCCTTTCCTACCTCTGCAGACTAAGTCTGGTTCAGTCATATGCTTTTCTAACACTCTACACCTGCTTATAGCACTGATCACAATTATAATTGAATAATCAACTTTGTAATTACTTATTTAATGTCTGTGTGCCACACAGTATGTAATTTCCATGAGGACAGAAACTTAGTCTTATCACTGAATCCATAAAGTCTGATACAGTATGACTTGCACATATTTGGTGCTCAGTTAAGTGTTTAAATGAATGATCGTGTGGATGTTTTCCTGTGGAGGGAGGTATAAAAGGGGCCCAATGTGTGGCCATTTTAGAGATAGAGAACCTGAGGCCAGAGAATATTACCTCATTTCCTGCCTGCCTGTCAGTGGAATGCAGGATGTGACACATGAAATGAATTATAAAAATACCCATAAAGCAATGAAATTAAAGTTCTGGGTTGTGATGAGGTGGGGGAGGCCAGTGTTTCTCAGGCTGGACTCTGGGCCATCTGGGTTCCATCTCTGCTCTGTGTCTTCAGATAACCTGAGAGTTGACTATCATTTTTATTAGTGTTATCACATTCTGCCACTAACCTTCTCCAACCTGAGCCTCTGCCTGCTCATTCCCAGACGAGGGCATTTGGTTGGATGATCCCTGATATCCCTGGGGCTCTGTCTGTCATTCTGAGGAAACTGTCTCTCAAGCTGGGCTGGGGTCTCTGTCCCTAGAGGGCTCTGTTGTATCCAGCAGGATGGTCAGACCAATACTGCCCCATTGACCTTTCTATCTCTCCAGAACCAAGATGGAGCCTGTGTCCAGTCAGTGTCAGTGATTCTGCACCAGGACCCTCGGAGGCAGGTGACCCTGACCCAGGCAGGGGATATCCTTCTGTTTGACCAGTACAAGATCATCCCGCCATACACAGATGGTACAGTTTGGGGTAGACAACAGACCTAGTTGGGAACTGAGGGTTTGGACCTTTCTTCCCAGGCTCCGCTGGCTAAAAGGACTGCTACACTGGCAAAAACTCATATTCTAGTACTGGGTAGATCAGGATAGGGGACACTTTGGTTGCAAAAATGTGGACTCCAAAAATGTGTCTTTCTCCCACCTCAACAGGACAGTGGGCTTCCTAGTAGTATGATGGCTTCTCCTAACATGAGCATATGCGTGGGTGTTTCCCATCCTGACTCTCATAATTTGTTTATTAACTACTTGTTATACTGTCTGATTCCACAAGGAATTTATGTGTAGCTCATAAGAAACGCATGTAACAAAAATGGCAAAACGATTAAGAAATAAAAACCTAGCACCAGAAAGAAAGAAAACAACAGGGGCTCAAGGTTGGGAGGAGTGGGGATGCACTGGGTGTCAACAGGCTGCAGAAATAAATATAAACCATAAAGGGTATAAAATGTTCTACAATAAAATCTAAAATTTAAATTTGTTACACTTGAATCTAAAATTGTATCATAAGCTTCCATAATAAAACTGTGTTGTAGCCACTGTGAAGAGAATGGGTAGTTACAGAATCCTCCTTCTGCTAGAGGAGGAAACGTGTACCAGTTCCTTCGTGGGAGCAAAGCTTTAATTGGCACTTGATGCTAAAAAAAATTTCTCAGCCCAGGCTGCCATGGGAAGTTATCTCTGGGTCCTGATTTCATCACTGAACAGGGTTTCCTCAAGCCTCCCCAAACTAGCTTCATGGCAGGCATGGCTTCAGTGGGGGCGAAGACTGGGCCAGGTGTGGGAGTCTGAGCGCGCCAGGCAGGTGGTGGTGGTGGGCGGGGTGTGTACTGGCTGCCCTCCCACTCTCCCCTTTCGGATTCTGTGCCCAGACGCCTTTGAGATCCGTAGGCTGTCCTCCGTGTTCCTGCGGGTGAGGACGAATGTGGGCGTGCGGGTCCTCTACGACCGTGAAGGACTCCGACTGTACCTGCAGGTGGACCAGCGATGGGTGGAGGACACCGTGGGCCTCTGCGGCACCTTCAATGGCAACACGCAGGACGACTTCCTGTACGTAGCCCTGCCATGGAACCGGAAGAAGAGGGGAAATGGGCCCCTTAGGGCTGGGTATCTAGAGGCACTGCTTAAATGTCTCTCCCATGGGCCTTCACTGTGCCCAGCATGCACCATTAGTTATTTATTTCTCTACATTTACATTTAAGTATGTTTCTTTAAAGCAGCGGTTTACAGTCCTCTATGTGTGGAATCACCTCAGGAGCTTGTTAAAACACTGATTCCTGAGTCCTGCTCGTCAAGATTTAGGGTGGACTCAGGAATCCTATTTTTGATAAGCACCCCTAAGATTCCAGTATGGGAGATCTATGGGCCATACCTTGAGGAATGCTGTTTTAGAATGAGGTCTTAAAACCGAGTACCTCGGATGGACTTTGATTTGGCTCATGGTTTTGTTTGTTTTAATTGAGGTTGACACCACCTTTAGATGAGCGTAAGCCCCTAGTGAGCCAAGGACACTAACATTCCCACTTTCTAACCCACCAGGCAAGTATAACCCATATACCTTTCCTATCTGGTACTTGAAGGCTCTTGAGTTTGCACCCCGTGAGCCTCCCAATATTCAGGGAAAGGCTGTTTACTGTGAGCTGACATATTTGGGCACAGACATAGGTTAGGAACTTGGGAAGTTTCCTCGAAAGGAGAACAAAGGGTTGATTTTAAAGGCTGGAGTTTCTAGCCAGTCCTTCGAGTTACATGTATTAGGGGATGCAGAAGAAACAGGGGAGGCATTCTTTAGCCAAAAAAGATAATTCAGATTTGCTGTGAAGAACAAGAACAAAATAAAGCTCAGAGCTTTTCAATGCATATACATTTAAAACTGTGGCATTCTTACTGTGCTTTGCCTGGTAAGGCTGATGTTAGGGTAGCTGGCCAAATAGCAGGAGGAGACCTTGGTTTAGTGTGTATGCTGTTTGCCACTTTCCTAAATGTGACTTCTGGGTAAGAATATTGCCCTACCTAATATTGGTGCACTCGTTGCCCTGGAACAATATATGGGCATGGTGGGTGCCAGACAGAACCTGAGCCCCATAGAGACCATGACCTCCCTCCACTCAACACCTACACCTGGGTTTGGTGACTCTTGGAGACTTGTGATGTCTAGGAAACATGCTCCTCCCCCTTCCTCCCTTCACTGTCCCTTGTGTGACAATTTCCTACTGAGAGAGCCGAAGGGCGAGCCAAGGAGTTTTCAGGAACTGCCCATGGAGGAGGGGGGAGGAAAAAAGTCTTACCCCCATGGGGTTTGATACTCTTCATGATGTCCCTGTTTCTTTTTCTGACCTGAAGAGTTGGGGGTGGGGAATGAAGCCATATTCATTCCCCGCCCCAAGTGTATGGTCCTAGCCCAATTTGAGCCCTTTTGGGGCCTGTTAAATGTTGTGTGTGTGTGTGTGTGTGTGTGCCGTGTGCATGTGCATGTGCATGTGTACATCCATAACTCTATGTGTTTGAATGTGGCTGTGTGTGGATCACCTTGGCTATATGCATGTCTGGCATATATTTGTGCTCTGTGTGTGTGTTGAGAGTGTGTGCATATACATGTTATGTATTTGGATGAATACATGTGCTCCTCTGAGGGTGTGTATATGGATGTGTAGATTATGACTATGTGTGTGTATATGAGCAAGTAAGTGCTGACCTGGATCTATGCTATTTGTGCCCCTCGGTCCACATGGGCAAGTGTGTGAATATGGCTATGTCATGGCTTCAGGTCTCCAGTGGGTGTACCTGAGAGCACCCCACAACTTTTTGGCAATTCCTGGAAAACGCTTTCTGCTTGCTCCCCGCTGATCCCTGGCTCCCCACTGGACCCCTGCGATGTGCACCTGCAAGCCGGTGAGTTGGTGGAGGAAGAGGAAAGGCATGAGTGAGTGGGCTGGGGAGGACTGCTTTAAGAGAGATGAAAAGGGAACTCCAGACAGGAGGGAGCTGGCCAAATTTGTAGGAGTGATAAGAAAAGGAGGAGCAGCAGGGAGGGGAAAGGAGAGACAGTGAGGGCCAGGCAGGCAGGAAGCCTCATATTCTTCCACTATCAGATAAACACACACACCTTTATACTGGCTTCTCCATCTCAGGGCAAAAGCAGAAGTCGGCCCGTGGCCCCACCAGGCCCCACCCTTTTTGCCCATGCCCCCCCATCTCTCCTTTCTCACCTCCTACTCCCACTGCCCTCTGCCATGCCCCAGCTGCCCTGGCCTCCTTCTTGTTCTTTCTACAGTCAGGACTGCGCTTCTCTCTGGGCCTGTGCACTTGCAGTTGCCTCTCCTGGAATGTTCTTTCTGTAGACACACACATGCCTCAGTTCCTCACTTCTTTCAGATTTGTGCTCAAACCTCACCCCCTCACTGAGGCCTTCCTGACTGCCTGAATTCAAATTGCAGTTGCTCCTCCTGCCTCGCCTCACACTCCCCATGCTGCTTCTTAGCTTTCTCTCCCTCCTTAGCTTCTTCACCTTTGAAGTTTCTGTATGAATTTTTTAGTGACTGTCTCCTTTGACCAGAATGTATGCTCCAGGAATTTTTGTCAAGCCGCATATTCACACTGAGGTGTACTAAACCACACCCATACTTTCCCAGCCAGCTGTACACTGAAGTAGCTGCCTGCATCCATACTGCACGTGCATACACACACACACACACACACACACACACTCCCCTGAGCCCTGGGGAGAGAGAGAGGCTAAATCCTGGGATACCAGGTAGACCGACCCCTGACCGCCTGGCTCCTATTCCTCCTGCCCCAGCCTCCTACTCAGTGCAGGCCTGCAGCGTGCTCACAGGAGAGCTGTTTGCGCCCTGCTCTGCGTTCCTGAGCCCAGTGCCCTACTTTGAGCAGTGCCGCAGGGACGCCTGCCGCTGCGGGCAGCCCTGCCTGTGTGCCACGCTGGCCCACTACGCCCACCTGTGCCGGCGCCACGGGCTCCCCGTTGACTTCCGCACCCGCCTGCCAGCCTGTGGTGAGTGCCCCACCCATGTGAGACTGGCCTGGAGGAGCCAGAGCTCCAGACTTGAGTGTCCCCTGCCCCCGAAACTCTCCACTGGGATGCCCTCCAGTCTCCTCCAGCCTGACGGCACCCAGAGCCTGCTTCTCCTCCTGCGCCCTCTGTCTCTGCCAATGGCCCCCATCCCCTCCGTCACTGAGGCATAACACCTGTGACCTGTGACTCAAGACTGCGTCTGTCACCCCTACTTCCAGTCCATCTCAAGTCCTGTCAGTCCTGCTAATCCCAAATTCACCCACTTGTCACCACCTCCACCACTCTGGTCAGAGCCACCTTGCACTGCACCTTTTGAAAGACCACTGGCTGTTGCCCTGGGGTTTGAGTACACACACGACTTCAGTGTAATGAGCCAGCCCCTACCTGTCCCTACCCTGACTCTGGGCTATGCTCCTTCCCATGTCTTTGTCACCTCTGTGCCCCCAGCTCTAGCACAAAGCCTGACTCTCAGTAAGCTTTTAGCAAATGTTTGTTGAATAAACGAAAAAGGCACTGTACTGGGAGTCAGGAGGCGTGAGTTCTGTTCTAGCCCCGCAGGTGACTTGCGGTGTGTCCCCGGGCAGAGCCCTGATTCTCTCTGAACCAAAGTCTCCCCAGAAGGGATTGGACAGGCCCACTGGTTCTTAACCCTGGTTGCATATTAGAGTTACCACAGGAACTTTCAAAAGATTCACACATTTGGGCCACATGGAGTATCAATGAAGACAACATATCTGGCAGTGGGGCCCAGGCATCAGCATCTTCAGAAGCTCCCCAGGTGGCTTTGATGTGCAGCCTGGGTTGAGAACAGCTGAACTTGATGGTCTCAGTAGATCTACTGGATCCCACAATGTGTAGGAGACTCTGGGAGGAGTGGGACGGTGGCCACACAAGGAGAGGGCAGTCCTGAGTCTTGGGACAAAGGGAGCAAAACAGGCTGCTAGAGGGAGCACGGTTGACTTCCACAACCTGTGTGTGACACAGCCAGGGGAGTGAGGGGGTGGGAGCGTGTGTGTGTGTGTCCACACACCTGGGCTCGTGCGTGTGTCTATGCGTGAGTTACGGGGGTGGGTGCAGGGCCTTAGCGGGTGGTAATCTCCACCCCTTCCCCAATATCACTACCTCAGAGGAATGCCTTTTGGAGGAAAGGACCTGCCAGTGGTCTTCCAGGCTGAACTTTGTAGAAGGGCCCACCCGCTGCTTTGCCATTCCAGCGTATTGGTAGGCAGTGGGACTCTGGAGTCAGATCTGGGTTCAGAGCCCGCCTCTGACCTTGACCTGCTGTGTGACCTCAGACAAATGTCTTAACTTCTCTGGATCTCCATTCTCCTCATCAGAATGACAGCCCCACTCCACACAACTGTGGGGATGAGGGAGACAAAGCATGTCCCCCACCCCCGCCACTGCAGCATTGTCCTGTGAGGCCACCAAGGAGTATAGCCCCTGCGTGGCCCTTTGTGGACAAACCTGCCAGGACCTGGCCAGCCCTGAGGCCTGTGGGGTTGATGGTGGCGATGACCTGAGCAGGGACGAGTGTGTGGAGGGCTGTGCTTGCCCACTGGACACCTATCTGGACACCCAGGCTGACCTCTGTGTCCCCCGGTGAGTGGGCCAGCTTGACCTCTGAGTTGGGTGGGCAGGTGAGGCTGGGGGACTCCAGGGCATCTGAGACTGGGGAACTTGGCTGGGCTTCTCGTGTCCCTGCTTTCCCTCACGGTTGCAGGCCAGACCTTGGTGGGTAAGGTGGTTGGGCTGCCTTCTTGGGGCCTGCCTCCCAGATCTCTCCTCAGCCTTGGCCTTTGGGCCATTCTAGCAGCTTCGTCACAAGACACAACAACCCCACAGAGCCCAAGGGCCCTCTCTCTCCTCATTCCCCTCTCCTTCCACAGAATCTATTTACTTTCCGGTATGTTCCAGACATTTCTAGGACTTGGGAATTCAGCAATGAACAAAGCAGAGTTCAGCCCTCATGGAGCTCACATTCTAGGGTTGCAAGACAGACACATAAATGAACAGACACTTAATGGACAGGTGGCAACAAGAGCTGTTGAGCCAAGTAAGGCAGAGTAAGAGCAGGGAGTCCCGTTCCTGGTGTGTTAATTGAGGTAGGCCTGGAAGCAAAGCCTTTCTGCTGAGGTGAGGTCTGAGCAGAGACCTGAGAGAGTGAGGAAGGGGGCTCCAGGAAGAGGGGGTGGCCCAAGGCCCAGCTTGTTCTCAGTGTGGCTGGACGGCAGAGCAGGAGGAGGATAGTGGGAGGCAGCAACCCCATATCATCCTGGGGTGACTGGCAAGGTCCTTGGTCCCCTCCAGGCCTCTGTTTCTCCATCTGTAAAATGATACATATTCAATTGGTGGCCTTCAAATGGTGGCAGGGCTGGAGAGAGGCCCCTTTAGGGTAAATAGGAATCACTCATAGGCCTTCCCAAACTACAGAATCCTCCCTTGAGATCCAGACATGTCCCTGGCGGCTCTCACCCCTTGATGTTGAGTGTTGCCAACAAAGGGGGTCTGTGTGGCTTACGTAGGGAGAGGGAGGTGGTTGTTGAGCAGCACTGGAGCTGGGGAGTTCCGGCGTCCCGTCCGTGACTCACTGCCGTGCTCCAAGACCTGCACATGCCTGTAATCGGCAGGTTCTGTGGGAGCTGTGTGAGGAGGAAACAGCCTTTGCCCTTAGATGACCTGCACAAAAGAAGCAAGACAGCATAAGAATCCCTACCTCGTAGAATCCCTGCAAAGAATCAATGAGATAATATATACGGAGGGCCTGGCTGGGTGTCCCTGGCCAGAGGTCAATGTACTTAACAACCAGTACAGCACTGAGCAACTGGAATAGATGCTGGGCGTGAGTAACCAGGACACCTGCGCCAGGAGGCAGCACCAGCTGAATATCTGCCCCGTTCCTGACATGGCTTGGGCTCAGGAGCTGTGCTCCTGTTCTTACTGCCCCTCCCTTCCTCAGTCCAAATGAGGCTGACTGCAGGAGTGTCTGGAGACCAGTGACTGTCCTTGTCAAAGCTTGAATCTGGGACCCATCCATGACCTCTATCCCTGGTGCCAGACTGGCTTTTCCGCTCGCTGGAGATGTGTCACATGTCACTGTAGATACCATTACTTTTCCCTGTGTCCTTATGCCCCTGGTTGGCTGAAGGTGGGGTCCCTGTCCTTAGCAGTCCCTGCCCCAGCTCCTGAGACTGCTCACCTTGCTTCGCTCCCATTGTTTTCTAGGAACCAGTGCTCCTGCCACTTCCAGGGAGTGGACTATTCCCCCGGAGACAGTGACATCCCATCCCTGGGCCATTGGTGAGCTCCGTAGGGAGCAGTCTTCTTGTCCTCTCTTTAAAGGGAGGCTGCTGACTGAAGACAGTGCAGCTGAGTCTGTGAAGGGACACCCAGCCCTGCTCTGTGCAGGGAGGGGGAAGTGAGTGAGGATGTCTGTCTGAACTCTGCACTGACCCGAGTGCAGTGACATGGGGTGTCTGGATCCTGCAGTGACTCAGTCAGCTAACCCCGGGGCCTCTCTCTCTCTCTGCAGCCACTGCAAAGATGGAGTCATGAGCTGTGATAGCAGAGCCCCAGGTAAGGGTGGCTGGAGGGGTGAGGCCCTTCTAGGGGCTCCACATGGTGAAAGAGAGTGGGGAGTGGAGCACTGATCAGGCTGTCGCGAGCCCACTCCAGGTTTCGCCCTACACTGGGACTTCTGTATTCCTTGCCCTCTTGGCAAAGACTCCAGTTTGGAGCGTGGCACCTGAAACCCTGTCCCAGCCTCAGCCCAACCCTAGTGGCTGTCCCTGCTGCTTGCAGAGGAGAGGCGGAGACTTTGTCTTCCTTCAGGGCAACCACCTGGGGCAACCACGTTGAGTATCTGGGCAGTTTCTTGACTTCCTTTGGGTCCCAATTTTCTCTGTCTGAGCTGTCATGTATCTACTGAGGTGGACTCTGCCCAGGACAGTGCTGGGTGTGGGGTCACAGAGGTGGGCAGGACAGCCTGGGCTTTTGAGACCCTCCTAGGCAACAGAGATAGGGATGGGGTGGAACAGTCGGGGGTCAACCTTTGAGAGGCTGGGAGGTGGGGTAGGGCCTGGGGGCTGGAGCATTCAGGGAGGGCTTCCTAGGATAGAGGAAGGGATCGGAGAATAATCATACAGTAGGTGGTTAGGAGCAGGGCCTCCGGAATCATCCAGCCTGGGTCCACATCTTCCCCAGCACTCACTTACTGTACAGCCCTGGGCAACCCACCTTACTTCTGTGGGCCTTCATTTCCTCTTTGGCATATAACCTGGATTCCTGCATCCTCCCCGTGTTTTGTGCATAATCCTGGAAGCGCTTTTCCTTTGGTCACTTCTGGCTTTGGATTTCTGGCTCTTTGGAACTTTTATCTCACCTCCTGTGCCTATGCCTTTCTCTCTGGTTCATCCCAGTCTGGGCATGGAACTCAGCTCCGTTTTATTAATTTTCATAAAAAAGATCACTCACACAGTATGAATGTGCAGGGCAGATCTTACTGACGGCTCAGGGAGAGAGGGCGTGTTCATGTCACAGAAATAGTGGTAAAAGGACTGTGACTGTCTTTGTCATTCAGAGTCCTCTGGCCCCCCTGCCAGACTGGTCATCCTCTTTCTAGCCCCTCTCCTTGTCCCTCTGGGGCACTTCTCACTTTATGATGACTTTGGGGAGGAGGAGAAGTGGCTTCACTCCTTTATTTGGAAAAATGGGAGACGATACTACTTCCTAGAGTTGTTGCAGGATTCAATATAATGATGCAGGGGAAGCGCCTGGAGCAACCTGGTATGGGGGACGTGCAGCGATGGGTCCTGGTGACCGTGGTCCCATTGTGTGACAGACAGCACAGATCCATCCCTCCCTCTGTGAGGCGTACCTGGGAAACCAAGCAATGTCCAGCAGCAGCCAGGGCGGGAGGAGGCTTCTGAGCCCATCTTTCCCTTCATCCTCCCGCTGCTGTCCCTGTAGCCCAGGAGCCCATACAGAGGCCCCAGGGCCTCCGCTCCCATCTTCTTCTCTTCCAGCTGCTGCCTGCCCAGCAGGCCAGGTCTTCGTGAACTGCAGCGACCTGCACACAGACCTGGAGCTGAGCAGGGAGAGGACGTGTGAGCAGCAGCTGCTGAACCTGAGCGTGTCAACCCGTGGCCCCTGCCTCTCGGGCTGCGCCTGTCCCCATGGGTAGGTACCCATGGTGTCGTGGGCCCGCAACTCTGAAGGGTGGCAGAACCAAGGGTCACAGGGTGGAGTAGGGGCAGGGAAAATCTCACATGGCCTTGTAGGAAGGCACTGGCCCGGGCTGGCCAGCCACAGCCATAATGGCCAGAGAGGAGTCTGGGAAAGAGGAGGGGCTGGTGATCCAGCCTGGAGCGTGACCTGGAGGAGAGAGCCCTGGCCGCTCATCTGTGAAATGGAACCATCATCACGCCTGCCACCGTAACAGGCTGCTGTGAGGAATCAATGAGCTCATTCAGTGGAAGCACTGAGTGGGGTATCTGGCACGCTGGGTGCTGCAGTGGGTTGGAGACCACTGGAGAGGAAACCCAGGTTCAGCTCTCAACTTCTTCCTCTGCACAGTTGTGATCAGAGACCTCAGGGGGAGGGTGATGCCCCTAAAATACTCAGAAAAGAAGACCCCACCCAGAGAAAACTGTCTCATTCCCAGGTCCCCCGAACCCTGCCATTAAAGCTGTGAGAGCTGCATGAGTCAGGCTCTGTGGGCGTGCCTTGCGTGGGCTGTGTACACTGAGGTGGCCCAGGGCCTGCACCCAGCTCTGCCCGTTCTCATTCCCAGGTCTGGGCTGAGAAGACAGCTGGCACCTCATCCCGTGCCTCGGCAACACCAGACTGTGCCCTTCAGCCTATGCAGAGATTAGTGGCCTGGGAGTTGTGGCCCAGGCCTGGCAGCCAAGGAAAATGAGATGGAGGTCAGGGCTTCTAGGGTAGGAAGGGAAGGGGACAGTCAGTTGGAGTTTTACTGCTTCTAAGACACTTTGATGTTACTCCTTCAGTCTCAGAGCATCCATGATAAAGAGGTAGGGAGGACCATGATTCCCATTGTGCAGATGAAGAAATTGAGGCCAGGGGAAGGGTTTAGGGAAGTGGTGCTCAAATAACCACGACTCAAACCCAAATCTCCTTACTCCAAGCCCAGTCGCTGGCCCAGAGCACATGAGGTCCAGGATCTGGTCCCCTACGCAGAGATCATAATGTGGGTTGTGAGCCTGCCCCTTTCAGGCAAGAGTGCCTGAAAAAGAACCTGCAAGCGACCCTAGGCCTGACCACCTGCTGCCACTTGGGCCGCAGAGTGGCATGTGAGGAGTATCTTTGTCACTGAAGGCCCCTTGTGACACCATCCTGTGTGCACAGCCTGCCTCTCGGCCTGAGGTCAGGAAAAGCCAGGGTGTCTGCGGTCAGGAACCGAGGGTCACTCACTGCCAAGAGTGGTGGCAAGGCCACAGAGGCACAGTGGAAGGGGGGCCGGAATGGAGACTGGGAGACCAGGCTCTGGGCTCAGTTTGGCCGATGACCCATTGTGTGCTGTATCAAAGGCTCTCTAAGGAGCTTACACACATGCCTCAGGGGCTTGTCAAGGTGAAATTGGTACAGTCTCAATTTGTAAGGGAAGGGCAGGCATTTCCTACCATCCTGGAACATCCTCTTGCTGGGATAGGGCTCCCAAAGATGCCCAACCATCCTTAACAATCCCTACCCAGGACCCTTGGTAACCATGATCACCTCTGTGTATGAGAGTTCCGACTGTCCGGCCGCCATGCCCTTCTCCATAATGTATCTAAGAATCTCCAAAGAACGGTCTGTGGCTGTCTGTGCACCTCTATATTTCTTTGCATCTGGGGTCTGAGCCAAGGGCCCTGGGGCCACTAGGCAGTGAGGCACAATGAGCACAGACTCTGGAGTCAGGCTTGAACCCTGGCTCTACCACTTCCTGACTGAGTTAATTAATTACCCTGAATCTCAGTTCCTTCATTTGTAAAATGGCACAGAGTAAACACTATGTGAGCAGATAGCATTGTTTCTTCTCATCTAGATCCCATGCATTTGCAAATAACCTCCCTGAGGGGTACCTGGAGTGAGAAGGTCCCCTACAAGGTAAAGAGAGGGTACTTTGCAAATTGAAGGCTCCTTGAGGACCGAGGCCAAAGCCTTGAGTCTTCCCCATTATGGGCACACAGCAGGTGCTCAGAGATGCAGACAGGTCTGCTAAGGGCAAGGAGGGAGTAATGGGTGGTGGGCAACAGGCCGCTGTGAGGAATCAATGAGCTCACGCAGTGGAAGCACTGATTGGGGTATCTGGCACGCTGGGCGCTGCAGTGGGTTGGAGACCACTGGAGAGGAAACCCAGGTTCACTTCCTGAGGGAAGACCCCTCAGGGAGTGTCTGGAGACAGGGCTTGGGGCTGAAGGAGGAAGGCAGTGAGCCAGCCCTTCACTGGTATCTGATGCAATTATGGGGGAGAGAGGGGCAAGAGACCAATACGTATTGTGTTTCTACTAGGTGATAGGCAGTGTGCCCAGGCCTGTAAGATTCTCATAATGACCTTCGGAGGAAGCTGTCATTATTCCTGTTTTAAGCTTAAAAAAAAAGAGGCTTAGAAAGGTTACAGTGGCTTCAGGTAAAACGTAGTGAATTAAGCACGTGCTTTTTTTCTTTCCTGCTTCCTCCCACAACCACAGTGAAATGATAATGGGGTTAAAAGGTATAAATCCCAAGGGACAAAGAGAGAAGAGTGGAGAGGTCAGTAGTTTTTGAAGAAGGAATGTGGGTGGATGTGTAGAAACTGGCCTTCCAGAGGGGAAGGCCAAGGAGAAACAAATTGTACATGCATTTTGCAAAATAGTTTGGCAGTTTCTTATATAAACATGAATCTACCAGAGCACCCAGCAGTTCACCCTGAAGTGTTCATCCAAGAGGAATAAATAGAAGGGAGCGTGGGGGGAGGGAGACAGGCGGTTGGGTTGCAAGTCTGTGCAAGGAGGAGTTCAGCCTCCAGATCCCCTACTGCTTCCACTGGGGTCACACCACTACCCCAGCCCCATCCAGCAGGAGAAAGGAGAGTATCAAGAGAAACCAAATCAGAGACTTTGGTCTTGGAGGCACCAGGAGGGGTGAGATGCATCGTGGAAACAGGGAGATTCAGTGAAAACAAGTGGAATCCCAGCAAATGGAGACTTTTGCCTCCCAGCCCAGAGATGAAAGAGATTTCTTCTCTTGAAAATTGGCTGGGCCAATAGAACGACACAACAGAAACTGACATTTTGGGGGTTTCTCAACAAAATGGTGGGTCCTCCTTAAATAAGGAGCCTCCAGTCAGCTTTTGGTGCCTCACTCTTTTTTTTTTTTTTTTTAGGAAGTGATGCATAATTTATATACAGTAAATTACACAGATCCTAAGTATACCGTGTGTTAGGCTTTGACAAATTGATACCTGCTTATAACCCACACTCCTGTGAAGATATAGAACATTTCTGTCACTCAGAAAATTCCCTAATGTTGGTGCCCTATATATTCCCTAATGTAGAATATATAATGTTTATCTATTCTAGATACAAGACTTTTGTCAGTCCTTTCCAGCCAGTTCCGCCCCCACCAGCATTGCTCTGCTTCACATCAGCATAGACAGGTTCTGCCTGTTCTAGAACTTCATGTAAATAGAATCATACACTATATACCCATTTGGGCCTGGCTTCTTTTCCTTAACTCTTGAGGTTGATCTACATTGTTGCATCTATCAGTACTGTGTTCCTTTTTCTATTCCAGTAGTATTCCATTATATGGATGCACAATTATTTATCTGCAAAGGCTTTATATATAATAAAATGTACCTATTTTTAGTGTATGGTTTGATGAATTTTGACATCTATGTATATATCATCACAATTAAGATATATAACATTTCTATCACCAACAAAGTTTCCCTCATACTCCTTTGTAGTCAATCCTACCCCTGTTAGTGCTAGGCAGACACTGGCTTTTTGTCACATACAGTAGTTATTTCTGTTCTAGAACTTTATGTAAAAAGATCCACATATATACAAACACACACACATACACACTCACAAACTTTTTTGGATCTGGATTCTTTAGCTCAGCAATAAAGTTTTCAAGATTCAAAAAAGAAAACAATTATTTATCTGCTCAAACATTGATGGACATTTGGATTGTTTTCAGTTTGGGACTATTTTGACTAAGGTTGCTATTTATTTCCTTTGGATGAACATTTCAGGGTGGAAATGCTGGGTCCTAGGATAGATTCATATTTATATAAGAAACTGTCAAGCTGTTTTTCAAAGTGATTGGACAATTTTACACTTCCAGTGTGAGAATCTGACTGTTCCACATCCTCTTCCAGTGTTTGAGAATCTGACTGTTCCACATCCTCTTCCAGTGTTTGAGAATCTGACTGTTCCACATCCTCTTCCAGTGTTTGAGAATCTGACTGTTCCACATCCTCTTCCAGTGTTTGAGAATCTGACTGTTCCACATCCTCTTCCAGTGTTTGAGAATCTGACTGTTCCACATCCTCTTCCAGTGTTTGAGAATCTGACTGTTCCACATCCTCTTCCAGTGTTTGAGAATCTGACTGTTCCACATCCTCTTCCAGTGTTTGCGAATCCGGCTGTTCCACATCCTCTTCCAGTGTGTGAGAATCTGGCTGTTCCACATCCTCACTAACACTTGGTGTTTTCAGTCTTCTCCATTTTTGTTATTTCAGCAAGTACATGGTCCTACCTCATTATGGCTTTGATTTGTATTTCCCTAATGACTATGAGTACTTTTCCATATGCTTATTGGCCATTTGTGTATCTTTCTTTGTGAAGTGTCTGTTCTGGTCTTTTGTCCATTTTTTAATTTGGTCTTTTTCATTTGATTGAGTTGTAAAAATTTTTTATATATTTTAGATACAAGTCCTTTGTCAGGCATATGTATTGCAAATGTTTTTTCCCAGTGTGAGTTTGCCTATTTATTTACTTAACGTGCCTTGAAGTATCTAAAAACTCCTGATGAGAAATTTTTAATTTGGATAATGTCTAATTTTTTTCTTTTAAAAATCTCCTTCATTTCTGATGATGTCTAATTTATCATTTTTTTCTTTATAGTTAGTCCTCAAGGTTGCAAAGATATTCTCCTATGTTTTCTTTTAGGAGTTTTACAGTTAAATGTGATGGATTAAATCATTAATTTATTATTATTATTATTTTTACAGACAAGGTCTTGCTCTGCTGCTCAGGCAGGAGTGCAGTGGTGCCATCGCAGCTCACAGCAGCCTTGAACTCCTTAGCTCAAGCGATTCTCCTGCCCCAGCCTCCTGACTAGCTAGGACTACAGGTGTGCACCACTATACCTGGCTAATTTTTTAAATTTTTTGTAGAGATGGAGGTTTTGCTGTGTTGTCCAGGCTGGTCTCAAACTCCTGACCTCAAGAAATCCTCCCAAAATGCTAAGATTACAGGTGGGAACCACTGCAACTGGCCAGTTTTACAATTTTAGCTTTTACATTTAAGCCTATGACCTATTTAAAATTATTATATTTTACACATGTTGCAAAATGGGGTCAAGGTCTATTTTATTTTATTTTTTGATGGACATCCAGTGGTTGTAGCCCCATTTTTTAAAAAAGACTTTCATCTCCCCATGTAATTGCTTTGGCATTTTTGTGAAAAATTAATTGGCTGTATACACGTGGGTCTATTTCAGAACTATTTTCTGTTCAATTGATCTATTTGTCTGTCTTTATGCCAATATCCACTCTCTTGATTTATGAAGCTTTATAGTAAGCCTGGAAATCAGGAAGTGAGAGTTCTTCAACTTTTTACTTTTCTTTCAAAAAGTTGTTTAGGTCTTTGCATTTCCAAGTAAATTTAGGATCACCTTATCAATTTCTACCAAAAAAAAAAAAAAAAGCGCCTGAGATTTTGAATGAAACTGTGTTGAATTTATAGATCAATTTGGGGAGAATTGGCATCTTAGCACCAGTAAGTACTCCAAACCACAAATATGGTATTATTTTCTTGTTTATTGGTCTTCATTAACTTCTCTCAGCAATATCTCATAGTTTTCATGTAAAGGTTTACACATTTTTCATTGAAGTTTTCATAGGTATTTGCTGTTTTTGTTGATGTTATAAACTGTATTATTTTATTAATTTTCCATTTTTTAATTGCCACAATATAGAAATACGGTCGATTTGCACATATTGAACTTGTATTCTGCAATCTTGCTAAATTCATTTATGAGTTCTAGTGGCTTTTCTTGGGCAGATTCTTTAGGATTTCAGTAAGTGATCGTGTCATCTGTGAATAAACAGTTTTACTTCTTTGTTTTAAATTTTTACAGCTCATATGTTTCTTGCCTTATTGTGCTGTATTGGACTTACAATACACTTTTGAATAGAAGTGATGGAAGTAAAAATCATTGCCTTTGTCTTGTTTTGGGTAAAGCAGTCAGTCTTCTACCGTTAATTCTAACATTTGCTGTAGTTTTTTTTTTGCAAATGATCTTTATCAGATTAGGGAAGTTTCTTTTTATTTCTATTATGCTGCAATTTTTTTAAAAAATAATAAATGGGTACTGAATTGTCAATTGATTTTTTATTTATTTTTTATTTTTTTCTGAGACAGAGTCTCACTCTGTCGCCCAGACTGGAGCACAGTGCTGTGATCTTGGCTCACTGCAACCTCCAGGTCCAAGTGACTTTTATGCCTAAACCTCCAGGGTAGCTGAGATTACAGGCATGGGCCATCACGTCTGGCTAATTTTTGTATTTTTAGTAGAGAAGGGGGTTCACCATGTTGGCCAGGATGGTCTTGAACTCCTGGCCTCAAATAATTCTCCCACCTTGGCCTCCCAAAGTGTTGGGATTATAAGCATGAGCTACCTCACCAAGCCTGTCAATTGATTTTATTTATTGGAATATCATAGGATATTTTCCCTTTATTTTATAAATGTGGCAAATTACATTGGTTGATTTTTAAAGTCTTAAACCAGTCTTACATTCCTGGAATAAACCCCAGTTGTGACTGATGTGTTATTTAATATTCTATGGTCTGTGGTTTTCCATACTTGCAATGTTTTTGTCTGATTTTGTTATCAGATTAACGCTGGTCTTAGAAAATGAGTTGGGAAGTATGCTTTCCTTTTCAGTTTTTGGAAGAGTTTGTTTAAAACTTGTATTTATTTCTTCCTTAAATGCCTGGTGGAATTTACCAGTCTTGGAAGATTTTTAACTTCAAACTGAATTTCTTTCAAGGTATTGGGCTAATTCAGTTTACCTGTTCCTTCTTGGCTGAATATTTATAGTTTGCGTCTTTTAAGGAATTTGCCCATCCCATCTAAGTTGTCAAATTTATTCACTTAACATTGTACATAATATTTTCTTATTTTCCCTTTACTATCTGTAGAGTCTGTAGCATTGTCTCCTGTTTGTTCTAGATATTGGTAATTTGAGTATTCCTGTCCCTCTTTTTATCATTCAGTTTACACAGGAGTTTGTCAATTTTATTGGTCTTTTCAAAGAACCAGCATCTGGTTTCATTGATTTGTCTCTATTGTTCTGTTTTCTATTTCACTAATTTCTACTCTTATCTTCATTTATTTTACTACTTACTTTGGATTTAGTTTGCTCTTGCATTTCTAATTTAGAACTTTGATTTTAATCCCTTCCATTGTATATCCTGACCTGGACGTTCTGGCCACTTCAGAAGCCCTGAACCCCATTTTCTGTCTGCTCTTCTCAGTGAGACATCGTGCTGTGCTTGGATTCCATCATCCTGTACTGTAGTCCAGAAAGTGCCTCCAGGCAGAAAATCTGGATACAGGAGCGACTAACAAGGGACTCCTTTCAGTATAATGCCTATAGCACCCTTTCTTTTTACCTCCTTAACCCATGTGCTTGTATTCTTTTGAAAAATAAAATAGGAAGGTTAAGTAACTTGTTTCAGGTAGATCCTGGATTTGAATGAAAAATTATTTATTGTCAAAGTTTGTGTTCTTAGCCCTGCCCCAGGCTGTATCCTGTTGATGCCTGGATCTAGCATGATGCTGTGGCCTGAGAGCTTTAATAAATGCCCTGAGGCATCCTTGGCTCCGGCCTGGGAGTGGTCAGATTTCATGGAAACCAGACTAGAAGATGGCAGTGCTGAAGCTTTGGGGCCTGTGATCTGAGAGCTCCATGAACAACCTGGGTAGGAGGGTCAGCACCCATATCCATGGCCTGTTCATTAGTATACAACTAGTGCCTAAGGATCAGCTGGCATCCACTTGGCCACTAGGGCTATGGCTGGTAGAGATAAACCTCGCTTCTTGATGGATGACAGAGACTTTCAGGCTGGACCTAGTCCGTTACTGGTTTTTCCAATTACTGAGGTCCCTCTGAACCTCACTGGGCAGCAGCAGGATGGGCAGTGAATACACAGTCAGTCTCTTCTAGGGTAAATGCTGGAAGCCACCTCCGAGCATCCAGGTTGAGGCAGGGTCCTCCACAGATGGCAGCTATGGGCAGGGAGCTCTCCTGACCGCCTGCTTACTGTGTCCCTACAGTCTGCTCAGACACGGGGATGCATGTTTCCTGCCAGAGGAGTGCCCCTGCACTTGGAAGGGGAAGGAGTATTTCCCTGGGGACCAGGTGATGTCTCCTTGCCATACCTGGTAAGTGAGGGTCCCAAGCAGGCTTTGCTTTTTTGCTGGGAGGGGGCATGGATATGGGTGCATGATCAAGAGTATAGTCTAGCATTCCCCTTTCGTTATGTTTGTATTCATGTTGTGTGTTTGTGTGTTGTGTGTGGTATAGGGGTTTGTGTACACATAGGAGTATATGCATACAAAGGAATATTTTTGTTTTTACATAAATATGTTTGCTCAGTCATGTATGTGAATGTGTATACATGCATATTTGTAACCATGACAATTTGTTCGCATATTTATATGAACATATGAGTGTGAGTGCAAATCCAAAATGCATATGTGCATATGTGAACATGCATGTGCATGGATGTATATAAAAAGACGGGCATTCACAAACTCAATATGTCAGTGAATATATACAATTAGAAATTTGTATATGTAGACAGGTGTGTTTATATATACTTTTGTGCATATGGAGGCATTTAAAAATGTGTGCACATGTATGTGAAAAGTGTGGCTATATGTGTAAAATGGCTATACGTATTTGTATTCACATGTAAGTGTAAATATCTATGTAAGTATGCATTGTGTTTGCTTGTGAATAGATACAGTCTTGTGTATGAAAGTATGTGTGAGGGTATTTGTTTAGTAATGTAAGTATGTGTATGTGGGATTGTGTGCACCTGGATTGGATTCTATGGAAACAGACTCGGGGCTGGTTCTGCAGGGCCTGTTCTGGGACACACAGCGGTGGGTAGGCAGTAGATAGACTCAGCTTTCTGATAGAGAGAATGCTGGGGGAGGGGATGAGAAATTATAAATGTGCCCTGATGCTGGAGAGTAAAACCAGTCACTGTTCCAATTTCGAGAACCAGCTAGGGGTGGCCTGAGGTGAGCAGGAAGCCCCTGGCACTGGAACTCCAGGGCCCAGCAGAGAAGCTCAGAGAGGTTCTATCTCAGAGACCCATCTGGGTAGCTGGAGCATGGCCCCCAGTCCCTGTCCCGTGCTGGGATTGAAACCACCCTGTTCCTCTGGCCTAGAGGAAGGCCATAGTGTTTCTTTCTGTGTTAGAAGCAGGGTCACGGTCAAGCCCATCTGCTCCAAGACTGGTTTCCTCAGATACATCAGAGGGCACTTGTAGGGTCGGAGCCCTGGCTGTCTGACCCCAGAAGTCCCTGGGTATAATGTTAAGACACAGACCTCTGCACAGGCTGTGTGCTCGTTTTTTTTTTCTTGGGATTTTGTGACTGTGGTGAGCCAGAGCAGACCAGGTATGCCAGGCACATCAGGTGAGAGACTGGGGATGGCTGGCCTGGATTTGCCCAGGGGTGCTCAGGCCCTGAGATGGATTCGCTTCCATCACTTCACTAGACTCCAGACACTGTAGCAGCACCCTCACCCTCAGGCAGGGGATAGCTGAGTTACATTGAATCCTCTCCTGTGAGTGCATTGTGCTCATAAATCAGAACCAAGGCAGAGGTGGTGAGGAGTCTGGAGCCAAGGCCGAAGAGCTGGGATTATTTAGAATTTGGAACCCTGACTCGAAGAGGCATATGCCTTCATAGGAGAGGCTGACTGGCCATAGGATGGGTGTCCTCTCTTCCATGGAAAACTAGGAGATAGACGGGCAAGTTTTTACTTTTTAACTCAGTTGTAAAAGTTCTACCTCCTAATACACGGACAAACCTCGACATTTGCTCTCGAAGGACCTGCCACTGTGGCCCAGATTCCAGCTGCTCTCCCATGGGGAGGTGGGTGCTGGAGATGTGTTGCGCTGGTGTGACTTGAGCATTTGCTGTGATCTCTTTACCAGGAGGGAGCCCGGCTGCCCATCTCTTCCCAGCTCTGCGTTCCATGTCGCCATGGTCTGCAGCATGGTCAGCCACAGTGGGAGTATTTCCAGCATTTATGCATTTATGGCTGAGTCGTAGGTCATGTAGGTAGGTGAATGACAGGATGGATACACATACTTAGGAAGCCGCATGGACTCAGTGCATGACTGAGTGTGTCTATGGCACGTGATTGGAGAAAGCCTACCCCTCATTGTTGCTGTCAGACACGGAGCCCAGGGTCATGCCCCTTTACTTCCAAATATTTTGGCACTGAGCTCTGTGACTCTTGCCAACTCTACTCCTTCCTTACTTCTTGGAGATTTTGGTATCCATTTAGAGGTGCTTCTAGTATCTTCCGACATCTCAGATTCTTCATCCTCTCTTGCAAAGATCTTTCTCCATCCTAGTGGAGTGAGGGGTCATCTTGTAGATGTTGCCATTCCCAACAACTCACCCAGCCCATATCCCAGTGAGTCTCACCTCACCTTCTGTCTTTCTACTCCACTCCCTCTCTGACTCCCTCAATCCTGCAACCCCACAGGGATTTCTCATCCATGGTCCCTACCACCTCTCTGCTGCCTCTCACCCCCTCAATGTCTCCCCTTCCCTTTTACCTCAACCTGTGGTCCGGAACCATATTACTTCCTTGAATGCAGCCCCACTTCTCTTCCTCCTCCTGCTTTGCCCTACTTGTTTGGCAAAACCACAACCCTGGTGACATCCACACCTTTACTTCCTTTGTACCTGCATCCATGCAGCTGAATGTGACTGGAGGGATGCGCAAAACCCCACTGCCAGCTCTCATTTTAAATTCATGGGCTCAGAAGGGTGGAAAAGGCCCTTAAAGCTGATGGGCTCTCGGACTGTATTTCCTGGGTCTCCTTTGCTCTTTCATCCCGCTAGATAACTATTCCACTCCTTCTCTTCTCTCCTTAAAGCCCTGACACCTCCTTCCCTCTCATTCTCAGCTGATGATCCTGCTTCCTATTTCCCTGAGAAAATTAAAGCCATGAGAAGAGAACTTTCCAAGCTCTATACCCAAGTATTTTGCCTGTACAACAGATGAACTAAGTGTCCGTGTTCCTATCTAAAGCCAATTTCTTCCCTTGTCCTCTGGGTCCTAGCTCCTCACTTGCCCACCCAAGGGCATCACTGCAGCATCTCTCCCTCTTTTCTCCCATATAAGCAATTTACATTCTCTACTGGCTCATCCCTATTGCATAAAAATATATTGTTTGAAAAAATTCCAACCTCCTAGAAACTGCTCCATTTCTCTGCTCGCCTTTTATTGCAAAACTCCCTGAACACTTTTTCTATACTTGCTGCTTCAACTTCCTGTTCTCCCATTCCCCTTTAAGCCCTTTCAGTCAGGCATTTTCTCCATCATTCCATCGAAACTATTCCTACTAAGGTCACCAGTAACTTCCATATTGCCATATCCAGTTTTCTTTTCTCAGTCCTCACCTTCCTAGACCCGTGGGCAACATTTGACACAGTTGATCACTTGTCCATTATTCCCTCCTTCTTGATACTTTCATTCGTGTGGCTTTTGGGACACTACCTCCTCTTGCTTTTTCTCTGACCTCTCTTCCTGTTCCTTCTCAGCTTCCTTCATTGGTTCTTCCTCTTCTCCAACATCTTGATATTGGAGCAACCCAAGGGAACTCTCCTCCTCTGTATTTATACTCACTCTCTTAGTGAACTCACCCAATCTCATGGCTACAAGGCCCATCCATAGGCAGAGGACTACCAGATTTCTACCTGTAGTCCAATCCATGCTTCTCAACTCTAGGTTCACACATCCAACTGCCTACTTGACATCACCATATGTATGTCTAATGGAGGTCTCAACTTAACATATCCAGAACAGCACATCTGATCTTCCCCTTCAAACCTGCTTCTCCCTCAGCCTCCCCTATCTGAGTTGATGAAGACTTCGTTCTTCTAGTTGCTCAGGCCAAAAAAAGCTGGAGTCAACCTCGTGTCTTGTCTCTCACTACCTATATCCAACCTGTCCACAAATCCCTTTGGTTTTACCTTCATAATACACCCAGAATCTGACAACTTCTCAGTCTCTCCACTGCTGTTACCCTACTCCAGGCTGCCATCATCTCTTCCCTGATGTGCTGCAGTAGCCACTCAACTGGTCTTTCTGCTTCCCCTTGACCCCCTTGAGCTTAGGCTCAGTACGGTAGCCAGAGTGGAACATAAATCACATAGTGTCATTCCCATGATCAAGTCTTCCAATGCCCACCCCCTGCTCCCATTCCTAGCAGGAGCTAACCTTCCTATAGTGGCCCTATTGGACCCATGTCACCTGACCCTCCATTGCCCCTCTGAATTCCTCTTCTACTCTCTTGCCCGTACACTCTCCATTTTAGCCATGTTGTCTCCCAAGTGTTCCCCAGAGCCTTTGGAGAGGCTGTATCCTTTGTTTGGAACAACCTTCTTCCAGATGCCCATGAAACTAACTCTGTCACCTCCTTTACATCTCTACTCACATGTGCCCCAACCACCCTATTTAAAATTGTAACCCACTCCACCCACATTCCCAGTGACCTGTATCCTGCTCTCGCATAACACTCATTGCCTTCTAATGCACTATAGTACATACTCGCACTGCCTTATTACTTTTTATTTAGTGTATCTCTTCTTCCTCTAGAATAAACATTCCCAGAGGCAGACGGTTTTCTTTTTTTGCTGTTTTATTCATTGATGTATCACAAAATTTTGGAATAATGCCTGGGGTATGGTAGGCACCTAATATTTGTTGAATGAATTGGTAAGTGAATGAACGGAGCGGTAAAGGGAGTATGGACTTTGGAGTTAAATAGATCTGGGTTAAATATCAGGTCCATTACTTATTGGCTGTGTCTTGTAACCTCTCTGAGCCCTGGTGTCTCCTGCATGAAATCACAATCTTGCCCTTGAGACTCCTGTTATAGGTTGGTGTTTGTTGACCCCTTTGCCAAGGGAGACAGTGCGCGTGCATTCGATAGGCCATGGCTCTGTCATGAGTATTCAGGTATGGGGTGGGTGTGCTCTACGAGCTGGTCTGGGCCTGTGTGTTTCAGTGTGTGCCAGCGGGGCTCATTCCAGTGCACCCTCCACCCTTGCGCCTCCACCTGCACTGCCTATGGCGACCGACATTACCGCACATTTGATGGGCTCCCGTTTGACTTCGTGGGGGCATGCAAAGTGCACCTGGTCAAGGTGAGTTCCCAGATGTTTCTGCCCAGCTGGCTCCATGCAGACCTGTCAGGGCACCGTGGTGCTCTGGACTCCAGTCCGATGCAGAATTGGGTGGTTGGGAATCTAAGCCCTGAGTTGGGGCTGTCTAGAGACTAGAAGAAGTGCTGAGATGCAAGCTCAAGGCTGGATGGAGTTCACCAGTCCCGAGGTACCACACTGCCGGTCTGCTCACTGTTATAATCTTGCTGTATTGGGTCCCAGTGCTTTTTTCTGTCTATAATAGCAAGAGCCAATGCTTTTTGAGCTTTTATTATATACCTAGGGGTCTATTGGGCCATATTTTGTGGATTATTTCACTTAAATATCACAGCAGCTCTGCAAGGTAAAGTTTATGGATCCCATGGTATAGATGTAACAATTCAGGCTAAGGGAAGTCAGGTAACTTGCCCAAGGTCCCCCATCAGTCAGTGGTAGAGCTGGAGTCAAGTTTGACCAAGAAATCTGACTGGAGAGTTGGTGTGCTTAAAGGAGTCACAGGTTATAATTTTCAGCTCACCTGGAGGAAGAAAACTGGTGATGTTGGGGGCACAGTGAAGGCAGGATCCCTACCCCAGGAGGAAGGGGCACTGCCATGGTGGAGGAGTGTCACAGACACACCCAGGGGACCTTGGTTTTGCTAATAGCCTATCTCATCTTATAAGAGTGACATCAATAATAAAAATAACATATAATAATAACAATGCCAAAACCTTTTATGGAAGGAATCCTATCTACAGGGCAGGCACTGTACTGGGGTCTTTCACATAACTGCAGTAAATCCCCACGAGATAAAGATTATTGACCTCATTTTATTTAAAAAGTTCTAAAGGTTACTGCAGTGTATATTAAAAACAAATATTCCCCTTCCCATTTCTTCTGTTCCTGTCTCCTGTTGAATAACCACTCCAGTCGGGGATGAATCCTGCAAGACCATTTTTCTGTGAGACATGGACACACACACACACGCACACACACACACACACACACACACAGTTTGTTTAGTTTATGTGAATAGGATTCTACAATGTGCTTTTTTCCCTTAATAGGATACCTTGGACTTGATTTCATATAGTTTGTACACACTTTTTTCTTTTGAACAGCTGTGTAGAATTCTACAGAATACCGCCCTCTAGTTTGTTTTATTTTTTCCCCATCGATGGACATTTAGGTTGTCTCCAATATTTAAATGCTGCAGTGAATACCTGTGTGGATGTATCCCCAGGTTCTTGGCAGTGGAATTGCTGTATAAAAAGCTATGTACATTTAAAATATTCGATGCCAGCAAATTCCCCTTAAAAAGCTTACACTAGCATCAAGGATGTATGTGAGACAGTGCCTCTTCCCCATACCCTATCAACACAATCATCCCTATTGTATATTTGTTAATACATAAATTCGTCAGATATTTTGGGGAGTCACTACATGTTAAGCACTACACTAGGCATCCAAAACCAGAACAGCTTCAGAGAACAGAAGTTGCCCAAAGTCACACAGCTCAGCAAACACAAAGTAGAAGTAGATTGAAAGCCGCTCCGGAGTGCGTGTTCCTCTACCTCTGTACCTCTCGGCAGGATCTCTTTTCTCCCTTGTTTTATTGGACTCGCTTATTCTCTCCTCAGAGCATGTCAGATGTCAGCTTCTCTGTGATTGTAGAGAATGTGAACTGCTACAGCTCCGGCATGATCTGCAGGAAATTTATTTCCATCAACGTTGGGAGCTCACTCATTGTCTTTGATGATGACTCTGGAAATCCTGTAAGGCCCAGTGCCTGTGAAGGTTGTGTAGACAATTTACAGGTTACCAGGGGTTGGGGCAGAAGAGGGCTGAGGACTGGCTTCCTTACCACAGCAGTTTCTCTTGGAGAGCCACTGAGTTAGGAGCCCAGACTGAATTCCTCTTGGCCAGGGTCGGGAACACAGAGGCCAATGGCAGGGTATGAGGGAGGCAGAGGCATTGGTGAGGTCCTGGCTGCAGGCATAGCTGACCTGGGCACTGGGAGGCACTTGGGCTCAGGAGTGACCATCTCTGTCCCTCTAGAGTCCAGAGAGCTTCCTGGATGACAAGCAGGAGGTCCACACATGGCGAGTGGGATTTTTCACACTGGTGCATTTCCCACGGGAACACATCACCCTCTTGTGGGACCAGAGAACCACAGTGCACATCCAGGCTGGGCCTCAGTGGCAGGTACTTACATGAACAGTGACCCTCTGCTCCTGCTTGGGGCTGAGCCAAGCCCTGGGTGTCCTTGGGTGAGCTGTACCCTCTCTGAGGAGCCAAGAAGAGCATGCCTCTGTTCTCTCCTCCACCCTGCTCTGGGCCCCTTCTCCTCTGACATTGCTCCATCCCTCTTCAAACTGTGACCTCAGCAGTGACTTCTAGGTCCATGATAGACTCCTGGGCTCATGGGGATCCCTCTGCCTGTGGCTCACCCCTGGCATGCCTGCAACTGACCATGGTGTCCTCTCTCTTTTCAGGGCCAGCTGGCAGGCCTCTGTGGGAACTTTGACTTAAAAACCATCAATGAGATGAGGACCCCGGAGAACCTAGAGCTAACTAACCCCCAGGAGTTTGGCAGCAGTTGGGTTGCAGTTGAGGTAAAGCCTCTCCTCCAGGCTGGCTTATGCCCCTCACTCAGATGGGCACTGCCAGCACTGAACCTGGCCCCAGGTCAGGGAAGAGGGATGCTGGTGTGAGGTTTCTCCTGCAATATTCTCTCAGCCTCTGACTGCATCCCTAACCCTAGACTCTGTCCTATGGCCCAAAGATCATGCATCATCTTGTCTCACAAATCCAGCTGCCCACCCTACCCTGGACCAAGCCCTGGCAGGGTGGTGGAAGGTTGAGCAGGTGATAAAGTCTGTCCCAGGAGAGATGGTCACTCATCATGATGCCCCCCGGTGCCTGGAACTAGGTCTGACACAGAGAAGAGACCAAGAGAGACTGAGGAGGGTTGAGGCAATCAGGGAAGTCTTCCTGAAGGAGATGAGACTGGTGCTGGCACTTAAAGTTTGGGCCATGCTTAAATAGATGAACATATCAGAGATAAGATCTCTGAGAGGAAGGGCAACACTAGCATAGATAGAAATGAGGGGGTCTGCCCCAAGGGACAATCTGAGAGATGTCCAACTGAGGCTGTCAATCTGTGAGCTGTGGGGGAAACAGCTCCGAGTTGAGAGCAGGAGACCTGGGTTCTTGTTGGGTCATCTATTGACTTTCTGGGTGACCTTGAGTACATCCCATCTCTGCAATCCTCTGCAAAGAGAGGGGACTGGGCCAAGAGAGAGGTGATGAATAGATTTCACTTCATGTGACAACTCTGATTGGTCAAAAGAGGCTGCTTGGGAGCTATATTGAGAAACATCCAAGATCTGTGTCAAGCTCAGCTGGAAGGAGGACTGTGATCGATTATTTATGTCTGCCATGAGAGCAGCAGGGGAGAGTGGTGATGTGAGTGTTATATATTTGCCTTTCCTAGACTTAGTGATCTTAATGCCCTGCTGGGAAGTACACGGAGATGAGCTTATGTAGACTGGGGTAGGGGGAGCAGTTGGGCATGTCCTGGAGCTCAACTGTTCCAGGTGGGACAGGGCTGTTTTCACAGACTCTGAAATCCTGAGGTGGGACAAGGCTGTTCCCACAGCCTCTGAAAAGTGCACCCTAACACACCCCCATTTTAGAGAAGCTCAGTGGGTGACTAACCCTTATTGTCCCCACACCCCCATACACATCATATTTCTCTCTTGCTAATCCTATTCGGCATACCATGGGGTTCTCTAGTGAAAATGTAGTCTAAGGAAAGAGATTCAGCAGACATCGGACACATCTGTATTAGTTATCTACTGCTATGTAACAATTTTATGAGACCTAGTGGCATTAAACAACACTCATGTATTATTTCAGTTTCTGTGGGCCAGGAAGTTAGGACACGGCCTGACTTGGTTCCCTGCTTAGTGTCTCACAAGGCTGCAATCAGGGTGTCAGTCAGGGCTGGGCTCTCATCTGGAGGCTCCACTGGGGAAGGAACTGCATCCTCACCTGCTCACATGGTTGTTGATTACATTCAGCTCCTTGCAACTGTAGGACTAAAGGTTCCATTATTTTGGGGCCAGCTTTTGGCCAGAGACCACCCTCAGCAACAAGAGACCACTGACACTTCCATCCATGTGGGGTCCCCCAGCATGGCTGCTTGCTTCCTCACAGCCAGCAAGGGAGAGACTCCAGCAAGATGGGCTCTGGGATCTCATGTTGGGAATTGTGTGATCACATACACATGGCCATGTCCATCCCATCACCTGAGCCATATTCTGTTGGTTTGAGGCAAGGCATAGGTCCCTTCTACACTCAAGGGAAGGGGATTTTACAAGAACATGAATATCAGGAGGCAAGGATCATGGCGGCCACCCTAAAATCTATGTGTCATGTCAGGCAACAGGCATTTGGCAAATAGGGAGGTCAACAGCCCTGCCTTTGCCCCTCAGTGCCCAGACACCCTCGATCCTCGGGATACATGTGTCCTGAATCCTCTCCGAGAACCATTTGCCAAGAAGGAGTGCAGCATCCTGCTCAGTGAGGTGTTTGAGATCTGCCACCCTGTGGTGAGTGGACCCCAGCCTCGGCTCCTCCCGAGCACCCCCTCCACCTTCCTGGGATCCCTTCAGCTCTCAGACTCCCCCATGTCTCAGAGGAGACAGCTCAAATCTCCAGAGAAGATCTGCCTCTGCTGTTCCACTGCCTCCAGTCGGCTCAGATGAGTCCGTCATATTTCCCCAGATGACCAGGCACAGACAACCAGGCAAACAGAGCTTGTGCCCTTTTCAAGCTCATCTTGATCTGGCCCTTCCTCCTTATCATGAAGTTCTTCTAAATGGTGGACCCAAAGCCCTCATGCTGAGGCACCACCTATTGCCTGTTCTGCTTCGGTGCATGCAGAGGAGGCTGGGGCTCAGCATTGCATGGCACCCTGCAAGCCTTGAAGGCTGCCGTCAGATTGGCCTTGGCTGTCTCTGGCCCTGGCTAGGCAGTTCAGGCTCTACCCCTGTTCAGCCACTCTCGGCTCCTGGATCAAACAGGCCAGACTCAGGAGAGAAGAGAGCTTAGTTCTCAAAAGTGGGCATCTGCCTGGACCATGGAGTTCTCGTTTCCTTGTACTTCTCCCTTCACATCTCATGAGACAGGACAACTCACCCTGTCCTGTGGTCCCTTCATGTTGGTGCTGGTAGCCATCAGCTAACAAGCTGCGGATCTGACATTTGGGATCTGTCCTTTGACCTCTGACTTCTGACCTTCTCCAGGTTGATGTCACTTGGTTTTACTCAAACTGCCTGACGGACACATGTGGCTGCAGCCAGGGTGGTGACTGTGAGTGCTTCTGTGCCAGCGTCTCTGCTTATGCCCACCAGTGTTGCCAGCACGGGGTGGCTGTTGACTGGCGAACCCCCCGCCTCTGCCGTGAGTGTCCCAGACAATCACCCGAGGGACAGAGTGTCCCCTGTGGGCATACCTTAGGGGTACTGGCAGTCTGTCTAGCATTTACTGAGTACTTAGAATGTACCAAGCACCAACTGCTTTGGGCATGTTATTCATTGAATTCTTACAACTACCCTTTGAAACAGGGCTATGTATTTCCTATTTTAGTTGAAGAAACAGCTTAGAGAGAGAGATCAAGTAACCTGCTGAAGGTTAGTGGTGGAGCCAAGGTTCATCCCTAGAGAGTCCAATGCGAACCCGTGCTCATAGCCACTTTGTTAGAAGAGTCAGGAGCCTAGACCCAGAGCTACCACTTGTAAGCTGTGTGACTTCAAACAAGTCACCCAACCTCTCTGGGGCTCAATTTTCTCGTCTGAGAAACAGGAATAGGCCTGCCCCCAGGTTGACTCTGAGGACCAAATGGGGTGATGAATATAGAAGTCCTTTGTCAGCTGAGATTCGCAGGTCCCATAAGAGGCAGCACAGATGATCAGTTTATTCAGAGCATTGGTGGTCTGCAAATGCTTTTCATTGCATACCCCATCAAGTAAAATCATTTTGTGCACATACATATGCATACATAGATATGCATCCATAGATATACTCTTCATGTAAAATACGTAGACATATTTAAAAATTAATATTTAAAAGGTGAAAGAAAACATAAAGAAGGCTAAATTCTTCATTTCTTATTTTTTATTTATTCGCGCACACCAAAGGATTTTCCTGGTGCAAGCACCGCGCCTTGGGGTGTGATGGCCATTACACAGCCTTGTTCTCTGGGGTCAGACTGATTGAGTTCACACCCAGCTCCACCGAGTTGGCCTGGGAGTCTCTTCACCTGTAATAGAGGGGTGAAGATAGCTGCATCTACCTTGTAGGGTGCTGTGAGGTTTAAACAAGGCATTGTGTGTACAGCACTTGGCACAGTGACCTATGCTAATGCGGAGGTTGTCATTTTTTCATGGACACCTGGGTACTGACATGTCCTGAGCCCTGACGCCTGCAGGCAAGATGCCAAAGGAAGAAGGTGGAGCAGAAGCACACTTGCTGAGGGTCCACTGCGTGCCAGGCCTTGTGCCTATGTGCATTACTTCATTTAATATTCAAGACTAGGGGGAGGTGATTGAGGTGCTTACCTGGGGTACAAGGTTTGAGGGGGCACCAAAAATGCAGTAATCAAGAGAAATAATATTTTGATGTAATATTTCTGTAAAATAAAAATTGCTGCAAAAATACTGTGGTGAACAAACTTTCAAAGGCTCAATAGTATTAATGTTTCCTTTGGTCTCAGTCTCTACTCTGGCTCAGTGGGAGACTCAGTGGGAGACTGTTAATGATCTTGTCTTTATTTTTAAATTTTGATATTTTATTTATCATGGTTTTTTTTGCATTAATTTTGATGTCTTAAAATATTGCATTAAAATAGTATTTATCTTGATTACTGAGATTTTTGGTAGCCCGTTAAATTTCACATCCAAGATGAGCACTTTGCCTTACTCTGGTCCAGGCCCTGGCAGATCTATGGGGCAGATGCCAGTAGCCGTCCCACCTTAGAGGAGGGCACTAAATTTCACTGACGTTAAGTGACTTGGTTCAGTATGCACAGTTGATGAGTGAGGGACGTGGGATTTGAACTCAGGTCTAACTCTAGAGAGCTGGCTTTTTAATGACTCTTGTTGGCTACCACTCCTTGACTGGGTACACCCTGGAAACCAGAAACTTGGCAATTTTCTAATTTTCTGGTTCAGCCTTCTGAGTCTGCAGATGGAGGGAGAGGCAGGCACGTGCCCGCAGCCACACGGCGGGCCTGTCTCCTGACTCTACGTGCTCTTTCTGGAGGGTGACCCCAGATGCATTGACCTTGTGGTCTGGGGTGTGGAGTGAGTCGGTGGCTCTCTTCAGACCATGCCTACGTGTGAAGCATGCTGCTCCTAAGCTTTATCCCAGGTCTATCTGCCTGGCTCTTCATGGCTTTGCTGCTGGCTTTAGGGGTCTCCCGCAAGGTCCCGGGCACTCCCCAGTGGACTGAACATCTGCAGCTGAGGGGCCGGGGAACAGGGTGTGGTGCTGGAGATGACCACTAGAGGGCGCGCTGAGCCCACGCTTGCAGGAGCTTCTTACAGCTTGGCTGGTGGAAGCGCCTCTGCAGTGCAAGCGGCTTGAAGAAGCCGGTGATGCTGGGGGCTCCTGGTCCCCTTCCCACCCAAGGCTCTTGGAAGACCAACCTCCGTCTTGTGCTTGCATCCCTCTGGGGGCCTTCTGCAACATTTCTGATTAAAACTCCCACCCCTTGGTTCTAATCCTGCTCTTTGGCACCACACAAAATACACCTGCTTCTTTCCAACATTCATTCATTTGTTCATTTACCTGACACATCGCTGAGGTGCCTACTGTGGGCCAGTCTTTGAGCCTCATGCTGTCGGCCCAGAGAGGAGCCATTCTATTTACTTCACTTAAGACATTTGCATCCATGACCATCCCCAAATCTTGACATGTGGGAGGCAGGCCAGGCCCAGCACTTGGGGAAGAAGGGAGGCTGGGATGCTGGGGGCCTTGGCTCTGTCTGTCTGTTCCAGGCTCTGGGCTGGCTCTCAGGACGTCCCTGTTCTCTCTCTTTCAGCGTATGACTGTGACTTCTTTAACAAAGGTAAGACCC
Organism: Macaca fascicularis; assembly: GCF_037993035.2. Taxonomy (NCBI): domain Eukaryota; kingdom Metazoa; phylum Chordata; class Mammalia; order Primates; family Cercopithecidae; genus Macaca; species Macaca fascicularis. The sequence goes on along the minus strand of NC_088388.1, from coordinate 48,182,582 downwards.
TCCTCCCCACGCAGAGTCTAAGGGGCCCAGGCACTGCCAGCCCTGTCCTGATGCCACACAGCATCAGCCATCCCAAGGTGCTGCTGGCCCTGGAAGAGCCCTGACCTGGGCTGGGAGGGCCCCCATCATGCAGAGAGAGCCCTGACAGTGCAGGGCCCAGGGGTATCCTGCACCTCTGTCCTCAGCAGTTCCTGCAGCCCCTGTCCCGGGCCCAGGCAGGCCGGCTCCCAGGGACTGTGCTCGGCAGGGCAGCCCCACCAGGAAGGAAAAACCCCATTCCCACCAACTCGCCAGCTCCTCCACCTTCATAATCTAGCTCATCAGAGCCACAGAACATCACCTTGGGTTCCCCGAAGATTTGCTTTTGGCAAAAGCAGACACAAACTGCCCTTTCTGAGTATGAGTGGAACAAAACATGTGGCCCGACACATTCATCTTCAAACTCAACCAAGGTCGCAGGATTCCGGCAGACGCTCTGACATTTAGATTAACGAGGGTGCAAACACAGGTCATAACCAAAGACCCAGGGGAGGTTAATGTCCAGTTTAGAGCCAATTCATCAATTTAATCACCAGGATTGGGTAGGTGGGATAGAGAAGGGCTGCCCAGGAGTAGTTTTTAGCACTGAACTTCATCCAGTTGGGCCAGGGTCAGACCTTGGCAGAGTGAAATGCTCATCTGGTCCTCCGTGCTGTTCGCCTTTGACTTCCACTCCCCGACCCACCTCCAGGGACTGTGCTGCCAGGAGCAGGCCTATGTGGGCAGAGGCCCAGGGCTTTGTCCTCAGTTGCCTGCATTATGAGATTTTGGCTTGAGCGTGGTGGGTGAAGTGGAAGAGAGAGACTGGAGACAGGATACCATCTGGGGACCTGTGAGATGAGGCCCAGACCAGGGTGTAGCATGAGCATCCACAGGACTGCAGTTCTGCCAAAATACTAGTGCCCAGGGGCTCTTGATGGCCCCAGAACTTCAACTGGTAAAGGGATGAGCCTGCAATGGGGGATCTGTGGTCCCTGGGAGAGACAGGATCTGTCTGACATCAGGCAAGACATTTCAGCAAGATGAAGCTGCTCCGTTTTCTCTCTTCCGTGGCATTTTGGGTGGCAGTAACTGGCAAAGGACAAGCTGTTTCTAGCATCTTCCACCTACCCACCCACCCACTCACCCATCCTTGCTCCGTTCTTCTACTAGCATTTGGTCTGGTCCTGGCCCGCTGGGTGCTGGGAAGTCATTGGTCCCTGAGTCCTGCCACAGCGGTGTGCGGAGCGGGCTCACGCCGCCTCTCTAGCACCCATTGTGTTCCTAACTCCTCATTCAGTTGGTAGTTTCCAGTTGACCCCTCGTGGGAGTGTTTACGCCATGGAAATCCGAAAACCTACAAACCACTTTTTTTTGTTTGTTTGTTTGAGAGCTCGTTGTTAGCCATTTGCCAGCACAGCACTGCTTGTCTAGTGGGGGTGACAGATGTGGACCTCCCATCCAGATCCTCATCCGAAGAGCTGTAACTAGTATGTGCCATGCTCTAAGAGCTGGTGGGACACAGAGGAGGAGGGACAACATTTGCCGTGTGGCAGGAGAGGGTGCAGGGAGAGCGTCACAAAGAGGTGACATTTGAGCTGGGCCACAGAGGTTGAGTAGGCGTTTGCCAGGCACAAAACGGGGAGGACTACTCTGAGTGGGTGGAACGGTGTGATGAGATGTGAGCTGGGAAATAACACCACTGCTCCTTCCAGAAAGAGCAAGAGAAGTTCAGCATGGCAGGAGCCAGGGCGTGGGGGGAGTGGGGAGGTGGGCAGGGGCTGAGAGCTGAAGGGCTTCTGAATTCAAGCTGGGCTCTTTAGATTGTGTCCTGAGGGCCATGGAGAGTCACTGGTGCACCCCAGCAGGGGGCATGGCTGGGAGGGCAGCTCAGCAGCCGTAGGGAGGAGGCATTGGAGAGCGGGGACACAGCAGAGGCAGGAAGATCCCTACAAGGTGATTGTCCAGGAAGCCCATGTTCTGTGCCAACCTATACTGACAACCACAGGAATGATAAAGACTCAAAAGTGATACGTGTTTGAAATAATTAGATAAACACTAACATGTTTATCGTCCCTCAGGCCTGGGGTGGGCAGAAACCTGGTCTGCTGTCTTCTTCCCGAGGGCACCTTGAATAGAGCAGTGGCTGTAATGGTGAAGTTTCAGGCAGTGGGAAGGCTGTGGAGAGACACTGGGGGGCCCAGGTGCTCCCTGTGGGTGGCCTTCTTCCCTGGCTCTCTGTGAAGTGATTCAGGCACTGTGCAGTGGGTCAGTTCCTTTCAGGGGCTGGCAGCCTGGGAATCCTGTCCCTTCCTTCTCAGGGTCATCAAGGTCCCTGAGCTCTGGGATGAAGGACGCCATCAAGAGTTCCTCCTTGGTAGCTTGCTCTCCCACCCCACTGCTGCCAAGGGGTGGGGCAGGAGGTATGGGAAGTGGGCAGGCAGGGGGGCCAGGCTGCTCACGGGGCCTCTTCTCTCCAGTGCTAGGTAAGGGCCCCTATCAGCTCTCCAGCTTGGCAGCCGGTGGTGCCCTGGTGGCCATGAAGGCGGTGGGCGAAGACATAGTTCTAGTGAGGACAAAGGATGTGGCGCCAGGGGACATTGTGAGCTTCCTGCTGACAGCTGCTCTGTACAAGGCCAAGGCCCACGGTAAGGCCCACCTCAGTCCCACTCCAGCTCTTCTGGGAGGGAGGAGGGTGCTGGAGGAGGGGTGAGTGCTGAGGCCCTAAATATCTGTAGTGGCAGGGGAAATGGGGGCTCTGACAAGTGCCCCTCTCCCAGTTGAGATGTTTCTTCTAGGTCAGCTTCTTCTCTGCAGACACTCTCCATCTGCTCCCCTAACCTCCAGGGCAGCCAAGGCCCAGGTGTGCCTCTATACCTTGCTGTATGCAATAGCTGTTCCAGAAAAGCCAAGCAGCAGCTGTCCCTCCTCATGCTCCTCCTCCTCCTTCCTCCTTCCGCTCTCACCCTCCCCCCATCTCTCCCTTCTTCCCTCCTCTCTTCCCTTTCTCTCTCAATGTCTCTTCTTGCCTCTCTCCCTTTCACTGAACCCTAATCCCATGCCAAGCACAGAGCCGGGTACTGGGAAATCAGGGATACAAGAGACACAGTCCCTGCGCATCAGAAGCCCACAGTCCCATCAGGGAGACAGACATGCCCAAAGGCAGTCACAGCACCTGTGAGAACACTGGGGAGGGGCCCCCAACTCAGTCTTAGAGTCAGGAGAGGCTTCTTAAAATACAGGGTGTTCCCCTGAGAGCAAGAAGGAGTCTGGAAGGGAAACTTCTTACTTACTTAGTAAGCTAAGCTCAGGAGTTGGGACTTTATCCTGAGGGCAATGGGGAGCCATGGAAGGGCTTTGAGGAGGGGAGGGGACATCCTGGCTCCTGCCCAGCCCCAGGCATGGCCAACATCCCTAGCTGTAGGTGATGTTCATGGCGGTGTGAGCCTGGGGGAGGTAGGTGGTACCTGGCAGAATCATGTAGCTGCATAAGAAAGCCTGGGAGTGAGGAATCAGGGACTGGGCCACAGGAGAGCCAGAAGCACCACCCCCAAAGACAGCACTTCCTCCCTACACATTTCTGATCCCCAGATCCGTGCGTTCCTGCCTGACAAAGGTGTCACCACCTTCCAGATGTGGCAGGCCATCTGCTTAGTGAGGCTTTTCTGTTCTCCATCCAGTATGTTAGTCTAGTAGGTTATGTGTAGTCCAGAGGGGGTGTTGCCTTTCCACTAGGTTTATGGGCATGCTAAGCAGGTCCCTGGAGTCACCTGGCTTTAGAGGATGTCACTGGGGGCAGGATCCCAGAGGCACTCCAGTCCAGGCTCCATCTCAGAGTCAGGCGTGGGTCTCATGGGCCCAGTGGGGACCCAAGCTCCTCCCTCTCCCATCCCATACTGCTTCTCCTGGGCTGTACCCAGGGTCCTGGGCAGCCAAGGAAAGGTGCCTTCCAGGTGGGACCTAGGGTGGCTGCATGGAGGAGGTGTCCCTTAAAGGATGGAAAGATGGTTATGCGAAGAAGTGGAGAGCAGGAAATGTCACGGAGGGGAGGACTCAGCAGTCACCGAGGCCCAGGCTTCCCACTCTGGGGAGTCACCACCACAGCCTGACAGAGGTCCCTGGGGTGCTAGTGTTACCTGAAGATTTTTTTGGGGGGGAGGTTACTTATTTATTAATAATCATATGTTGCCCTTCTGTAGGACTTCTCATGTATCGGCACCGTTCTAAGTGCTTCATGTGTAGCAACTCATTTAATCCTCATGACAATCTTAGGAGGTAGGGACTATTATTTTCCCAATCTACAGATGAGGGAGCTGAGGCCCGGAGAGGTTAGGTGATTTACCTAGGGCGCAGTGCTTGTTAGTGACAGGTGCCAGCCGTTTGGCTCCAGAGTCTTTCATTCAAACTCCTCTGCCATACTGCCTTCCAAACCGAGGCATTAAAGAAGAAATACAGAGGATGGCAGGCGAAGTCAATCGAATATTTACAGTACAGCCCCGGACTCTGCACCTCAAGGTCTCTGCCCTGTTAAGAGGACAGCAGGGAAAACAGTGGAGAAGCCTTGATCCAGGTCAACCCTGTCTTCATGAAGGAGGAAGCCAAGGCCCAGGGAGGAGAAGTGACTTGCCTGAGGTCACGCATCCCGTAGAGCAGGCTGGGGCTAGCACTCAGTGCCCTACCACGCTGGGCTGCCCATGCCGGCGCCTGCATCCCATGGGTGGGGCTGGCCCTGTGGCGGTGAAGATGCTGAGCTCTGGCCTCGGCCTGCCTGCGTCCAGCCCTGCCTCCCTCATCCACTGTCAGTGTGACTCTGGGCCTCTCTTCCCTCCTCTGTAAAGTGGGAATAGTAATATCACCACCTTTTAACCTCTCACAGCAATGTATTCTCTCCCCACCCCACAGCTGCCAGGATGGCAAGCTCCATGAGGGCAAGAATTTTCATCATTTTGCTCCCTGTTGTGGCCTCAGTGCCTAGAACATGGCCTGGCCCACAGCAGGTACTCAGTAAATATTTGCTGCTGAATGAGGGAATTTTTCACTTCACAGGGTTCTCGTAGGAATTTTATAACCTGCAGGCAAATGGCTTGCTCAGCACAGTGCCTGGCACGTAGTAAGTCATGTGTAAACAGCAGCTGTGATTATTAACATGAATAATGAAGCCTGTCTCCGTTACCTGCCATCTTCTCGCAGCTGCCCAGGGAGGTGTAACAGGGACACTGTCGTCCCTCCTGGGGACACAGGGGACACATGGGAGGGGCTGAAGATGCACCCGCCCAGCACCATGCTGTGCCAGGTGCTTCACACACACCTCATTGATGATCCCTCCAACAGCCCAGGCATGAATGTGCTTGCCCACATCACAGCCAGGGTGGTAAGCTGGAATTCCGGCCCCGTGCTCACCCCCTGCGCCTGCTTGTGGATTTGGGACTTGAGGAGACCCATAAGGCCCTGTGCAGGGGAAACTGCCCACTGGGCATCAAGCCGCATGCCCTAGAACTGGGCAGTTATGGAGACCGGAGAGGGAGGACAGAGACGAGCTTTGGGTCTCTAGGCAAGCTCTCTCTGGGACTCTCTCCCTATCTGTGAGTTGGACGAAGGGCTGCCAATGCTGGCCCTCTGGGATCCTGTGAGAAGCAAGACCAAGCCGGGGACCCTATAGCCTGACAAATCACCAACCCCCAGCCTGCCCCACATGTCCAATGCAATGCAACCATCAGGGCAGCTGCCTCTGTTGTATTCGCTGCTGGATCCTGGGTATCTAGAATGGTGCCTGGCACATTGAGGGCACTCAAACATGTTTGCAGAAGGAGGGAAGAATGGAAAGAGGGGTGCAAGGGGGACAGAAGGAGATAGTTCAGTTACCTTCCCAAGGCTCAGCAGTTGGGGTATCTCTAAGCCTCCACTCGCCCTCAGGCAGAGACAGTGTGAGCAGAGGGACAGCTGGCAGACAGAGTAGGTGGGCCGGGGGCCGGCGTAGGCGGCAAGGCCCGCTGGTCTTCAGGCGTGCTGCCGTCCAGAGTTGTTGAGAGAGCAGATGTGTGCCAGGATGCTGTCCCCGCAGCCCACCAGTCTGGACTTCTGCCTGCACTGACCCTCTCCGTGTGGTTCTCTGCAGACCCAGATGTGGTATCCCTGGAGGCAGCAGACAGACCCAACTTCTTCCTTCACGTCACAGCCAACGGGTCTCTGGAGCTGGCTAAGTGGCAGGGCCGTGACGCCTTCCAACAGCATGCCTCCTTCTTGCTGCACCGGGGCACATGGCAGGCAGGCCTGGTGGCCCTGGAGTCCCTGGCCAAGCCCAGCTCCTTCCTCTGTGCATCGGGCCCGGTGCTGGCCCTGCGGCTGTACGAACACACAGAGGTGTTCCGCCGGGGCACGCTCTTCCGCCTTCTGGGTAGGTGACCCCCTGCCATTGCCCTCGGCCCCTTGGCCCTCTCAGTCCACTGCTCTTCCCACCCTGTCCCCACCTCACCCTTCCAATTGCCCCTAAGAGGCAGAATCCTCCTTCTCTTGGCACAGGGGGCCACATGGGTGCCACCCTGACACGAGAGGTGGCCCGGCCTCCATGTTAACGGCCTAGGGAGCCACGGACAGTGTGCTTGGGGTCCAGCCAATGTCCTGGGTCCTGCCTGCTGCCACAGGCCATTTACACGGTCTAAAAATATAGCAGCCTTTGTGGAAGTGAGGGGAGGTGTGATTCTGGCTGCAGCACGCGTAGCCGCTGGCTCAGTTTTCTTGCTGTTGGGGTCACATGCCTGCCCCATGAGTTCAAGGACTGTCACAAGGGGGATAGGTCTGGGGACCAGCAGCCTCATCTCTGAATGGAAGGCCCAAGCCCCTGGACAGGGGTGGGGTGACTCCCCGAACTTCCACCGAGGCCAAGGGGGTCCAGGGCCTGCCCTGCCAGCTGTGTCTGTCCCCAAAATATTGTTCTCTGCCTAAACCCTGGAGTTTCTTTACTGTTTTCTCTGTCTTGCATGGGGCTTGGGGGTACTTGTGTCTGTGGATGGATCCATTTGCATGTACACATATGGAAATGTGTTTTCAGCCAGCCTCCTCATTTCATCACCCACCCCACCCAAGCCAAGGCTGGGTGAGCTCATTCTTCCCTTCAGCGGTTAGCGAGTCCGCCCTTGAACTTGACGTGGGACAGGTTTATCACCGGCCATGATGACAAGACTTGCTCATGATGGGAATATTTGTGTCCCTTTCTGGAAGACACTGGGGCATGAGCCCAGACTTTGAAGCTGGACAGCCTTGGGTTCAAATCCTGACCCCGGTCCTAGACACTTGGAGGAGAACCCCTATCTCCTTGACTTGGTTTCTTCACCTGTGGAATGGGGATATTTGTCTAAGTGTGCTGTGAGGACTGGCTGTGTCTCGTGGGCTTTGCCCAGGGCCTGGCACATAGTAGGTGCTCCCCAAATGTAAGTTACACTCTCCAGGCTTTTGGAAAAGCAGGTTTCTTCACAGCTGGCAGCAGTGTTCAGGTTAGGGCATCTGGAGGAGCTGCTGGTGGGGGCTGCTCCCTGGAGCCTGCTTCGGAGCCTACCCACACCTCCCTGCTCAGGCTGTGTGTTCAGAAACTGGTCACTTGTGCCGAGGTAGCCTGGGGTCTACTTGTCTGCCTCCAAGCCCCCCATAGGCTGCAGACTTTTCCCTCATTTGTCAAGGTGCTAGTCACAGGGCCTCTTTTGAGAACATCTCCTCTGAAAACCTGTCATTTTCCCAGCATCATCTGTGCCTGGGTTTCCTCTTCTCTAAAGTGGGGGTAATAATAGCACCTACCTCATAGGACGATGGTAAGGTTGAATGAGTAAATCCGTGTGAGATATTTCGGGTAGCACCCAGTGCTGTTTAAGAGTTAGCCCAGCTGCAGGGGCAGTGAGGGCGGTGCTCTAACGACCTGCACCCTCAGACCCTAAGAGGCTCTTCAGGGGGCCCTCTGGGAACAGAGAGGGCTGAGCCTGGGGAAAAGCACCTCCCTTGCAAGCTCTCGGGGGCCAGGTGCCGAGGAAGGCCTTGGGCTAGAGGGGAAGGGATCCCCCAGTGCCTTCCCTCACCCCGCAAAGGAGGGCCTCTTGCCTCCATGGAGGTCTACAATAGCTCTGCTAGAGGCAGGGCAAGGAGGAGGTTACTGTGTCCTGGGATGCGGGGAGAGCCTGGGCACCAAGGTCCCAGAGGGGCAGGGTGGGTGGCAGGGCATCCCAAGGGAGAGATCAGGGGTCCAGGCCTCTTCTTTGGCCACCTTTCGAAGCCTCACTCCAACTGCCAGGGCCAGAGCTTCCCTGTCCTCAGTCCTTCCCTGTCCTCAGTCCTTCCCTGTCCTCAATCCTTCCCTGTCCTCAGTCCTGCATTCAGTTCCCAGAGCCCCGTCCCCAGGATACCCCAGGCACTCACACCAACCACGGTGAACACAGTTTCTCCTTAGCGTGGTTTTTTCCCCATTCACTTTCCCTGCATGGCTCCATTTATCCCCTCCACAGAATGGGGCGACAGGGCTAAGCTCTGGGACTTCCTCTGTGTCTTCACCTGACCCAGAGTTGCTACCCCATCTCACTTTCTAGATGCCAAGCCCTCGGGGGCTGCCTATCCCGTCTGCGAGTGGCGCTATGATGCCTGTGCCAGCTCCTGCTTCCAAACCTGCCGGGACCCATGGGCAGCCAGCTGCCGGGATGTACCCAGGTGAGATGTCAGGGGCCGTGGGCATGGAGTCAAGGTGCGTGCACCAGTGTGTGTGTGCACTCACATACACTTGTGTATGAGTGTTTCACATGTTGAGTGTATGGGGATGTGTGTACCAGGATGACTGTCTTTCCATATATGCACATATGTGAGCATATGTGAGTATCTATTTGTGCATGATGTGCGTGCAGCAGAGCCTTGTGTGTGTTTGTGTGTGTACTACTACAACTATGCATTCATTGTACACAGTTGCATGTATGCAGGTGTTGTGTGCAGCTGTGTGCATGTGTGAGGGCGTATTCACTGATGTTTGTGGGAGTCTCTGTGGGTGTGTTTGCATGTATGTGTAAAAATTTAGGTGTCCTGCAAGGATGGAGGGGGTACATGAGACCACGTGAGAATGTGCCCAGGCCGAGACACATGTGAACATGTACATGAGTGTGTGCAGAAGTGTACCTTGCTTGTGTGTGTGTTTCCCTCTCGGTCTGAGGGGTAGAAGTGTGCAGGAGTGTGCTGCATACATACTGGGTGTGTGTGCTCCTGTACATGTGTGACAGCATCTCTAAGGAGGGTCATGTGTGTCTACATGTAATAAGCACATGTGTGCACACATGCGTGTCATAAGAAAGGATAAGGCCTGTGCTCAGTCGAGGGAAAAAGAGGTGGCTCTCCCTGTATTCCAGGCCACTAACCTGCTCCCTGCTCTGTCCTCAGGGTAGAAGGCTGTGTCCCTGTGTGTCCTGCCCCCAAGGTCCTGGATGAAGTCACACAGAGATGTGTCTACTTGGAGGACTGTAAGTGGCCCGGACTTCTCGTCCTTCCCTCAGATTTCCTCTAAGTCCCTAGGGTCTCATTGAGCAGTCATGCCTCAAAGCTCCCAGGTCCCAGAGAAGCAAGATCAGCACAGGGACCTTTGGAAAGAGATACAGGCAGAGGGGAGGCACAGGCCTCATCTGGTCTATTCGCCTCGTTTCACAGAGAGGAGAAATGAGGCGCAGAGTGGGGTCACATGGTGAGAAGGTGGTGCAGCCAGACTTAGACCTGAGGTCTCTTGGCTCTGGGGTCAGGGTCTGAGGTCGGGCAGAGTTCAGACCTGCTGACTTCTTCTGGCCGTCAGAAGCTGCCCTCACCCCATCACCAAGGGTGCCAGTCCTCAAGCCCCACACCACAGCCCTGCCCAGCGATGACCCCCTGGGGCAGCAGTCACCCCGCCTTCTGAGCCTCTTCTCTTGTCTCCACAGGTGTGGAGCCAGCAGTTTGGGTTCCCACAGAGGCCCTTGGCAATGAGACCCTCCCTCCCAGTCAAGGGCTGCCCACTCCCAATGACGAGGAGCCACAGCTGTCACAGGAAAGCCCCGGGAGCCCCACCCACAGGCCAGCCCTGGCCCCAGCTGCCCCACTCCCCACAGCCCTGAACCCACCAGTGGCAGCCACTGAAGAGCCAGTGGTGTATCCAGGCCCCACCCAGTCCACCCTGCAGCAGCCACTGGGGCTCACTGCCTCTCAACTCCCTGCCCGCCCCACAGAGGCCCCAGCCAGCAAGGGAGTGACTGCCAGCCTCCTGGCCGTCCCCCACACACCAGAGTCCTCATCCCTCCCTGTTGCACTGCAGACACCCACACCCGGCACGGTGTCAGGTGCCGTGGAGACAACAAGGGTGACTGTGATCTTTGCAGGAAGCCCCAACATCACAGTCTCCTCCCGTTCACCCCCTGCCCCTCGCTTCCCGCTCATGACCAAGGCTGTGACAGTCCGAGGCCATGGCTCCTTGCCTGTCAGGACGACACCCCTACAGCCCTCCTTGACAGCAAGTCCCTCCTCCAGACCTGTGGCTTCCCCTGGAGCCATCTCCAGGTCCCCCACCTCCTCAGAATCCCACAAGGCTGTGCTGACACCTGCAGTAACTAAGGTCATAAGCAGGACAGGGGTCCCCCAGCCTACCCAGGCCCAGAGTGCTTCAAGTCCCAGCACCCCTCTAACTGTGGCTAGAACAGCAGCAGAACAGGTTCCTGTCAGTCCCCTCACAACCAGGAGCGCGGAGATGGTGCTGTCCACAGAGAAGGGCGAAGCCGGGCACAGCCAGCCCATGGGCTCGCCTGCCTCCCCACAGCCACACCCACTCCCCACTGCACCACCCCACACAGCCCAGCATACCACCACGGCCACCAGGTCTCCAGCTCTGCCCCCAGAGACCCCAACTGCCGCCAGCCTGTCGACAGCTGCTCATGGGCTGGGAGCCACACCCTTCGTGTCCCTAGAGTCAATTGGTCCATCCCAGTTCCTCTCTGGCCTGCCTCCCGACACCAGCTTGCCCCTGGCCAAGGTGGGCACATCTGCCCCAGTGACCACCCCTGGCCCCAAAGCCTCTGTCATCACCACTCCACTCCAGTCACAGGCCATGACTCTGCCTGCTCAGACACTTAGCCCAGCACCGCCTTTCACTCCCGCAGCAATGACCCAGGCATACCCACCTGCCCACATAGCACCCTCGGCAGCGGGCACAGCTCCAGGCCTGCTGCTGGGAGCCACGTTGCCAACCTCTGGAGTCTTGCCTGTGACTGAGGGCATGGCCTCCACGGTATCTGTTGTCTCACGAAAGAGCACCACAGGGAAGGTGGCCATCCTATCCCAGCAAGTGTCTCTGCCCACCTCCATCTATGGCTCTGCCCAGGGTGGGCCCACAGAGCTCATGCCTGCCACGAGCCACCCTCTCACCCCCTTGGTGACTGAGCCTGAGGGAGCCCAGGCAGGCACAGCTCTGCCAGTGCCCACATCCTATCCCCTGAGCCGCGTCTCTGCCAGGACGGCCCCCCAAGACAGCACGCTGGTTCTGTTGCCTCAGCTGGCTGAGGCCCATGGAACCTCGGCAGGGGCTCACCTCGCAGCAGAGCCCGTGGACGAGGCCATCACAGAACCATCTGGGCGCTCAGCCCCAGCCCTGAGCATCGTAGAGGGTTTGGCGGAGGCTTTGGCAACCACCACTGAGGCCAATACATCCACCACCTGTGTTGTGAGTGATTTGTCAGGGTTCTGTTCCCCCTTATGTGACCCCACCCTTCATCCCTTCCCCCTTCCCTGCTAGATGGAGTTTTAGTTGCTATCCTCATTCCTGCCCCAAGCTCCTGGTCCCTGAAAAATTATCCAGTCTCCTGTTGGCCCCAATGCCATAGCAGGGTTCCGCCTGGCCTATCTAGGCCCTGGGGGGCTGATTGGATGGCCTAGTGTGATGCCCAGGTGACAATGTGTGTGCTGGTGTGTGCCTTTTGTGAGTCTGCTGTGTGCGTTTGTGTTCACATGTGTGAGACAGTATGAGCGCTTGTGTGTCTGCATGTGTTCTTGTGTGTGTGATGAATGGTGTTTGAGACATCCTCATGTGCATCTTTGTGCCTTTGTGAGAATCTGTATGTGTGTGTGTGTGCGCGTGTGCGCGCGCAGGCTTGCGCAGGTATGCTAGGGTTTCTGTGAGTGTGAACTAGTGTATATGCATGCCTGTGTACCCAGACCTCTCAGCGCAGGCCAGGCAGATCTGTAGAGGTCTCCAAGAATCATTCCCTGACCTCCGAGCTCACACTAAGCACAGCGCCAGGCCCCAGATGGCTTGTCAGTGGGTGGGGGGTGAGGGCATCTTTCCCTAGAAGGTCCCTTGCTCCACTAGGGCCTATATGTGGGAAGGATTGGGTGCCCTTATGGCTTGCAGGGTGGGCTGTAGCTCCTCGATGGGCACTCACACTTCCTCCACTCTGTACCCAGCCAATTGCCGAGCAGGACTGCGTCCGCCACATCTGCCTGGAGGGCCAGCTGATCCGCGTGAATCAGTCCCAGCACTGTCCCCAAGGCGCTGCTCCCCCTCGCTGTGGGATCCTGGGCCTCGCCGTGCGGGTGGGTGGGGACCGCTGCTGCCCACTCTGGGAGTGTGCCTGTGAGTCAATGGGATCAGCGGAGCCTCCTGCATCCTCCCTGTATCCTTACCCCAGCATGACCGCCACCCCTGATCTATGTGCCCCAGACTCCCCTCCTGTGGGACCCCGACCTGGCAGATTTCCTACGCTTGTGACCTCTGATCTGTGTAATGCCTGGTCTGAGCCACCCTCCAGACTCCAGGCCTCTGCATCCATCCAGGAAGAGGACCAGGAACCTGCCCCATCTTCCTAGGCGGCCTTGGTCTTGGAGACATCCACCGATTCTTCTTGTGCCCTGTCCCTCCCCCAGGCCGGTGCTCAATCTTCCCTGACCTGAGCTTCGTGACCTTCGATGGGAGCCACGTAGCTCTGTTCAAGGAGGCCATCTACGTCCTCAGCCAGAGCCCAGATGAAATGGTCACCGTCCATGTACTGGACTGCAAAAGTGCCAACCTGGTGCCTGCCCCATACCTCCCTCCCTGCTGGGGACTAGGAACTGGACTAGGATAAGAGGGGAGATGGAGCAGTGAGCCAGGGTTCCAGAGGCAAAGACAGATGTGGAAGCCCCCCTGAGCTCCCTCTGTCTCCAGGAATGGGCAGGGCCTCCCAGGTGACAGCTCCCTGGGAGGCTGGGGGAATAATTGAGTGGAGTGTGCTGCCTCCTGGTCCCAGCCTGTTCCATTCCCAGTTTGTGCCAGCTTCCTGCCATGTAGGAGGGATGGTACGGAAGTGCAGAGGAACTGGGATGTCACTCCAATGGTGTGGACCGAGGTCATAGGTGCTGGCTGCAGGGAACTCCTACTAGGATGTCCCCATAAGCCAGGTGGAAAGAAGTAGCTTCTTTTCTCTTCCTCTTCCTCTTCCTCTTCTCTTCTCTTCTCTTCTCCTCTTCTCTTCTCTCTTGTCTCCCCTTCCTTCCTTTCTTTCTTTTTCTCTTTCTTTCTTTCCTTCTTTCCTTCCTTCCTTCTTTCCCTCCTTCCTTCCTTCCTCCCTCCCTCCCTCCCTCCCTCCCTCCCTCCCTCCTTTCTTTCTTTCTTTCTTTCTTTCTTTCTTTCTTTCTTTCTTTCTTTCTTTCTTTCTTTCTTTCTTTCTTTCTTTCTTTCTTTCTTTCTTTCTTTCTTCTTTCTTTCTTCTCTCTTCTTTCCCTCCCTTTCTGGCCACCCTTCCTCCCTCCCTCCCTCCCTTCCTTCCTTTTTTCTGTTTTGGTCTGGACTTGCATGAGGTCAAATGGAACCAGAACTGTTCCATGGGATCCTGGGCACCATCTGCCCAGCCTGATGGGAGCCCCTGGCATAGTGCAGGGGGGAGTCAGGGGAGACTGTACTCACATTTGCTGTGCCCACTCACTTGGAGGGGGGCAGAGGACAGGGCTCTAGGTTGATGAGGGCTGGGTTCTCTCTGCAGGGACACCTGAACTGGCCCCCATTCTGTCTGGTGATGTTGAACGTGACTCACTTGGCCCATCAGGTCACTATTGATCGCTTCAACCGAAAGGTGAGTGCATCAAACAGCCAGCCTCCAGGGCAGGGCCACAGTCAGCTGAGGGGCAGGGCATCCAGGGGTGGAGGGGCTGTGAGGCTGAGTCATGATTCAGGGCAGGGATGGGGAGGGGACCTTTTTTTAAAAAATAATGCAAAATTAGGTATATTTGGAAGTGATTATAATTAGAATGCTTGTGGCCACTCCAATGTCAGGGGAGGAAGTATACCAGGAGGGATGGGATATTGTTGTGACAGAGAAAAAGTCGGAAAGGCAAGAGACAGTGGGTTTAAATATTTGTGGCTAAAATATCTCACTTTTGCAATTTTTACAAAAACCTATGGCCACATGAGCACATTACTACCAGGGCCCCTACCAAGAAGTGAGGAGCCCTGAATTTAAGCTTCATTGGCCTCACTAAGTCCACCTTTGTCAAGGAGGCCGGGGTATCCAACAACAGCCCATCTTCATACGGGCATCCTCTTCAGAGGGCCACCTTTGCTCCTCCCAACAGGTGGGCAAGGGGAACTGATCTATCGCCTCCTCAGGTCCCAGAGTTGTAACTCTTTCCCCACTTCCTGAGCCTCAATCTGCAGCCTTCCTTTTGGAATCTGCCCTTGAACACAGGGTGCGGCACATTTGTGGCACTCTTAGGAATGGGGTTTCAGACAGTAGATTTCCCATGGGATGGAGGCTTGAACAGAAAACTCCCTGAGTTTCATTTCTTAGTTTATAAAATTTTTCCATTAAAAAATTAACATATACTCTACATGCAGTAAAATTTACCCTATTTAGTATACAATTCTACAAGTTGTAACAAGCACTTACAGTCACGTAACTACCACCTCCAACCATGATATAGAACAGTTTTATCATCCCAAACACTACCTCCTGCCTCTTTGTTGTCAACCCCTCCCACACCTGCTGACAACCATTGTCTGCTGCCCCTATAGTTATGCCTTTTCCAGAATGTCGTATAAATTGACCAGAGTATATGGTGACATTCATCCACATTGTTGCACAGATCAGTATATTAATCCTTTTTCTTGATGAATAGTATTCCATTTTATGGATGTACCATAGTTTATCCATTAACCAGTTGAAAGATATTTGAGTTGTTTCCAGTTTGGGACAATAACAAAAAAAGTGGCTGTAAACATTTACATACAGGTTTTGTGTAGATAAAGCCCCCAGGAGTAGATTTCTGGGTTGAACAGGAAGGACGTATTTAGCTTTTCAATACTTGCCAAATTGTATTCCAGAGCGGGTACTTAGCATTCTCATCAGCAATGGATGAGAGCTCCAGGAGCTTCGCATCCTTGCCAGCACTTGGTGGTTTGTGTTTGTTTGTTTGTTTAGTCATTCTAATAAGTGTCAAATAGAACCTCATTTTGGCTTTAATTTGCATTTTTCTGCTTACTGAAGATGTTGAGCATCTTTCCATGGGTTTATTTTCCATGGTATATGCTCTTTGGTGAAGTATCTGTTCCAGTCTTTTGCACATTTTAAAGATCATGTTGTTGTATTGAGTTTTGAGAACTTTTCCTGTGTATTTTGGATATGATCCCTTTATCAGATATAAATCTAATTTTCCAGTGGTTTTCTATTCACCTATTAGTGTCTTTCAAAAGACCGAAGGTTTTTTATTTTGATGGTGTCCAGTTTATCAGTTTTGCTTTTATGAATCATAATACTGGTGTTGTACCTAATGAACCTGGCCCAAAGTCACACAGAATCTCTTATGTTTTCTTCTAGAAGTTTTATAGTTTTAGGTATTTATGTGTATGTTGCATTTAAGGTTAATTTTTGTAAGTGGTGCAAAGTATGAGTTGAGATACATTTTTCAAATGTGAATACTCAATTTTTCCAGCACCATTTTGAAGAGACTATTCTGTCTCCATTGAACTGTCTTTGAACGTTTATTTAAAAACCAGTTGGCCAGGGACAGTGGCTCATGCCTGTAATCTCAGCACTTTGGGAGGCTGAGGTGGGCAGATCATGAGGTCGGGAGTTCGAGACCAGCCTGGTCAACATGGAGAAGCCCCTTCTCTACTAAAAATACAAAATAAACTGGGCATGGTGGCACACACCTATAATCCCAGCTACTGCTACTCAGGAGGCTGAGGCAGGAAAATCACTTAAACCCGGGAGGCAGAGGTTGCAGTGAGCTGAGATTGCACCATTGTACTCCAGCCTGGGTAACAAGAGTGAAACTCTGCCTCAAAAAAAAAAAAAAAAAATTAATGTTTGGGAGTATTTATATACTTTTTATTTTGCCCTATTAATCTGTCCTTTCACTGATGCTACACTGTCTTGATTACCCTTACTTATTATTAAACCTTAAAATTAGGTGGTATTGTTTTGTCTTTTTTTTTAGAGACAGGGTCCTGCCCTATCATCTAGACTAGAGTACAGTGGTGCAATGATAGCTCACTGCAGCCTTGACCTCCTGGGCTCAGTAATCCCCGTACCTCAGTCTCCCAAGTACAGGACAACAAGTGTAGCCACCATGGCTAGCTAATTTTTAAATTTTGTATAGAGATGGGGTCTCACTATGTTGCCCAGGCTGGTCTCAAATTCCTGGCCTCAAGGGATCCTCTTGCTTCAGCCTCCCGAAGTGCTGGGATTACAGGTGTGAGCCACCGTGCCTGGCCTAGCTATTCTAATGCCTTTAACTTTTCGTAGAAATTTAGAATCAGCTTTTTTATTTCTACCAAATGTCTTCCTGGGATTTTGAGTTTCATTCAATATATAGATTATTTGGGAGAAGAATAATTCTTAACATTGGTGAGTCTTCCAGTCCATGAACATGGTTCATCTCTATTTTTTTATGGCTTCTTTGATGTTTTTATTTGTGTTTCGCAGTTTTCAGTGTGAGGATCCTACACATACTTTGATAGACTTATTCCTAAATAGTTTATATTTTTTGGTGCTATTGTAAGTAATTCTGTTGTTTTTGTTTTTCTTTCCAACTGCTGATTACTAATGCAAATGCAACTTATTTTTGCACATTGAGCTTGTATCTTGCAATGTTACTAAACTCAGTTATTAGTTCTTATATTCTTTGGGTTTTTCTACATAGGCAATTATGTCCTCTCCAAATATAGACAGTTAATATAGACAGTTTTATTTTTTCCTTTCCAATGGGTATGCTTTTAATTTATTTTCTCTCACCTGTTGCACTGGCTAGGACCTCTAGTGTGATGCTGAATAAGAAAGGTTGAGAGCAGTCATCCTTGTCTGATCTTAGGGAGAAGGCATTCAATCTTTCACTGTAAGGCATGATGTTAGTTGTAGGCTTTTCACAGATGTCCTTCATCAGGTTAAGAACATTTTCTTTTATTCCTAGTTTTCTGAGAGTTTTTTATTACCAGGAGTAGATGTTGAATTTTGTCAAATGCTTTTTTCCATACCTATTTGGATAATCACATTGTTTTTCTTTTTAAGATTATTAATTTGATGAATTACATTGATATTTGAATGTTAACCCAGTCTTGCCTTCCTGAAATTAACTTCATTTGTTATATTACCCTTTTTATACATTTTTATATCCTTATGATGGGTATTAGTCTAAATTTTCTTTTCTTGTAATATGATAGTTTACTATTGGTAGCAGAGTAATACTGGCCTCATATAATGAGTTGGAAAGTATTCTCCCCTTTTTAAGTCTCTGGAAAAGTATATAGACTCGGTAGTATTTATTCCTTAAACATTTGGTAGAATTCAACAGTGAAGCCATCTGAGCCTGGATTTTTCTCTGGGGAGATTTTAAAACACACGTTCAATTTCTTTAGTAGATGTAGAGCTATATTGGTTATATATTTCTTCTTTGGTAAGTTTGAGTAGTTTGCATCTTTCACAGAATTTGTCCATTTCATCCAAGTTGTCAAATTTATAAACATTAAGTTGTCCATCATATATTCTTGCTATACATTTAATTTCTGTAGGATCTGAATCTATGTGCCGTATCTAATTCCTGACATTAGTTATTTATGTCTTCTCTCTTTTCCCTGACAAGCCTGGCTAGAGGCTTATCAAATTTATTGTCCTTCTCAAAGAATGGCTTTATTGGTTTTCTCTATTATTTTTATGTTTTCTATTTCATTGATTTCTGCTATCTTTATTATATCCTTTCTTCTGCTTACTTTAGGTTTAATTTACTCTTCTTTTCTAGTTTGTTAAGGTAGAGGCCTATGTCATTAATTTGAGACATTTCTTCTTCTTCTTCTATTTTTTTTTTTTTTTTGAGACTGAGTCTCACTCTGTTGCCCAGGCTGGAGTGTGGTGGTATAGTCTCGGCTTACTTCAGGCTCTGCCTCCCAGGTTCACGCCATTCTCCTGCTTCAGCCTCCCGAGTAGCTGGGACTACAGGCACCACCTAGTTTTTTGTATTTTTAGTAGAGACGGGGTTTCACCGTGTTAGCCAGGATGGTCTCAATCTCCTGACCTCGTGATCCACCTGCCTCGGCCTCCCAAAATGTTGGGATTACAGTTGTGAGCCACCGTGCTCGGCCTCTTTTTCTAATGTAAGCATTTAGTGCTACAATTTTCCCTGTAGGTATTGATTTAGCTGCATCCTACAAGTTTTGGTATTCTGTGTTTTCTTTTTCAATCAGTTCAAAATACTTTTAAATATCCCTTTTGATTTTTATTTGACCCATGAATTATTTTAAGTGTTTTATTTAATCTTCAAATATTTTATAATTTTTCGGATGCCTTTCTGTTATAGATTTCTAATTTAATTTCATTGTGTTCATAAGACATAATTTATCTAGCTTAAATTCTTTTACATTTAGTAAGATTTATTTTACGCCCAAGAATATACTCCAAGTAAATGTGTATTTTATTATTGGGTGGAGTGTTCTATGAATGTTAATTAGGTCAAGTTGGCTGATAGTGTTGTTCAAGTATTCTAAATTCTTACTAATTTTCTACCTGTTTATTCCCAGTTATTGAGAGATTGTTGAAATATCTGACTATAATTGTTTATTTGTCTATTTCTCCTTGGAGTTTTATCAGTTTTTACGTACATATATTGAAATTCTGTTATTTAGGTACATAGCATTCAGGATTGTTGTGTCCTTTTGATGAATTAACTCTTTTCTTCTTAGGAAATGGCCATTTTGTCTTGGTAAAAAGTCTTTGTTCTGAATTACACTTTGTCTGACTTGCCTGTAATAGCTTCTCCAGCTTTCTTTTGATTGGTGTTAGCACGTATACCTAATATGTATATCTAAGATGTATCTTTTTTCATCCTTTTACTTTAACCTATTTGTGGCTTTTTATTTAAAGTGGAATTTTTGGCCGGCATGTAGGCTCATGCCTATAATCTCACTTTGGGAGGTTGAAGCGGGTGGATTGCTTGAGCCCAGGAGTTCGAGACCAGCCTGGGCAATATGGCAAAACACAATCTCTACTAAAAATATATATATTAAAAAATTATCCAAGCATGGTGGCACATACCTGTAGTTCCAGATATGCGGGAGGCTGAGGTGGGAGAATCACCTGAGCCCAGGAAGTTGAGGCTGCAGTGAGCCATGATTGCACCACTGCACTCCAGCCTGGGTGACAGGAGTGAAGTCCTGTCTCAACAAACAAACAAACAAACAAACAAACAAAAGTGGGATTTTTGCGGGGGGTAAATAGTTGAGCCTTCAGTTTTTAAAGATCCAATCTGACAATCTCTGCCTTTTAATTGGGGATGTTTATACCATTTATGTTTAATTTGGTCCTCAACATGGTGATGTTTATATATTGTTGCTATTTGTTTTCTGTTTGTGACATCTGTTCTTTGTGCCCTCCTTCTTCCTTTTTTTGCCTACTTTGGATTGTTTTTAATGACTCCATTTCATCTCCAATGTTGGATTATTGTCTGTACTTTTTTTTCTCCTTTAATGGTTGCTTTAGATATTACAGTATGTAATTTTACTTTGTCACAGACTAGCTACAAATAATATTATATTGCATCACATACACCATAAGAACTTTATAACAGTATACTGCTAATTCCTTTCATCAAGCCTTTGTGTTATTGTCATAAAATTTACTTCTATATTTATTATAAACTACACAGTAAATTGTTATTGTTTTTCCTTAAGCATTTAATTTATCTTCTAAAGATATTTTTAAAGCAAGGAAAGTTTATATTTACCCACGTATTTACCATTTTGTGCTTTTTATTCCTTTGTGTAAATCTAGATTTGCATCTGGTATCATTTTTCTCCTGCTTGAAAGACTTCCTTTGACACTCATGTAGTACCGATCTACTGGTGATAAATTCTTTCAGCTTTTGTATGTTGGAAGAAGTCTTGGTCTTTCCTTCATTTTTAAGAAATACTTTCACTGGGTATAGAATTATAGACTGATAATTTTTTCTTTCAGTACTTTACAAGACTTTGCTCCTGTCTTTTTTTTATTGAGGAGAAATTGACATAACATAAAATTAAGCATTTTAAAGTGAACAATTCAATGGCATTTAGTACATTCACAATATTGTGCAACCATTGCCTCTGTATAGCTCCAAAACATTTTCATCACCCCAAAAGGCAACCCCATACCCATTAAGCAGTTTCTTCCTATTCACCTCTCCTCACCATCCATGAACTGCCAATCTGCCTTTTGTCTCTGGATCTACGTATTCTGAATATTTCATATAAGTGGAGTCAGACAATATCTGTCCTTTTGTGTCTAGCTTCTTTCACTGAACTCCATGTTTTGGGGGTTCATCCACATTGAAGCATGTATCAATGCTTCATTCATTTTTATGGCTGGAATAATATTCCATTGTATGTATATACCACAGTTTGTTTATCCATTCATTTATTATGGACATTTAAGCTGTTTCCATATTTTTGGTTATTTTGAATAGTGCTGTTATGAAGTTCCACTATCTTTTATCTTGCTTATTTCTGATAGCTGTCATTCTTTGTTCCTTCATACATAATGTAGTTTTTTTCTACCCCTTTTTGCTGCTTTTATGATTTTCCTTTTATCACTGTTTCTAAGCAATTTGGTTATGATAGGCCTGGTAATTCAGTTCTCTTTTGGGGACTTCAATGACATGTGTATTAGGATACTTGAAGTTGATCCACAGATCACTTATGCTCTCTGTTCATCATTTTCTTGGGTCTTTTATTAGTCTGTGCTTCATTTCAGATAGTATTTATTGCTCTATCTTTAAGTTCATTAATCTTTTCATTTATAGTGTCTAAGCATATTAATTCCATTCAGTGGTTTTCATCTCAGACATGATGTTTTTCATCTGCACAAGTTTGATTTGGGTCTTTTCATATCATGAACATCTCACTTTCTTCTGTTTTCCTCTAGTTTCTTCAGCATGTATAGTTAAAACAATTTTAAAAATAACTTTATATTTCCTTATCTACCATGTGTGTCATTGATATTTTCTTTCATTATAGGTTGTATTTTCCTGCTTCTTTGCATGCCTGACAATTTTTTAAAATTGAATTCCAGACATTGTGAGTTTTGCCTTGTTGGATGCTGGATATTCTTTCATTTTATTTTTGAAAATATTCTTGAGCTTTGTAGTAGTTATGCTACTTGGAAACAGTTTGATCCTTCTGAGGCTTTCCTTTAAGCTTTGTTAGGTAAAGCCAAAGTAGCCTTTATTCTGAGTGTGATTTTATTCTTTATCCTACATACCAATTCCCTGCTACTAAAGCAATACCCTTCTGCATACCCTACCTTATACTCTACATATTAGGAGGTTTTTCTATTCTAGCTGGTGGTAGCCCCAACTATTCTCAGCCCTGTGTTAGCTCTGTGGATTTTTCTGTCTGTTCCTTTCAGGTGGTTCTAGTTCTGTGGATTTTTCTGTCTGTTCCTTTCAGGTGGTTCTTTTTCTAGTCTCAGGTAATTTTCTCACCTGCATACATTGATCAATATTCAGCTGAAAATTCAGGACAGGGTCAGGACAGGGTTGGAGGGGGATTCTGCAAAGCTTCAGAGCTCCCTCTCTCTCTTTCTCTCTCTCTCTCTGCCATGCAAACTCTAGCTACCTTGGCCTTTATGAACGTCCATCTCTTGTCTTCTAAACTCTAGGAAACCACCAGGCTCTGCCTGGGTTCCTGCTCCCTGCACTGCAGCCTCTAAACTCTCTAAGTAATAACCTTTGGCAATAATAAGGCTTGCCTCATTTGTTTCCATTTTTTGTTTTCAGGGATCACTCTCCTGCATTGCCAACTGTTCACATTGGAAAACTGTTGTTTTGTATATTTAGTCAATTTGTTTGATCATTTAAGGCAAGAGAGTAAATCCAGTTCCTATTACTCCACCTTCGTCAGAAATGGAGGCTTAAGTCCTTAGTTTTTAACCTTTTATTCTTTGTCCTTGCCTGGACTTCAAGTCCTGTGAATGCAGGCGAGGCTCCTCTCTTGGGCTTCAGATATGTATGTTTACTCCCAGAACTCAGAGAGTGCTCATGGATCATGAAGCCCAATCCCCTGTCTCTACGAATAGGAAGGCTCAGGCTAGGAGAGCCAGGGGCTTTCCTAGGGTCACAAAGTTTTCTTTGTGACTGCTGGGCTGAGGCTCCCTCTACATAATAGTTCATGTGCTGCATAATTTGCTGCATAAAACAGTCTAATCCTTTTTAATTTTTAATTTCTATGGGTAGATGGTAGATGGTAGTTGTACCCCATATATTTATGGGGTACATAAGAGATTTTGACACAGACATTCAATGTGTAATAATCACATCATGTAAAATGGGATACCCATGCCCTCAAGCATTTATCCTTTGTGTTATAAACAATCTAATTATATAATCTTTTAGTTATTTTTAAATACATAATTAAATTATTATTGACTGTAGTCATCCTGTTGTGCTGTCAAACACTAAGTCTTACTCATTCTTTATAATTTTTCTTTTTACTCATTAATCATTCCCATCTCTCCCTCAACCCCTCCACTACCCTTCCCCTATGGCCATGAATTCAATTGTCTTGGTTTTTAGATCCCACACATAAATGAGAATATGTTAGGTTTGTCCTTCTGTGCCTGCTTATTTCATTCAACATAATGACCTCCATTTTCATCCATGTTGTTGTAAATGACAGAATCTCATATTATTATCACTGAAGAGTACTCCACTGTGTATAAGTACCACATTTTCTTTATTCATTCATCTGCTGATGGACACTTAGGTTGCTTCCAAATCTTAACTATCATGAACAGTGCTGCAACAAACATGGGAGTGCAGATATCACTTCAATATATGGATTTCCTTTCTTTTGGGTATATACCCAGATTGCTGGATCATATGGTAGCTCTATTTTTAGTTTTTTGAGGAACCTCCAAACTGTTCTCCATAGTGGTTGTACTAATTTACATTCCCACCAAAAGTGTGAGGGTTCCCTTTTCTCCACATCCTCACCAGCATTCGTTATTTCCTGTCTCTTGGATAAAAGCCATTTTAACTGGAGTGAGATGATTTCTCATTATAGTTTTGATTTGCATTTCTCTGATGATCTATGATGTTAAGAACATTTTCATGTGCCTGTTTGCCATTTGGATGTCTTATTTTTTATTTTATTTTATAACTTTTAAGTTCAGGGTTACATGTGTAGGTTTCTTATATAGATAAACTCATATCGCAGGGGTTTGTTGTACAGATTATTTTGTCATCCAGGTAATAACTCATTAGTTATTTTTTTGTGCTCTCATTCCTCCCACCCGCCACCCTCTAGTAGGCTCCAGTATCTGTTGCTCCCCTCTATGTGTCCATGTGTTCTCATCATTTAGTTCCCATTTATCAGTGAGAACATGCAGTATTTGGTTTTCTGTTTCTGCATTAGTTTGCTAAGGATAATGGCCTCCAGGTCCATCCATGTTCCTGCAGAGGACATGATCTCATTCTTCTTTATGGCTGCATAGTATTGCATGGCGTGTATATACTACATTTTCTTTATCCAGTCTACCATTGATGGACATTTAGGTTAATTCCATGTCTTTGCTATTGTGAATAGTGCTACAATGAACATATGTGTGCAGGTGTGTTTATGATAGAATGATGTATATTCCTCTGGGTATATACCCAGTAATGGGATTGCTGGATCAAATGGTAGTTGTGTTTAAGGTCTTTGAGGAATCACCACACTGTTTTCCACAATGGTTGAACTAATTTGCACTCTCACCAACAATGTATAAGTGTTCCTTTTTCTCTACAACCTTGCTAGAACCTGTTATTTTTTTGCTTTTTAATCATAATCATTCTGACTGGTGTGAGATGGTATCTCATTGCTGTTTTGATTTGCGTTTTTCTAATGATCAGTGATGTTGAGCCTTTTTCATATGCTTATTGGCTAAATGTAAGTCTTCTTTTGAGAAGTGTCTGTTCATGTCCTTTGCCCAGTTTTTAATGGGGTACTTTGTTTGTTGTTGTTTTCTTGTAAATTTCTTTAAGTTCCTTATAGATACTGGATGTAAGACCTTTGTCAGTTGTATAGTTTGCAAAAATTTTTCCCATTCTGTAGGTTGTCTGTTTACTCTGTTGATAGTTTCTTTTGCTGTGCAGAAGCTCTTTAGTTTAATTAGATCCCATTTGTCAATTTTTGCTTTTGTTGCAATTTCTTTTGGCATCGTTGCCATGAAATCTTTGCCGTTTCTTTGTCCAGAATGGTATTGCCTAAGTTATCTTCCATGGTTTTTGGTTTTGGCTTTTACATTTAAGTCTTTAATCTATCTTAAGTTAATTTTTGTATATGGTGTAAGGAAGGGGTCTCATTTCAATCTTCTGCATATGGCTAGCCATTTATCCCAGTACCATTTATTGAATAGAGAGTACTTTCCCTATTGCTTGTTTTTGGTGATTTTGTAGAAGATCAGACAGTTGTAGGTGTGTGGCCTTACTTCTGGGCTCTGTATTCTGTTCCATTGGTCTATGTATCTGTTTTTGTACCAGTGCTATGCTGTTTTAGTTACTGGAGCCATGAAGTATAGTTTGAAGTGAGTAGCATGATGCCTCCAGCTTTGTTCTTTTTGCTTAGGATTGTCTTGGCTATTCGGGCTCATTTTTGGTTACGTATGAATTTTAGAATAGTTTTTTTTCTAGTTCTGTGAAGAATGTCATCGGTAGTTTGATAGGAAGAGCATTGAATGTACAAATTGCTTTGGGCAGTATGACCATTTTAACAATATTGATTCTCCCTATCAATGAGCATGGAATGTTTTTCTGTTTGTTTGTGTTACCTCTGATTTCTTTGAACAGTGTTTTGTAATTCTCCTTGTAAAGATCTTTCACCTCCCTGGTTAGCTGTATTCCTAGGTATTGTATATTTTTGTGGCAATTGTGAATGGGATTGCCTTCCTGATTTGACTCTCAGCTTGGCTATTGTTGGTGTATAGGAATACTAGTGATTTCTATACATTTATTTTGTATCTTGAGAGTTTGCTAAGTTGTTTATCAGCTGAAGGAGCTTCTGGGCTAGAACTATGGGGTTTTCTAGATATAAGATCATGTTACCTGCAAACAGATAGTTTGACTTCCTCTCTCCCTGTTTGGAGGTCCTTTATTTCTTTCTCTTGCCTGATTGCTCTGGCCAGGACTTCCAATACTGTGTTGAATAGGAGTGGTGACAGCGGGTATCCTTGTCTTGTGCCAGTTTTCAGGGGGAATACTTCCAGGTTTTGTCCATTCAGTGTGATGTTGGCTGTGGGTTTGTCATAGATGGCTCTTATTATTTTGAGATATGTTCCTTTAATACGTAGTTTATTGAGAGTTTTAAATCTGAAGGGGTGTTGAGTTTTACCAAAAGCCTTTTCTGCACCTATTGAGATAATAATTGGTTTTCGTCTTTAGTTCTGTTTATGTGATGAATTACATTTATTGATTTGTATATATTCAACTCCTCCTATTGCCTCCTAGAGATAAAGCCTACTTGATCGTAGTGGATAAGATTTTGATATGCTGCTGGATCCAGTTTGCCAATATTTTATTGAGGATTTTTGCATCGATGTTCATCAATTATGTCTTCTTTTGAGAAATGTCTATTTCAAATTTTTTGCGCAGTTTTAAATCAGATTATTAGATTTTTTCCTATAGAGTTGTTTGAGCGCCTTACATATTCTAATTATTAATCCCTCATCAGATGGATAGTTTGCTAATATTTTCTCCCATTCTATGGGTTGTCTCTTCACTTTGTTGATTGTTTTCTTTGCTGTGCAGAAGCTTTTTAACTTGATGTGATCCTATTTGTCCATTTTGCTTTGGTTGCCTGTGATTGTGGGGTATTATTCAAGAAATTTTTGCCTAAACCAAAGTCCTGGAGAGTTTCTCCAATGTTTTCTTGTAGTGGTTTTATAGTTTGAGGTTTTAGATTTAAGTCTTTAATCCATTTTGATTTGATTTTTGTATATGGTGAGAGACAGGGGTCTAGTTTCATTCTTCTGCATACAGATATCCAGTTTCCCCAGCACCATTTATTGAAGAGACTGTCTTTTCCCCAGTGTATGTTCTTAGCACTTTTGTCAAAAATGAGTTCACTGAAGTTGTGTGAATTTGTTTCTGGGTTCTCTATTCTGTTCCATTTAGTCTATATGTCTGTTTCTTTGTTTGTTTTTGTTTTTCAGAGTCTTACTCTGTCTCCCAGGCTGGAGATCTTGGCTCACTGCTACGTCTGTCTCCCAGGTTCAGGTGATTCTCCTGCCTCAGCCTGCCAAGTAGCTGGGGTTACAGGTGTGCACCATCACACCTGGCTAATTTTTGTATTTTTAGAAGAGACAGGGTTTCACCATGTTGGCCAGGCTGGTCTCAAACTCCTGACCTCAGGAGATCTGCCCACCTTGGCCTCCTAAAGTGCTGGGATTATAGGCATGAGCCACTGCACCCAGCCTATATGCCTATTTTTATGCCAGTACCATACTGCTTTGGTTACTATAGCTCTGTAGTATAATTTGAAGTCAGGTAATGTGATTCTTCTAGTTTTGTTCTTTTTGCTCAGAATAGTTTTGGCTATTCTGGGTCTTTTATGGTTCCATGTATATTTTAGGGTTGTTTTTTCTATTTCTGTGAAGAATGTCGTTAATATTTCCATAGGGATTGCATTGAATCTGTAGGTTGCTTTGGGTAATATGGACATTTTAACAACATTGATTCTTCTAATCCATGAGCATGGACTATCTTTCCATTTGTGACTTATTCAATTTCTTTCAGCAGTGTTTTATCATTTTCATTGTAAAGCTCTTTCACTTCTTCGGTTAAGTTAATTCTTAGATAATTTAATTTTTCTTGTGGCTATTGTAAATGAGATTACTTTTTTTATTTATTTTTCAGATTGTTCACTGTTGGCATACAGAAATGTTACTGATTTTTGTATGTTGATTTTGTAATCTGAAACTTTACTGAATTTTAAAATCAGTTCTAATAGGTTTTTGGTGGAATCTTTAGCTTTTTTCCAAATATAAGATTATGTCATCTGCAAACAGGATAATTTGACTTCTTCCATTCAAATTTTGATGCCCTTTATTTCTTTCTCTTGTCTGATTGCTCTAGGTAGGACTTCTAATACTATGTTGAATAACAGTGGTGAAAGTGGGCATCTTTGTCGTGTTCCAGATCTTAGAGGAAAGACTTTTCATTTTCCCCCATTCAATATGATACTAGCTGTGGTTCTGTCATATATGGCTTTTTTTGGTTTTGTTTTGGGATGTATTGTTGTAGCAACTTGTTTTTTTTTTTTCCCCTTTTTTAAAAAATTTATTAATTATTATTATTATTATTATACTTTAAGTTCTAGGGTACATGTGCATAATGTGCAGGTTTGTTACATATGTATACTTGTGCCATGTTGGTGTGCTGCCCCATCAACTCGTCAGCACCCATCAACTTGTCATTTACATCAGGTATAACTCCCAGTGCAATCCCTCCCCCCTCCACCCTCCCCATGATAGGCCCCGGTGTGTGATGTTCCCCTTCCCGAGTCCAAGTGATCTCATTGTTCAGTTCCCACCTATGAGTGAGAACATGCGGTGTTTGGTTTTCTGTTCTTGTGATAGTTTGCTAAGAATGATGGTTTCCAGCTGCATCCATGTCCCTACAAAGGACATAAACTCATCCTTTTTTATGGCTGCATAGTATTCCATGGTGTGTATGTACCACATTTTCTTAATCCAGTCTGTCACTGATGGACATTTGGGTTGATTCCAAGTCTTTGCTATTGTGAATAGTGCCGCAATAAACACACATGTGCATGTGTCTTTATAGCAGCATCATTTATAATCCTTTGGGTATATACCCAGTAATGGGATGGCTGGGTCATATGGTACATCTAGTTCTAGATCCTTGAGGAATCGCCATACTGTTTTCCATAATGGTTGAACTAGTTTACAATCCCACCAACAGTGTAAAAGTGTTCCTGTTTCTCCACATCCTCTCCAACACCTGTTGTTTCCTGACTTATATGGCTTTTATTATGTTGAGATATGTTCCTTTTATGCTCAGTTTTTTTTTTAGGATTTTTATTATGAAGGGATGTTGAATTTTATTGAATGCATTTTCAGCATCATTTGAAATGATCATATGGTTTTTTTATCCTTTATTCTGTTGATATGATGTATCACTTTGATTGTTTTGCATATGTTGAATCCCACTTGGTCGCAACTAATGATCTTTTTAATATATTGTTCAATTCATCTTGCTAGTATTTTTTTGAGGATTTTTGCATCAATATTTATCAGAAATAATGACTTGTAGTCTTTTTTTGATATGTGCTGGTCTGGTTTTTGTATCAGGGTAACACTGGCCTCATAGTATGAGTTTGGAAGTATTCCCTCCTCCTCTATTTTTCAGAATAGTGTGAGTAGGATTGGTATTAGCTCTTCTTCAAATGTTTGGTAGAAGTCAGCAGTGAAGCCATCGGATCCCAGGCTTTTTTTTACTGGGAGACTTTTTATTACAGCTTCTATCTCGTTACTTGTTATTAGCGTTTTCAGATTTTGTATTTCTTTGTGGTTCAATTTGGTAGGTTTAGAAATTTATCCATTTCCTCTAGATTTTCTCTTCTACTGGCATATAGCTGCTCATAGTAGTTGCTAATGATCCTTTGAATTTCTGTAGTATCAGTTGTGATGCCTCCTTTTTCATCTCTGATTTTGTTAGAGTCTTCTTTCTTTTTTCTTAGTTAGGCTAAAGATTTGTAAATTTTGTTTATCTTTTCAAACAAACTTTTAGTTTCATTGATCTTTTGTATTTTTTTCATTTCAAATGTATTTCTGTTCTGATCTTTATTATTTCTTTTCTTCTACTAATTTTGGATTTGGTTTGCTTTTGCTTTTATAGTTCTTTAAGATACATTGTTACATTATTTATTTGAAGTTTTTCTTCTTTTTTGATATAGGCACTAATAGCTATAAAGTTCCCTCTTAGTACTGCTTTTGCTGTATCCTGTAGGTTTTAGTATGTTGTGTTTCCATTATCATTTGTTTCAAGAAATGTTTCAGTTTTTTTCATAATTTCTTTATTGACCCACATGACATTCAGGAGCATATAAAACAGTCTATTCTTGAAGGGAGGAGATTAATTCATTACAAATACTTTAAAATCTTAATCTTCTTATATCCCATTTTTTTCAGTGTAAAACTATTATAATAACCTATGGTACATCCAAATTTAACCTTCTTAATATGCAGAAGAGGTTGTAGCCTTGAATTTAAAGTGTTCATGAGAATTAGAGTGTGTTGCATGTTTAACAAATATTGAGTGAGCCCCAATTTACGTCAGGCCCAAAGGCAGGTGTTGGGGATTCAAAGGTGAATCAGACATAGTATCTACCCTTAAGAAACTCAGTTCACTGGAGATCTTGATGTGGAAACAGATAGATTTCTGTCTTAATGGTCAGCACAGAGATGAGGAAAGCCCAGAGTAGGGGTATGTAACCCCAAGGCTGGGAATTTAGGGAGAATCTCCCAGAAGAAATGATCTGAACAGGATCAAGAAAGACTTCCAGAAGAAATGATCTGAACAGAATCAGGAAAGAAGAGAGTGATTGGAAGGGCTCAGGATTTGTGTTTATTTGGGCATTAAGATGCAGCTTGCCTCCTGTTGTTGCATTTCTTGTTTCATTATATTTTTCCAATAAAAATATTTTTAGAATCCTCCCATGCCACTTTGGACTGTGATTTGGCTGCCTGTGCCTGAAACAGAGCCTGGCACATAGCAATGCCTAATAAATTTTTGTCAGATGATGGGTGGATGGATGGATGAACAGATGGATGGATGGATGGATGGATGGATGGATGGATGGATGGATGGACAAGCTGTGCTCACACTGAATTCCCTCCCAAGGTGACTGTGGACTCACAGCCTGTGTGGCCACCTGTGAGCAGATATGGGTTCAGAATTGAGGACACAGGCCACATGTACATGATCCTGACTCCCTCACACCTCCAGATCCAGTGGCTCCACAGCTCAGGACTCATGATCATGGAGGCCAGCAAAGCCAGCAGCGCCCAAGGCCATGGCCTGTGCGGTGAGGTGGGACCCAGCTTGGGGGAAGGGAATGATTCCCACTTCCGCCTCTGCCCCCAGACATAATTCCTCCTGGAGCAGGAAAGGCTGGGACAGAATACCAGGCCAGAGGTGGAAGCAGCAGAGCTGCCAGGGCAGGGAGGCCTAATGTCTTGTGTCCTGGGGCCAAAGCTGCCAATAGGGAGATATAAGAGGGCTCTGGACTCAGCAAGTTGTCACTTCAGCCGGGATTGTCTGTCAGCTTCCCTCACAGCCTTCTAATGTCGGATAATCCTTTCCATCTGCATGAGCCTGAGCATTTCACAAAGCACTTTCACATTCTAATCTTATTTATTCCTGGTCATCCACACAACAGCACTGAGAGATGGCCATTAGTATCCCCACTGAACTAAAGAAGAAAGGGGACTCAGAGAGATTAAGGGGCTTACCTAAGGGCACACAGCAAAGCTGCCACAATACACAGAACTAACGCTCTTCAGACCATAGCATAATTGCAGAGCATGCCCTAAGGGATTGAAGTATTCTCATAAGGAAAAGAGGTATCAGACAAGCCTGGATGTGGGCTGCTGCTGATTGTGGGGGCATAAGCACATGGACACTCATGGGGCACTCCATGACAGACCACCATGATTGTGATAATGGGTGAGATAAAAAACACTTATAACACACACACACACACACACACGTACACCCTCCATCCTCCACCTGCACCCCTGGTGATCATTCACACATTCACATTCATGCCTCTCTGCATCCAAATGCCCTCCACACATGCACTAACACATGCAGTTCAGCTCTATGCTCATTCTTTGTGCA
The DNA here is from genome assembly GCF_037993035.2 of Macaca fascicularis. Lineage (NCBI taxonomy): Eukaryota > Metazoa > Chordata > Mammalia > Primates > Cercopithecidae > Macaca > Macaca fascicularis. Next base: position 48,151,202 of record NC_088388.1, on the reverse strand, counting down.
ATACATATTTGCCATGTACTAGTCACTGGGGAGAAAACAGTGAACGAAACAGACAAAATCCCTGTTTTATGGTGCTTCTGTTCTTAACACAAACACTTCTTACACTCATGCCACCATCACCACCACCACCACCACCATCACCATCACTACCACCATCTTTTTCTCATCATTTCTTCCTTCTCCTCTGTTCATTCCCAGCAAAGAGCACTGTGGTCAGCAGTAGCCTGGTGAGCTGACTCCTCCCTGGGATACCTTTGTGTCATCCCTCACTGACTTAAAGCCAAGACCCAAAGTGTGACCATGGGAACCATTAATAATATATTAATAAGAGTTTGCCTTTAATCATGCTCTATATTCACAGAGTGGTGTTAGAACAGAAGTCGGATCATTTATATCTCCATTTTATTTGAATGAACATTTGACACCTGGGCATCCTGCTAGACAAACTTGAGGGTTGCTGAGACAAATGAGAATCTAAAAGAAAATGAGTCTTTGCACTCAGAGAGCTACAATCTTTTATGAAAGGCTGACCTGCAAGCCAGTGACTGTTACACAGATTTTGGAATGTCATGGATGGTGCATCTGAGGCATCCTTGAAGGAAGGACATCTGAGAAAGTATTTCAGACAGAGGGAGCAGCTTGAGCAAAGTTGTGGGCAGGAAAGTGTGTGTCTGGAGCATATAGATGGTAGGTGGGAGATGAAACCAGAAGTTTAGGTCACATTAAAAGCTAGGACCGATAAACTTCACCCTTGCCCCCATCTCAGTGCCTTAACACAACAGAAGCTTATTTCCTGCGTACGTAAGTTCCCAAATGGATAGCAATGATTCAGAGACCCAGATTCCTTCCATCTTCTGGTTCTGCCATGTCAACATGAGTTTCCAAGTTCACAGGAGAGGAGACAGGTGGGAAGGTTTTATGGACTAGGCCTGGAGGTGGTACTCGTCACCTTCACTCACATGCCATTGGCTGGGACTCAATCATATGATCTCACCCAGCTGCAAGGGCGTCTGGGAAAAATACACTGACTGCCCAGGAAAAAGAGGAAACTGTTGTTATAATTAGCTAGCAATCACTGGTAAAGCAGATTTTTTGGGGAGTAGCTTTTTATTTTGCTGTAATATAGCAAAACTTATAAAAATTTAGAATCTGCAAAGATAGCGTAAGGTAGTGTACACCTTTTACCCGGATTTACCAGGGTTCACATTTTGCCCCATTTCCTTCTCTCCTTCTCTCTCTCTCTCTCTCTCTCTCTCTCTGTATGTGTGTGTATACATTTTTATATGCACATGCAATCCATATATATATACACATTTTTCAGAACCATTAGAAAATAACTTCAAGACATTGTATCCTTTTACCCCTAAATACATGTATATTTCCTAAGTACAAAGACATTTTCTTTTGTAGCAGGTTTCCTAGTTTCCTTTCACATAATTTCCCTCACCTATAAAATGGGGATAATGGTATTATTGACCTCAAAGAACTGTGAAGAATACAAAAAGTGAGAGCTGACGACATGGGAGTGGTAGTGATGATCGTGGCTGGTGGGATTGTTTGGCCTCTTTCAGGTATCTGTGATGGAGATGCAGCCAATGACCTCACCCTGAAGGATGGCTCGGTGGTGGGTGGGGCTGAGGACCCTGCTCCCTTTCTGGACAGCTGGCAGGTGCCCAGCTCCCTGACCGCAGTGGGCCAGACCCGCTTCCGCCCAGACAGCTGCGCCACAACTGACTGCTCGCCCTGCCTTCGCATGGTGTCCAACCGCACCTTCAGTGCCTGCCACCGCTTTGTATGTGCCAGCTGGGTCCAGCATTGGGGACACCTCCTGGGCTGTCGGGGGATGGCAACACCTACCTGCAGAGGCTCATTGTTCCTTCTAGGCAGGGAGGGGAGGAGCTGGGCACTGGGATGTGTGACATCCGAGTAAGCAGCACTGCCTGATGCATATGCCCAGGTGCCTCCGGAGTCATTCTGTGAGCTGTGGATCCGGGACACCAAGTACGTGCAGCAGCCCTGCGTGGCCCTGACTGTGTACGTGGCCATGTGCCACAAATTTCACGTGTGCATCGAATGGCGGCGCTCTGACTACTGCCGTGAGTTTGCGGGGCAGGGGGACCCTCCATTGTGACTGTTGCTCCCATCCCCTGTTAAAGTGGGAAAAGGCTCCCAGACCCAAGTTCATGTATGCTTTCTAGCTTTAATCATTCATGGATATATGTACATTAGTAAATTTATAAATATTTTATATGTTTAATTTACATTTAATTTTTATATTGTATAAAAATACATTTCATAGTAATGAACACATATTTATTATGAGTCCTATGAATATATTAACACATAGTAATTGTATTGTTATTTTAGTATTTGCTTTCTTTGAGTCTCTTCTCTGTAAGTGGAGACTGTAACCATCGCCCCCGCCCAGGGTGGTTTTGAGGATGTGGGGGAATGTGTGCCAAGTGCTCACACAGACCTGCCCCACGGACACCGTCCTGCACATCTTAGTTCCCTCTGCCTCCTTTTTGCTCACCTTTCTCTTCTTCCAGTCTTTCCCCTCCTTCCTGCAGGAAGGAAATGAGATCTGCTTCCTCCTCCGCCAATTAGGTTTGACTGGTGGGGTCCACTGGGGTGGCCTGGGCTAGAGTAGCTTGATTTATAAATGTAAACACATCCAGAAAGGCTGGGATTGGCTCACAGGAAGGTCACACCCACAATATGACAGGTAAAAGAGGAAAAGACAAAAGTCCTCTTGGGTTGTGTTCTTCAAAGTGTGGATCCCAACTCAGCGGGTATGAAATCAATTTAGAGGGTCAGCACCAGCATTTTAAAAAATACAATAGAATAGAATAGAAAATACCAGTGTGTATTGCTCATAGAAAGTTTAGTATTATTTTGTAAAAGAGATTTTTTATTTTATATAGAAGCGATTTTCAATCCTAAATACCCTTTGAAATCACTCAGGGAACTTGAAAAGGCATGGGCCTCACAATCAGAGATTCAATTGGCCTGGGGTGGGGTCCCCACAATGATACCTCAAAAACTCCCTAGGGATTCTTTTGTAGTCGAGTTTGAGGACCACTGTCCTACATGCTTGTGTGTATTGGGCCACAATGTAAAATCTACTTTTTACAATCCAGAAAGTTTGAAAACACTGATCTAGAGCAAGAGATTGGCAAACCTTTTCTGTAAAGAGCCAGAAAGTAAGTATTTGATGCCTTGTGTGCCATATGGTCTCAGTCATAAGTCCTCAACTCTACCTTTTTAGTACAAAAACAGCCTTAGAAAGAATATAAATGAACAGGCATGGCTGTGTTCCAATAAAACTTTATTTGTGAAAACAGACAGTGGGCTGGGTTTAGGCTGTGGGCTGTACTTTGCTGAGTCCTGATCTAAGGAAGGAGGTGATGTCACCAAGCCCTTTGACTTATGTACTCTCTGCTGAGGTGCTGATGACACTCTGAGCCCCCTCCTCATCCCCTCCTGTTCTTTCGGCCCTCAGTGGGGAGCCCTGCCTGGGGTCTGAGGTAGGCCTGGTGCCCACTGTGCCCCTGCAGCCTTCCTGTGCTCCAGCGACTCCACATACCAGGCATGTGTGACGGCCTGTGAGCCACCCAAGACATGCCAGGATGGGATACTAGGGCCTCTGGACCCAGAGCGCTGCCAGGTGCTGGGCGAGGGCTGCGTCTGCTCCGAGGGCACCATCTTGCACCGGCGCCACTCTGCACTCTGCATCCCAGAGGCCAAGTGTGGTAGGTTCCTCCCCTCCCTGAGCAGGGGCCTCCAAAGCCAGCCTTGGTCTCACCACCTGTTACCCATAGCTGAGGCCCATCTGCATCCTTTCAGGTCTGCTTAGGGGTGGTCAGTATCCCAGGGAGAGTCTAGCCTGGGAAGGTCTGGGCTCACCTTCCTCACCTCGAACCCTTCCATTCCCCTCTGCAGCCTGCACTGACAGCATGGGGGTGCCGAGGGCCCTGGGGGAGACCTGGAACAGCTCCCTCAGCGGCTGCTGCCAGCACCAGTGCCAAGCCCCAGACACCATCATCCCGGTGGATCTGGGCTGCCCTGATCCCCGCCCTGAGAGCTGCCCGCGATTTGGGGAGGTGGCCTTGCTCCTGCCTACCAAGGACCCCTGCTGCCTGAGGACTGTCTGTGGTGAGTGTCCGCCTTTACTTCCTTGGATCTCAACTGTAAAACAGTTAAAACAGCTGTAAAACAGCTATCCATCAGCCCTGCACACCAACCCTGATAGATAGGACAAGGCCTAGGAAAAGCAAAATGTCTTGTAGGGGGTGAGCTGGGAGGAGGGGAGAGCCCTGCCTGGGGGCAGGGGCAGAGGTGCAGGAGTCAGTGCAGGGAGTGCTGTGGAGCCAGGCAGCCTGGCCACTCTTCCTTCCCCACCTGTAGCCTTGTGGCCTCAGGCAAATCATTTCACATCCTCTGTGCCTTCTTTCATTCTCCCAGAACATGAGCTGATGATCGGGCCCATCTTTGGGGTTGCTGTGAGATGGGGCACGTGTCAATGGATATCAGCTCTTGCTAATCTTCTGTCCCAGCCCTGAACCCTCGTGTGACCCTCAAAGGCCTCATCTAGGAGTGTGGGTCCTGGGGGCTGGGAGGAGCAGTCGGGGGAGGAGTGGGCCAGGCATCCAGGGTTTGGGCAGTTGTCCAGTGCTCTCCACTGGAGAGCAGTGGGGACATCCGGCCCTGAGGTGACAGGCCCTGTGGTCCCCGGGGCCAGTGTGTAACCAGACCCTGTGTGAGGGCCTCGCCCCTACCTGCCACCCAGGCCACCGCCTCCTCACCCACTTCCAGGAGGACTCCTGCTGCCCCAGCTACAGCTGTGGTGAGAGGCCTGGGGCGGGGAAGGTGGGGGATGGACTGAGGGCAGTGTGGGGAGGACAGCTCTGGGAGCAGGGGCTCAGGTGTGGCCAGGCAGGTTCCTCTCCCAGCACCTAAATCCGGCCTTTTCCCCAGAGTGTGACCCACATCTCTGTGAGGCAGAGCTTGTCCCCAGCTGCCGACAGGACCAGACCCTGATCGCTGGCCGCCTGGGGGACTCCTGCTGCACCTCCTACTTCTGCGGTGGGTCGCCACCACTAGACGCCAGTGCACACAGCCGGATCACAGTTTGCTAGCCTCACCCTTGTGTCCTTGGGTAGCTGGCAGGAAAGCTGGGGGTCTTCAAATGGGGTGGGAGAAGGGAGAAGGACAAGCTCACTGTCCAGGAAACAGGGTGGGAGGAAGAGAACACTGACCCTGTGTTCCTCCTAGATTACTGAGCAAGAGGAAACAGGTGCTTGTTCCGTGTAAATGTTTGGGTGGACATGAGAACTTCCAGATTCTGATTCCAGAATGAGTCACATGAGACCATGTGATGCTGCCATTAGTTAGCTCCTACCACACCTGGGTTGTTGAGGAGCTCCCACCCCCAGCAACGTGCTGTGTGCCAAGCTCCTATGAGGGGACTGCTGTGACAGCATTGGCCCTCTTCCCCCTCAGCCTGTGGCGACTGTCCAGACCCCATCCCCGAATGTCAAGAAGGGGAGGCGCTCACCGTGCACAGGAACACCACAGAGCTCTGCTGCCCTCTGTACCAGTGTGGTGAGTCCTGGCTGGGCACATGGCTGGCTGTGGCGGGAAGGACCCTTCACAGAGTCCCCACCCTGGGACTAATGGGGGTTGACAGGGAGCAACAGAGTGCTCCCAGGTGGTGAGCTGTGGAGGGCCGAGCAGCTGAAGCCAGGACGAGTGCAGGCCCACCTGAAGAAGCCAGGTCACACTGTCAGGCTGGAGGGTGGGAGGTCCAGGTCTGTCCCCTCCATGGAGGCCCCCAAGGACCAGACAGAGGCTTGGGTTGAAGGCAAATACTTGGGTCCCTTCATCCCCCACAGCACTGATAAGAAGTCTTCATTCCCTGACTCACCCAAGGCCCCCCTTCAGGGTCCCTTTCGCCACTGTGTCACCATAGTGCCCGCTCCTGGAGGCTGTATCACAGAAGGCCCTGTGTTGCAAAGCCTCTGAAGCTCTGTTATTTTGTAATGACAAATAAAAGTATACTTTTCCCAGTATTTTTCTAGGGCCTGGTACCTGTATATATGATATTATACATACACGTAGACATGGGTAGTATGTGCATATCATGTACTGTGTTCATAGTACCTTGATATAGAGTGCACTGTGTACATAGTACCTCAGTAGTAACTTGTTAAGCATAGTGCAGCCAGCATTATGGACTGTAAGTAAATCTAATGGATGAAAATGAACAAAATGGTTCGATTTAGATTTTATTCAATTTACAAAAATTGCTTTGCACACTGATAATAGGAGAAGCATGAGGTTTTTTCTTACACAGAGTAGGAGAGGGGCCTCCACCAGGACACCCAAGGGCTACCCTGATTGGTTCAATGTCAAGAGCCACCTCCGAAACAATGTAGGCTCCCATCCCCTGAGAGTTACCCAGATTACCTGGCTGCACCTGACCAGGAGCTGGTTGGCCCACTTGCCACGGTATTTGCCAGACAGACGTGAGGAGAGATTCACTATCTTTTCTCCTTCTCTTCACGTTTCTTCCCATGTTTCTCGGGAGGCAGCCTAGTCCGGTGGATGGAGTATGGGCATAGTCAGTTGGTTTCCGAACCTCAGTTAGGCTGTCTACCAGCTGTACGGCCCAGGGCAAGTGCCTTACTCTCTGAGCCAAGGTTGCTCATTTGTAAAATGGTGATGCTAGTATCTGCCTTGAGGGGCTGTTGTGGAAATTAGAGATAATTTATGTGAAGGACCTAATGGTCCTTGGTATGCAGTAGGTGCTCAAAAACAGAGGCTGTTGATATTATCACTTTCTCCCAGTCTTCATCATACTTTTACTGTTACAAAAGCACTGTATATGCCTTGTAGAAAGTACAAATTCCAACTAAATGCAAGAAAATGAAATACCACCTTCCTACCTGCTAGATAATTCCACTGCCAATGCTTTAGTGGATACATATCCTTCCAGATTCTCTCTATGGCTTTATGTAGATGTGGTTTACCAAAATCATCTCATCCTGGACATACTCTTTTTTTAACTGGCTGTTTTCAGTGAACAATCTCTACCTTTCCACGTTAATACGTTTTCAACTTGTCTCATGCCCAGTCCATGTTTCTTCCTGTTTGTCCAGTCCAGGATTCAGTCCCGGACAATGCATTATAATGATGTGCCTCACATCTCTCTTAACCTAGCACAGGTCCCTTTTCCTGTGTGACCTCCCACTGTAGAGTCCAGGCCATGACCCTGCAGAGTCCCCGCTTCTGGACTTTGCCAGTTGCTGTCTTTTGGAGCTGCTTTCCTTGTTCCCTGGGCCTCTGTGCTTCCTAAAACTGAAATTTCCATCTAAGGCTTGATGGGTTCAAGTTAAAAATTTGGGGCTAGACAGTGCGTGCATAAGCTTCATAGCACATCACATCGGGTGCCACACACTATCTGGCTGAGCCACTAGAATCGATGTTAACATTGGCCCAGATTAGGGTGATACTGTAATCCTAAGATCTCTCCATCTTACATTTTTCCTCTTCCAACCAGAAGATAACCTATTCCTTTGACACCATAAAAATGCCCTTCCTCATAATTTTTGGAACATCATTTGATAATCCTTGATTGTGACAATAACTTTATTAGTAAATCAAGTAGCTCTTAGAGTTTTCAGATCCTCACCTTCCGTGCTGACCTTTGCCCCTCCCCTATCCACCAAAGTGTTGCACCCAGGGAGTTCCCTCACCCCTTGCCTTGTTCTCTCAGCAAATGAGAATGGCTGAGGAATCCTGAACTGAGAAAAGTCAGCCTGAAGACAAGGAAGAAAGGAAGTGTGGGCCCTGCAGGGTAGCATCAGCTGAAGCAGGGCAGGCTCAGGTGGGCCCCAAGTGGATGAAGTTTCCACAGGGTGGGAAAGGTTGTGTTAGACAGAGCGGGATGTTCCCTGTCAGCAGACCTTACCCTAGTGGCTGGCTTTCCTTGGACCACCTCTTGCAGGGTGACTGCAGACTGGGGAGGCCCAATTTAATGAGCTTGAGGTTCTGACCCTGTCATGTCACCAGTGCCTCACAGGCACAGCACCACGACCTGAAGTAGCTCCCTGGGGAGACTTTGGGTGCCCAGACTCTTCCCTGGGGCTCCGAGGACAGTGGGGGTCACTAAGGAGGAGCTGGGGGTAGCCCCTCCTTAGCCAGTGTTGCCCTTCTTAGGATTCACACCCCCAGGTGCCTGTGACTGATATGTTGCCTGCCTCTCCTCCCCCACAGTGTGTGAGAGCTTCCGCTGTCCCCAAGTGCAGTGTGGCCCGGGCACTGCCCTGGTGGAGGTGTGGAGCCCTGACCGCTGCTGCCCCTACAAATCCTGTGGTGAGTCCGTGATCAGGACAGCCTCCCCACTGGGAGATCCAGTGGCCCTGCTGAGGAGGGGTTGGGGGAGCCTGGCCTACCACTGTCCACTCCTCTCAGATCCGTCCCCTGCAGGGTCTCTAGAAGAAGCCACAAGAATCAGCTTCCTCCTGCATCCGCACTCCAAGTGCTGAACGTTCCTATAGCCTTTTCTCTCCAGGGTAAAAGAAGGAAAAATCAAGTTTCTCATTCCAAAGAGGGTTTCCATCTTAAAAAGTCCTTACTGTGGCAGGGCGCGTTGGCTCACACCTGTAATCCCAGCACTTTGAGAGGCCCAGGCAGGTGGATCATGAGGTCAGGAGTTCAAGACTAGCTTGGCCAAGATAGTGAAACCCTGTCTCTACTGAAAATACAAAAAAAAAAAAAATCAGCTGGGCACGGTGGCAGGTGCCTGTAAGGAGGTGGAGGTTGCAACAAGCCAAGATAGCGCCACTGCACTCCAGCCTGGGCGACAGAGTGAAACTCCATCTGAAATAAAAATAAAAATAAAATAAAAGAATAGGCTCTGGACCAGGTGGAGGGATTAATCCAGGTGACAAAAGGAAACCTGTGATTGGCCCATCTGCCTATTTATCCTTGCTCCACACCCAGTGGAGAGCTTGGTGTTCAGAATCCATCACTGCCCACCTGCCTAACCAGAGGAGCTGCAGGCCTCCTCCTGCCCCCAGGGATGGAAGGAAGCTGAGATTTGGGCCTCTTTCTCTTCTCTCCCAAGCCTGGCCTGAAGCTGGGTCTTCAGAAGACGGGTTGTACCAGCAGTGAGAGGTCCAGGGTATCCAGGGGATTTCTACTTGAACATCCCTAATGAAGTGGGGCCTGGCCCCTTGTGTTTTTCAGAGTGTGACTGTGACACAATCCCGGTGCCCCGGTGCCATCTGGTATGGAGACCCTTTTCCCCCAACACCCCCTGGTCTGCTCCCTTTTCCTTTCCTCTGTATCCCCTCCTCTAGAGAACCTGCTCCTTTAATCTAGTGCAAGGAACCCATGGTTGCAAGTTAGCATTCTTGTCCCAAGCTCTGCCACTGGCTTTCTGGGTATGGTGCCCTCCTTTGTAAAATGGACATAATCACGCTTTAGAGTTGTGGTAAGGATTCACTGCAATAATGATGAAAATTATCATGAAGATGATAGTGATGATGCTGATGGTGGCAATGATAGTGGGGACAGTGAGGAGGATGGTGGTGGCTATGATGGTGATAGTGCAGTGATGATGGCGACAATGCAATGATGATGGTGGTGTTGGGTTGGTGAGGATGGTGGTGATGGTGACGATGGTGATAATGCTATGACAATAGTGGTGGTGGGGACGGTGAGGATGGTGGTGGTGGTGACAATGGTGATAATTCAATGACAATGATGGTGGTGATGGTGAGGATGATGGTGGGGGTGGTGGTGGGGACAGTGATGATGGTGGTGGTGACAATGGTGATAATGCAGTGATGGTGGTGGTGATGGGGATGGTGAGGATGAGGGTGGTGGTAGTGGTGATAATGCAATGTCGATGGTGGTGGTGGGGATGGTGAGGATGGTGGTGGTTGTGGTAGTGTTGGAGGTGGTGATAATGCAATGTCGATGGTGGTGGTGGGGATGCTGAGGATGATGGTGGTTGTGGTAGTGGTGGTGGTGGTGGTGGTGATAATGCAATGGTGATGGTGGTGGTGGTGGTGAGGATGATGGTGGTGGTGATGGTGATAATGCCATGATGATGACGGTGGTGGTGATGGTGATAGTGCAATGGTGACAGTGGTGGTGGGGACAGTGAGGGTGATGGTGATGGTGATAATGAATGACGATGGCGGTGGTGATGATAATGCAATGACGATGGTGGTGGTGGGGATGGTGAGGATGATGATGTGGTGAAGATGATAATGGCGATGATGATGATGATGACAGTCATGATGGTAGCTAATGTTATTGAGAGCTTACTAAGTGCCAGGAACTTTCCTAGACCTTTCATGTGTATTATTTATTCTCACAACAACCTGTGAGGTTGATTCTGTTGTTTTCTCAATCCTACAAACAAGGAAGCTAAGGTTAAGGTCATGAAGCTAGTATATCACAGAGCCAGAGCTGACACCCAGGAAATCTGTCTCCAGAGACAATGCCCTTAGCCACCAGGCTGCGTGGCCACTGAGGGAAGTGAAAATACTTTAAGAAATGTGAAGTCATGTTTACAGTCCTTTTCTGAATTATATGTAACCCTCACACCCCAGCACACATTTCCTCTCACTCTGACCCCCATTCCCCCTTCCTTAAAATTGCTGAAGAAAGGTGAGAAGTACTGTGAGCCACCCAGGGCTCTGTCCCTCACTGAGAAAGGGGGGGACACTGGACAGTGCTCCTCATCGGGGAGGCCTGGGAGTCACACTGGACTGAGCTTCTAGGATGCTGCAGGGCCCCAGGCCTGCCAGCCCCCTCCTGCCCACCACAGGGAGGGACTGACATAGAGAGGGGCCCAGGTGGCAGACTGCTCCTGAGGGCCAGGCTGGCCCCCACTCCAGGGTGCTGACTGCCTCTGCCCCACCCAGTGGGAGAAATCCCAGCTGGACGAGGAGTTCATGCACAGCGTGGACAATGTGTGTGGCTGCGCCAAGTACGAGTGTGGTGAGTGGGGGAAGCCTCGGGGCAGAGCCAGGCAGGGGGGGCATGGGTGCCTGGGCTCTAGATGACCGTTGCCACCCTGCATGCCCATCCAGTGAAGGCCCCAGTGTGTCTGAGCCACGAGCTGGGCGTGATGCAACCCGGCCAGACAGTGGTGGAACTCTCAGCAGACGGCGTGTGCCACACCTCCCGCTGCACCGCCGTGCTCGACCCTCTCACCAGCTTCTACCAGATCAACACCACTTCCGTGCTGTGTGACATCCACTGCGAGGCGGTAGGGTGTCGCCCAGGGTGGGGTGGGTGGTGTCAGGAGAGCTAGCCTGGCAGACCCTGTGTGCTCCAGGAATCAGAGGGGCCCTTGAAGCTGCCCTAAGCCTCCAAGACAAGTCAGAGGGGCCCTCAGAGACCTCTGTAGAAAGTGCCAAGAAAGGGACTGGGTTGGGAGAGGCCAGGAGGAGGACAGTAAGGGACAGATTTAGTGCCTGGCAAGGGTGGGTGTTGACAGAGAGAGCACACACTTATTAGGTACCTATGGAATGCCTGGCACATTCCCTGTCCCTTTGGTTTGCATGCTTGTATTGCTACTATTTGGTGAGCACTTCTTCATGCCCAGTACTTAGGATGGTGACTGGCTTCTAGTAAGGGCTAAAAAATATGAGTTGGATAAAGGGGGTTAGAATTATTCCCATTTTTCAGAGGAGACAACTGAGACTTAGGGAGACTCTGTCATTTGTCAAAAGTCCTACAGGAACTGAGACTCAAATGGAGGTCTGTCTGGAATGAAAACTGGCATCCTACTTAGCAGAAATGTCTTGGAAAGGGTGGAGATGCCCTTTGCTGTAAGGGAGGCTCAGGGTAGACACAGGGATGATTAGCTGACTGTGACAGAAGGAGGTTGGGAGCTCCTCTTCCCGAGTACCTACAAAGGGCCCTTCCGGACTCTGGGGTCCCTCATAGATAAGCAGGCAGTGGAAGAGCCAGGGTGGAGGTGGGCAACTGGCTGAGGCGCACCCCGCCCTGGCCTGTAGAACCAAGAGTACCAGCACCCGCGGGACCTCGCTGCCTGCTGTGGCTCCTGCAGGAATGTGTCCTGTCTCTTCACCTTCCCCAATGGCACCACCTCCCTGTTCTTGGTAAGCAGCCCCCTCGCTGCCCACCTAGGAGGGTGTCCCAGGAGGGGACACCAGGACTAGGGCCCTCTCTGGCTCCCAGGCCAGGGCTGGGTACAAACAGGCTCCCAGACCCTATGGGTTTGCTCAGGCTGTCCATCTGGCCACAGCCCCCATCACCCACTTCTGTGCCCTCCAGCCTGGGGCATCCTGGATTGCAGACTGCGCTCGCCACCACTGCAGCAGCACTCCCCTGGGTGCCGTGCTCGTCCGCTCTCCCATCAGTTGCCCACCGCTCAATGAGACCGAGTGTGCCAAGGTTAGTCCCTCCTTCTCCACTGAGGCTGTAGGCCAGGGGCATCAGCTGTCTCGCTGGCAGTGGGGTGGGGGTCCTGTGAGCAGGAGTGCAAGAGGAAGGGCTCCCTGGAGCCTATGCCTGCACTGCCACCCCAAATCCACATCTCTCTCTGCATTTCTTTTTGCTCTGACCACATCACACCCTGCCTCTTCACACATCACGTGACCACATGCAGGTGTGCACAAACACACACTGTTACATGTTCTAGGCACATTCAGCCAGACACCAACACAGGCCACCAGCCACTCACACACCACACCCTCCAGGGACATTCACATCGGCATGCCAATGCACACACCACGCATCATCACACCTCAAAGCACTCATATAAGCACACTCTTGCACACACATGCCACGCAGATGCAGTTCAGTCCTCTGATGGCTGGTGGATGTCCAGCACTAGCATGGGCAGCTGTCAGTATGGGCACACCTCAGAGAAAAGGATTTTCTGGAAGGCTTGGGGTTATTGTTGAATTATTAAAGTCCCTAAGATTAACAGTGGACATTTGAAGATTTCTGACTCTTCTCTAGAAAACAAATATACACAGACATTCAATGATACTCTCATACACACACCCACACGTGCAAAATCGCACATGTACACACAGATACTCATGTATATGCTCACAAAATCGCACACACATACTGAGACCCGCCCCCCAACATACACTTATGTAGAAAGAACTGTCCCATCCATTGTTTTACCCATTTCACTATAGAGGAGGAGGGCTTTAAGGGATACTTGCCCCCATTTTAGAGATGGGAAAACTAAGCCTAGAGGAAAAGGATGATTTGTCCAGGGCTGAGGTAGAGCCCAGGCCACTGACCCAAGTGGGTGACCCCTGCACCCCTCCTCTCCCTGACCCTTTGTGCTGGGAAGCACTGGCAGTGGGGTAGGCAGTGGAAGGCATGAGGGTAGCTGCCCCAGGAAAGATGGGAGGCCCTGCACCATCTTGACCCGGGCTCCTGCCCCAAGGGGGCCACGTGCAGCCTTAGTGCCAGCTTAGCCCCTGTGGCTCTCCCATGGCCTGGCAAGGGGCCTGTGCTCCTGCCCTGGGGCATCACAGGGAGAGAAGAGTCAAGACTCCTGTACTCTGCCTGTTTCTGGGATCTTGGTTCCTGGCCTGGACAGGTGTCTCCACACCTACCTCTCCCGACTTCCTCTCTCTAGGTTGGGGGCTCCGTGGTACCTTCCTTGGAAGGATGCTGCAGGACCTGTGAGTGAGCATGGTGGGGGCCCAGGGGTGGGGGGCTTTGATGGGGGCACAGGGTGTCATGTCAGGGGACAGAGGACCAGGTTCCTGGCCTGGAACCTAAAATGATAGCTCTTCTGGGCTGAGTAGATGAAGGGATAACATCCCCACCATGGGGCTCATGGCACTAGCGCAAATATGCAGAAGGCTGGAAGCCATGTTTGTGTCCTTGTTCTCATACAAAGCCTCTGCTCCTTGTCAGAGCCAGAGGACATTGGGGCATAGCATTCAGGAGGTCAGTAGTTCACCAGTTACTTTGCCTTCTCCTGCCCCTGCCAAGGCTCCCAGCCCAGATGCTCCCACATGAATTCTCCCGTGGTCAGACGCCCTGGTCTTGGAGGAGCCTCCTGGGTGGGATTCAGACCTTCCAGTGTCCCTGACAGTCTGAGTGTGAGCTCTGTGCACCTGTCCTGATACCTGGCTCCTGGAGCCCTGACCACCCAGAACTGTAGCCCCCAACCATGTGCATATGCACATCCCAGTCAGCCTCTGCTTTGCACCACCTTCAATCCCCCACCCATATCTTTCCCCTGTGCCTGCCCTCCTCCTAGGGTGCTCAGACCCCATCTCCAGAAGGCAGTAGAACTTGGGGCCCTGTTATGTGCATTTCATATACTCCAAGAAAGTCGGACTTGAGGCCTCATCGGCTGATCCCTGACCCACAAACTCATGTTCCCTGAATGTCCCGTGTGCCCCCATGTGACCTGCACCCCATGTCCCTCTCCCCAGGTTTCCCGGGGACCCTGTTTCCCGTGGTCCCCGTTAGTCCCGCCTCTCCTCCACGGGTTAGTGTCCACTGTCGCTCAGGTACTCCTCTCGGAAGCCCACTGGACTGGAGGCAGGCAGCCGCGTTGCTATGTCCAGCAATGTCCCTTCTGCTAGGTGGCCCGAGCTCTGGGGGCAAGGGAGGGGGTGGGCCCCTGCTCCCCACCTCTGGCACAGGCCATTGGGCCTGCAGTGCATGCTGGGTAGTGAGCTGTATTCGCTGGGCTTGCATGGGAAAGCTTCAGCAGGGCCCGCTCACCTGGCGCCCACCAACGTCCCAGACCGCCACTGCTTTGCTCTTGCTGGTCACTCAGCCAGTCTCAGTCCAGGACCCAGAGGGCCATGTCAGGACAGCCCTTAGTTCTCCTGCCTCCTGGAGCAGAGAGGGAAGACAAAGTGGACTTAGCTCTGGCCAGAAGCCATCTAGCTGGTGTAGTAGGAAACCTCTGTGGTGAGGCTCAGAGACCAGAAGAAAAGATTCCATTCCATTTCTAGAGGGATTCCTGGGGTTACAGAGTGAGTGCATGTACCTGGAAAATATTAGTGGAGCTCCAACTATGTGCCAGGCACTGTTCTAGGCACTTTAGAGCCTTGTGGAGCTGACATTTAGTGGGAGATACAGAATAACAAGTATAAAAATATATACCTCACTTGTCCCCAGATGCTCCTCTGCCCTAGCACAGAGTCCTCAAGGGGGCCCTGCTGGCCTTCCTGTCTCACCTGCTCACACTGCTCTGTCTGTGCCTTCCTAACTCCGCCTCCTTCCAGGGCATTGGGTTAAAAGGCTTTCCCTGGAAGGGGAGGGGTACTAATGCATGGGTGCTAACGCAGGAAGAGAGACCCTCCAGCATGACACTAACTGCCTGGGGCTGGCCCATCCTACTGCCCCTAAGAAGCCTGGTCTTGGCCACAGCTCCCTTATCCCCTTGTCCCCCCAGGTAAGGAGGATGGGCGCTCCTGCAAGAAGGTGACCATCCGCATGACCATCCGCAAGAACGAATGCAGGAGCCACACCCCTGTGCGTGGTGCCCACAAGGCAGTGAGGCAGCAAAAGATGGGGATGGAGGGGATTTGGGGGTGTGAGCGCCACAGACTACCTCACTGGCCTGCCCATTCCAGGTGAACCTAGTGTCCTGTGATGGGAGGTGCCCATCCGCCAGCATCTACAACTACAACATCAACACCTATGCCCGCTTCTGCAAGTGCTGCCGCGAGGTGGGCCTGCAGCGGCGCTCTGTGCAGCTCTTCTGTGCCACCAATGCCACCTGGGTGCCCTACACCGTGCAGGAGCCCACCGACTGTGCCTGCCAGTGGTCCTGAGGCCTGAGGGCCTGGGCTAGCTGGACCACCTCTGCCGGCCCCACTTCGTGTTTCCAGCTGGCCCAATGTGAATGGGGGTATTAAAGGTGGTAGAAATCTGGTACATGCTGAGCATGGAATGGTGGGAAGAGGTCACAGGAGTAACCAGAAAGGGTCACCCCTTCCCATCCTGGCTCCCTTTCTGGGCTCCCCATTTTCCACATGTGGGAAAATGCCATAGCTGAGGGCTTAGGGAGCTCACCTTTGTCTCTGGCTTGAGATGGAAAATGGGCTTTAGGTGCAGGAGCAGCACCCTCTGAACCTGTGTGACCCTGGCCACAGCTCTTGGTGGGGGGTGGTGAGAGCTGTGGGAAGGTGGGATGGTGCATGGTGCTCACATGGGAACCACAGCTGGACCCAAGACCAAGCACAGGGGCAGGATGCAGTGGCCCATTCTCTTGGCCTTTTTGACTACAGAAGAAACCAGACACAGTAAAAGGAAAGAGGGTTATACCTGCAACACTCAGGCTTGCAGATAGCTGCCCAGAAGGAGTTCCCAAAAGCAAAGATGGTGGATTCCAGGGCCCAGGTTGTCTCACCAAGATCTGTGAAGTCAGAGTGAGCTCAGTGACCTTCATGTCCCCTGTAGTCCAAAGAAAGGTGCCTGGTGTCCTGGTATTGAGATGGTAGTTCAGGAAAGGATTTGGAAGACCCAAGCCTGTACCCTTACCCCAAGGCAACCTTCCCAGCAGGCAGGCCGGCCTTGTGAGGTGGTGGTGGGGGAGTGAAACCCTCAGCGAGGGTCCAGCACTGCTTATTTAGGATGCTGGTTGACGGCCCATGCCTCTGAGACCCTAGGTTGCTGAGGGGGTACCTTTAGCCTGCAAATGCAGCTCCAGGCTTTGCAGTGCACCTTTTCTCCAAGGCCATGACAGAGTCGGGCTCAGAGGAGCCTGATTATGGGTTTTGTGGCTCAGCCCATGCCAGCCTCTGTGCTCCACGGGACTGTTTAGCAAGAGAGTGTCTGTTGGTGTCAGTGGAAAACACAGCCCCAGCCTCCCTGAGCACTTGTGAGAGCCTTGTCACTGAACCAGAGTGTCCCCTAAAGCAGGGCCAGAGCCCCTTTCCACACCCCACTCTGCAAGCTCCCACCCCTGTGCCACTTTGTGCCATGTGGATCCCAAGAGCATGAACATGACGTTGTACAGGCTCCAGCACTGCCCTGTGTGTCTGAAGATGTGGCTGGACGCCCCTTGAGGTGAGGAGGCTGTGCCAGGATGGCCCCCTGCTGTTTCCAAGCCTCTTTGTGCGCATATTTGTGTTCTGTTTATGTATCAATAAACCACAGGAAGACTTCAGGCTTCTGAGCATCTCTGAGGGAGCCAGGTTTACTTTGAACTTGGAGGAGTATCCACTGCGAAGAGACGACTCTATTTTATGGCCCTGGACATCAGCACCACTTCTGCCCCATCCATCCCAGCACCATGCCCCACTCACAGCAGAACCATTGGTGGGTGTTTGCTGGTTGGAATTGAATGGACTGGAGACTGGCTTCTAGAGGAAGGGGATGAGGAGAAAGATGAGGACATTGGGAGCTGGGGAGCTGGCACCCAGGCGAGGGACTGAGGAGTGATCCTGGTTCTGTGGGCCCAGAGACAGATGCTTCTCACAGGAGATGTGGATGAGGCAGACCCAGAGAGTAGGTTTCATATTGGCCTCTTAACATTTCTGTATTTCTTTCCTTGTTGTTCTCCCAATGAGCTCAGTACGTTTTTGCAACCATGTCAGCTGTGGTAGGATTAAGGAGCACCCAGGGACAGGCTCTCAGTGACACTTCACCTGTGAAGGACCATTGGGACACCTAAGGAGAAAATGGGAGGGTGCTTTCCTGGGTTGTCCCATGTGGGAAGGAGAAGGAGGGGGCTAGGAAAGCACCCCTCAATAATAGAAAAAACTCGTAGAGGAGTCAGTGCTTACAGTGCAAGAGCTTCACCCTGCCTAGAGAGGGTAGAACATCTTTTTTTGAAAGAACACTTTGAAGGCTTGGCTTTTATTTCATAAGTAAGCTCTTCTTATGGTACATCTGTCTGCTAACATGGACCCTGAGTCTTTTCCTAATGAAAATGAATTTTCCTAATGAAGCTTTATGGCTTTGTAAGCAGCACATTACTAAATAATCAATGGATCAAATAAGAAATCAGAATGGAAATTGGACAACATTTTGATCTGTGTAATTTTGAAATTATGACACATTAACTTGTGAGATGCAGCTAAAGCAGTACTTAGAGAAACATTTATAGCCTTAAATGCACACATCACACTTCTTAATTTCTCATCATTACAGCCAGAGATGGGTGGGACAAGGCTTCCAAATTTCTCTATAAGGGACGATGATCCATGGCTTGTAGTCGGTTATCTCCTTAGCTACACACACTCCCTAAATCAATAGTTTTCAGAGTTTTGAACTCTGATTTCAACAGACCATGACTTTAAACAGAACATGGCTGTTAAAGTGAACTGGTTTTAAAATCCTGGTTCCATTATATGGCAAGATGTTTTGGCTGAGACATAAGGAAGTTTTTATAGCCATTGCTGGCTATATAGTGTTCCTGGCTGTTCATTCCTCACCTCATGACCCTTCCCATCTGTTTATGTCCAGTTATGGGAAAGCAGCTTTTGAACAGGCCACTCTTCATCAGCTGTTGCGTAGACAGAGGCAGAGGGCACCAGGTTAAGTCAGCCAGCCTTGGCCTAAACGTCTTCCTGCAGTCTCGATTCGGGAGGGTGGTTCCAGGCTTTCAGATGCCTGTTCCCCACATCCGACCCATTTTTGGTGACCTAGTTTCAGTAACCTGGCCCTCCTTGGCTCCAGTTGGCAGCAGTTCTCAGCCCTCTTGCTGTACTCCCACTGTGTCCTCTCAGATGGCCATAGCTCCTGGTGATCACATCCTACTGTTGGAGTCCCAGCATGCCTGGATATTCCCCCTGGCCACCTCACCTCCACTCCCACTCAGGCAACCCCTCCTGCCTTCTCCTACTGGAAGCCAACTTCTCACTCTAAACTTTTGGTCAAAATTCCCAGTCCTAGTCTCCTAGATCTCTCCTGGGGAGACTGACTTTTTCTTTCAGGGTAAGACAATCTAGTGAAAGACTAAGGAGAGGAAAATCTCCAACCCTGCCTTCCAATGTGGGGAAGGCAGGAAACAGTGAAGACTTTGAACCTTAATTAGTGTTGTTCACTGCCCTCCAAAAAGCCAGTGCCAGCAGTGTTGATGTGAGTGTTCATATCAAATAGATACGATTTGTAGATGGTGATTTAAATGTAAAATATACATCTACTTTAACTAAGTCATCCTATTTCTAGGCAGCTATGGAAGGCTGAATAGTGGTCCTCCAAAGATAGATGTCCACGTCCTAATTCCTGTATCTTGCGAATATTTATATTACATTACATGGTAAAAGGGACTTTGCAGATGTGATTAAGGATCTTGAGATAAGAGGATTATCCTGGGTCATCCAGGTGGGCCCAGTGTAATCACAAGGGTCCTTATAAAAGAGAGGCAGGCAGGTCAGAGTCAGAGAGAAAAGACGGGGTGACAGAAGCGAGGTTGAAGTGATGTACTTTGAAGTTGGCATAAGGGGCCACTGGCCAAGAAATCCAGGCAGCCTCTGGAAGCTGGAAAATCAGGGAACTGGATTCTCTCTTAGAGCCCCCAGAAGGAATATAGGCCTGCTGGCCCCTTGATTTTAGCTCAGTGAAGCTGATTTCATACTTCTGACCTCTACAACTGTAAGAGAATAAACGTGTGTGTTTTAAGCCACTAAATGTGTGGCAATTTGTTACAGGAGCAATAGGAAACAGATAGCACCAAAGAAAGACTTCCTACAGAGGCATGCGCCAGGATGTTTATTGCAGCATTGTCCTGAGTGTTAAAAATTAGTAACAACTGCAAATGCCTGTCAGTAGGGAAGGATCAAGCAACCTGGTACAACCATGCTCGCAAATATTATGTAACCCTTTTGGGTACTGACTTGCTGGGCTCTCCAGGATATGTTAAATGATGACAGGAAATTGTGGGTTGGTTCACACAGAATGATCCCTCCTTTATGCATCTGTGTGGGTAATACACACACACAACACACACAACACACACACACACACACACACACACAGGTCTCATTCCCTTCAACAATTTTCAGGATTGAGGAAGGTCCTTCCTGGCTGGTGAGCCACCAGCTGGTTCAGTGGCAACTTTGGTCCTAGAATAGCCTTTTTGGATCCCAGGAGATCCTCAGAAGAGCCTAGAACAGACTGAAGGCCCTAGGGACATCTGTGGCATCTCCCTCATTCCTATTTCTTCCCACACTCTGTGCATTACTTAAAGCTTGAGGCAACCCCAGCGGCCACACACAGGTGAGGAAACAGAAGCCCAGGACCAGCGGAGCCACTGAGAGATCGGTGGCCGAGCAGGGCGGCTGCCCAGCCTGCAACCCCCTGTGACGTATTTGCAAACACGAGGAGTTTTGAGCTGCAGAACCATCCCATTCTCCGTGGTGCAGGCTCAAGTTCCCGCCCCGATTTTCTGGGCTTAATCCTCTTCCTGTGGAAATCAATAAGGACATTGTGATGGAATGATTCACGTTCAAGGTCAGGCCGGAGCAAATTGGAGGCGACATGCTGATTTTACTACCCTTACTGTGAGGAGAGCCAATCCTGCTCACAGACCCCTTAACCCTTTCCTTGTCACTCTGGTAGGCACTGTCTGCACAGGCCCCCTCCCCAGGCCCAGGTCCCCCTGGCCTCCTCACCCATGTGTGGTCCTTTCATTTACATTTTCCCAAGGCTCTGACCACACAAGGCCTTGGAGTCTTGCACACTTGTCATAGTGGCTTGGGGAAGGCAGACGACAGGTTCCGAAACAACTTCAAATTAGAAGTCAAACGCTACATGTCTAACTTCAGCTTCGTTGATAACACCCTGTTCCTCTCCCCTCACCAGAGCTGTTCCCCTTCCAACCCCTTTTCCGAGTTCCAGATCCCTCTTCCCTGCTTTTCTGGGTTGTCCCACATGGGGAGGTAGAGGAGAGGAGACCAAATTCCTCACTTATTTTTTTCACACACAGCAAGTCAGATCTTTTCTGAGGCTCACACATGATAGAAGCTTATTCCTTCCTCTTATTAAAGAAAACACCCAAAATAAGTGGGTAGCTAGAGCTTTGTGTCCAGAATGATTTAGGGATCCTGGCTCCTCTGTCTTGAGGTTCTACCACTTTCAGTACGGACCTCCCAGAGTCTCTATGGTCTCAGGCGTCAGCCAGCCGAGGTGCAGGGAGAGCGTGTGCTGGAAGCTTGCAGGGCCCAGGACTGAAAGTGCCTCACTCCCTTCCATTCGGGTTCCACTGGCCTGAACTGGCTTGTATGGTCACATCTCAGTGCAAGAAAGGCTGGGGAATGTAGTCCAGCTGTGTGCCCAGGAAGATGGGTCTGGTGGGCAGTGCTGTCTCTGTGAGGAAGTGGAGAGAGTGAGGAGGACAACACTAGGAAGTGTGGCTGGAAAAGAAGAGATAGCGCATGAGTTAGGGGAGGACTTGAAGAAGGCAGTGATTTGACCATATGCCCTGGAGAAGCCAGTGGAAAGAGAAAGGCTTTGCTGTGGAGAGAAGCCAGGGTCTCAGAGGGCCACAGCTGGCATGAGGAGGGACAGTGATGACACAGATACCTCTGGCTGGGCAGACCCCGCCTTAGGTCTTTCTTTATCTCTGTGTTCCCAGCATGGAACACTGAGGACACTGGAGAATAAGTGTGAACATACCTCTAAGCCTGAGGGTGTGGAGCCCAGACAGCAAAGAGTTAAAGGGTGCAGGGGTGGGCAGAGCCGGGGAGCCAGGTGCTCCCCAACATACTGTGCGGTGCCAGTTAATCCCCTGCAGCAGGCAGGAGGCCTGCACAGCTGTCTCTCCAGAGCTGGGATTGCATGCTTCCCCCTCCCTCTGCCACCTCCCTGATGTCTCCAGCCCTTTGCCCAGAGAACACAGCACCCCAGGGATTGGGTGGGGGTGGGTGGAGATGGGCAGGCAGCATGCTGGGTAACTGATCCAGCCCCTGCACCCTTGGACAACTCGTTCTCTAGAGATAAACCATTCTCTAGGTTTGCTTCTCACTGGCCATGAAGACCCCACCTCTCCCAAGCCAGCCAAACCCAAACCTTGTAGCTGGTCCTCCCATGCCGTGTCCATTCCTGCCTCTATGTCTTTGCCTTACCTGGAGTGCCCTTTTTCTCCTCTCCCTCGGCAGCTCCTGCCTAGCCTGGAGAGCAGCTACAACACAGCAGCCCCTAGGAGTCCTCCCTTTGGCCTCTAGCCCCCAAGTCCTAGTTTCTGCTTGACTGGGGCTTCCCATGCCAACCAGTGTCTGCGCTCTGCTCAGGGAGGGGAGATGCAGATCTGGCTCCAGCCGTCATTAATTTATTCCCCCAACATTCATTCACAACAGATGAGGCTACTAAGGCGCAGAGAAGGTAAGCGACTTGCACAGCTTAAGAGTGGAGGAATTAGGACTCAAACTCACACCTGTTTAACTCCAGAGCCCACACTCACACTTTCTCAGCCCAGAAAGAGACTAAGAAGACTGCTGGGTGCCTGGGAGCTCTTATTCCCTCTTACTCCAGGCTCCTTCTTCCTGGAAGCCAGAGGGAGCAGTGGAAAGAAGGTCCTAGTCTCTTTGGTCAGTTAGCAGTTGTAGAACATTGGCAAATTTTAAGCCTCAGTTCCCCATCGTGAGGAGGAGCAATAAGTTCTGCGACAGGGTTGGCAAGAGGGTCAAGTGAGATCATGGATGGGAAAGGACTGGATAACTGCAGAGGCTATGCTAATATGTGAGGCTGCTGGGCTGAGCCAGGGAATCCCAGCCCAGCTGGACCCAGGGCAAGAGAAAAGCAGGCACAAAGAGCCGGACCCAGTCCTAGCCCACCCTCCATCCAGCAGACTCAGGGCTCACTGCTAAACTTTTGCCTCTGTGAGCCCTATCCAGATGTGCCATCTTGCCTCTGTTTGACTGAAGCAGGTCACCATTTATGGATCCTTGGAGCTGATCTTTGGGATCTAGTAAAGGGCCTGGATTGTGGAGTAGGCTCTATCTCTGAACAGCTGTAT
This sequence comes from Macaca fascicularis, assembly GCF_037993035.2. Lineage (NCBI taxonomy): Eukaryota > Metazoa > Chordata > Mammalia > Primates > Cercopithecidae > Macaca > Macaca fascicularis. The sequence goes on along the minus strand of NC_088388.1, from coordinate 48,128,251 downwards.
GATTTACACTTTCTAAGTCTTAGTTTCCTCATCACTAAAATGGAAATGAGAGTCTGGCAAAGTGATGGTGAGAATGTTTATAGATAGAGTCCTGGCCTATGGTAGGCATTTAATAAATAGAGCTATTGTTTCCACCATGAACCTTCTTTCCTAAACCTTGAGGAATATCTTTAAACTCCTCATTTTCGGGATTAGGAAACTGATACCAGGAAGTGACAGTGACTTACCCAGGTTCTCACTGCAAAGTGAGCAATGGTGGAGGCAGCACCAGACTCCAAACCGAATGCCCCTTCCATTGCTTCTGCCAGAGAGTCTTCCCTGAGCTCCAACCTAGGGTGGGCCTCCCTGTGCTGACCTTGTAGCCTCTACTATCTGAGTCGCCCACTAGGTCTTCCAAAAGCCCCGTCTCTATCTGAGACAGGAAGTTCCCAGGTAGGACCCAAGCCCCCTGACGGTAACTATCACCTAGCTGGATCCTTTCCAAGGTGTACAGACTCAGCTAGGGAAGCTTACTTCTCAAGGGGCTTCCTGGGACTTGGCTAAGCTGGGTGACATCAACTTCCCAATGGAGGGGAGAAAGAAATAAGAGAGGGAAGGGTTAAGGCTCAGCAGCTGGGACAGGCAGGCTGCAGACGGCCCAGCCCAGTGCTGGGGGGCCTGCACCATTCCATTCCTTTGCAGATCAGTTACACCCAGCTGTCTCCCTCCCCACTGCCAGTGCCCCTCGGATTAGGCGGGAAAGGCTCCCCGGCCTGCGGCCTGCACACGGCCCATGGGGAACAGCGCCTGCAGCCCACGCCTCCACGACAGCTGCTGAGTGTCAAGCAAGAACATAGATCAGTGGGATCCTGGCAGAGGTGCCCCAAGCCCAAGCCCTGCCCCCAGCATGTGCAGGAGGGGCTGCCTGAGGAGAAAGGGGGTCTGTGAGGGATTTGGGAGGTACAGGGCAGAAATTGCTCCCAAAAATATCTCCTCTGCCCATGTGTCACTGTGCCTCAAATTCCACCATTAAACATCTTAAAAGTCTGGGTCTTCCAGAGACACCAATTAAAAACTACACCCCATGGAGTAGCTGGCATTTTGATGCACTGTTGATAGGAATGTATTGGTAAAATTTATGAACATTTAATTTTATTTTACAAAGTATATATTAAGTCCCTCAAAAATATCTTTTCCTTTTTCTCAGTCATCTCACTGAGGACTTTAACTTAAAGAGGAATTTAACTTAAGGAAACAGTTTATAATATGGAAAGAATGTGGGCTCAAGATTAAGAGAAAACACAAACTAATGTCATGAATACTCTCAAAATACTCACAAAAGCCAGATGAAAAAACGAAAGAAATTTTAACACTAGAAAATATCTGCACCTGTACTGGAAAACATGAAGCAGTTCCACAAATAGGTCAGAAATATGAAATTTCTGGAAGTTATAAAGCAAATGGGAGGCAGCATAGTGTATAGGTAGAAAGATGTCCAGACTCTAATCCTGGTTGCTTTACTCATGAGTTCTGTGATGTTAACAAATTACCGAACCTCCCTGAATTTCAGTTTCCTCAACTGTGAAGTTGGAACAGTAATTACAATAATTGTGAGAAATACATGAAGATTAGAGGAGATCAGTTTTGGTAAATATCCCTGTGATCCCACCATCAGAGGACCATGACCACAGAAACCACCATCACCTGTGAGTGAATGGTTATGGTATGTCTCCTCCAGCCACTTGCCTACATAGCTGCTAAGAAAACCCTCACAGTACCAATTCTAATTAATCCAGAATTTTATTATACATATTACCAGCCAGTTAAAACTCATTATCTATTTGAAAAGAATGGACAATGGCAAAATGGTGCCCAAGTTGAAATGGCAGGGTAACTTACCCTCAATGAAAAGTCAATCAATTCAAGGAAAAGGAAAAGCATGAACAGTATTCTAATTAATATTCCCAGGATGATCCATGAGGATACTGTATCTAAAAAATAGGAGGCTAATATGTTAAAGTACCATCAGAAAAAAAGTTTCTAGAAATTAAAACCATATATAACTTCTGCTTCCACCACAAAGAGTACCTGGTACTCAACCTACCCTGCAATTGTAAACAACTAGAAAATTGGTGAAAATACATGACATACATGTTTTCAGATGTGAGCAACAGGCAGTGCAAGGCTAGGATCCCACAGAGAAGGGAAATAAGTTAAGTATTAATAAATCTTACTAGAAAGTTCCAAATTCTGCCTGGATCATTTTCTGGAACAAGAAACAGGGAAGGGCATGTCCAGCAGAGCAGGGTGGTCTCACTGAGTTGAAGACAGATCAAATTCAGGAAGTCTGAGGCAACTGAAATTTGTAGGGCAGAATACCACAGATGAGGGAGCCATGTAGAAAAAGAACTCCGGAAAGTTGCATATATTAAGGCTGTGGCTGAACATTAAGTTGCACATGTGTAGGCTGAATATCCGTAAAGATAGGCAAAGAACCAGTGGATAACTGTAAACTGAGCAATTCTTGGAGCTTTTGCATAGCTGAGAGACATTACATATCTTACCATCCAAAGTAAAGAGACCTCACTGAACATCCCAGGACTTCATTTAGCCTCCAGAAATGGTCATAATTTCGAAGAAGGATTAAACTACACCTAGAGTAAAGGCTACCCTAAAGAAGCCCTAATTAAGCTTTGAAAAAAGCCTCAAATTGACCATGCTGATACACAGTAGCTATAAGACGTAAGAAAGTCTAAATATTCTTTAAGGGAAAAAATTCAGACATTCAGCAGCATAGTATTAATAATGTCTAGAATCCAATTAAAAATTACTAGACATGCAAAGAATCTGGAAAACGTGACCCATAACAAGGAGAAAAAAAACAGTCAATAGAAACAGACCTAGAAATGACAAAGATGACAGTATTAGCAAACAGGGGCTTTTAAGTAGCTATTATACATATGCTTAAGAATGTAAAGAAAAACATAAGCATGATGAAGACAGAAATGGGAGATATTTTTAAAAATAAAATAGGAAGTCTAGAGATGAAAATATAAAGTTTTAAATGAAATGAGATTAATAACAGATTAAAGAGTGCCAAATAAAAGATCAGTGAACTTGAAGACGTAACAAGAGGAACTTTCCAAAATGAATTACAGGGGCCAGGCATGGTGGCTCATGCCTGTAATCCCAGCACTTTGGGAGGCCAAGGTGGGTGGATCACTTGAGGTCGGGAGTTCAAGACCAGCCTGGCCAACATGACGAAACTCTGTCTCTACTGAAAATACAAAAAGTAGCCAGGCGTGGTGGCACACACTTGTAATCCCAGCTACTGGGGAGGCTGAGGAAGGATAATCACATGAACCTGGGAAGCGGAGGTTGCAATGAGCCAAGATGGCACCACTGTACTCACTCCATCCTAGGTGACAGAGTGAGACTCCATCTCGAAAAAAAAAAAAAAAAAAGAATTACAGAGTGATGACCAAGAACAGGTGGCTCACACCTGTAATCCCAACTCTTTGGGAAGCTGAGGTGGATGGATCACTTGAGGTCAGGACTTCAAGATCAACCTGGGCAACATGGCAAAACCCTGTCTCTACCAAAAATACAAAGATTAGCTGAGTGTTGTGGTGGACACCTGTAATACCAGCTACTTGGGAGTCCAAGGCAGGAGAATTGTTTGAGCCCAGGAGGCTGAAGTTGCAGTGAACCGAGATGGTGCCACTGCACTCCAGCCTGGGCGACAGAGTGAGACTCTGTTTCAAAAATGAGGTAAAAACAAAACAAAACAGAAAAACAAAAACAAAAAAACACAAAATGAATTACAGAGTAAAAGAAAAACTGAAAAAAAAAAAATGAACAGACCCTTAGTGACCTATAAAACAATACGAAGAGCTCTAAACTCCATAAATTTAAATCCCAAAGGACAGAAGGGAAAGAAAAAGTATCCTAAGAATTAATAACTGATTCCAGAATATCTAGATAACTCCTAAAGCTCAACAATAACAACCAAAAACAAACAACACAATTAAAAAATGACCAAAAGACTGGAATACACATTTCTCTAAAGAAGATATACAAGTAGTAAGTATATGAAAAGATGCTTAGCATCAGTAATCACTAGGTAAATGCAAATCAAAATCACAAAGACATACCACTTTACACCCATTAGGATGTTTATTATTTAAACAAACAAAAATTAGAAAACAAGTGTCAGTGAGAATATGAAGAATTTGGCAACCTTGTTTACTGCTGGTGGGAATGTAAAATGGTGCAGCTGCTATGGAAAACAGGATAGTAGTTTCCCTAAAATTAAAAATAGAATTATCATATGATCCTGTAATTGCATTTCTGGGCATATGCTCAAAAGACTTGAAAGCAGAGACATAAACACATATTTGTACACCATGTTTATAGCAGCATTATTGGCAATAGCCAAAAGATGAAAACTACCCAGGCATCAATCAATGGATGAATTGATAAACTAAATGTGGTAGGCACATACAATGGAATATTATTCATTCTTAAATAGGAAGAAGTTTTCTGACACATGCTACTCTTTGGATGCAAATTTAAGACTTTATGCTAAATGAAATAAGTCAATCACAAAGACAAATACTGTATGATTCCACTTATATGATGTACTTAGAGTAGCTTAGCTTAGTGGTCACCCAACAATTTGGATAGAAGTTATTCCTAACCATTTCAAAACTCACAAGGTTTCACACTCTGCCCATCAGCCTATATGTGGGTTGACCAGTGCACCTCAAATTGTAGCCATGCCAGACAAAAAGGTAAACATATAGATCAATGGAATAAAATTGAAAGCCCAGAAATAAATTCTCACATTTATGGTAAATTGATTGTCAAAAAGTGTGCTAATACAATTCACTGGGAAAAAGAACAGTCTTTTCAACAAATGGAAAAACTGGATATTTACATGAAAAAGAATGAAGTTGGATCTGTTTCTTACACAATATACAAAAATCAACTCCAAATAAATTGTTGGCCTACGTGTCAGAGACAAAACAATAAAACTATTGGATGAAACTATAGGAGTAAATTTTCATGACCTTGGGTTAAATAAAGCTTTCCTAGATATGACACTAAAAGCCCAACTGACAAAAGAAAAATAGGTACTTCTAATCTCATCAGAGTGAAAGCTTTTGTGCTTCAAAGGACAACATAAAGGAAGTAAAAAGATAACTCACAGAATGGGAGAAAATATTTGCTAATTATTATGTCTGATAAGGGACTTATATCCCTAACATATAAAGAACTCTTACAAATCAATAATAAACAACAAAAAATAACCCAGTTTTTAAAAATGGGCAAAGGATCTGACTATGCATTTCTTCAGAGAAGATGAACATATGTCCAAGAAGCACAGGAAAAGAGGATCACCATCATCAGTCATCAGATAAATGCAAATAAAAACCACAGTGAGATGTCACTTCACATCCACTAGGATGGCTGTAATCAAAAAGTCAGATAATAACGAATGTTGAAGAGGATATGGAGAAACTGAAACCCTCATACATTGCTGGTGACAATGTAAAATGATGCAGATACTTTGGGAAACAATCTAGCAGTTTCTCAAAATGTTAAACATAGGTTACCACATGATCCAGTAATTTCACTCCTAGTATAGACCAAAAATAATTAGAAATATATGTCCACACAAAAACTGCATATGAATGTTCACAACAGCATTATTCATAATAGCAAAAGTATAAACAACCTCAATGTCTACCATCTGATGAATGCATAAATGTAATTCCACACAATGAAATATTGTTCAGCCATAAAATGGAATGCTATACTGATAAATACTACAATATGGATAAACCTTGAAAACATCATGCTAAGTAAAATAAGTCGGTCACAAAAGACCACATATTTCATGATTCCATTTATATAAATTTTCCATAATTGGTAAACCTGTAGAAACTGAAAACTGATTGGTGGTTGCTTGGAGCTTGGGCGTGTTGCGGGAAATGGAGGGTGACTACTAATGTGTACTGGGCTTCTTTTGGGGTGATAAAAATGTTCAACAGTTGATTGTGATGATGATTGCACAATCCTATGAATATAATAAAAAATGTATAATAAAAACCATAGGTATGCTTTAAAAGGGTGAATTGTGTGAGATGCAAATTATACTGCAGTAAAACTGATATATACAGTTATTTTACATATACATATATATGCAGCAAATGTCAGACTGGATAAGAAAAATAAGAGCTATGTATATGCTGAATGCAAGAGACAGGAACCAGAAACAAATAATTTGAAAGGAAAGAGTACAAATTTTTATATTCTGCACATAGTAACCAAGAGAAAGCTGTAGATGATATAGTAACATAGGCAAAAGTAGACTTTAAGACAAGAAATATTCCTGGAGACAAAGAAGGATGTTTCATAATGATAATATGCATTAAGAAAGTACAACAATTATATATGTAAAAGCATTTTGCACCACAGCCCCAAAGTATATGAAGGAAAACCTAACATAATTGAAAGAAGAAATAGATAATTCAATAGTTGTAGTTGAAAATGTTAGTATTCCTACCAGAAAGTAGTAGAAAAACTAGACAGAAAATCAGCAATGATATAGTGGACTTAAACAACCCTGTTAACCAATTTGACCTAAATAATATATATTGATCACACCACTCAACAACAGCAAAATAAACACATTTCAAGTGTTCAATAACACTTTTATTGAGACTATTAAATAAGTCTCAATATATTTTGAAGGAATGTTATCATACAAAGTATGTTCCCCAATCATCATGGAATTAAGTAAAACATCAACCAAAGAAAAAAATCTTGGAAGTCTCCAGATACTTGAAAATTAACACACATTTTTAAATAAAATAAAGTAAGAAAATTCATTCAAAGTAAAATAAGGAAAAATTACAAGTAAAACTAGAAAATATGTTAAACTGGAAGAAAATGTAACCAAAATATATCAAAAATTACGGAATGCAAGTAAAGTAGTTCTTAGGGGAAAATGTATAGTTTTAAACACACATTAGAAAGAAAGATTCAAAATCAATAATCTAAGCTTCTCACTCCAGAAGGCCATAAAATGAAGGCTGAATCAAATCCTAAGCAGAAAGAAGTTAGTAAACATCAAAGCAGAAACTGATAAAATAGAAAACAGAAAAGTAATAGAAAAATAAATGAAAATTAAAATATACTGTTTGAAAGTCAACAGGCTGGGTGTGGTGGCTCATGCCTGTAATCCCAGCGCTTTGGGAGGCTGAGGTGGGAGGATTGCTTGAGCCCTGGAGTTGGAGACCAACCTGAGAAACATGGTGAAACCCTGTCTGTATCAAAAATACAAAAATTAGCCAGGCGTGGTGGTGCATGCCTGTGGTCCCAGCTACTCTGGAGGCTGAGGTGGAAGTATTGCTTGAACCTTGGAGGTGGAGGTTGCAGTTAGCTGAAAAGTTGCCATTGCACTACAGGCTGGATGACAGAGCCAGACTCTGTCTCAAAAAATAAAAAATCAACAAAATTGATAAGCTTTTAGCCAGACTGACCAAAAATGGAAGAGGAAATATGCAAATTATTAAACTCAGGATTAAAGGAGGGAACATCAAAACAGACCCTACAGAATTAGATGAGCATACTATGAATAACTTCATGCCAACAAATTAGACAAGTTAAATGAAGTGAAAACATTATAAGAAAGATATAAATGACCAAAACTGACTCAAGAAAGAATAGAAAACATGAAAAGACATACATCAAACAAAGACATTGAATTAATAATTAAAATTATCTCAAAGTAAACCCCAGGCCCAGATGCCTTCGCTGGTGAATTCTATCTAACATTCAAGGAATAAATAACACAAATCTTACATAAACTCTCCCAGAAGAGACAGAAGGAAGGAACGCTTCTCAACTTATTTTATAAAGTTGGACAAAGACATGACAAGAAACAAAACAACATTCTAATATTCCTCATGAACATGGATATAAAACTCCTTAGCAAAATATTAGCAAACAAAATCCAGCAATGTATAAAAGAGATTGTACACTATGACCAAGTGAGATTTATCTTAGTGATGCGTCTTAGTGGTTTAACATCTAAAAATCAAGTAATAAACAATCAAGTAATACACCATATTAACAAAATGAAGAGCAAATTCTACATCATCATCTCAATATGCACAGAAAAAGCATTGACAAAATCCAGCATTCATTGATGAAAACAAAAACCTCTCAAAGAACGAGGAATAGAAGGAAATGTCCTCAACCAAACAAAAGGCATCTACAAAAAACTTCCAACTAATATCACACTTAATAACCAAAGACTAAATATTTATCCAGAAAGCTTGTAAACTTAACAGGATTTATGGCTTGTCACTTCTATTAAATATCATACAGGAAGTTCTACCAGTCAATAAAGTAAGAAAAAAAAAAAACTAAAGGCATAGAGTGGAATGACAAAAGTAAAAACTATCTTTATTTAGAAATTAGAGGATTGTCTATGTATAAAATTATAAGGAAATTACAACACAAAAAGCTATTAGAACTATGACTAGAAAGCTACCTACTTAGTAGGGTAATGCAATACAACCTCAATAAGCAAAAATTAATTGTATTTCTGTTTTTCTTTTAACTTTTAAGTTCAGGGATACATGTGCATATTTCTTATGTAGGTAAACTTATGTCATGGGGATTCATTGTACAGATTATTTCATCACCCAGGTATTAAGCCTAGTACCCATTAGTTATTTTTCCTGATCCTCTCCCTCCTCCACCTTCCAGTAAGCCTCAGTGTCTGTTGTTCCCCTCTATGTGTACATGTTTTCTCATCATTTAGCTCCCATTTGTAAGTGAGAATATGTGGTTGGTATTTGGTTTTCTGTTCCCGTGTTACTTTGCTAAGGATAATGGCCTCCAGCTCCATCCATGTTCCTGCAAAGGACATGATCTCATTCATTTTTATGGGTACATAATGTTCCATGGTGTATATGTACCACATTTTCTTTATCCAGTCTACCACTGATAGGCTGATTCCAGGTCTTTGATATTGTGAATAGTGCTGCAATGAACATACACATGTATGTGTCTTTATGATGCAATGCATTTCTATATGATAGCAACAAACAACCTAAAAGTTAAATTGTGAAAATAATTGCAATCACAATAGTATAAAAAAAAATAAAATATTTTGGAATACATTTAACAAACATGTAAGACTTATATGCTGAAAATTACAAAGCATTGCTGAGAGACTTTTTAAAAGATGTGAATGACTAGAGAGAGATACCTTGTACATGGATTGGAAGACTCAGTATTGTTAAGTTGGCAGTTCTCCTCAATTTATCTGTATATTCAATCTAAATCCTCATCAAAATCCCAGCAAGCTTGTTTGGTAGAAAGTGACAAGCTGATCCTAAAATGTATATGAAAATGTAAAGGATCTAGAATACCTAAAGAACAAAGCTGGAGAACTTAAACTACTTTATTCAAAACTTATTATAAAGCTACATTAATCAAGACAGCATGGTGTGGGCCTAAGAATGTACATAAAGGTCAATGGACTAGAATAAAGAGTCCATAAATACACCCATACAATAATAATAAGTCAAGAAACTAATAAGAACATGAGCAAAAATTTGAAATGACACTTCACCAAACACGATACAGTCATACATCTCTTAATGATGGGGTTTCATTCGGAGAAACACATTGTTAGGTGATTTTGTTGTGCAAACATCTTAGAGTGTATTCACAAACTTAGATATTATAACCTATTACACACCTAGACTATATGGTATAGTCTATTCCTCCTAGGCTACAAACCTGTACGGAGTATAACCGTACTGAATACTGTAGGCAATTGTAACACAATGGTACATTTTTATGTATCTAAACATATCTAAACATAGAAAAGATTCAGCAAAACTACAGTATACAAGACAAAAAATGGTACATCTAAAAGCTGTAAAAGACACTTATATGAATGGTGCTTGCAAGACTGGAAGTTGCTCTGAGTGAGTCAATGAGTGAGTGATGAGTGAATGTGAAGGCCTAGGACATCACTGTATACTACTGTGGACTTTATAAACACTGTACACTTATACTACACTAAGTTTATTTTAAAATATTTCTTTATTTAATAAATTAACCTTAGCTTACTGTAACTTTTTTTTACTTTATAAACTTTTTTAACTTTTTGACTTTTGTGAAAACACTAAGCTTAAAACACAAACACACTGTACAAAATATTTTCTAACTTTATATCCTTAAGTTATACTTTTTTTCCATTTGAAAGTTTTTTTTATATTTTACTTAAAAAACTTTTAAATTAAAAACTAAAACGCAAACATGCACACTGGCCTAGACCTATACTGGGGCAGGATAATCAATATCACTTTCACCTCCACATCTTGTCCCACTGGAGGTATTCAGGGGCAATAATACACATGGAGCATCATCTCCTATGATAGCCATGCCTCCTTCTGCAATATCTCCTAAAGGACCTGCCTAAGGCTATTTTATAGTTAATTTTTAAATATATAAGTAGAGGAGTATACTCTAAAATAATCATAAAAATACAATGTAGTGAATACATAAACCAGTAACATAATCATTTATTGTCATTGTCAAGTGTTATGCACTATACATAACTGTATATGCTATACTTCCATAAGACTGGCAGCACAGTAGGTTTGTTTACACCAGCATCACCACAAACATGTGAATAATGTGTTGCACTATGACATTATGACAGCTACAACATCACTAAGCGATAGGAATTTTTCACCTCCATTACAATCTTATGGGACCACCATTTGTATATACAGTCCATCATTTACTGAAACATTGCTGTGCAGCACCTGACTGTATGATAGCAACTAAGCATATGAATGCACATGAAAAGATTCCCAGCATCACTGGTTATTAGGGAGATTCCAAATAAAACCACAAGGAGGTAACACTGTGCACCCTCTAGAATGTCTATAAAAATGTCTAAAAGACTGACCTAGCAAGTTTTGGTGAGAATGTGGATAAATGGAACTCTCATATAGTGCTGGTAAGAATTTAAATAGTACAGCCATTTTAAACATTTCCTAAAAAGTGATACATATCTTTCCATAGGACCCAGAAATTCCACCCCTAAGTAGATACACAAGAGAAATGGAAATTTGTGTCCCCCAAAGACTTGCATGCAAAATTTCAAGGGGGCATTATACATAATAATGTGTCCTTATTGGAAACAACACAAATCTCCATTAACAGATGAATAAACAAACAAATATGATATACACATACAATGGATTACTACTCAAGAATAAACAAGAAATGAACTATTAATACATGCAACAACATGGATGAGACTGAAAAACATTGTGCTAAGCATGAGGTGCTGCATACCAAAGACTACATACAGTATTATTCCATTTATATGAGATTTATAGAAAATTCAAACGTATAGTGACAAAAATCAGATCAGTGGGTACCTGATGCTTGGGATGAGAATAGAATTGGTTGCAAATGGACAGGAGGAAAACTTGGGGATGGGTGGGTAATATAATTGTTCTAGAATTGATTGTGGCAATGATTGCAGAACTATGTAAACTTACTAAGAGTCATTGAACCATAAACTTAAAAAGGGTAAATTTTATATTATCTAAATTATACCTCAGTGAAAATATGTTTTTTAAAAAATAACCCACTTTAAAACAAAAGCAACAATGTTCCATATGGTAATTTATATAGGAAGAAGTAAAATGTATGATTACAATAACACACAGGATGGAATGGAGATATACTGTTGTAAGGTTGTATAATGTATATTGTTGCCCATTATACATACAATGGTTTAATAGTCAATGGGGAATATTATATGAAGGTATAATATACTTCAATTTGAACTTAATTGAAGTATATTTGCAAATATTTTATGAGCCATTATTACATACTTCATTTAATTCTGTACTTATACTATGATATATTTACATACAAATTATATATTATATATAATATATAAATTATATACCTCCAACAGTATTTGAAGGTAGAATGTGATATGATAAAGATAAGTTAAAGATGCTTATTTTAAACTGTTTTGCAATCACTTAAACAAAAGAACTATAGCTAATAAACAAATGGTGGGGATGAAAGAGAATCATAAACAATAATTCCTCTAAATGAAAGCAGGAGACAAGGTAAATAAGAAAAAAAAAACAGAGTAATAGAACAAATACAAAACACATAGCCAGATGATAGATTAAAACCCAGTTATCATAGTATTATATTACAGTGTTATATTATGTTTAAAATAAATGGTCTAAATAATCCAATAAAAAGAGATTAAAATTGGGCTTTTAAAAAATGGTCGAATTATATCTGACACAAGAAACAGTTTAAATATAAAGACACATGTCAGTTAAAAATGAAAGAGTAGAAAAAGAAATTTCATGCAAATGCTAATCATAAGAAAGTAGATATATTAATATATTAATATCAGAGCAGACTTCAGGGCAAAGAATATTCTCAGAGATTTTTTAAAAGGTTATCTCATGATGAGAGAGTCAATAAATCAAGAAAACCTACAATCAATAATTTGCATGTACATAATAACAGAGCTTCAACAAACATGAAGTAAAAAATAATTATCATTATAGTTGAAGATTTCAGCACTCCTCTACCAATAATTCATAGACCAAGTAGGCAGGATATCAGAACAACACTATCAACCAACTGGACTAATTTACATTCATAGAACATGCCATCAAACAATAGCAGAATACTTATTCTTTACAAATGGACATGGAATATTTGCAAAGATAAACTATATTCTAAGCCATAAATCAAGTCTACGTAAGTTTAAAAGAATACTATCTTTTTATGATACCACATTTTCTCTTACCACAATGGAATTAAGTTAGAAACCATTAATAGAAAGATTTCTGGAAAGCCTCAAAATACTCAGAAATAGAACAACACACCTTTAAGATACCTTGGATCAAAGAAGAAATTAAAAAGAAAATTGTAAGTAATTGTAAATTAAAACACAACATGTCAAAATTTGTGGGATACATCTAGCATTATAACACTAATTGCCTGTATTAAAAAAGAAGAAAATCTTAAATCATTGATCTCATCTTCCACTCTGTGTGGCTAGAAAAAGGAAATAAAATTAAGTCCAAAGTAAGCATAAAAAAGATAAAATAATAAAGTCAGAATTAATGAAATAAAAATGGAAAAACAATAGAGAAAAACCAATAAAAACAAAATTTTGTTTTTTAAGAAGCTTGATAAAATTGACTTTCCTGGAGCATAACTAATCTAGAACAAAAGGGAGAGAGGAACATCAGCCATTAATGAAGGGACATCAATACAAATTCTATAGACACTAAAGAAGAATAAAATACGATTGTGAAAAACATAATGTCCACAAATTTAACAACTTGGATGAAATGAAAATGGAATTTAAAATAGAAATAGACAAATCAATCATTATAGTTGGAGACATCAAAACTCCTCTCTCAGTAATCAATACAATAAGTAGACAGCAAATCAGTAAAGATCTGATCACTACCAATCAAATCGACCTAAATGACATTTAAAGAAAACTCAACCCAACAACAGCAGAATATTCATTCTTCTCAAGTGCAAATGAAATAGTCACCAGGAGAGAATATATTCTTAGTCATTAAAAACTTCAAGAAATTGCTTTAAAAATTTAAATTATAGGCCGGGCGCGGTGGCTCAAGCCTGTAATCCCAGCACTTTGGGAGGCCGAGACGGGCGGATCACGAGGTCAGGAGATCAAGACCATCCTGGCTAACACGGTGAAACCCCGTCTCTACTAAAAAAATACAAAAAAAACTAGCCGGGCGCGGTGGCGGGCGCCTGTAGTCCCAACTACTGGGGAGGCTGAGGCAGGAGAATGGCGTGAACCCAGGAGGCGGAGCTTGCAGCGAGCTGAGATCCGGCCACTGCACTCCAGCCTGGGCGGCAGAGCGAGACTCCGTCTCAAAAAAAAAAAAAAAAAAAAAAAAAAAAAATTAAATTATATAAAGTCAAATCTCCTAAAATACAGAATTAAACTAGAAATTAATAACAAAATATCTGGGAAATCCACAAATATTTGTAAATTAATCAATGCATTTATTGTCAAAGAGGGTCGGAGAGGAAATTGTAAGACAAATTAGTAGTTATTTTTAATTGAATGAAAATCAAAACACAATATGCTGAAATTTGTGGGGTGCAGGTAAAGTACAGTGTAATTAATATTTATAGCATTAAACGCCTATGTTTTTTAAAAAGGAAGACCTTAAATCAATTTTCTAAGTTTTCACCTTAAAAAAATAGAAAAAAAAAAGAATAAATTAAATCAAAGCAAGTAGAAAGAGGGAAATCATAAAGATAATAACAGAAATCAATGGAATTTAAAAAGAAAACAGTATAGAAAAAAATTAAGGAAATCCAAAGCTGGTTCTTTGAGAAGAGCAATAAAATTGATAAACTTCTAGCCAGTCAGATCAATAATAGACAGATGATACAAATGATCAATATCACAAATGAATGAAGGGACATCACTACAGATCCCACAGACACTAAAGGAGAATAAAGCATTATTGTGAGAATATAATGTCCATAAATTTAACCACTTAAAAGCAATACAAAAATTTCTTGAAACATATGAACAACTAAATGTTATTCAAGAAAAATTAGACAATCTGAATAACACTTTCTATTAAAGAAATTTATTTAATAATTTAACACTTTCCAACAAAGAAAACTCCAGGACTAGATAGCTTCACTGGCAAATTCTATGAAATATTCAGGAAGAGATAGTAACAATTATATGCAAACGCTTCTAGACGATTAAAGACGAAAGAATACTTCCCAACTCATTTTATGTGGCAGGCATTATCCTCATTCTAAAACCACAAGAAAATTTTATGAGCAAAACAAACTGCAAACCAATATTCTTCACAAACATAGTTATAAAAACCCTCAAGAAAATACTGGAAAATAAAATCTGGTAGTAAAGAAAAAGAGTAGTATATCATCACCAAGTGGGGTCCCAGTATGGAAGGTTAGTTCAACATTTGAAAATCATTGTAATTTGCCATCAACAGAAGAATAAGAAAACCATAACATTACCTCAATAAATGCAGAAAAGGCATGAGACAAAATTCAACATTTATTTATGATACAAAGTCTCAGTAAATTAAGAATAGACAAAATCTTTCTCAATCCAATAAGGGGCATCTGAAAAAAACCCTAAAGGTAGCATCACCCTTAATGAGAGACTGAATGCTTTCCCTTTAAATTCGAGAACAAAGTTAGGATGTCTTTTCTCACCACTTCTATTCAACATTGTACTGGAAGTTCTAGACAGTGAAGAACATCAAGAAAAAGAAATAAAAGGTGTACAGATTGAAAAGAAAAATAAAAAATAAAAACCATCTCTAATTCACAGATGACCTGGTTGCCTCTGAAGAAAATTCTAAAGAATAGACAAAGAAACTATAGAACTAATAAGTGAGTTTAGCAAGATTGTAGGATACATCAATATATTATCAATAAATATTTTGAAAATAGAATTTAAAATAAGTACTGTATTAGTTCAAGCTTCCATAATAAAATATCATAGATCAGGTGGCTTAAAAGACAAAATTTACTTTCTCACAGTTCTGAAGGCTGAAAAGCCCAAGATCAAAGGGAAAACCAATTTGGTTCTAGTTGGCAGCTGTCTTCCTGGCTTACAGAAAACTGCCTTCTCTCTGTGTCCTTACATGGGGCAAGTGGAAAGGGTGGGAGTGGAGAAGACAGAGGGAGAGAGCTTTCTCTTTTTCTAAGCCCACAGTCCTATAGGACCTGTTTTAACCTTAATTATCTCCTAAAGACCCCATCTCCACATAGAGTCACTTTGGGGATTAGGGTTCCAACATATGAATTTGGGGTGAGGGGGGATGTAGTTTAGTCGACAGCAAGTACCATTTACAAGAGCATCAAAAAGCATGAAATACTTAGTGTAAAGCTTACAAAATATGTGCAAGATGTATATGTATAAAACTACAAAATGCTAATGAAAGAAATCAAGGAAGAACAAAATAAATGTGGTTTTGGATTGGAAGACTCAGTATCATTAAGATGTCAATTTCATCCGGGTGCAGTAGCTCATGCCTGAAATCCCAGCACTTTGGGAGGCATGTGGATTGCTTGAGCCCAGGAGTTGGAGACCAGCCTGAGCAACATGGTGAAACTCTGTCTCTATTAAAAATACAAATACAATCATGTCACCAAGGATTCAGCTTCTTTCTGTTACTCAGCTTTGCCTTACTCCATTTAATAATGTGGTTACCTCTTAGTTGTAGCTGCCAGCAGAAAGTTTTTTTTTTCATTTATTCAGTTTAATGGGAAAGAGAAAAATAATTTCTCCCCCACTATGGAATATACATCTTTCTCTTGAGTCTTATTGGGCAACTTTAGGTTACATGCCCATTTCTGGACCAATAATAGTTACCAGAAGAACCCTATGCTTATTTACTTAGACCAGAGGTTGGCAAACCATAGCTCATGGACCAACGAAGTCAGGACATAAGCTAAGAATGGTTTTTGCATTTTTAAATGGCTACAGTGTAATGGTTATATAATTACCCATGTAATAGCTTTCATGTTGTCTTTAAGTCTTCAAAGCCTAAAATATTTACTGTTTAGTCCTTTAAGAAAAAGTTTGCCAATCCCTGGCTTAGACTAATTAGGATCTACCCCTGATGTTGGGGGTGAGTTCAACTTTCTCTGAAGCCCATGACTACGCAGAGGACAGGTGGATATCTGCATAAAATTGGGTTTCTCTTTGTGAAGGAGAGGGTTGATAGAACTGGGTAGAAACCAAGAGGGTCCACTGTAGCATAAATGATAGCCATATAGTCAAATCTCATGAAAACTCAGGTGCAACCATTTAACAAGATTCACAGAGTCTCAAAAGTAGTTTGGGAACTGGGAGGTCATTTACAGTCCCGTGCTATCTTTTATTTTGAGCCATTTATCCTCCAGTCATTCCCCAATCCTCTTACAAACTGGTCCTTGGCTTTGGCTCCAACCCACCCCTCATCTCCAATCTGTGGAATCCAGATCTATCATGAGACATCTTCACAACAACCCTGGCCCCCTTTGACTGTGGATACAACTCGGTCCTTGAATTATGACCCGTGGAGCATCTTTTATGCCTGTAGCTTGACCCACACTAGACAGATGCAGGAATGGGAGTGTCACTGCCAGGTTCTCATCCTGGCCCAGCCACCAACTCCCTCTGTGATCACTCTTTCCTCCCTGGGCCATAGCACTCCTTTACATACAGTAATTGGGCTGTACTACATGTTCCAAAGTGTCTCCTAGCTCTGACCTTCCGGGATACCTGGACTCTGAGATACATCAAACTCTGTCCACTGGTTAAGCCAACACCCTATTTTGCATTTGGCACAGAGTCATTCAACACTGGTCTCCTGTACTGTACAATGAATGTGGAAGGAGGAAGATAGAAGAACAAGCTCAAGAACCCCTGGCTCATGGCCTTGAAAGCCCCTGATTTCAAGCATAACAGGTCAGCTTTTGCCCAGACTCACTCCCTGACACACAAAGAGAGTTGGCCTGGTCTGCAGACACACATGGGGATGGGAGGAGTAGAAGTTCCAGGAAATTGTTTCCAGGGATGTGGGACAAAGAGAGGAAGGACTGGGGTGATGGATGGATATTTGGTGGCAGATGAGAAGAAAAAGATCGGAGATCCTGAGGGGTCAGAATTGGTCACCAAAAAGATTTCTGCTCTCTGCCCCTCCCTCAGGGGCTCTGTTGGCCATTTCCACTTCCAGCCCCTCCCCACCCCTACTCAGCATCCCCTCTTTCCTCATCCTGAGCCTTGCTCCAATTTCAAAGCTTTCTCTGGCCCCAGCTGCATTGGGAAACCAAGGAAGGGAGAAAGCATAATTTTTAGTCCTGTTCTGGGGAGGGGGCATAAAGAAGGGGCTGGGTGGAAGACAGAAAACGAAGTGGAGCCTTTTGAAATGAAAGCCGGGCCAAGCTCATCAGAGATTAATATAGGAAAAGCCCCACTCGTCTGATAGGGCCCAGATGGTGGGCAGACTTACAGGGGCTGCTGACAGATTTTGATGGTCCGCAGCCTGCCTCCAGCTCCTTGTCCTCATCTTAGAGAAAAAGAAGCAGGCATATTCTCTTGAGAATCTTGGGGCTGACCAGGGCTGCCTCCAGACCAGGTGGGGAGTCCGAGCTCTGACCCAAATGTTCCGTACTACAGCTGTCTGCACACAGGCATGCACACACTACAAACACTCACACACCCAAAGGGAAAGCGACAGACATTTGACCCAGGCACTTTCTTCTGTGGGGAGCCCAGCAAGAGGAGAGAGATCCCTGGCTGGCAGTGGGTGGGAAGAGGATGGTGACCACCATCATGCTTCACAGCTTCCTTCAACCCTCTGTCATGCCTGATCACTGTCATCACTGCCCATCTCTTCCCTTCTCTTTCTAGTCCAGCTCCTCAAAGACACTGTCTCCGTTCACCGTCCTCCACTTCCCCAGTTCCCACTCAACATCTTGCCGTCTGAATTCCACTCTCCACACCCTGTGGAAACTACCCTGCTCTGACCACTTCATTCCTGCATGTAATGGACACTTCCCGGTCCTCAGCTGCCTGGACCTCTCAGCATTATAGGACGTAGTGACATCTCCTGCCTTCCTGCTCTTTCCTCCTTCCTCATCCTAGAACACCATTCTCTCCTCATCTCTTTGGATGGTTCTTTCTCTGCCTCTTTCACTGGCTTTTCCCCTTTTGCTTTTTCATTGCTTTTCTTTCCCTTCCTTAAAAATAGGGGCTCCTCTTGGTTCTGTCCTTAGGTCCTTTCTTTCAATACACATTTCTTCTCCTCCAAAGGCTTTGAACACCAACTCTGGACTGATGAGGCCCAAAACAAGCTCACAGCCTCCATCTCTCTCTGAGCCCTGACCCATCCACTCATGGGCCTCCTGATATCTCTTCTTAGGCACCTAAAACTCAACGCGATCCGAACCACAGCCCTTATCCCCCTAGCTTCTCCTCCTCCTGCTTTTCCCGTCTCAGTAAAGGACACGCAATTGCCAGAGTCAGAAACCTGCGACTTATCACACCTCTCACATCCTCTTGGCCCACAGGGCCTTTGGATTCTACCTCTTAAATGGCACTCGGACTCTTCTTCCCTCCATCCTCAGCCCTTAGGTCCCCACGCCTCTTCCTTCCTCTTCTGGAAAACTACAAGCAGCTCCCACCTGATTCCTCAGTCTCCATACTTGACCTTCCCCAATCTGTCTTTCAAAAACATTTCTGAATCATCATTCTCTTGCTATCCTACTGCCCCCTTCCCCAGCCCATTCAGCTTACGGGATGCAGCCCACACTCCATACCCTGGTATTCGGGACCCTCCACATGTGACCCCAGTTTACTGTCCTAATTGCTCTCCTCCCTCTTCTGCACTTTGCCACGCTTATGCACCCTACAATTCAACTGCACAGACAGAATCCCTCTCTACACCTTTGCTTTCACTGCCTGAAATTACTTTCCAGTTTCTCATCTGGAAAACCCAGATGCCACTTCCTCCTGGAAGTCTTCCCTTATTCCCCAAGGAAAATAACTCTCTCTTTTCCCTGGGCTCTCAGGACACCTTGCACATGTCCCTAGGGCAGCACTTACATTGACTTTTACTTCACCCCTTATATTTCTTCTTCCTTGGTTAGTCTGTGAACTCCTTAAGGGCAGAAACAGTGTCTGAGTCATCTTTCTATAGCCACTTCTTAGCCCAGGGCATAGAACACAATGGGTGACAGAAAAATATTTGATGAACGACTGAATGATTTTATATCAGGTATTGTGACTGCCTTCTTGAAGCCAAGTCAATATTAGATTTATTTATCTGTACTGAATCTGGGATCCTGAGGACCAGCCTGGCTGGCCTTGGATGGAGCAATAAGGCAAGGCAATTATTTCCAAACTGAGTGTTTTCACTGGCATAAGCAATGGTGTGGTGAACATCATAGTGCATAAAGATATGTCTGTGTTTTTTATTCTTTCTTTGGGACAAATAAGAAAGAAAGCAATCAGGCTGCCTGGCTCTTTTCTAGAAAGTGATAGGCCCCCTTGCATGGGATAAGCTCCTCTGCATCTTCTCTGGGAACTTACCCTGGAACTTACCAGAAACCAGGGTAAATGATGTGTCTCATCAAGAAGTTATAGAATATGAGCACCAAGGAGGCTTGAGAACAGGATGGAATGATCCCACTTCACTGTGTGTGATAATCTATGTGTCAGGGAAGGGGAGCAGTTTATCTAAGATTATCTTAGACAATCTTGGCTCAGATTAACTGCTAAGCCGAGCCTAAGAACTAGGATTTTCTGACTGCCACACCTTACTTTTGCTCCTGCATCCCATGCCTGCCTTGGAAATGCCAACACTTAACAAAGTCTTTAGAGGGGAGGTTAGAGATGGTCTCAGGAAGGAGCAGAGGTTGTGGGAAAAGAATATGCAGCGAAAGTAGAAGCCCGGAGGATGGGAAGCAGCGGATTCTCCCTAGGAGGCAGCCCTTCAAACCTTCTTCATTCTTCTGTCCTCACAAGAACATTAGCTTAGGGACAAGGGAGGTAGGGCACTAAGACACTTAGAGGATGCAGTGGAAGCACTCTGTCCTTGTTGTTATCATTCTTAAGATAACAGGCAACAATAATATACATTTAATTGACTAAACTTCCCAAGTATCAGGTCACACTGTTATTTTTTATCTTCATTTTACACCTATAGAAACAGGCTCAGAGAAGTCAACCAACCTGTTCAAAGCCACACAACAAGGATTCCAAAGCTTACAAAATTAACTGCAATCACAGAAGTTCCCCAGCTTCCAGGCAGTCTTGGGCAAGGTCTCTGTTGAGCAGATCAGGAAGACAGGTGCCCTGAATCCTGAGCCCTCACCTCTTACAAAGAATTGTTGTGAAGAATAAAAGATCTATAATAAACAAACTCACACATATATGGATACCTGGCTTATGACAAATATACCAGTGCAGTGCAATAAGGAAATGATGATGTTTTCAATAAATGGTGCTGGGTCAACTGGATGTCCACAGGGAAAGGAGAGAACGTTGACCGCACCCCCTACCCTGCCCCACCTCACACCATACACAAAAATCAATGTCAGTTGGATTACAATTTGAAATATGAAAGGTAAAATAGTAACACTTCTTAAGTAAAGTATGGAACATCTTTGTGACTTTGGTGTAGGTAAAATTTTCTTGAATAGAATATAAAATTTGACCATATTAAGAGTAAGAATGTGTTTTCATCAAAAGATACCATTGAAAGAGTGAAAAGGCAACACATCCAGAGAATGAGAAGACAAGCCACATACTGGGAGAAAATATTTGCAAAAGATCTAGCTGATAAAGGACTGTTATCCAAAACATACAAAGCACTCTTAAAACTCAATAATAAGAAAATGAACAACCCAATTTAAAAAATGGGCAGAAGATATGAACAGACACTTCACCAAAGAAAGCACAAGGATGGCAAGTAAGCATAGGAAAATATTCTCAACATCATATGTCCTTATGCAATTATGGAATTGCAAATTAAAACAGTGAGATAATACTACACGTCTATTTGAATGGCCACAGTCCAAAATACTGACAACACCAAATGTTGGTGAGGATGTGGAGCAACAGGAACTCTTATTCATTGCTGATGGGAATGCAAAATAGTACAGCCACTTTGGAATACAGCTTGGTAGTTGCTTACAAAACTAAACATACTTTTACCATATGATCCAGTAATTACACTTCTTAGTATTTACTCAAATGAGTTAAAAACTTATGTCCACACAAAAATTGCACATGGATGTTTATAGCAGCTTTATTCTTAATTTCAAGAACTTGGAAGTAACATGTCCTTCAGTAGGTGAATGGATAAATAGACAATAAAATATTATTCAGAACTAAAAAGAAATGAGCTATCAAGCCATGAAAAGACATGAAGAAACTGTAAACACATATTACTAAGTGATAGGCAGCAATCTGAAAAGGCTACATACTGTACAACTTCAACTATGTGGCATTCTGGAAAAGGCAAAGCTATGAAGACAGTGAAATGATCAATGGTTTCCAGCAATTGGGGAGAGAGAGAGACGAAAAAGTAAAGCACAGAGGATTTTTTGGGCAGTTAAACTATTCAGTATGATGCTATAATGGGAGGATACAAGTAATTATACATCTGAAAGCCCACAGAATGTACAACCCAAAAAGTGAACCCTAATGTGAACTACAGACCTTGGGCAATAATGATGTGTCAATGTGGGTTCATTTATTGTAACAAATGTATCATTTTGGTGCAGAGTGTTGACACTGGGAGAGAGGCTGGCCATGTGTCAGGCTGGGGCTATATGAAAACTCTCTACTTTCTGCTCAGTTTTTCTGTAAACCTAAAAATGCTCTTTAAAATAGTCTATTTTTAAATTAAAATAGCAGCACAGAGTGGGAGAAGATATTGTGTTCAACAAAACATTTGTATTAATCTGTTCTCACATTGCTATAAAGAACTACCTGAGACTGGGTAATTTATAAAGAACAGAGGTTTAGTTGACTCAGTTCCACGGACTGTACAGGAAGCATGGCTGGGGAGGCCTCAGGAAACTTAAAATCATGGCCAAAAGTGAAGAGGAAGCAGGCACATCTTACATGATCAGAGAAGGAGGGAGAAGAGGGAGAGGTGCTACACACTTTTAAACAAGCAGATCTACGAGAACTAACTCACTATCGTAAGAACAGCAAGTGGGAAATCCACTTCTGTGTCCAATCACCTCCTACCAGGCCCCTCCTCCAACACTGGAGATTACAGTTTGACATGAGATTTGGGTGGGGATACAAATCTAAACCATATCAGCACTCATATCCAAACTCTTGCAAATCAATAATGGAAATAAAAAAGACAACACAATAAAAAATGGCAAAAGACTTGAACAGGCACTTCTCAAAAAATTAATATCAAATAATATCAAAGTAGCCAATAAATGTGTGAAATTGTACTCAACTTCACTACTCATCAGGGAAATGCAAATTAAACCACCACACAATGCCACATTCAATATCACTAAATGGCTAGAAAAAAGATAGAAAATATCAAGATTTGCTAAGGATGTAGAAACCAGGACTCCGTAAACTGCTACTGGGAATATAAGTCAGTATAACCACCTTGGAAAACTCATTTGTGGTATTTATCCAAGATAAACTTGTGCCTACCCTAAGAATCAAGTTATACTGTATGGTACCATTTAGATAAAGCTCAAAACCAGGCACAATTCTTTGTGGTAATGGAATATTTCTATATTCTGATCGTGGTGGGTAATTTACATGAATCTATACATGTTATAAAATTTCATGGAACTGTACCCTGAAAACAATGAGTGCATGTAAAAACTGGTGAAAATTGAATACAGTCTGTAGCAAAGTTAGTAGTATTGTATCAACATCAATTTCCTGTCTGATGATATACTATAATTTTATAATATAGGCTGGGCACTGTGGCTCATGCCTATAATCCCAGCACTTTGGGAGGCCGAGGTGGGCAGATCACCTGAGGTCAGGAGTTCGAGACCAGTCTGGCCAACATGGCGAAATCACGTCTCTACTAAAGACATAGAAATTAGCTGGGCATGGCAGCAGGTGCCTGTATCCCAGCTACTGGGGAGACTGAGGCAGGAAGCGGAGGTTGCAGTAAGCTGAGGCCATGCCACTGCACTCCCGCCTGGGTGACAGTGAGTGAGACTGCATTTCAAAAAAATAAAAAATAAATTTTGAAAAAATTTGTAATATATCATTGGGGGAAGCTGGGTAAAGTGTACACAAGAACATTCTGTACAACTTTTGCAACTTCTTGTAAGTCTAACATAATTTCAAAATATAAAATTTTTTTTTGAAAGAAACCAGACACAATTAATTTGAAGTGCTAGAAGTCAGGATAGTAGTACCCTTGGTAGAGTCAGAAGTGTTGGAAGGGGACACTTTCAGGCTTCTGTGTGTGTTGTTATGGCCTGTTTCCCAATTTGGGAGCTAAATTACACAGCTGTGCTCATTTTGTGAAAATATATCAAGCTGTACATTTATGTGCATTTTCTCTGTGTGTATTATACTTCAATAAAACAGGTTCTTTTTAAATAGCAATGATATGCTTATAAAGAGCTCAGCACAGTGCCCAGCACATTCTCAGTGAAAGTGTTTTTCTCTCTATCTGTGGCTGTCTCATACCTTCCTCTCCTGTCTACGTCTTTC
Source organism: Macaca fascicularis (assembly GCF_037993035.2). NCBI lineage: Eukaryota > Metazoa > Chordata > Mammalia > Primates > Cercopithecidae > Macaca > Macaca fascicularis. The sequence continues at coordinate 48,103,926 of NC_088388.1, read as the reverse complement.
TTGTGTTGCTTGCACTGTGCAGGTGAGCACATTTTATGAAGTCCTTAGCCCACAGGACTACAAGGGTGGGAGTTCCAAGCAGACGTTTGAGGAATAACAAGACCTTCTGGCAGGAGGAACAGACCACAATGTGATGTTCGCCATACCTCCATCCAGCACTGAGCACAATATGGAGAGCTTAGTATAATAACTGGGCACATTACTAACCACCAATGATTGCATTGGTTCACTGCTGAAAACAAAATACGCTTCCTTAAAAAAAAAAAAAGTAAAACAAATATAAAAAATATAACAATCAAACAATATTATCTTGCTATGAAGAGCTTTATATAAATGACAAAGAGTATGCTTTGATTTTGCAATTCCTGTTGGGAGAGAGGCGGAGGTTCCAGCTTTTTGAGCCTTTTCATTAAACTGTGCTACCCTCACAAGTTGAGTGCTGCCTCCTATTGTTCCTTAAAGGTGTTTTTTGTTTGTTTGTGTTTGTTTGTTTGTTTGTTTTTCTTTGAGACGGAGTCATGCTCTGTCGCTCAGGCTGGAGTGCAGTGGCGAAACCTCCGCCTCCCAGGTTCAAGCAATTCTCCTGCTTCAGCCTACCAAGTAGCTGGGACTACAGGCACATGACACCATGCCTGGTTAATTTTTGTATTTTTCAGTAGAGGCAGGGTTTCATCATATTGGTCAGGCTGGTCTTGAACTCCTGACCTTAGGTGGTCCACCCACCTCAGCCTCCCAAAGTGCTGGGATTACAGGCATGAGCCACCACGCCTGGTCAAAGGGTCTTTATTTTTAATTTGGAGAAAGAACATTCTGCCAAAATCAAAAGTGTTAGGAATTGTTGAAACTGCAGAACACACAACAGAAATGCAGGTACTCGGGTTGTAATATTTCAAAGTAACTCTCTTGGCAAATTCAATTTTAATTTTTTCCGTTTGCCTTTTTTATGATTTTGCACAGAGCAGCATTGATCATAATTCTGGAGGGTTACTTGAGAATTGTTTTTATTCCTTTGGTATGTCTGCCACACTGGATTTTTCTCCCATCTTTTAATGGGATTGGTGAAATGCAAACAAAGCCAGTAGCTGTATTTGGCCTCTGAAACCCTGTGTCTCAATGGGCAGTTGCTGTATCAATTACAGGATGAAAAATGATGGACTATAATCCTTTCCCCCCAAAGAATCTGCAGATCAGAGAACCATCCATGCTTTGGAGCATATGACAAAAAAAGATATAAAGTACTATCCTTTCAAACAAGAGAGTTTTACGATGTGGGAAGTGTGATTTAAAACAGTTGGTTGTTACATAGCCTTTAGGACAAGGATGTTGTCCACTGTACATTTTGTAACAGGATTATAACTCATGCATTACAACTCAACTATGCTAGAAAATACATTATTGTTCTCTATATGTTTTCAACTTGTTTTAAAGTCTCCAAATGAACTGAAGGTGGGGGAAGAATTGTACACTCCAACTCTTCAAGTTAAAATAGCCTTGGAGTAAATGCAGACTCTTTTGGTGAGTACTTCAGGTCTTCAAGGTACTCATCACTCACTCCTTCCTCTCTTCCCCTTGAACGCTATAGAGGCACTGACAAGAAAAGGGAGTGCCTCATACCACAATGGCATGGAGGAGGACCTGTGGTCTAAGCCATATGGCGCCTGCTCACCTGGGGGAAAGGGATAGATCAGTCTACCTAGTCTCTAGAAGTGAACCTCCGCCTTCCCTTATCCATTGCTGACCAGTCTCAGTCTGTGCCCTCAGCACCGGCAAATGACTCAGTGATTACATTCTGAAAGATAGCCATCTCATTTTGCTATTCGGCTCCTGCTCAAGCTACTGACCCTCTGAAACTCAGCAACAGCTCCCACCTAAACCCCAGCTTTGGACCACCTATTCCCAGCCTCTTGTAATGGGAGTCTTCCGACTTCCAAGCCATGGAGGTCCTTGGACTTCCACACCATGGCAATCTTTAGACAGGCCTGCCGATTCTTAATTCTCGTCACCTTTTCTGCTTGCCGCAGCCATGCAGATGCTTCTGGATCTCTTTCAAAGCATGTGAAGGCTGCTTCGGGCTATCAGTCTAGACACAATGTGCAGCATATGAGTGGGGCAGGGAGAAAATGCAACCACAGCACAAACTCTTGTAGCATTTCCTCAAACTTGGGAGTGTGTGGTTTTATCAGGGCATCCATCCTCTCTCATCTCACCTGTATGCCTGGACTAAGGCAGCATCCTGATCTTATTTTATCCTTTCAGGAAGAGCTCTCTGCTTCCCCTTCTGTCTAAAGGGACTTCCCTTACATCATCTCTTCTTCCTTTCCTACTTCAGCCCAACAGCCTGAAAGTTAATGGGAGAAATGCTATAGGACTGAGGCTGGGCGCAGTGGCTCACGCCTGTAGTCCCAGCACTTTGGGAGGCCAAGGCAGGTGGATCACTTGAGGTCAGGAGTTCGAGACCAGCCTGGCCAACATGGTGAAACCCATCTCTACTAAAAATACAAAAAAAAAAAAAAAAAAGATTAACCGGGCATGATGGCATCTGCCTATAATCTCAGCTATTTGGGAGACTGAGGCACAAGGAATCCCTTGAACCTGGGAAGCAGAGGCTGCAGTGAGCTGAGATTGTGCCACTGCACTTTAGCCTGGGTGACAGAGTAAGACTCTGTGTCAAAAAGAAAAAAGAAAAAGAAATGCTGTAGGGTATAAACCCAAACCACTTAGAATAGAAAACATGTATCAGGAGGGTTTATTGTTTAAGTTGTAGATGATCCTTGCCATACAGTTCTGACAAAGTTTTCGATATACTTTCAGGTAACAAACAGCCAAGTCTCAAAGGGCTAGCAACTACTATAGCATTTGTCCTTGCTAATACTCATACAAACATTCAGATTCTTCTGGCAAAGGGCAGGCGAGAACCAGTTTTCACAGCGCCTCACAATATACTGACCAGATATATATATATTTTTTTTGCACATAAAAATAATACAGGCTATATTATTAAAGGCACACAAAATATTATTATTTGCACATAAAAACAGGCTATATTGTTATAGCCTAATCCAAATATTTTAGAGTAACAAGTGCAAAGGAAACGTTCTTTGTCAAAATCAAGTCTGAATTCCAAAAGCTGATTTTGACCAATATAACTATTTCTTGTGCCCTTTTTGTAAACCCACTGATGCTTTTATCTTTATCAGTATAATATATTTTGGTCTTGTCACTGCTTAACCAATTAAAGACTAGTAGGATGGCAATTAAGTGTTATTGGGCAACTGGCAGATAATCATATTAATAGAACAGTGCAAAGATGCGTTTTAAGATACCTTAGAACTCACGCCTGTAATCCTGGCACTTTGAGAGGCCAAGGTGGGCAGATTACGAGGTCAGGAGATCGAGACCATCCTGGCCAATGTGGTGAAACCCCATCTCTACTAAAAAATACAAAAAGTTAGCCTGGCGTGGTGGTGCACACCTGTAGTCCCAGCTACTCAGGAGGCTAAGGCAGGGGAATCGCTTGAACCCAGGAGGTTACAGTGAGCCAAGATCATGCCACTGCACTCCTGCCTGGTGACAGAGAAAGACTCGGTCTCAAAAAACAAACAAACAAACAAAAAAGGTACCTTAGATCTTACCTCCTTTGTTGTAATAATTGTTACACATCCTGATTCTGCAGTCATGTGTTGCTTGAATCCAGATCCTATATCTGAATCCTATGTAAGTGGGTGTTTGTTTCTTTGCTAATGCTTTCATGCTAATTATTGAGTGCTTTAGCATAATTAATAGCCCATAGTATTGCCCGCTCTGACTCATGTGGGTCTTGCAGAGTCACTGGTCTTAATGCAATGTTCTTATATATCCTGCTGCCCCTCTTGGGCCTCTGGCTCACACCTGGAATATCTGCCTGCCCCTTGTCAGGGACAAGCCCAGGTGGGACCTGATGCTGGGGCTGTCCTGACCATCATCCAGGTCTGCACATTGGTTAACCTTTGGAACTGAATATTTAGCTACCTGAGGATGAGGCTGGCTCTTTATTGGTCTTCAAGTTTCCTTCCTTCTAAACACACAGGAAAAATAGTTAACATTTATTGAGAACTTATTATGTGCCAAATACTTTACAATCATTATTTCATTTCATCCTCACAACAAGTCCTTGAGGTATGTACTACTGATATCCTTATTTTATAGCCAAAAACTGTGAGGCTCAGAGAAGTTAAGTAACCCATCTGAAATCACACGACCCACAAATAATAAAGCTGTGATTTGAACCCATCTAACTCCAGAGCTCTTAGCTATTATAATTGGAGCACAGAAAAGTTAAATAGTTTGTCTACAGTTATGAAACTAATAAGTGGCTGGGCTAGGATTCAAACCCAGGTCTTTTTCACCTGCAAACCTTTGTTTCTAAACCCACAGGACAGGGAAAAGGAATGAAATAGGAATGCTCACATTAGATCTATGAGAGCAGCATGGATTCAGATGATCATAGCAGGAACTAGCCTAGAAACTGGATGGAAGGTTTATGAGAGCTGACCAAGCAGAGAGTCATTTCAGCTGACTGGATGGTAGGACTTACCAATCAGAGAGCAAGGGCTTTGGAGAGCATATGGTGGACCTGACCAATGAGAGCTACATATTGTGACAGATGGGTGATTAAACTGGCCAGTCAATAACTGAGAAAAGGGGATTATTCAGTGAAACTGACCAATCACTTAGTCACAAGAAAGCCTGCATCTCTGTGTTGGGAACTTGCTCCTCGGAGAGGTGATCTGACCTAATGGCAAAAGGCCACTCTGGGCTCTGCCTGGCGCCAGGGTTCCAGGAAACAGGTCTGAAGCCACTCCCTTGCCAGCAGCAACTGCCAGCGCGCCTTTGCTCATAGATCAGCCATGAGGTCAACGGTTTGAGTGACTCACCTCGTGAAAATGAGGCAGCAGTGTTGGGCCTTACTGTTTCTCTGTAAGCATTCAAATTGATTTTTCCGCCTGGTTAAATTCCCCCGCTTTGTTTTTATACAGAGGCTTAGGATGAGACTGGATATCAGGTCCAAAGATACTACCAGGTAAAACAGCCTCCTGTCCCATGTCATGCAAGATCCAGGCTCTGTGACCACTGAAACTGACTAACTGAAACCGCAGTCAGTTGTCATCCCGGGACAGCCTTGCTGATAGTCACTTCCTGAGACAGTCGCACTAGTCAACTGGCAGCCCGGGGAAGCCATTACCAAGAGCCTAGAGGCGTTTCTAACCCCCTCCTAAATCACCATATTGAGTGAGGATCCCACCTACTGCCACAAATGTCAAGAAATCACATCACTTCAGGCCCACAAACCATGGGATGCCTCCCTCTTGGAAAGAAACTTCAGGAGCTCCAGGAGTTTGATATGTGGAGAATCTCCAGAGAAGGAAAGGAGGCCCCACCTGCTGCAATCCCTAGAATTTACCTTACCAGTAGAAAAGATTTTTCCTACTGATGTCACTGGGTGTCACTCCCTCCACCCTTCATGGTGCTGCCCCCCAATTCAAATAGCCTTCTTGGCATAGGCACACCATCTTGGTTTGAGTTGCCCAGAAGGCAGAGCCTGAGACAAGGACTTGCTGTATGTGATCTACTTGGAAGGTGATCTGAGGACACAGATAGATAGGAGTAGCGAGAGTGAGACAGGGAGGTAGGAAAATCTAAGATGAGGTTGTTTCCTTGGAATCATGTCTATAGGTGTAGGGGCTCAATTCTTCTGGAATCTCTGAAAAGTTTATAGAATGCCTCCAGCAGTGTGCACCTGGCAGGTGATACTTGGAGTCTTTATCCACCATCTCCCCTCCCTTATTGGTTGAAAATTGTTTCTAGGGAAGTTAACTGCCTTGTGCCTCTGGGCAGCATTTGCAGGTTGTAAGCAAGCTTCTGTGGCATGGAAGACCTCAAATCAGAATCTGGAAAGACTCTGGCTCCTGCTTGCGGTAGGACATTGAGACTGAGTCCAAGCTCGCGCAGAACTGTCCACTACCGCTGTGGCTAAAATCAGGGGCAGGCCAGGGGCTTGTGATGCAACACCAGAAGCTACACAAACTCAACAGAACCTTCCTAAACAATTTTCTGAACTCTGAGAGAGAACAATAGGGAAATAAACTCAAAGGGAGGAAGAAACAGGAACCAATGTACCTCACCCAAACTGGGGTATATGTTATTCCACACTTCTACCCAAAAGGCATTGAAGAAATACCTACTGACTTTTGAATCCTATAAACTTGGGTGCAAACCCTGACTCTGCCACTTGGTAGGTTAGTAGCCTTAGACATGTCACCTGACTGCCCTAAGCCTCCATTTCCTCAAGTGTGTAATAGGGATTAAAATACTTACCTTACAAAATAATTGTCTGCAAAGCCCTTGGGACATGGTAGGTCCTTTCTCAACAAATGACCACTCTTACTAAAGGGCAGGCACATTTTCACACCCTCAAAGACTCATGCCAGGAGCCAGCTCTGAGCTCCAGGCTGCCCCAAGGGAAGGTGGCCATTTCACCTTCTCTAGATAAGAGCTGCCTGGCATCTCAATACTTTCAAGACCAAGACCAGATAGCGATATGGCCCCCGCTGTCCTCGCCCTCAGAACTCTAACAGAACCATTTCTTGTCCTAGAGATTTGGCTCAAATCATTTAGAAGGTACAGGAGAAGTAGGTCTGAGTGAGATACAAAAAAGTCCAGGCATTGAAAAATGGAATGATGTGGAAAAGCGCAGTCTTTGGAGAACTATCTTGACCTTTCCCTCAACAACTGAAGAACAAAATGAAACTTTCCTCTATAAAAGTTTGTTTCGTGGTCTGGGTTTCCTTACTGCTGGGTGAAGCAAGTAGGACATGGTAAAAAGCAAACTCAGATTCCAGAGGAGAGTGTCTCCATGTTTCACAGCCAAAACATCTGTGTTCTTGGATTGCACTAAAAAATGACAGTATCTACAAAAGGTATTTTAAAAACTTATTTGTCACCCTTATCTCAATTGTTTCCATATTTCCATTCTTGTAACTCTCCAAATTTATCCTTTAAATGACCTGAAATTTGACTTATTTAATCTGGGTCAAAGAATCATGTGCTTTAGTCCAAAACCCTCCTTCCCCTGACCTCCTCTGCTTTGGGTGTCTAGGGTTAAGCAGGAGCCTCCATATCCAATCCCATCATGCAGACAATAGGTCTGCAGACAAACTTCTCCAAGAGAAGCCAGGAAAAGAGTCCTGCACTAGGAGGAGAGAGACCAGGGCTCTGCTGTGAACAAGCATGTGACCTTAGGCAGGTGCCTCACCAATCTGGGCTCCAACTTTCTTTTCTTTAAGGTGAGGGGCTTAGACAGGAGGTGCTCTGAGAGTCTGTGGATGTTATCCTTGTGGGCTTAAACAGAGGTCTCTGGACAGCCAGGATGTTCTGAGCCCCACCATGGCATCCCTGGCCTGGCTAGGGGCTCCCGCAGGGCAGGATCACATTGCCCCAGATTCCAGGACTGGCTGCGGCACAGACCCAGGATCAGGTAACAGATCCATCCAGCCTGGACTGGCTCAACCCCTCCACTACAGCCGCAGCTCTGGGGCTCAAAAACCAGAGCTAATGCAAGCCAGCTGGAAGCTGGGACAAGATTGATGAAGGATAGGGAGAGGATTTGGCCAGGGTTTTTTTCGGCGCAGGAGGGTGGTAGAGAATAATTAGTCCTGCCTGCTTCCCAGAGGCCCCCAAGCTGAGTAAACTTCATTAATTGGGAACCCCCAGTGGGGAATTCCTGCTCATGACCCAGAAAAGGAAGAACTCTTCAGGAGTTAATTAGTAGTGAAAGTGCCAATCAGGGAAAGTGTTTAAACTATTAAATGTCTGAGCACCTGTTTACCTACAAACAACTGATACAGCAATTATCTGACCATCAAAGCAGGTCCTCTATGATAGTGATTACCAACCTCGGGAGATCCTGAGGGTCACCTAGGAACCTTGTTAAGCATCAGTCTCCAATGCAATGATCCTGACTGGTCAGCAGGAGTGAGAAGCATTGCTCTAAACTATCCACTAGCCCAGGAGTTCTTGACTCAATCTCAGTGGCTCCATGTATCAATAAGCAAGAAGTACTATTACCACTAGTCTTTCTATAATTTATTTAGCATTTACTATGCTAGGCCTTTAGCATTCATTGTCTTTTAATCCTCATAGCAGTCACGTGTGATAGGTGTTATTATCTCTTGTCTACAGAAAATGACGTAATTGAGCTCAAAGAGGGGAAGAAACTCATTAGGTAAAATAAAGTTAGTAAGTGGCAGAGATTTTACTTGATCCTAGATATTTTGACTCCAGAGCCCAAATCTTGGCTGCAATGTTTTTAATGATCCCCAACGTCTTTCCTGTCCTTTGAGTGATTAAGACAAGATTGTTACGCTTTTGAGGACAGTCATAGCGCTATTCAAGATATTATCCATAATACAGATGGGAAAACCAAGTCTCCAAAAGGGAACATTAATTGATTCAAAGAGTTCAGGCTTATGGCTCCCATGTTTGGGCCATTTTCTGTTAGACAAAGCTATCACCTGGAATTATGAACTAGAAGGAAGAAGAGATGCTGGCCTTCAGTGCCAAATATCAATGTGTTGCACTGCTATTCAAGAAGCAGAGCAGTTTAGTTAGGAGCATTGGGCTGTAATCATATCCATCCTACCAACCCCAAGTGTGACCTGAGACAAGTCACTCCACTTCTGTGGGTCTCAGTTGCCCCATCTGTCAAATGGAAATGCCACTGTGTAGTCTGCCTTCCGCCTTGTGAGTGGAGAGTGAATGAGAGGAGGGTACCAGCATGGTGGACGAGATCGCTCCAACTGCTGTGGAACAGCTTTGACTCTAGGGGGCCTCTCATGCGACTGCATGACAGCTTAGAGCTTGGCAAGATTTCTCTTTGGACCACGGCCCCAGAGTCAATAGTCTCCTTTCTGGGTTTCAGGAGGCTAAAGAAAATGCTTCCCAATATTCTCCAGAAAGCTGGCAAGATGGTTGACCAGTTGGCCTTCTAGGCCTTCTTTCTGTGACACTTGGATTTGACCTTATTGGCCAGACAGGCCTTGCAGCCCCACCCCTCAGACCAAGGGCAGCCTTCTCCAGAGCCACTCTTACCTAAGGGCACCATCCGGATGCCTGCCTAGTTCCCTTCCGGCCCTGATGTAGGCATGAGCCTCCCCCACCGCCTGCTCACTGCTCACTCCTCGGCCGCCAGCCCAGCAGCTGTTGCCTCAGATCAGTGTGGACCATCTAATCCCCTCTCCAGAGCCCTGGCCCCCTCCTCAGGCAGTAAATTAAGGAGGATGTAAGAACAGAGGGCACCAGCGTCAGCAGAGCGGCATCCAAAACATCCTCCCCAACCCGCGCCTGAGTCACAGGGCCCTGAATTGGCCCCTCTCCTCCTGAAGCAGGGGAGGAGGAGGCCAGGACAATCAGGCCTGCGGGAAGAAGGAAGCAAGAACCCAGAGGAGGGAAAGGGCACGGGGCTTATAGAGAGGAACCAGGCCAGGCTCCTAGGGGTGTTCCAGCTCAATCACTTTTACTGTGACTCTGGGAGACCCCAAATCTCTACTCCAGAGTGATACAGGACAGGGGGCCCAGATGTCAGTTTCTTATTACGACCTGACTTCCAATCCCGTCTATTTCACATGCCGCACCCACCCCAGACTGTTGTGTCTCCATTCCTGAAATGGGCAGAGAATAGCCAGCCGACAAGGGTCAGGAACACCTCACCCAGGGGCCCATCCCAAATCCCTGTGTTGAGGGGCTGGGCAGCAGAGGCATCTCTGGCAGCTAGCCTCACCTCCTGCCCCTGAGAGCATGGTCTACAGGACTGGCCTAAAATCCTATAACTCTCTGAATTGAAAACACCATCTAACACTCCCTATACAGATGGTATGCTGGGGCCCACACCAAGAGCTTTCCGATCTGACTCCAAACTATCAACAAACTGAAAACAGAGGAAGAGGGAGAAAGATGGCCAAATAACTCTGGCATAGCATCCACAAGTATGACTCAGAAAGAAGGGCAATGTGGGGATGCTGCCCTGTTTTTCAGAGATGTCACCTGGAGAAGAGGCTGATGAACAATGTAGTGACAGAGATTAGAGTAGAATGATAAATCCCCAGGGCTTGAGATTTTAAGTCAGCAAAGTCAATGCACCTTTCCAACTTAACCAAGATGTAGTAGGATAAGACTTGCTCCTCAGAAACAACATAGAAATTTTCATGGGCACAAAGAAAATGAATTTGTTCAGGGGAAGGGAAACAATCCTATATGTCAAAAACACCAAGGATTGTGTTTTGGGTTTGCTTTAAGTATCATTTATATGCTGATGACTGTCAAACAGCTATCCTCAGGCCAGATCTCTCAATCAAACTCCAAACTCTTATCTATCAGCCTATGTGGTATCATCACTTGGATATCCAATAGACCTCTCAAATTTAACCTATTCAAAACTAAATTCCTGATTGCCCACAAATCCACTATATATACAGCCTTTCGCATCTCAGCTTATGGGTAACTCCATCATTCATGTGGCTCAGGTAAAACCTTTGGCACTATGTCTTAATCTTTTCTTTGTCTCCCCTCTCTACTCCTAACACATCTAATCTGTCATGAGATTCTATTAGCTCTGCTTTCAAATACTATATCGAAAAGCTGACTACTTCCTACTCCCGCCCCTGTCACTATGGTCAACCAAGCTATGGCTGTCTTGCAGCTAGCTGGGTTAGTGTAGTACAACCCATCTCTACAAGTCCTTTTGCCTCTGCCCTTGCCCCAATCTCACACCCCCACCCCATCTATTCTCAGCACAGTAGCTAGAGGACTCCTTTTAAAAATCTAAGTTAGGGCTCGTAACCCTTTGCTCAAAGTCTTCAAAGGCCCCCATTTCTTAACCTAAAGCCAAGGTCCTGGCAATGACTGCAAGGCTCTGCATGGTCTGGCTCCACTAACACTCAGACCTCATCTCTACTCTCCTCCTTGCTCTGCTCCAGGTGCACCAACCTCCTCGCTGTGTCTCAAGCCTGACAGACACGATCATGCCTTAGGACCTTTGTTGTAACTTTTCTCTCTGCCATGAATGTTCTTCTACCAGATATCCACCATTCCCAACTCCTCACTGTCTTCAGGTCTGCTCAAATCTCAGCAGGCCTTCCCTGACCACACTTTCACTGCAGTTGAACCTTCCCACCTTCTGGATCCTGAGCTCCTTTACCCTGGTTTGCTTTTTCTTTTCTTTTTAAATTGCTTAACACCAACACTCTTCAAGTATATAATTCACTGTTGTATTGACTTTATGCTTGTTGACCACTCTGCCACCTAAAACGTAAGCCTCTTAGGATCTGTATGTTGTTCACTGCTGTATCCTCAGGGCCAAGAACAGAACTTGGCCCATTCATGAATGAATGGAGTCAATCAATCAAAGTTGTAAAGTGGAGAGGAATGTCCTCTAAAGCTCCCCTGGGCACATCAGAGAAATGGAGTTTGAGATATTGAAACATGTCCTAGGGCTTGCCCAGAAATGTATTTTAAGAAGTGATGGGGTCTCCATATATCTGGATGTCCTGCTACAAGGGACTTGTGGCTGAATATCAAACATATCTCAGACCTAGAGGCACCTTTAATACAACCATACTTATTGCTGATCAAATGGAAACTGGCAAAACACCAGAAGCAGCTTATTACCAATATTCATCTGGCTCACTCCATGTCTGCTGCGCTGTTCGTACCTTCATAGCTGAGTAAACTGCCCTGGTTCTTGACTTAGCCCTGTGCCCTAACTTTGGATGCTGTCCTCACACTCGCAGCAGTCCAGGTCTGCCTTATGAAAATGTCATTTATTGTCTTCTTTGGCCACTCAACTCAAATGGCTTATTTTTTTTTAAATCAAGTTTTGCTCCATTTCCATTTTTACCACCTCAGTAAAAGAAGTCACCTAGATGAGTTTTCTATTGCTTTGTAACATACTACCACAAATTTGGTGGCCTAAAATGATACCCACAAAACATCAATTGTCATTAAGGAAATGTAAATCAAAACCATGATGTGATTCTACTTTATACCCACTAGCATAGTTCTAATAAAAAGGACAGATATAGCAAGTGTTGGTGTGGATGTATTCCCACTGTACACTCCTGGTGGGAGCTTAAACCAATGAAGTCACTTTGGAAAACAATCTGACCCTTCCTCAAAAAGTTGGACACAGAGTTACCATGTGACCCAGCCATTCCACTTCTGGGTATATACCCAAGGGAATTGAAAACATGTGACTACCCAAAAACTTCTCATAAATATTCATAGCAGCTTTATGCATAATAGCCAAAAAGTAGAAACAGCCCAAACCAAATGTCCCTTAACTGATGAATGGAGAAATACAATGTAGTATATCCATACAATGGAATTTATTCAATCATAAAAAGAATTGAAGCACTGATCCACGCTACAACTTGGATGAACCTTGAAAACGTGCTAAGCAAAAGAATTCAGACACAAAAAGCCACATATTGTACGACACCATTTATGTGAAATATCCAGAATAGGCAAATGCATAGAGACAGAAAGTAGATTACTGATTTCTGGGGCTAGGGGAATGTAGAGTGATTACTTAATAAGTATGGGCTTTGTTTGAGGGCAGGGGCAATGAAAATGTTCTGGAATTATATAGAAATGAAGGTTGTATAATTTTATCGCTATATTTTTAAAAACACTGAATTGTCCACTTAAAAAAAAATGCCCATTTATTAGCTCACATTTCTGTAAGTCAGGAGTCTGGGAGGGCTTGACTGAGTTCTAATTTCAGGGTCTCACAAGACTGAAATCAAGGTGTTGTGGGGTGGGCATGAGACATATTGCAAGAATCTGCTTCCAAACTCATTCACTTTGTGGGTAGATTACTGTCCTTGTGGTCATAGGACTGAGGTCTGTATTCCTCACTGGCTGGCTGTCTCTCAGCACTTTAAGACTACCTGCATTCCTTCTTATATGGCCCTCTCTTTTTCAAACCAGCAGCAGCACGTCGAGTCCTTCTTATGCTCTGAATCTCTCTGACTTCCCCTTCTGCCACCAGCCTAAGAGAGTTCTTTGCTGTTGGTGACTCAAGAGATTAGATTAGACTCCCTCAGATAATCTCCCCTCTCTAAGGTCAACTGTACCATACAACATAGCACGGTCAGGGGAGTATCACATTTACAGGTTCCAGTGATTGTGGAGTCTTGGGAGCCATTCCTAGAAATTCTGCCGTTACAGCATCTGAGAATTATTTTGGGTAGACTTGCTAACAATTTGATCTCCCGGAAGGAGTAAGCATTCCCAAGCACCTGTTCCATCCACATGCTGGAGGTTCCATGAGTTACTCCTTTGTCTCCATGGTCCCCAGGCCAGTGCTAGCACATAATGCGTGCTTCAGTGAGTGCTCATTGAATATTTGCTAAATTGTTCCTACCCTGTGAGGGGTCATTCATTGTTTACCAGGAAGGCAGACCCATACAAAACCCAGGAAGCTCAAGAGGCTGAAAGCCATAAGAGGGAAGGTAAGTGCACATGGTGTGAACACATGGGAGGATGTGACATGGGGAATGGTTTCTTTCAACCAGTTAGATGAAGACAGGTTAGATGAAGACAGGTTTCTTCTGACCAGTTAGATAAAGAAAGTAGCCCAGTCATTTCTGAGCTTGTGCTCACAATAGGGGTTATCCATAGGTGTTATTCATAGGGGTTATCCATAGGTGCTCACCATAGGGGTTATCCACATGAGATATATGCCAAGCATGTCCCCATTTTTGGAAGGCAACTCTCAAAAAGTGGGGGGAGAAGGTAAATAGGCTCCTGTGAGCAAATGTGCTATTCAAGGGTAAAATAAGTTTAAAATTTAAATGCAAATGATTCCCAGAAAAAAAGAAAAGTGTGGGACAAGCCAGGGGTAGGGGGGATAGTAGCCTGAGAGAACAATATAGAATTATATAAACTCTGCAGAGTGTCCTTTGATGCTCGCATTCATTCTTTCAGCAAATATGTACTGAGTGCTAACCATCTACTGAGAGCACTGTGCTAGGCACAAGAGTACAGGGAGAAGCCAGGTAGGAAATGCGGTAGGCAGCCTCTGCGATGGTCCCCAGTCATCCTTGCCTCCGGACACACTGTAATCACTTCCCTCTGAGTATGAGTATCAGCAGAAGTAGTGGGTTGTCACTTCCACGATTAGGTTATAAATAGATGCAGCTCTGTTTAGGGTGCACGCTCTCAGTTCACTCACTCTAAGAGAAGTCATTTGCCATGTTGGGAGTCACCCCATGGAGAAGCCCACATGGCAAGGAGCATCAGCTCCAGCCAAAAGCCACGTGAATGAGCTAGACATGGATCCTCCCCTGGTCAAGCCTTGAGATGACTGCAACCCCAGCCAACACCTTCACTGCAGCCTTGTGAGGGACCTGAGCCAGACTGCAGCTCAATTGCTCCTGGATTCCTGACCCATAGAAACTGTGCAACTATAAATGTGTTGTTTTAAGCTGCTAAATTTAAACAGTAATAGATGATTAACATAGGAAAGATTATAAAAGAGATTATAATACTCTCTAATAGTTACAATAAATAATATATAGAGACTATACACCAAAATCAGAGATAGGACAAACGCCTGAAGCTGAACCGAAGAGATGGCTTCTGAAACGGGAGCAGGAAAGGAAAGGACCCAATGGAGTGAGACTTAGGAAAATACTAATGGCAGCAGAAAAGGATTTCTTGAGTTTTGCTCAGGGTAAGAAATGGAACAAAGAAGGCTTCTGTTGGGGCCGAGGGTAGAAGAGAAGCAGAACTCTCCAGCTTCATCTGCAGCTATTGTCTCCATAGGGTCCATGAGCCTCAAGCTGTTGCATTCCTTTCTCAAATGTGGCCAAGAATGGAATTAGGTTTGGTTGGAGCAGAATGAAGAAGGAGACGTGGGGAGAGATTGTCCTAGAGCTCAGAGCTCCGCCAAGTACATTCTTCTCTTTAGGCCTGAGAAATCCCACCTTGAGTCCTGGGAGCACATGAGGCGAAATGGAAGTTGCTGGTGACCTTTGAGATCTGGGGGATGAGAGGAGGCAGACATTGCCTTCATTTCCAGAAAGAATAAGGTGGATCCCAAGACACACAGACCAGGATGCTGATGTTGATCTGAGGAGAGGGTCTAGAACAGATTCCAAAGGGATGATGTGTGAGCTCCAGGACCCAGCCCAGAGTTCTCTAAACAACTTAGGCCCACCCTTACCTGTTTTCTTGACTTTTAAACAGCAAAGAATCAACAATCATTATCAAGATAAAGATAAGGCTGTGAAAATGGCATGTCCTGGTTTCATTTGGGCAATTGATACAGCCTTCATAAGTGGAAGAAAAATATGATCAGGATTGTTTGTAACCATTTAAATAGTTATGGCCAGAGATGACTAAAGGAATATTATCAAGGTATTCCCAGGAGACCCTCAGCCCCTCCTGGATACTACTACTAACAGTTAACATGTATTGTAAATTTCCATGGTACTGATAACTGTTCTAAGCACTTTCCATGGATCTTCTCATTTGAGTCTCAAAATCCTATGAGATATAATCAGCTCCATTTGACAGATAAGGAACATCAGGTGCAGGAAATTTAAGTAACTTGACAAGATTACACATTAGGGTATCAGAGAGCCAGGACAGGCATCCGGTGATCCAGACTTAATGCCTTTGCTTTAACCATGTGGCCCTATTGCCACAGAGATGTCAATGCCAAAATTCTCCACCTGGAAAGAAGCAATTTGGCTCAGACTGCATGAGCATGAAGCAGGCTCAGATGTGGGGTGTGCATGCATGCAGCTCTATATTAGCATGTGACTATGTGTGCAGTGTGAATGTGCATATGCATGATACGTGTGTGCCGTGTGCTCTGAGTCAGGAGGTTGCTGGGAAAAGCTGAAGGGAGAGGAGTGGGGCACTGAGAACAGTGCCCAGGGTGCTGGGAAGCAACAAGAAGTTGGTCAGTGGGTCAGGCAGCCGGTCACCGGAGCAAAGAGGGTGACAGGTGGGCAGGGCTGTCGGGGGGGACTAGCCAGCTCCCACCTGCTGAGGCTGTCCATCAGCACTAATGCTGGCAGTGCCTGAGGCCAGGACCCCCAGCAGGCCAGCCTCAGAGACACACCCTTCTAGGAGACATCCATCCCAAGGTGGCAGAGACACCAAGTCCTGGCCCAGACCTAAGCAACCAGGTTCCACCCTGTTCCTTATTACCCACCCTACGCCAGAGGCTAAAAGCTGCCTTGGCTAGCTCAGACCCTGAGAGCTAAGGTATGTGAAGGGTTCTGGTGGGGACACATGGCCAGTGGCTGTTCTTCCATATTCATCTGTCTTTAATATTCAGATGAAGGGAAGTACATGACCTTGCTAGTGTTTTGGGGTAGGAAAGGCAAGAGGGTCCTCAGAGGTCATCTAAATTACACTTCTTTATTTTTCAGATAAGTACAACTGTGATTCAAGGAGGCCCTGGGATCACCTGCGAAGATCCTGGGATTCATCAGGGGTCTGGTAAGAGCTAGAAGATTCTAACTGAAGTTTGGCTGCCTGAAGGGGACGGGAGTCTTGCCTGGGTATGTCAGCAGGTGGAGGCTGTGGGTAAGTGTGGTGGGGGAGGAGATGAACCTTGGGGCTTCACAAATCCAGGTAGGGAGGGAGCCAAAGTCTGGCCAGCTGAGCAGGGCACAGCCCGCAAGTGAGAGGCATGGAGAGTGAGGGAGCTGGAGTCCAAGTCATGATCTAGTGGAGGGGCAGGCACAGAGCTGGCAGGTGGTGGCACCAGGGCAGGGCTGGGCGCTGCACGTTCAGCGTTGGAGAGTCTGGGATGGGGCTTGTGACTCCCGCGGGCCTGAGGACAGAGATGGAGGCCGGTGGGCAAAGCGGGGAGGATCTGGGGCAGGGCCGTGGGGGTGCTGGCGGGAGACGGGGGTGCGAGCACAGGTCAGTGGGCGGGGAGGGACTGGAGAGCGCTGGGCCGGGCGAGGAGGTGGGAGCCGCGCTAGAGCGTGGGGAGGGGTCCCGCAGCCGGCGCGCGGCCGCAGGGAGGGGCCGGGCCGGGGCCGGGGCCGGGGCCGGGGCCGGGCTGGGGCTGCGGTGAGGGGAGGCGCGTGGCCGGCCGCCCCCAGCTGTGGCGTCGTTCAGGCCCGGCTTAGCGGGGCCGGGGCGAGGGATTAGGGGCAGTGGCCGCACCTGGCGGGGCGGCCGCAGGGCTAATGCTGTGTGACCGCCGCGGCCCCGCCCGACAACTGGCTTCATCCCGCCCTGGAGGGCTGTGGGCTCGTTAGCCCCGCCGGCGTGTGCGCGGGATGCGGCTGCGGGCGGCGAGTGCACTTGTGCCGCGGGGGGCCCTGCGGCTGGCGCTGATGGCCACTGGCTGCGCCCAGCTCCAGGAGGTCCCAGGAGTGAGGCTGCCCCAGGGGCAGCGGGGGCGAGGGGACACTTGATTGTGTGCCCTGTGAGCTCTTGTCACTGTGTGATGGTGTGGTCCCGGCGGTCTAACTGAGGGTGCCTCTCTGATATGACAATCCCTGTTATCACCCTATGTGGACCGTGTGTCACTGTCCAGGACCTTAGCCCATGTTCGGAGTATCTCTGTAACCAGAGTGTCTATGGGACACCTCCATATTCTGAGTGTGTATAGGGGTATTGGGAAGAGCTTCCACCTTCATTGGGACCTGCTGCTCAAGTTCCTTTTGCAGACACACCTTTAGGGCGCAAGACCCCCTACAAGCTCCTTCCCAGCAGCAATGTCTCAGCCATCCATCCCGCAGGGCCTCAGACCTCTGGTGCTGAGATGGAGACTGTGCCTAAGTTCTGGCACCTGGCTTCCTGCCCTCCTTAAACCGAGGCCTACTCCCTAAGCCCATCCTCATCCCAGGCCTAACTCAGGGCCCCCAGACATGCTTTAACATGTCCCCTTTCCTACTAAAATAATTGGATCTGAACAAAATTTGTGTTGGAACTGAGACGTTTTATCTAATCTTGTAGATGAGCCCCCAGGCCTTTGCACCTGCTGTTCCTTCTGCCTGGAAGGACACCCACTTCCCTTTCCCTAGAGCTCAGGAGCCACCTCCACTGGGAAGCCTTCCCTGCAGCAACCCACTCCACACCATTCTTCCTTTTCCTTGCAGAACCTTGGATCACACCTGGCTCCGGCTATTCCGATGACATCTCCATCTCCTGGAGATAGTTGCTGCATGAGAACAAAGGCAGGGCCCAGACGAGGTCTGGAGGCATAAGCAGCAGGGATATGTGCACTGAGCTGAGGCACTGGGCAGGCAGAGCCATCGCCCTTGCCCCTACCATGAACCCCTAGAGAGAGGCTGCTAGAACCTTCATTTCTAAGAGGCAGGAGGGTCTGGCTGCCTCTGCCTCTACTCACTCCCCCATAGACACACAGGCCTTCTCTCCATCCAGGGAACACATAGCTGCCAAGAGCAGCCCTGCCCCCACACCAGGCTCCCCAGCAGTGAGGAGCTGGGCTGGGCTGTCCTCACCCGCCCTCCTGGCCTCACCCTGGCCCTTTCCTGGCCCTGCCTGGGGATGCCAGGACCTACAGCAGGTGCCCGGACAGGCTTGGGGATGGAGAGGGGGCTGGGCACAGAAGGCCAGCCTCTGGCCAAGAACAGAGCTCATAGAGAAACAAGTTCCAGAATCCTCTTCGTCCTCCTTTTCCCCACCCACTCTTTAGTTTTGTTAATAAATATAGCTACCGTTTACTAAGCACTTATTGTCTTCCTTTGCACAGTATTTGACACTGTATGTGCATTGACTATTTAATCTAAATCAATCCTGAAACATAGGTATTACCATCCTCATCTTTCTGATGAGGCAGTAGAAATTCAGAGAGGCTAAATCCATTGTCCGAGGTCACCTGACTGGTCAGTGGCAGAGCCAAGATTCACACCCCACATCTTTCCATGTCCTTGTCCTCCAGCGCTGACCCCAGGTGCTGCTCTTCTCACCCTAGGTGGTGACTCTCTGTTATACCTCTGCCTCCCACATTAGCATGGGAGCTGTGGGATAGCAAGGACTGTCCTGTCCTCTCAATGGCCCCAGTGAAGGAATGAAGGAATGCTTGAGGAATATTACCTTGGCTGTTAGAGGGCACAGAAGGGTAGTTACACACATGGGCTCAGGAGCCCAAGTGCTGGGGTTCAAATCTTAGCTCTTACTTGCTCTGTGACCTTAGGACACTAGTATTTCTGTCTCAGTTTCCTCATCTATAAAATGGGCTGGATAATAATATGCTGGTATTGAGGAGATTGACTTAGGAAAAGTTCCTGTCCTATAGTAAGTAGTGCATGTGTTAGATATGACTCTTAGTATCTCCCACTACACCAGAATGGGCCCTCTCTCTGCTTGTATCCCCAGCACTCAGCACACAGCTTGCCTATAGTAGGTCCTTCCCTTCCTCATCTATAAAATATGACTAAAAATACCCACCTGCCAAGATTAAGGGGATATATGTAAAGTGCCTGGCACAGAGCAGACGTTGGCATCAGTAGTAGCACTAGCTGGGGGTGGGCTGTTGGTAGGATAATGGGGTGGGGGTAGAGCCAGGTTGGGCTCTCCTGAATGCCCCATTTTGGGATCCAGAGGCAGAGTCTTCACCCAATGTCCCCCTTTTGCCCGTGTACCATTCAGGCCCTTGTACAGAGGACACACAAGGCCTCACTCAGACGGTGGCCTCTCCACTATGTGGAGAAACCCCCATGCCAGTGGGTACCCTGGGGCTGAAGTGCCTCATCTTCACCTCTTCTAGATCTTCCCCCAAGGGACTGGCAGCTTAGTGCTTTGAGAATGGAGCCAGATGGACAGGAAGGCACCCAGGAGATCATCCCAAGCCAAACTTATTTAGGAGCAGAGTCTTGTCTTCAGATAAATTCTTAGGTGAAACCCCAATATGTAAAGCAGACAGAGTGGCCATTTTGTTGCCATAAATTAATTTAGAAGTTCACGTGGATTACTGTTATTTCTTATAAAGTATGCTCTACTCACCAGCTACAAAAGAGCCTGGCACACGGTAGGCACTCGTGAAAGAATTGTTGAATGAATGGTCAATCGGTGGAGGAAAAAATGAGCCTATTTTGGTTAATACAAATCTGTGAAATAAGGGGGTAGGTATGTATGATGATTGGTGGATACTTCTGGTCCAAAATTCTAATCCAACATTTGTGGAATCCCTATAGCACTTCTGAATGGCCCAGGACTCCAGAGAACACAGTTTGAAAATGACAAGTTCTCCTTTTGGTGGATGAGGACACTAAGGCCAAAGGGTCAGAGGCAGAGCCGGGCTAGAAGCCAGGCCTCCCAGTTCCCTCTCCGAGGCCCTCCGAGGCCCCTCCATATGTTGCATTCTAGGGCCCTGGGATGGGGTTCTTCCTGTCCCTTTCACCCTGGCTGGGACAGCCTGTGTGCCAGGGGCCGCCATCTCGCTCAGGCATTTCCCACCAGCCTCTGCCCCAAACCTAAGCCAGGCAGGAGCCAGTTTCCTCCCACTGACTCCAGGATAGGCTCTATTCCTAATATCTGTCATCTGGGCAAGGAAGGCCCATGGCCCAACACCCCTCTTGGAACCATGGGGCCCCAAGTGGCAGATATCCCCAGTGAGTGCCAGATTAGTAGAACCTACTTGGTGGGCAAGGAGCAGGGCGGATGAGCACTGCCACTGAGGGTCTGCCCAGGGGTAACACCCAGGAACGCCCCAGAACATGGGCCCCACAGCAGTTGGGGGCATTTATGGGCCTTCCTGTAAACTTCTGAGAGGGTAACTTTATCCTGCTTCTTTCGGCCAAGTATCCTCCTCCAGCAGCTGGTCACAAAGCTGGTTAATCTCCCAGAGTGCTCAGCTTAAAACCCGTGACTCACAGCACAGCCAGTGTGGGGGAGGGGTGACCGCCTCCAATACGTGGCGCCCAGAGTCAGCTGTTCTGGGGCCTTCTCTGGTTTCTCCAACTGAGTCCTGAGGTTTGGGGCCTTGTCTTCCTTCCTGGAGTCCTGCTTCTCGCTGACCCCCACGTACAAGCCGTGAGAGGTCAGGGCCCTGGGAAGAGGGCCAGTTCCAGGCCTTGGCTTTGGCCAAGCCCTCAGGCTATCCCAGAAATGCCCAGCAGGCATTGGCCTTCCGGGGAAGGGGAAGGTTTCAAGTGTAACTCTGGGAGGGGTTGGTCCTGAAATTGGGGTCTCTGCCTCACCTGCCCAGACCTGGAAAAATTCCCTGCAGCCATGACACTCTCATCGCGGATCTTCAGTCCCTGTCAGCATGTGACATGAAACCTGGGTAGGGTGGCTGAAGTGAGCTAGCAAAAAGTAACACAAATGACAAGGGACCTCTGACTTGAGATCAGCAGAATAAGCATAAGTCGAGTCAGGAAGAAAAGGTGGAGTAGTGTTTTGGCCTTGGAGAGGCATGGGTTCAAATCCCAACTCTGCCACCTACCAGCTGAATAGCTTGCCTGAGCCTCTGTTTCCTCCTCTGTAAAACTGGGGTAGTAATAGTACTTACCTTGGCGAGCTAATGTCAGAATCAAAATCTGTTTTCCTGCTTAGTGGGTGGGAGCTGTTAATATTATTGCTGTTATTGTCATCATCGTATTGCTCAAAAAGCAGGAGAATCCATTTTCATTTGTCTGGGGACTTATGTTTGTATAGCAGGAGGGAAGCTAATGGTCTGAAAGGATTTCAGTGACTCCTCTCACTTGGCAGGAAATCTATTCTGATGAATATGACTGTGTAAATGATAAGGGAGTATCTGCCAGCCAGTGGCATCATGCTTGTTATGGTTGAAGACCTACCCCAAGAAACAGCTATAGCAGATACATGACGGAGGCTCCCACTGGTACCTCTACTGAGCAAAGCACAAATCATGTGCTAACCCTTGCTCCTGTGGTGCCAGTCATTCTCAATACCTTCTACTCCACCTGAAAAGTCCCATATATATCCAAAGATTCCTGTAGGTAAGGAGGAATGAACCACTTTATAAGTTCCTGTTATGGGCCAGGCACTATATTAAACACATATATTTGACCATATCTAACCCTTGCAGCACCCCTCAGGATGGGTGTACTATTATCTCCATATGGTGGACCAATTACATTAATGAACTTAGTTCTTCACTCCTCCTTGTATTCATACCCTTTGCCTTATGATTTTGCAGCTCTTCATATCTGGAGGCATATTGTGTATTTCTCCACGTCTCAGTTCTGAGTTCAGCCATGTATCTTGTTTTGACCCATGAGATATGAACATATATGAATCAGGCCGAGGTTTGGGAAATGTGTTTCTGCTTGCACTGTTGCACCACTACCATTACCATGAAAACATGCCTAGGCAAGCCTGCTGGAGGTGAGGCCTGTGGAGCACAGCTGAGTCGCCCAGTTCCTCAGCCAAGACCAGCCTGAGCCAGTCAAGTACAGCATGTGAGTGAGCCCAGTAGAGCCTAGGAAAACAGCCCAATCTAAATAGCCAACCTGCAGACTCAGAAACTAAAGGTTTATTATTTGAAGCCATTGGATTTTGGAGAGTGGTTTATTACACATAATTATCATGGTAATAGATAACAGATACATGCCATTAAAAAAATAGACTTTATTTTTCAGCGCAGTTTCAGGTTCACAGTAAAATTGAGCAGAAAGTACAGACAGTTCCCATATACCCCTGCACCTACACATGCACAGCCTCCCCCAGTGTCAACATCCTGCACCAGAGTGGGACATTTGTTATAATCCATAAACCAACATTGATGAAACTACATATCATCATTACCCAGAGTGCACAATTTACGTTAGGGTTTACTCTTTGTGTTGTACATTCTATGGGCTTTGACAAAGTGATAATGACATGTATCCACCATTACAGTATCATACAAAATAGTTTTGCTGCCCTAAAAATTATCTGCACTCTGCTTATTCAACCCTCCATCCCCTCAGCCCCTAGTAACCACTGATCTTTTTATTGTCTCCATAGTTTGGCCTTTTCCAGAATGTCCTATAGTTGGACTCATGCAGCATGTGGCCTTCATCTTTTTAGGACAAAAGAGAGGGAGATGGAAGGAGGGGCAGCAGGGCAAACCCTTTCACCTCTTCCTCTCCTACTTGGGCATAGACTATAAAATTGCAGCTATAAGTATTGTAGAAGCTTGTGTGTGTGAGACCTGGGCTTAAATATTGGGAATTCACAGAGGCTGATGGGTGTTAGATCTCTCCAACATTCAGTAGGTAGGTCTGATCATTGAGTTTTGGACAGGTAAGACCTAACAGTAGCTGCTGGGTTTGTTTGGTTATTTATTTATTTATTGAGAGGAGAGAGAGAGAGAGGCAGAGAGAGAGAGAGAGTCTTACTCTGTCACCCAGGCTGGAGTGCAGTGGCACTATCACAGCTCACTGCAGCCTCAACCCAGGCTCAAGTCATCCTCCCACTTCAGCCTTCTAAGTGGATGAGACTACAGGTGCTTACTGCCATGCCCAGTTGATATTTTTATTTTTAGTAAAGATGGGGTCTCACTATGTTTCCAGGCTGTACTCAAACTCAAGCCCAGACTCAAGACCAGGCTGCTCTCAAACTCAAGCTGGATCACCTCAAGCAATCCTCCCACCTTGGCCTCCTGAAATGCTGGGATTCCAGGTGTGAGTCACCATGCCCAGCCAGTAGCTGCTGACTGAGTACTCACTATGTTCCTAGCTCTGTGCTTTAGATACACTTTTCCTGCATTCTCCTATTTCATATCCACAACAGCACTTTTTATTTTATTTTATTTTATTTTGTTTTATTTTATTTTGACACAGGGGCTTGCTCTGTCACCCAGGCTGGAGGGCAGTGGCATGATCACAGCTCACTGCAGCCTCAACCTCCTGGGCTCAAGTGATCCTCCCACTTCTCAGCCTCCCAAGTGGAACTACAGACACATGCCCCCATGGCCAGCTAATGTTTTTGTATTTTTTGTAGAGGTGGGGTTTCACCATCTTGTACAGGCTGGTCTCGAACTCCTGGGTTTAAGAGATCCACTAGCCTCAGCCTACCAAAGTACTGGGATTACAGACATAAGCCACCACGCCTGGTCACACAACAGCACTTTTTAAAATGTAAGTTAATATTTCCACCTTTCATATGTGGAAATGGAAGCTCAGAGAGACTGAGGGACTTATCGAAGTCACACAGTCAGTGGCAGAGTCATGAGTACACCCTAGGCAGTGTGACACCACAGCCCACTTGACTCCCACCACTTCCCTGCAAGGGGCACTCACTTCTCATCTTCCCTAGAGGTTACCCCAGAACCTCTACTTCCTCCTCAGGAACATGCCATGTGTCTCCCTGGGAGACAGCCACCCAGCCTCTTGGCCTTATCTGCAAAATGAGAAGAACATTTCTTATTTACCTAGCAATAGTCAGCTTAGTAAAACAAATACTCCTTGCCTCCTTTTTTGTGTTCACATAATTTCCTGGGCATATCCCAGCCACCTCACTTACCACATACAATATACACCTTACTGCCTAGGGCGCATGTCGTTGCCAGACCCATCATAGGTAGACATATCAGTAGGATACAGATTAGATGACTGTGATTACAAAAAGACCTAAAAATTTCAGTCTATTCTTTGCTTACATAAAATTCCAGGTAGGTAGTTAAAGACTTATGTGGCAGCTTGACAATACCAGACACCCAGATTCTCTTTCTTTCTCATTGCTCTGTGGATCTTCAATCTGCAACTTCCATCACATGATCTAAGGTGGTATATTAGCTTCCCATTGCTGCTCAAACAAATTGCTACAAACTTAGTGGCTTAAAGCAATTCAGATTTATTATCTTACAATTCTGGAGGTCAGAAGTCTGAATTGATTCTTAGGGAGCTAAGATCAAGGTTGGCAGAGCAGTGCTCCTTCTGAAGGCTCTAGAAGAGAATTCATTCCTTGCCTTTTCTGGCTTCTAGAAGCTACCTGCATTCCTTGGCTTATGGCCACATCACTCCAACCTCTGCTTCCATAGTTACATTTTCCTCTGACTCTAACTTACCTGCCTCCTTCTTTCCCTTATAAGGACTCCTGTGAATACACTGGGCCCACCTCAGGAATCCAGTATAATCTTCCCATCTCGAGACCCTGAATTTATTCACATCTGCAAAGTCCTTTTTGCCATGTAACATAATGTTTTCACAGGTTCTAGGGATTAGGATGTGCACATTTTGAGGAAGAGCCATTCCTCTGTCTACCAGATGGCCACTCCAGCTCCAGCTAATCACCCACATACCAACCAATGGGGAGAGGGAAAGAAGGCCAACTCCTTCCCCTCAAAAGTCGTAACTAAGAAGTTGCACACAAATTACTCCCACTCATACCCCGTTGGCTACAACTTAGTCACATGGTCACAGCTAGCTGCAAGGGCATCTGAGAAATGTAGTCTTCTGCTAGATGGCCGTGTGTTATGGACTAAACTGTATCCTGCCCTGAAAACTCATAGGTTGAAGCCATAATCCCCAATGTTACTGTATCTGGAGATAGGGTCTTTAAGGAGGTCATTAAAGTTAATTAAAATTGTGAAAGTGGGGCCCTAATCCAATATGACAGGTGTCCTAATAAGAACAGAGACACCAAGGATGTGCATGCACAGAGAAAAGGTCATGTGAGTACACAGTGAGAAGGTGGCTGTCTGCAAGCCATGGAGAGAGGCCTCAGGCGAAATAACCTTGCTAGCACCTTGACCTTGGTCTTCCAGACTCCAGAACTGTGATAAAATAAATTTCTAGATTGAAGCCACCCAGTCTGTAGTATTTTGTTACAGGCTGCCCAAGTTGACTAATATACCACGTTTCCAAGTAAAAATTATATCATTATGTTAAAAAAGTGAGGTATGGATATTGGGGGACAACTGGCTGTCTCTGTTGTGTCTCTAACCAAACAAATGAATGAGTGATGCATGCTCCATGTGGAGAAATCACAGCATAGGATGGAGGACTGACCAGAAAATAGTGTTAATCTAATATGGAAAATGTCATGTTAGAAGCAATAATAATAACATTATGGAGTCACTTACTGTGTTTGCTGTTTTACATTCTTTACTTATGTTTATGTATTTCATTCATATAATACATCCTTACAGATGAGGAAACTGAGACACGAGGACAGAGAGAGGGCACTGAATCAGCCTGGAAGCCAGAGATCTGGGGCCAGGCTATTAGAAAATCTTCCTTATGGAGACATTCTGAACTGAATCTTCAAGGACAAGTGACAGAGTGGGCCATGAAAGGAGAGGGGAAATTCCTGGAAGAAGGAAATAAATGGCAAGAGCAGAATTTTGGCCACGTAAGTCATCCTGTTGGAGGAACCCATATTACTTCCCAGGGAACACTGAGCCATGTGGCCAGAAGATAAGTAGAGATGCATTCTGAAAGGCCTTGAATGCTATGCCAGGACACTAGGACTTTATTCTGGAGTCAGTGGGGAGCTGTGAAAGGGTTATGCAAGGGGGACACTGCTAGATTTCTATTGTAGAGTCATCAGTCCAGGGGTAGTGTTGGGACCAACTTAAAGGAGACTGAGAGACAAGGCAGAGACACCAGCTGTGAGGTTGCCACAATAGTGGAGATGAAGGCTGTTAGGGGCCACCCTATGACAGGGTAATTGAAGCAGAGAGATGAAGATGACTTCAAGAGATATTTAAGAGATGAAATCAGTAAGACTTAGTGGCCGATTAAATGAAGGTACAAGGGAGAAGAGGTGGGAGATTATGCCTAGGTTCTTACATTGGGTGACAGAGGAGGTAGTGGTGCTATTGAATGAGAGAGAAAAATTTCCTGAGGACAGGCTGGATTCCAGGGGAAGGCAGTGAGCACATTTGGGGACATGATGAATTAAAGGAGCTTGTGAGATATTCAGGTGGAGATGTGAAATAGACAGTTGGATACATGAGTCTGAGGCTTGCAGGTGAAGGGTTGCTAGGGAAATGGATGTGAATAAATTTGTCTGTGTTCAGGTGGTGGATATGTCTTGGAAATGAATAATGAGTCCACAGACAGTGAAGGAAGTATGGCCAAAGGTCAGAACCTGGAGGGAGCATGATCACTTCAGTGGCAGATGGAACATGGGAAGACTGGGAAGTAGGCTTCAAAAGAATGGTCAATGGTCAAAGCAGAACCAGAGAGGATGTTGTCTTGGAAACTAAGGGAATGGAACATTATGAGCAACAGGACATAGTCATCAGTGACTTTAAAGGGCATCCTATAAGGCAAGGAGGGAGAAATGTCCCCCCAGCAATAATAAGGTTGTTGGTAGCTGTTTTGATGAATAGATGTCTCATCCACTTCCCTGTCTTTAGCAAGTGAATGTGAAAGCAGGAGAAGAGGAGGAGTAGCCAGCGAGTGGAGATGCTCTAGAAACTTGGTTGAAGATACCTAGGCATTATGCGCCCGTAAGGGAAGAACACAACATCTCCTACAGAGCAGTCTTACCCAAACAAATCAAATCTGCATCTGACCAAGCCTCTATCCAACCAGCAGTTTACAGAAAATACAGAGAACAGGTGAACCTGTTAAAACACACCATAGGGATGCAATCTAAAAATCCCAGACTATAACAAACTGCAGAACAAACAACCCAGTTTCCCAGTTTTTTAAAAATAAACAAATTGCAAGGGGAAAAAAGATATGGAGGGAAACTTATATGTAAAAAGACAGATCAACCAATCACAATTGCAGTGCAGACCCAATTTGGATCCTGATTCAAACAAACAACCAAAATTTATGAGACAAATGGAAATCTGGCTGGATATTTGCTGGCATAAGGAATTACTATTAATTTTTCTAGTATGCTAATGATATTGTGCTTATGTTTTAAAAAGAAGTCCTTATGTTTTAGACATACATAATCAAATATATACAAATGAAATTATGGGATGTCTGAAATTTGCTTCAAAATTATACTAGGGG
Source organism: Macaca fascicularis (assembly GCF_037993035.2). Classification (NCBI taxonomy): domain Eukaryota; kingdom Metazoa; phylum Chordata; class Mammalia; order Primates; family Cercopithecidae; genus Macaca; species Macaca fascicularis. Next base: position 48,075,970 of record NC_088388.1, on the reverse strand, counting down.
AAGAAGTAGGCAGGGCATTGACAGGTCGGGTTTGGACATGGACTAATGGTTATGGGAAATGGTAATGGGGTTCATAGTATTATTGTGTCTATTTCTGTCTATGTTCAAAATTATTCATAAGAAAGAGTGGAAAAGCTTTGGCTTGGAATGGAAGAAGAGGCAAGGAAAGGCCTGAAAGGATGGAGAGTAGCAAGGCCCCAAGACCAGATGTTTCTTTCTCCCCATGTTCTCCCCACCTCCCTGCCTCTCCCAAGTTCCTGGGACAAGCCCACTCCGAGCTCCCATCCCATGATAGCTAAGGAGGAACAAAGATCCAAGACCCCTGAGTCAAATGGGCCAGAGGTCAGAGGTCAGGGCAGAAACAGCCACCACTTGATCACGGAGAAACCAAATCAGTGCCAACCCCTGGGGTCCTGTGCCTGCCTTTGTCCACCATTGGTGGGGATGTCCCTGCTTCAAAGGCATGAGGTGGCGGAAGTTCATCCTTGTTCCTTCAGAGATTCCTGGGCATAAAGGGGCCTGAAGAAGCCCATTCCCTGTTTCCAAGATCTGGGATTCAGAGTTAACCAGATATGTAGAAGCAAGAGATAAGTGTTTCTGTCCCAGAACCTCCATATCTAAGCATATGTGAACCCTAGGCAAGTGGCTTACCCTCTCTGGGCCTCAGGTTCCAACACCATGCAACGATGATAAATGCCACTGGTGTTGGGGCAGGGCGGGGAGACTAGCTGCTTAAATGTGAACTCTGCTGGACCTCAGCCTTCTCTGGGCATGCCTTAGCAAAGAACTGCATCCTCGGGCCTCCCCCAACCCCTGGTCCTGGCCCTGCCTGCACCAGCCTCTCTGCATCTGTCATCAGCCTGCTCTGCTCCCCTTTGGCCAGGCTTTGTTTGGGGGTGGCTGGCAGGCTGCCCGTGTGCATGGTGGAGACAGTGACGCCTGCTGCTGCAGGCAACACTTCACAGGCTGCATCATCACCCACACTTCCAGCTGCCCCCAACCCCACCATGATCCCCAGTTCCAAGAGGTCCAGAGTTCAAAATAACCAGGACAGGCTCCCAACATCCTCATCCCCACCCCACCCACTGCTTGCCCATAACTTCCATCCCCATAGCTTCCATCCAAAGAGAGATCAAGCAAAGCAAGAATAATTCCCAAGCTCCTACTGTGTGCCCTGAGACAGGCGTGATGCAAGCACTGTGTATGCCTTGGCAACTGAACCCTTACATCCTCCTACGTAGGTGCTAGAACCCAGTTACATTTGACAGCTGGAGGAAAATGAGACATGGAGAGGGGAAGTTACTTACCCTTTAAGGTAAGTAAGGAGCAGACACAGCATTTGAATCCAGATGTATTAGACTCCTAAGTCCAGTGGAGATACCTGAGGAACATAGCCGCAGCACTGGTGGTCCAGTCTCCATGTTGGGCAAGCTCAGCACCATATTCTCTTAGGCCAAATTCAGATGGACCCAGGCAAGTTGTGCTCCATCTTTGGGAGAAGAAAAGACTATGATATTCATGGTCCCCCAGTGCTCCTTTGTGGGGACTCCCAAGTTAACTGCTTTCCAGTCTGGGGAACAGGCTTCTGATCTCATGCTGGGCCCTCGCCTCACACAGCTTCTGCTTCACCCCAGGGCTGGCCTGTGTGGTGTACCCAGCCCTATGTGGGCCACGTGGATGGAGTCAGAGGATGGGCGGCTGCCCTCCTGCCCAGAGAAGGGATGCCCAAGAGGGAGGCTGAGAAGACAGGGAGAAGCAGGCACTCTGCAAGACCTCCTGGTTCCTGTGTGTATATGGAGTCAGGCATCCAATGCCTCCATCCTACATGTGAAGAAGTGGGACCCAGGAGGGGACAGAGCTGAGAGAGGGTCATGCAGCAGGGTGCAGCACAGGGAGGTGAAAACCCTGGTCTTCTTGCTCTGGTCCGGGCTCTCTCCACTGTATGTAGTCTCTAGCCTCTCACTGCAGTCCTCTACCCCTGCCATGACACACCTTGGGGGGTCTGAAGCAAGAGGTCTTAAATGATCCAAGGAACCCTGGATCCAGTGTCAGCCACCTGAGGAACATCCCAACACATGTTGTCATACCTTCAGGCCTTCACCCATGCTGTTCTCTAAGCCCGGAAAGCCTTTCCCTACAGCAGCCCCCCACCCCCACCCCTCTTGGGCACTCCTACTCATCCTTCAGTAACCTAGAAGAAGGATAGCAGTATTTCCTCCTTGGGGAACTCTCCTCGGGTGTCCACAGGAGAGTTCATTGGTCCCTCTGGGTGGTCCTGCAGGGTGTTTTGATTATTCATTTATGGATTGCTCTTTCCCCAGTAGACAGAGCTCTCTGAGGCTGGGGACACTGTCTGAATCATCCTTAGATCTTGCTGCACCTAGCCTGGGGCCTAGAAACAGAGTGGGTGTCTGGGGAATGCTTGAGGGGTTGGGGGAGGTTAGGCCTGTTGAGGCACATGGACCATAAATCACCTTCCCAAGCCAGGGGGAAAGCAGCAATCCAGGAGAGCTTCACGGAGGTGGCAGGACGGGATGTAGGACGGAGGCAGACCACAGACTCGCAGGCAGCCAGGACATCAGTCATGAGACCCTCTGCCCTCTGTTCTTCTGCCAGAAAACCCCTGTCCTGGGTGCTTTTGGCCAGGGATGAGCAGGTTTTGGAGCCGGGGGAATCAGGCTTCTCCAAGGCATCCGGTCTCCACTCAGAGGCATGTGGCTGGGGCAGCTGCTGGGGGCTGCAGCTGGTGTCTGTCCCAGAGCCCAACGGCTGCGTGTGCCTTAATCCCAGTCCCTTGGTGCCCCCCAGGCTGGCAGGTGGGCTGATGAGGCAGAAAGGAGGCAACAGGAGAGGGGTGGAGAGCCTAGCCCCCTCTCCAGGTCCCCACGGCCACCCTCTGGATCTTGCTACATGTGCCACCCCATCACCGTGTCCTCATCACCAGCTCTCCCCTCAGCCCTGAGCTGCTCCTCCCTCAGCCCTTAGAGGGAGGTCTGACCTCCTTGAGGTAGGAAGATTCAGCTTGAAAAGTTCAAACTGGAAAATACGAAGAAGAGATGAATGTCATGGCATATATGCCCCTTTGTGTCTTCTTTCTGGATGGGCCAGGGGATGTTTAGGCACATAGGTGGAGACAAACATTCACACTGGGACCGAGGTGTGAACGAACCCGACTTAGGTATATGCGCAGGAATATGGACAGGTGGGACACATCTGTGGCGTGCACATGGCATGTGAAGTGTGTGTGTTCTGTAGATGAGGAGTGCACAGCATGGAAGGTATACACATGTGTGAGGTGTGCATGGAGTATGAAGCACACACAGTATATGAGGTGTAATATGTGTAATATGCACATGGTGTGAGAGAGGAAATGTCCCATATGTGGGACATACTGATGTTGGAGGTTTACACGGCATATGAGTTTACATAGAGTGTCAAGTGTATCTGGAGTATTATGTGTACATGGCATGTAATGTATAAACCATGTGAGACTTGTACATAGTATGTGAGGTAACACGGAGTGTGAAATGTGTGTGTGTGTGTGAGGTGTACATGGAGTGGGATATGTACACAATGTAAGAAATGTACCCAGTGTGTAACATATTCATGGAGTGTGAGGTAGATATGGCACATGACAGACATACATAGTGCTTGAGATATATGTGGTATGTGAGGTGGACAGAGAGAGTGAACTGTACATTATGTGAGAGGTGTACAGTATGTGAGAGGTGTACAGTATGTGAGGTGTACAGTATGTGAGATGTGTACAGTATGTGAGAGGTGTACAGTATGTGAGGTGTACAGTATGTGAGATGTGTACAGTATGTGAGAGGTGTACGGTATGTGAGAAGGGTACAGTATGTGAGAGGTGTACAGTATGTGAGGTGTACAGTATGTGAGGTGTACAGTATGTGAGATGTGTACGGTATGTGAGAGGTGTACGGTATGTGAGAGGTGTATGGTATGTGAGGTGTACAGTATGTGAGAGGTGTACGGTATGTGAGAAGTGTACGGTATGTGAGAGGTGTACGGTATGTGAGAAGTGTGCAGTATGTGAGAGGTGTACGGTATGTGAGAGGTGTACGGTATGTGAAGTGTACAGTATGTGAGAGGTATACGGTATGTGAGAAGTGTATGGTATGTGAGAGGTGTACGGTATGTGAGAAGTGTACGGTATGTGAGAAGTGTATGGTATGTGAGAGGTGTACAGTATGTGAGGTGTACAGTATGTGAGAGGTGTACAGTATGTGAGAGGTGTACGGTAGGTGAGAGGTGTACGGTATGTGAGAGGTGTACAGTATGTGAAAGATGCACATTATGAGAGAGGTAGGTGGAGCATAAGGTGTACATTATGTGAGAGGCATACAGGGAGTGTGAGCTGTACATTCTGTGAGACGCATACAGGAATTGTGAGGTGTACATTATGTGAGAGGTATACATTATGTGAAAGATGTACATTATGAGAGAGGCATGCAGGGAGCATGTGGTGTACATTCTGTGAGAGGCGTGCAGGGAGCACATGGTGTGCATTCTGTGAGAGGCATGCAGTGAGTGTGTGGCATGTATTCTGTACGAGGCGTCGAGGGAGCGTGTTACATGCATTCTGTGAGAGGCGTGCATTCTGTGAGAGGCGTGCAGGGGGTGTGTTGCGTGCATTCTGTGAGAGGAGTGCAGGGAGCATGAGGTGTGCATTCTGTGAGAGGAGTGCAGGGAGCATGAGGTGTGCATTCTGTGAGAGGAGTGCAGGGAGCATGAGGTGTGCATTCTGTGAGAGGAGTGCAGGGAGCGTGAGGTGTGCATTCTGTGAGAGGAGTGCAGGGAGTGTGAGGTGTGCATTCTGTGAGAGGAGTGCAGGGAGCGTGAGGTGTGCATTCTGTGAGAGGAGTGCAGGGAGTGTGAGGTGTGCATTGTGTGAGAGGTGTTCAGGGAGCATGAGGTGTACATTATCAGAGAGGTGTGCAGGGAGCATGCACTGTACATTCTGTGAGAGTTGTGCCCAGTGTAAGGTGAGCACTGTATGTGACTTGTCTGCAGTTTATCAGGTGCACATAGCTATGACACCACAAAGGCATATGGAAGAATGCAGGTGAGGACAGATTGTCCTTCCAAGAAAATGTGCCTGTCAGCTCTGTCCTGGATTCACATGCTGGACCCATGGCACAACCTCCTGTGTAGTGTCATAGGCAGAGGAGACAGAGGGACATCCTCTGGCTTTTCAGGAGTCCTTTTGTGCATAAAGGAGAAGGCAGCTTTGAGAGGCTGCCTTCCTCAAAGAACTCAAGGACAATGTGCTCTTTGAGGAAGATCATAGGTTGGTAATATTGTTTTTACAGCTGACTTAAATCCCTCATGCTGCAAATTGAATTCTTTTTTTTTTTTTTTTTTTTTTTTTTTTTTTTTTTTTTTTTTTTTTGGTGCTTTCAAATGTGACGGTAGTGAACTCTCCTTTCATATAGACCTCCTCACCCCAGGAGCCTAATGTCTTTAGGCTGGAAGAATAATTAGCACCTTCATGAGCCCTGCCTGCTTGAACACTTCTAGTCATTAAGTTATTGTCACCTTATTTGTGTTGTTTAGTAAACAGCGAGTGTGTATTTCCAACCCCAGGAATCCAGCCCCACAAAGACCACAGGGCTCACCTCTGAGGCACGGAAAGGCTTTAATTACATGAAGAATAAGCTTGAAGGAGAGAGACTGGATGAATGAATGAACGCCTCAGGTCTTTCCAAAAGCCCAGGCATCAGTGGGTTCTTAAGCCTGGCCTCAGCTTCCCCTACCTGCTGGGCAGTCTCAACTCCTGCTATTTTCACTCACCTGGCTTCCCATTACCCGGGAAAGAACCCGGAGCGACAGACATTGTGAGGGCTGCATGGAATGTGAGGTGCACGTGGCATGTGGGGCCTGGTGGGGGAAAGAGCTGGGCAGGTTGCAGGGAGGGTCCCCCCACAACTCCACGCTCACATGGGTCACATCCAGGGCCCTTCAGCCTCTTCCCTGGGTAGTAGCCCACCTTCACCTCACATCCTGAATTGGGCTAAAGCTTAGTTCTAGATGAATTTATAATTAAATTTAAAAATCACATCTAGAGAATTCCCTCTTAAATTTAAGGACTACGTCAGTTTTGGAGGGAGTTTTAATAAACCTCTTAAAGAGGGGAATAAACAGCTCTAGCCTATTATACCTAGTTCTTCAAGAATCTCTTGGTTTGTAAGATATTCTTTCATTAGAAGTAACAAATTGGCCAGGTGCGGGTGGCTCATGCCTATAATCCCAGCACTTTGGGAGGCCAAGGCGGGTGGATCACCTGAGGTCAAGAGTTCGAGACCTGCCTGGCCAACATGGTGAAACTCCCTCTGTAATAAAAATACAAAACAATTAGCCAGGCATGGTGGCACGTGCCTGTCGTCCCAGCTATTCAGGAGGCTGAAGCACGTGAATCTCTTGAACCCCAGCAGTGGAGGTTGCAGTGAGCCAAGATCCTGCCACAGCACTCCAGCCTGGGGGACAGAGTGAGATTCTGACTCAATTTAAAAAAAAAAAAAAAGAAGAAGGAGAAGTAACAAATTGCCCATCAAACCCCATCCCCAAACTTTATCTCATGCCACCCCCATGCCCCACCCGCAGCCCCCACAGCACCAGGCATCCATCCTGGGAGGGCAGGAGCCATGCCTATCTGTACCCACAGAATCCTCTGCTCCTAGCAGAGGCGATTGTCCCATAGAAGGTGCTCAATAATTATTTTGTTCTCTCTGCGGGGAGCATTCTTCCCCGATGGCCACACGGCTAACTCCTAAGCCTCTTTCAACTCTTTGCTCAAATGTTACCTTGTCAACCTGACCACTCTATTTAACACTATAGCTGGCCTCACCCTGGCACCTCAATCCTGCTCATCTTGTTCTGCTTGTAATATTTTTCTGCCTGTATCGCCTTCTAACATTTATATATTTTAGTTATGATTATGTGTATTGCTTATTGTCTGCCTTGCTCCGCCAGCGTGTCAATTCCACAGGGACAAGGAACATGGTCTGTTTCGTTCTCCACCACATTCCCAGCACCTGAATAAATGTTTGTTGTATAAGTGAATGAATCATAGACTGGACAACTGAGAGTGGGACTATCCCCACCCCCCCAGTTGTGCCCTGCCCCCACACCCTGCACACTGGGAGGGAAGGGCACATGCTGTTGGTGGTCTTCCTGTTCCCTCCCTCCACAGTGCGGACTCCTGTTCTTCAACTCCCAGCTCAGCTGCCAGACTCCCAAGCCCTGCTTGTCTGTGGGAGGCCGGAGAGTACCCCCAAAGCGGGAAATGTGGCCATCTGTGGGGAATCTCTGGGACCCTGTCCCTAATCTGGGACCATGTCTATATCCTGGCAATATCTCAGTCCCTCCTGACCAACCCAGACTGGGCCCAGAGAAGGATCTATACCCACGTAGAGGGCAGATTTAGGCTTTCCCAGGGAGCAAGGTTGGCAGGGGACAGAGGGGAGCAGGGGCACTCAGCGTGGACCCAGGAACAGGAAGGGAAAGGCTGGGGACAGAGAGGGGACCTGGATCTGGCCCTGCCCCACCAGGCCCACTCATGCTTTTACCTTCTAGCCCTTTGGCGCCCCCACCTCCCGGTCAGATACGCAGCCTGTGTCGGCCCAAGTGCAGAGCCACAGGCCCAGCCTGGGCAGGGGCAGGGTGCATGAAGACTGGGGCAGGTGCAGGCTGGATTGGGTTTCCAGAGGCTATATATATAAAGGCTGCCGGGAGCCCCAGGGCCGCTCCCTGAGGGCACAACACTGTGGGGGCCCAGCCAGGCCCACATTCCTTTCCAGAAGCCAGCTCTCCATTTATAGCCCCTGGGCAGGCCAGCCAAGGGAGCTGAGTGGGGAGGACTGGAAAGGGCAGAGGGAGAAGGGGCAGCCCAGGCAGCACTCCCTCCCCACTCCCCACCAAAGGAGCCCCTCATCATGAAGACAGCAGAAACCAAGCCCAGGGTGAGGTGTGCACTTGCCCCCAGGCACAGAGCCTATCATTCTGGTCAGGCCTGCGTTGAGGGGTGAGGGGGCTGCCAGGGGACCCCCTCAAAATCCCTCAGCCCATTGCTAGTGGCCCCTCACAGAACAAGTCCAGCACCTGTGGACAAAGGGCACCGTTGACTAGACTCTGCAGTATAAGAGTTTGAATTTTTTCAGCTTCCAAACTTGGTATCCTTTTTCCCTCTGCCCCCAACCCAGCACTGGTACTAAAAGGACAACATGTTCAAGGTTGAACATACTTCTCCCTGCTCTGTGGGCAGCAGGGATGAGATGATGGTGTTGACAAACCTCTCTCCAAAGAGGAGACAGAACCAGAAGGGTGATTCCAGGCAGGTGTGGATGCCAGGCCTGGAGAGGTCTGAAATGGTCACTGAGTTCAGTAAGTTCCAATCTTCTTTTGAGCAACAGAAACCTGGTAGCAAACAAAAATCCCACTTGAAAGCCTAATATAAAAATGACATTTTACCACTAGAATGTCTGTGTGCTTTAAAACCGCACTTCCTAATTATGGAAGAAGATGTAACTACAAATCAAGCTTAAAACTGTCAGAGCAGTTTAGATTTATAAGCCACAAGTGATAAAATATTAAATGTGTTTGGTAAGTTCAAACATATAACATTTACTTATTTATTGTAAAGACAACTTGATGACAGTCCTGAAGAAGTTTTTATAAACACAAAGCACAAAAAGCAAAGTTGTAATCACTTGTCTCAGCATCCAATTTATTTTGTAGTTTCTAGCTTATTCAGATTTGGGAAAAATCTAGATTTGCATAGATAAGTGGTTTGAATAGCTCACCTGGGAATCTCAGAGTACTCTTCAATTAAGTAGACTCATTCATTCATTTGCCCAAGAAATATTTATTGAGTGCCTACTATGCACCAGGCTTTCTGCTGAGCCTTGAGCAAGTAGGAAGAAGTATTTGTTTCTAAATCATCAATATAACAATTACTTACATTCCTCATTGTGAGTATAGTGAAAAAACAATAAGAAGACACATCGTAGATGCCAAATCTCTCTATAGTATACCACTACAATATTGCAGCATGCCATGTATAATGCCCAATGTAAGAGAACATGCCCCAGGCATATGGGGTCTGAGCCTTTCCTGGGAAGAGCAAGTGTAATAGAACATGGATGTCTAATCATGTATGTGACTGC